>NW_026900793.1:1025839-1625839 GCF_033783945.1 Neopsephotus bourkii | reverse complement strand
AATGTTTTTGACAGAAGATCCAGTCTTTTCCTTGCGTGTCCTCAGCACAGGGGCAGCCACTGCTAGCACAAAACCCCGGATATTTTCTGGGTGATGTGTTTCCCATCTGCCACTGTTGTGGGCACAGGGAGCTGCAGGAGCACTTGCCCAACAGCCGCTGTAAACCCTGCTCTGCTGCCTGCACCCAGCATCTGCCCCATGCTCCTCTTCCCCAGGGCTGCAGAAACTCAGTCTCCAAGCTCACACCAGTTTCCTGGTCCAGCTTTCCAGGCCCACACCACAAGTGGCCCAGCCTGGCTCTGCACCCTTGGAGGGGCTTGAGATGGGGGTTCCATGGTCCTGCACCCCGCATCTCTCCTAGCCCCATCTGCAGCTCCCTCAGGGATTGCTGGTGTCCCAGGACCGCAGCACTCCTCAACCTGAACCTCTAGCCCTTCTGTGCTTCCTTTCTTCCTTCTGCTGCCCATAATTAGGGGCAGATCGCAGACAATGGACCCACGTAGGAATGGGAACAGTAGTCGATGTGGTTTGGGCTGGCTAAGGAGCTCAGTAATGGGTAAGCCCAGGATGGCTGTGATCTCCCTAAAGGCCTCCCGGAGTCCTTGTCATCCCAACTCAGGGTCCTTCAGCAGGTGCCAGACTCAGATCCCAAGAAGCTCCAAGTCATGTTTCACGTCTGCAGAGCCTTGGCCTGCCCATCTCAAGCCAGAGGTGGCTGATGAAGCTCCTGGTGTCTTCCACAGGGATCCAGAGCAGGGGCCCTGGCTCTGCTTGCATTTCCCCAGGTAGGAAAACTAGGCTAAACCAGGGAAACTGGCCCAAAACATGGGTGTCTATCTGCCTTGTCTCTCAAGAAATCTTCTTTCTGTGTTTGGTGACCTGTGCCTTAGCTCAGCTGGAGAAGAGAGCTGCTTTACAGTGCATGGCTGGAAAAGAGAGGCTGGATCAGAGTGTTGGCAGGGTTTGGCTGAAGGTGGGGTTTGAGCACGGTACCGGTGGCAGGAGATGCAAAGGCTCAAGCAGCCCCCGTCAGCCTCCCCATCTGCACCTCTCCTAGAGGCAGCCCAGCACTGGAATAGGGATTTCTCTGTGTGTGCTTTGATGTGAGAAGGGCTTTGTTTCTCATGGGGAGGGTTGCATGGGAATAGCCTGATGTGGGAATCTGCTCATTTTACCAGAAGGGTTAAAGTCTGCTCCCTCCTTTCAGACTGACCATGGAAAATACTGGTCATGCCAGGGACTAAATGCAGGACAGGAACTAGGGCTCCTAGGATACTGTAATACAAATAACACAGCTTGTTCCATGAGCTGTGGAAACCAGCAGTGCCTGGTTTCCAGTGGCGTTGGGTCGCAGGGTAGAGGGTGCACATGGGCTCTTGCTGGCTGGTAGGAGACAAACACGTGCTCAGCATCTTCCCATCAGCCACCGAGCTTCCCAAAATTGCACTGGTACAATGACTGGGAGCCCCTGTACAGTGTGGCTGGAAGCATCCATGAAAAGGGGAGGCAGAGGGGAGGGGTGTGCGGATGGTATGGCTGCATAAACCCTGTTTCCATGGAACACGAGGCTGTGAAATAACGAATGCAGACAGAGCATCCTCTGGGGAAGTTTAATGACATTTCCACCAGTTTCTGCCCCAAACTATGCATCCAGTTTGTGATGATGCTCATTTTGCTGGAGGCAAAGGCACCTTGAAGGGCAGGGTGTTGGGCTGAGGTACTTTGGGTTCACAATGAGTGGAGGTGGTGTGGAGCCTCTGGTGTCCCCTCTGAGTGGGGAGAAGCCCTGGCAGAAACCTGTTCTTGAGAGCCCTGTTCTTGCCCTTACTCACCTGGGTAGGAAGCAGCAGGGTCCATACCCCTCTGCCCACCCTCTGAACCCAACTGGGGGAGTCGTGGCTCTGGTGTGTGAGGCCTGCCCCAGGTAGGGGGTGGGCAGGATGCTCCCTGCATTGCTGAGCAGGGCAGCCTGCAGGACGGCCCCGGCTGCGGTGAGTGCTCGCTGTGGGCACACTGGGCGCTACTGGGGTGTCTGTGAGGTTAACGGGAAGGGAGGAGAGGGTCCTGTGGTGAACAGAGCACCACGCAGGCGCAGCCTCCTCTGAGCCTATTTATATAACCCATGTGAAACCCAATTGACATCTCATCCATCTGCTGTGCCGCGTCGCTCCTCACCAGCACAGCGCGCCGGGGAAGGGTCTGAGCCCCGGCAGATCTGCCTCAAGCGTGAGACAGGTTGCTATGCAAACCCCGGAGCTGGTGGGAGGGCTGAGATGATGCTGCAGCGTCCTGCAAGGCTGCAGGGCACGCTGTCACCTTATCCTCCACAGCCAGCAGTAATGACACCAGGGGCAAGCCAGGAAGAGATGTGGATGCTCAAGGAGGAGCCTCCAAGGCTGCCCACTGTATGCGGGAGGACAAGGGCTCACCTCTGCCTTGTGCGTGGCAAAACCATGGGTGAAAGTGTTGGGCAAGGCCGTCTCTGCCTGACTCCTGGACCCAAAGCCAGTGCCCAAACCCTGCGGTGAGCCTGTGGCTTAGCAAAGGGAAGAAGGTAGGGAAATGTCCTCTGGGCTTTCCTGTGTTCTCTATTCATAACAAAACCGGGCTTTTCAGCCTCTCCCTCAAGCAGGCTGTGAGCCATGTGCTCACAGATGCTCAGTGCTCTGCTCGGGGCAGCTCAGCAGGGGCAGACGTGACCACAGGCCTTTGCCTCCCCTCATGTGTGGTCACTGAGACTGGGAGCGTGCTCCCTGCAGGAGCATCCATGGGCAGTGAGCGCGGGGCTGCTGCAGAGGGGTTGCTAGGAAGCATCTGCCTGCACACACAGGAGCTCCTTTCCCTATTGAAGGTGACTCACCCAGGGATCTTCGGACCTCTCTACCCAGTGATGCTCTGATCCAGGCTTTCAGCACTGAGGACTTCTCCTGGCCTTAAAAATAAAAACCTACTTTATTTTTTCCCTATTCCCTCGCAAATTGAGGCTTTCATGAACAGTTTGGGGGTAAACAAGCGACGCTGACACTGTGGAGGAACAGTTGGTCAAGTTTGCAAGAGATGGAGCCAGATCTAAATATGGCACAGCCTCGCTGGTGCAGAGCAGAAGGAAGGCAGCATATGTGTCTGAGCAGTTGGGTTGCTGCATACTCTGTTAGATTTCCTTAACATCAAGTGCGTCTCTTCCCTTTTCCTTTCTTTTTTAGCAGTAGGAAAAGGAGCGGAAGCTCACCAAAAATGTCTTTGGCGGAAACAAGGATGGGCTTCCAGGAGGTGATGGACCCTCCGTGTCCCCACTGGTTCAGCTGCAGGCAGATGAGTCTGGATGAGATGCTCTCCTGCCAGGATGACACCAGGAGGCAATGGCCATCTTCAGCTCATCTCCCACTCCAAAACGTGGCCTGGCAAAAGGCTTTTTCCTGTGTGACCTCCGTGCTGCTGCCAAGTGTGTGGGAGTGATGGAGGGGCTGCTCCAGTCCGTGTGTCACACAGAGCCCAAGACCTGCAAGAGGGAGAGAAGGTCACTAGTGCTCATCTGGAGATGCTGCACACCATCAGCCTTCCAACGGGACCTCTGCACACCAGCAACAAGGCGTCTTTCGCAGGTGCCCTGGACCATGCACTCAGAGCATCTCCTCCAAAGTCCCAGGCCACTTTGTCGACAGAGAAGCGGCTCGTCAGTGTGTTATGCAGAACGTGAGCTCCACTAAAAAGCCAATATTTGCCAGCAAATAACATATGTTTCTTTCTCTTGGTTTAATTGCCTCAGAGTCCGTCTCCTAATCTGCATTTTAGTTCAGAGGCCTCAGAATCCTCAGCACAGGAGAAAGAGCTACAGAGAAAGGATGAAACAGAGACAGATTCCAGAGCACTGGTTATGCTGTCTGGTGCGTTACAGCAATGCAGCTGCCTTAGAGTAGCACCCCAGTTTGCTTTCAGCTGTTCCTCCTGCCCTTTGAAGACCTGGGTGCAAATGACTATGAAGCAAAGTGCTCAGCCTGCTACTGGATGAGTAAGAGGCTGTTGGTGGAAGCTGCTTCAATGAAGAGGCTTAGGATGGTCCCTGACTCTCTGCATTCACATCCTGGGAAAGCAGGTGGAAAATGGTCCTGGTTTGGTTGTCCACTGCTCAGCTACTTCTTAATGTCAAATATGGGAGTAAAAAGAAGTTTAAGAGCTTTAATCACATAAAATGGACGTGCTCAGTGTTTGCATAAGGAGATGTTTCACATGCCCTTTAACGAGTGCTGAGATACATCTTGTTTCAAGGGGTAGAAACAGAGGAATATAAAAGCAGAATCTTCTGTGATGCAAAGCTGCTGCTTGTTTCCTGGTTCTGCTTAATTCATTTGTACAAATAGGCTTTTAATTCAGCTTAACTCAGTCTCTTTTCTCCCCCTGCTTCCCCTATGCAAGGCAAGCCCATTTGCGTCTAGGTTACTGGCAACCAGTATATCAAGCTCCCGCCAAGCATGTATTAAAATAAAGCTGCAATCTGCTGAAAAACAGGTTTTAAGATGGAAACAAATAATTAGAAACATACAAATTAGTGTGTGTGTGACAACAGGTTGAGCTCTGCACAGATTTAAACAAAGCTGCAATGGCAGGATGTGAGCGGTTCGAACCGGAGGCATGGATGAGTGTTGACTTCAGTGGGAGATGTGGGGAGGGAGCAAACCTGGGTGGGTTTGTTTAGGGCTGAGCATCTGAACTGTGAGATAAAATGGCAGCACTCGGGGGCTTTGTGTAACTCATGGCTGAGGACCAAAGCCTTGGATGAAGCAGGAGCTTTTAGCTGGTGGTACCAGTGCTGCTGCAGAGCCTTGCCTCCGCGCTGCTCCTCGCCTGCTGCCTGCCTGCACTGGTGCCCGTTCCTGGCACACCAGAGCTGCTTCGCTGGGAGGACTGGAAGCGCTTCCTCTGGTTCTGCAGCTCTGTTGTGGGGTGATTTATGCCTGCAGGCTCCAGTGGCCGGGCAGTGACCGGGGCAGGAGGCTCCCCGAGAGCCCTGCCCTTGCCCCTTGGCTGGGCGATGTCAGCAGCTCCCTGCGGAGATCCCATCGGCTGCTGGCAGCAGCGCTCTGCTCATTCACGGGCAGTGCTGGAACTGCCCCCCGCAGCACCGGCTGCGCTGCACACATCGCGATGGGAATCGCCTTGGAGACTGCTGCTCCCGTGTGCATTTGGGAAGCGTGAGGGAGCTGCGGGCCTGGAAACCCCCAGCACTGCCCCTTCCTCCCGCGGCACGGTGGAGCCCTGCGGCTCTCTGGCAGGGATGGGGCTCGGGGTGTTCCTTTGGTAAGGCAGGGGAAGGATCCTCGGGAGGAGAAGCCCCTACAGCGCCAGTCTCCAAGGAAACCCTCGGTGCTGCGTGGCTCAGCCTCTGCCGCACGCCCCGAGTTCGGGCAGTGGCTCACGTGTCCCAGCCTTGTGCCCGAATCCATCCTCCATCTGTCAGAGGCACTTCGGGAGTGCAAACGGCCCCGGTTTAGGAAAGGTGTGGGGATTTCCTACCCCTAGGTGCCACTTTACCTCGGAGATGCTGATGGTTGTGCTGGTGCACAGGACAAGCGGTGTTCTCCCATGAGCTCGAGAGAAACCAGCCCTATCTCTGTTTCGAATGCACATTCCTCACTGCTGAGCCTGAAAGGAGAAGCCTTTAATGCTCCCACACCTCCAAGCTTCTCAAGAGCTGGGAGCTGTGGTTGGTACCGGGGAGCTTGGGCAGCAGATCCGCTGCCATCAGCCCGGTAGCAGTGCCCGAGCCAGAGCGAGTCAGCCCCAGCTGTGGGGAAAGGAGGGCTGCCTCTGCCCACCGCAAGGCAGGAGGGGCAGGGCAGAGCAAGCAAGTCGCTACCTTAGAGGTTTCCAAAGCACCCTGGCCAGCAGCACAGGCGGGTTCACTGCGCACCCCCATTCGTACTGGAATGCTCAGACTTCACCTCAGTTTTGACCAAAAAACTGAGCTCTTTTCACCTCGATTAATTACAAACACAGGCAAGGTTTGCTTCGTTCAGGCTTTGCCCGTGCTCATCATCCCTGCAGGACCCTGCCTCCAGCCTGTGCCCAGGAGCTTCCTGCAGCCTCAGCTGATGAAAGGGAAAAGCGTGGATTCAGTGACCTTTGCTTAACTGCTGCCCACAGCCCCTGCTTGACATTCAAGGAGCTGAGTAAGTGCTGAGGAAGGTGCATGGTGATGGGGGTGATGGGGAAAACCAATGAACCTCAGTTGTTGGCTGAGTATCAGGGTGAGCCATGGTCTGTCCTTTCTCAGGAAGTCCCAATACACTTGCATGGTGGTGTCTCAAGAGGAACCAAGGACAAGAAACCTCTCTCCAGCTCCTCCCTGGCCTGGCAGAGAGTTTGGCCATAGTCTGTGTATTCCCAAGACCATGTTGTTGCCCAGAGCAGCAATGGAGTTGGAGCAGAGTGGGGTGCTTGGCTCTCTGGTTGATCACTGCGGGTGTCATGGGATGGGGTGAGAGCTGGGAAGGGACCTTGTCCTCACAACAGGGATGCTGGGAGTCACGAGGAGGTGGCTTGGTAATTGGTGGAAGGGTAATTCTTTGTGTTTTATATTCTGAGCCATTTAAGGTTATTTTAGCTCCCTTGCCAGTTTATCTACTGCACTTGCAATGGTCGGAAGTGTTCTTTTATTTTGTTTTCTTTGCTTTTAATATGAAAACTGAGCTTTTGGGGTTAGGGAGCAGAAGCTTGGCCACAGAAACTGACAGCCCTGGGCTGTGCCTGGCCATGAAAGTCAGATGCCTTCGCTGGACATCTGGCTGCTTTAGCAACAGATAGCAGTGAAGGGCACTTCAATATTTATCCTGAGCTAAAAAAACAAGCAGAACAGAGAAAAACACACAAAGTAGGCCATGAAAACAGGGTTTGTGAACAGCTGAGATCCGCTCCTAATTAATAGCAGTTCCCATCCCAGAAATCATGCCATTCAGCAAAAGTTAATCATCTTTGCTCATACATACAATACACTTCGAGAGAGAATGAGTCACCCTCATTGAAATGTCTGATGTTATGAAATCCAGTGTGACTGATGTAACAGACCCGGCTCAGCTCTCCAAGTTGGCCGGGCACACCAGCAGCGAAGCACAGCCCGTGTTTAACTTGCCTTCAGTGAGTTCTGCTTGCTCGTACCCGGGCTGGATCCCAGCCTTAGGTGCCTCAGAGCAGAGGTCCCACAGGCTGAGGGTGGGCAGGAGGTGCTGGTGTCACCAGGCCCTGGTGGTCCTCACCGGGGGGAGCCCATGGAGCCCATCCCCACCCCAGGGAGGAGCCCATGGAGCAGCTCTGCACAGGGGCCCTGCTGCTGCCGTGCCTGAGCACTGGGGTCATCCCCAGCTCCGCTGGGTACCGGTGCCAGCGCTTCCATCACAGTGCTCTGTGCCTTCCACCATCCACAGCCCTCAGGATTTACTCTGCATTCCTTGGTTCAGAGAGGAGCACAGGTTGAATTCAGCACTGAGATCCTGCCTTGATACCGGCTGTTCCCTCTTAAATTAAGCATTGTTACCTGCAACCACTTCCTTTTAGCACTGAAGCCATTCGCTTGCTGTTAAAATGTCACCATATGAATTACTGAAAGTAATTTAAATATTTAAAGACATCTACTTCAAGCCTGATTTTATTTGTAGCTCCTGAGCCAGACTCGCAGCTGATGCAGCAGATAACAGCTCGGTCCCGCTCCCCTGGGCCCTCTCCCAGCCCTTTAAATACATCCTTTGCATTTCCAGCGCCTTTCACCCAACGAGTCTGGGCTCTGAGATACTCCTTTTCTACTGTCACATTTGCTTCTATCTTTGAGGCCTTGCAGCCCTTCTACGGTGGGTGTGAATCCCTTGGTAGGTTCCTATCCCATCCATCCATCCTTGGCTGCCCTTCTGGGACATCTGCCCCATAGGGCAAACCCTAGGAGATCTAGCATCAGAAATGCCAGGTCCCCAGCAGAAAAGACAGCAGCACGCTCACATTTCATGTTTTCTGAGTAGAGATCTCCCTCCCTAGACAACCTTTTCATTTCTCGTTATCTTTATGAATAGCTAAAAAAAAGGTATCATTTCTGGCACATTGGCCATGCTGCTGAAAAGCTGTTCCTCTTCCACCTCCTCCTTCACCCACTCAGATGAGAAGCTCCAGGTAATGTTGGGGAGTAAATGAAAGGCTTTCCATGGGGAAATCAGCTAAAATAGTAAACAAAAGGCTAATTCTTAAAAGCAAAACAGCTGAAGATGTTACCAGGAAATCACGGTGATGAAACACTCCTGGTCCTCGGAAATTACCTTATATGCTCTTGGAAATTACCTCCTGACTCAACCGGCTTAATGTGTCTGACGCCACTTTGCTAGTAGCTTTTGCTTGGCCTGAATACCCATGGTTTACAAGGAAATAATGTTTCCCATGAGAAATGCCACCACCCTCACCCAGCCTCCCCTAGTTTTCCTAAGAAAGGCTTGGGTTAGGTGTGTGCTCCTGGGAGCAGCCTGCCCCAATGAGCTGTGCTCCCACCACTGTGTCCTCATGGGCAGCTGCTTTGCAGGGCCAGGGCTGACTGGCTGCGTGCTGAGCTGTGTGGGATCCAAGCCGGTCACCCCTCTGCCTGCCATCTCCAATGGTTGCCCTAATGCAAGGGCCCGGTTGCCTTTTAATCCTGCTGCAGGGACGTCCCCAGAGCGCTCTCCTGCAGGATGCCCTGCCCTCTGGAGATGAGCCTGGCTCCTGACGCAGAGCCGGTGACTCACTCCTCAGGATGTGCTTGCTTCAAAGCTGCCCGCTCCCCTCTCCATGGTCACTGCTCCAAGCTCTCAAATCGGGAGCAAAGAACTGGTGGCACACGGGCACAATGCACGTGTATGCTCAAACAGCACAAGATGCTTGCAGGATCCCCCTTTCCTTGTGTGTCCCCAGGCCACATCCTCCTCCCCTATCGTGGTCAGTGGTCGCACATCCTTTTCTCCTTTTCTCCCTGCTCCAATACTTGAGCTATTAAATGATGTGACCTCTCCCTGTCCCTACCAGCTTTGTACATGTCCTGGGGCCATCCCAGCTATAGCAGCTGCCTGTAAAAGCCAGGCAGTTGTTACAGCTGGGAAGGCTTCCCCCAGGTCCCCTTTGGCCACCAAAGCTGGCCCCTCCAAGCTACTTCCCAGCAAGCTCTGGACCCTCAGGAACCCATCAGAGATGGTGCTGTCAGCAGACACAGCAAGACACGTGCTGTCTCAGGCAGGATCCAGCAAGGGCCTTCCATCAGGATCACTTGTGCATTACTCCTTCATGCTAACACCACCCAGTGTCTTGTTTACTGGGGTTAGACTGGGCTGAAGGCCCAGCAGAGCTTCCAGGGCAGGCTGACCATAAGCCAGCAACAGTTTGGGCTGCAGTAGGAAGAACACTGATAGCAGGCCAAGGGAGAAGGAAGAAGGTTTTGATTCCTCCTTTGTCACCAAGCACTGCTGCCACTGTTGGAAACGGGATCTGCACCTTGGGGGTGTTTCTTGCCAGCTTTTGGGTCCAGGAAAATGCTGCATGAAGGGACTTTAACCCCATCTCAAGGGCTGGGAAGCAGGACACAGAGAGAGGGAAGGGACCTGCGCAGCATCACACCATTAAGTCAGTGGTGAGTGGGAAGGGACCAGTCTCTCTCCTGACACCTGTGTGCTGGATCATGTTCTTGCAGGTCACAGATGTGTACCCAAAAGCTGTGAGTGTACCCAAGAGCATCAGACGGGCTGGACCGGGGACTGGCAGCGATTGCTGAATGAGTTCACAGAGAATTGGAGCTTTGTTAAGTGCATTTAAAAGAAAGCAAGTGAAAAAGAGCCTGTTCCAAGAGCCACTTTGTGTTCAAAAGAAACCTCTGTTTCCTGGAAACTAAACTTTTTCTGGGGAAAAAAGTGGGGTTCAGCTGAACGTTCCTAACACTGGGAGGAAAACAGAAGTTGGTTTACAACGCTCTGAGAAGGGAACCAGCCCCTTGCTCCCAAAACGCTTCACAGAAATGCCTTCTTGGGGTTTCTTTTATGCTTTATTTTAATTTCAATGAGGGGTTGAAAAACCAGGGGACTTGGGCAGGAAAAAACCTCCAGGAACTAGAACATCTTCATGGATGACTGACAAACTTCTCAATGTAAACCAGTGTTGCCGCACCATGAGAGGCGAGACCTTAAAGTGGGGCAGGAGCCTGGGTTGCTCATCCATTCATAGCCACCAAATCCATCCAAACCAGAACAACTATGTGTATGACAAGCAGCATGGTGGGGGGACATGCCCTGGCTGGGAGACCTTCCTCCTCGTTGGAATGAAAAGGTATGAACTATAATTGTCTGCTTGCACCCATCCCAGGCTCTCCACATCCCTCTGCTTCCCCTGCCCCAAGCCAGCACCCTAAGAGCAGCTTGGGAGAGATGGGGCACAGAACTCACCGCTGGGCATGGATGGATGGGGAGCTGGGTTAGGGATGCAGAGCTGGGTGCAGCCTGTGCCCACTGTGCTCATTCACAGCCCCTCCTGGTGGGTGGGGAAGCTGCTTTCGCAGGTGTTTCCTGTGCAAACCCACACGAGGAAGCTGGCCACTGGGATCCTTAGGGAAGAACTGGTGCTCTGCAGGAAACTGCTGCGTGAAAGCAGCCTGGGAGAAGCTGTCGAGGAGCTGACGTGTGCAGGGCAGGCAGCCCAGGGTGCTGCAGAGCTGGGGAAGCGATGGAGACAGGATCAGAGGGGAGGTGCTCAGATAGCACCACCAGGTCCTGCACTCACTGTCTTGGGGCATTCCTCGCTTGTCTGACTGTTTTCCAAGGAGGAGAGGCTTTTTGGCATGCAGAATGAGGAATGATTGTAATTGGGGTATGTAGGTATATATTCAACTATACTCTGTGCAGTCTATATCCAACACATGTATGAGAGTAGATGTTGGCTTTTCAAGTCCATGTGTGCTCCGTCACTGCAGTGGCAGCCTTAGTGGTCTAACGCCAAAGGGAGCACTGGAGCTGCCCCCTCCTCTAATCCTCTGCAGGGAAGGCTTTGTAAGCATGGTAGCACACAGCTTCTGTACCTGCCCATTTAAAGCCCATTGCTAAAAGGATAAATAGTCTTAAACCTTCTCAAGTTCTCCCTCTGGAAGGAGCCTGGAGCACAGGAAGCAGAGGCAGGGAAGAAGGGAAGCCGTCATTGCTCAATGATGTTTTCCCACATTAGATTGGAGCTGCTGGTGGAGCCCATTGGGGCCCTTGGCTACTGGTTACTTATGAGCCCCCTTTTCTCTCCTTCGTTCCCTGGAAGTCATAGTGGCCTCCTGAGTTTTTGGCTATTCCAGCAGGGGGGAGATGCTTGTTAGGGCTCAGCATCCTCACAGGATGGAGCCCACCAGGGGCTTTGCCCTGAAGAGGGGCTGTGTTAGGAAGAGTGAATGTGTTCCCATCCCTGGGTTAGATGCCTGCTGGTGCTCCACAGGGCCTCTTGCTGCAGAACAGAGAGCCCTGAGCATGGATCCTCCCTCTGAGTGTTTGTGGGTGAAGGATTCACCAGGCCAAAGTCATCTGACGCTTCTCTTGGGGGCGGGTGAAGCTAATGAATCCAGATTAGGCTGCGCGGAGGCCGGGCAGCGAGCTTTCTGCTGAATATATATGAAGACAAATGTAAATTCTAAACTTTCTAGGGAGTATTTTTACCCTGGCTCAGTGCTAACGTTGATAAAAATAGTCACAAATTAGTGCAGGAGTAGAAAGCAAATTTGTGCCTTTCTCTCTCTTTTTTTTTTTCTTTCTGTTAAAACCATGCATCTATTTCTTCTACCAGGAGTTAACCTCTTACGTACATGAAGGAAACATGGGGTAAACCATCAACAAGTGCCCTTCCCTGACAAAACCACTCCTACCTCAATTAAGTCATTAGGAAGGAAAGCTGAAGTCAAAGAAAAAGTGTGTTAGGTTGGTTTTGGGTTTTTTTCTTTTAGGTAGAATAAAAGCCATTCAGTCCAAGGAATTCAGCACTGCAAGGGGATGTTAACATCACACCAGCCCCCTGCTTGGTTCTCTAGCAACCAAATGCCTGCAAAGGTGATGGGGAGGCACCAGCCACATTCCACAGATGTGAAGGCAGCAGTACAGGGAACTGATTTCCCTCAGCATCACAGAGCAAACCAGAACTACCCCGGGAGCCCAGGTCATGCAAGCAAGTTCCCAGCTGAAATACGGCTCGCAGAACATTGCCTCCAGCTGCCAGTCCATCCACCATCAAGCTGACAGGCAGAGCATCCTCTCTTGGTACTGATGGGTATTTGACCACAGGCACCTGAGACAGGTGAAGACAGCTGCTAGAAGGAGCTTAATAGCTTTATGGATTGTATCTGGGCCATGAATCATACCCGATGCTTGTTATTAGATGTTGCAAACAGCTGACTGAGCAATGTGAAGTTAAGTCCTAGGAAGGTTTATCTGCTACAGCTCGGAGTTGTTGGGGGAAGGGAGCTTTGGCAGCTGAGACTGGAAGGAAAATCTTTTTGGGGTGCAATGCTGCTGAGAAAGTGCCTGTTAAAAATGAAAACAAAAAGCAGAGGTGTTTTTCAGAGGTTTCTTTTGAAGAAGAAAATGTGGTTTAACTTCCAACCAGGTTCTGATTGCAAATTCTTCTGCTTGACTCTTCAAATCCTTGGGAACCCTAGCCCCCACCTCAGCCGTACTCAGACTCTGGTTGCTCTCTGGTGCAAAGTAGTGTCTGTCACATCCTTGGGAGCAATGCCACCGGTGTGCTAAGTCAGGACCTGGACTGAGGTTTGAGTAAACATCTAAGGATGCATTTACCTTGTGTTCTGCCATGATTCATGGGCTTTGTTTCTAAAACGCAAGACAAGGATCCAGGTGGAAAAGAGACATCAAAATACAGCCTGAGGGCTTGGCATTCGGAGAACGTGGGAGAAGAGTGGTGGTGGCAATGGAAATGAGGAACCTGAGATGGGAGCTGCATTGGCATCATGGGAGACCAGAATGGGTGAGCACAGAAGTAATCTGAAGCCAAGCTGACACGATGTGGCTGTGGGCATGGGATGTTACTGATCACCATCGAGTAGAAAGACTGTTGGAGGAGTCTTTCCACATCAGAACAACAGCCAGGAAGATACACACAACCCTGTGCATTAGAAACCCGACGCCAGCTGCAGTCATACAGCAGAGACGATGGCAGCCCATCTGTAGAGCAGTTACTGCTTTGTGCTGTCCTTGTCACAAGCACTTGGGGCTCTGGAGTTGAGTTAAGCTGCTCATTTCCAGACACATGCTGGTCTTATGGCTCTCAGCAGAGCCACGAACGTGGGGAGGCAAACACCTCCGAGACCCTTGAGCTGCCAGCCCTGCTGTGCTGAAGGAGGTGCTGGTGCACAGCATCCGTGTTTCGGGAAACCTCACGTGCACGAGATGCTTTCTCCTTGGGAGGGCACCTGAGGGGGATGCACACAACGCCCTGCAGAGCAGGGGGTTCTCTTTTCACGGGAGAAATCCCCCTGCATGGCAGCATCCCTCTGCTGCGGGGAGGACGCGAAGGGGCCGGGCAGAGGGATGCTGGTGACTCGGCCCGGTTTTCGGCCGAGGTGCATTTTGGAGCGGCTGACTCCAGAGGGCAGCACGCCGACAGGCTGGCACCCACCGGAGCCTGCCCTGCCTGTGCCTGCAGGGTGAACCGTGATCCTGAGGGCCCGGAGGTGGGAGGAGGATCCCCCCCGTGTCCCTCAGCTCCTGGCTGGGCAGGCAGGTGATGCCGCACCAGCGCTCACTGACGTTACTTTACTTTCGCCCTCCCCAGGGTGAAATCTGGTCTTGTCTCTGCAGGTGACGCGCCCGGAGCCGGTCCTGAAACTGGTGCGGTTGCTAATGCGACCGCAAAACGGAGGTGAAACGTTTCATCCTGGTTTCAGAGCACCGCCTCCTTCGGTGGGGTCCCTATGAGATATCTGGGCACTGTTTTCAGTCCACCAAGGGCTTTTGACCCAGAGTAAGTTCTTTGTAACCACCCTCTGTTCCCTGTATGAATTGAAGGTGCTTTGATAAGCATACTGAAAGGTCAGCTATTTTCACTGTGACTGGGGCTTGCATAAGAACCTCAACGTCCTCCGCTGCAAGAGCGGCGTTAGTAACTTCCTACTGCAACACTGAATCACAATAGCTTCCCACAGCAACCAGCAGTAAAAATAAACTGGGCAAGGGGAAGTGGACAGCTTCTGCTGTTCCGCTTTCTTGGGCACACTTGAGTCACAAAAAAAGCCACGTCGAACACGGCGCTTGTTTTGCTGACGCTGATGAAATCCACAAATGGTTCGGAGCATCCGAGCACAGAGCGTTTTGCAATAGGGTGCTCATCCTGCTCGCAGGGCTGTGTTGTGTCTGTGTTTTCATGAGGATCCAGACTTACGAATAAGGCTAAGAGGAAACAGGGAGCCCAGCGTATACGAGTGCTGCTTTGGTACTAAAGACAGAGAAAAACGTCCTCTTTGGGATATTCTGTGTGTCAGTGTGTGACAGTGGCTCTGTTACGGTGTCAGTAGTAGATCTTGGCTTTTTGGAAAAGCAGATCCTGACTGTCTGAAAAGTACCTTGAAATACAATCCAATTTGTACTTTTTGTCTGAGACATCATTTGTTCAGCACAGTTTTAAGCTGTGTTACAACTATGGTGCTGTGTGTGTGCACGTTTGTTTGTGTATTTTAAAGAACAGTATCTTTCCTGTTACACAAGATACAGCCCAGGTCTTGAAACGCAGCCAGCTGGGAAAAAGCCCTGTCAAGAGGGTCGGGCCAAGGTTTCAAGGCAAGGCTGGGCAGAGCCTTGAGCTACATGGTCTAGGGTGAGGTGTCCCTGCCCATGGCAGGGGGTTTGAGCTAGATGATCTCAAGGTCCTTTCCAGCCATTCTATGATTCTATGAGACACAGTCAGGTTGCCAGGCCTGGGAATCAGCTGGTGAGGCAGATCCTGGCTCTTCCCTTTGTAACAGTGTTTGCTGAAGAAGTTTATAGTGAGACACCAAAGAGAACAGAAGTTAGGGCAAAAAAAGAGAATGTCTCGTTTGTCCCAGAATGGGGAAGGGGGAGCTGTTCCCTCTCTTACTCATGTCCATGGATATTTGGAGAGCAAGGGCTTGTAGGATAACCCAGGTGAGAAAGGACCACAGGAGGGCTCTAATCAAACCTCCTGCTTAGATCCAGGTCAGCCCTGAGGTCAGACCGGGTTACTCGGGGCTGTTCTGAGTCTGATCTTGAAAACCAACAGGGGGGGAAATTGCACAGCTCTCTGAGCAGCCCATCAGTGTTTGACTGCCTGCATGGTGAAAATAGACTGCCATGGAAGCAGTTCACACAAAACCACATTTTTAATGTCATCCTCCTCATTAAAAAGAGAAAGATCAAATCTATTTTGTAACAGGAACAGTTTGTGTGAGGCATGGAAAACTTCTGGAACCAGGGGACTGATTCACATAAAAAGGCATGTAAAAGATGGAAGGAAACCAGAAGGATGCCTCCAATTACATTCCTGCCTTGAAATTTCAGTATTGCGGCACAAAAGGTTTGTATTTTTAGTAGTGGATAGCAATGGGGAAGCTACTCTAAAAATAAACGAGAACGCACAGATAAAATAATCTATTTTGAAGCTCAGTCTGAGAACGAAAGTGACTCCGGAGGCTAATGAGTGGCAGTCAATTTAACTTCGGAACTGTGCGTTGCTGTCAAAGACCGAGGCAGGGCTGGGCATGACCCACTCAAAACCCACGCAGGCTCCGCACCGCCTGCCTGTGGGCCGCGTCGCTTCACTCCCAGTCCTTTTTCCTGCACTTTTGGCTGAAAACAGGGGGAAGGCGGTGGGAGGCATGGCCCGCCGCGCCAGCACCGAGTTCGCGGCCCCCCGCGCGCCTTCCCGCGCTCTGCCCCCGCCACGGGCGCGGCGCGGGCCCCGCCCCCTGCCCATATTGGGCTAACCCGCTTTCCGCCGCCGCGCCTCATTGGCGCAGGGGGCGTGGCCGGAGGCGGTGACGCGCGGCTGGGGGCGGAGCCTCCTCTCGGGGGCGCGCCGCCCGGTGCGTGTGCGCGGTTCCGCGCTGAGGCGCTGCACGCCGGCCGCGGCGGGCGGGGCTTGCTGCCGCTCGGCCGGCCCCGCTGCCCGCCCCGCCTCCCGAGGCATGACACGCCGAGCCGCCGGCGAAGCCCCGCTTTAATTGAGGCCGCCGGGATGGGGCGCACCGCGTAAGGCAGAGCGGGGGCCGCCGCGCTCCGGGCCGCAGGCAGCGCGTACCCAGGGCCGTACGGAGCGGCGCCGCGTCCCGCACAGCGCTAAGCTCACCCCGGGCCGGAGCCGGGAGGAAGCAGCGGAGCCGGAGCCGCGTCCGGCCGCCGCGTGGGTGGCCGGTGGGGCCGGGCGCTAGCGGCCGCCGCTGCCGAGCCCCATGAAAACGCAGGTCTGGGGGAGCTCCCCGCGGGCGCCCATGGCTGCGGCGATGCCGTGCAAGAGCGCGGAGTGGCTGCAGGAGGAGCTGGAGTCGGGCGGCGGCCGCTCGCTGCTGCTGCTCGACTGCCGCCCCCACGAGCTTTTCGAGAGCTCGCACATCGAGACGGCCATCAACCTGGCCATCCCTGGGCTCATGCTGCGCCGCCTGAAGAAGGGCAACCTGCCCATCCGCTCCATCATCCCCAACCACGAGGACAAGGAGCGCTTCGTCAAGCGCTGCAAGGCCGATACCGTGCTGCTCTACGACGAGGCCACCGCCGACTGGCAGGACGGCGGCGCCGCCACCTCCGTCTTGGGGCTCCTGCTCCAGAAGCTGCGCGATGACGGCTGTAAAGCCTATTACCTGAAAGGTGAGCTGCCCCCAGCCCTTTCTGCAGCCCTTGTACGGCTGTCCCCCCCCCCGTAGCTCCCGGACGGCCCCTGCATCGCCATCCCTTGCGCGGCCGGGGGTGGCTGGGTTGTTATTATCCTCCGCATGATTTGTTTGGATGGTTAGGTACGTACTGCGCGCACACGCGCTGCATCCCGCTTTAATCCCCCGCACAAAATGGTCGCAGGCTGGAGGCGCTGGGAGCGCTCCGCTCCTTCCTGCCTCCCCTCCCCTCCCCGGCAGCAGCAGCAGCAGCGAGCCCCCAGCCCCGCCGCGGGGGCGGCCCCTCCGCTACCCTGTCCCGAGCCGACCCCGGCCGGGCGCCCCCCGCCTCCGGTCCCGGAGAGCCTTCCGAGGGCTCCCGGCGCTGGGCTCCCCTCCGGAAGCGATGCTCAGTTTAGTTCTTGATGTGGGGAGGGGCCCTCCCTGGTTTTATTTTGTGCCCCCCATCTCCGCTTGGGGTTCTGCCCCTCTTTCGCTGGCAATGCTGGCGGGGCTGGTCCCCCGGGCCGGACGATGGAGGAGCGGGGAGCCCAGGCCCGCAGCCCGGGCATCCCCTTACGAGAGGGCGTTTTGTTTTGTTTTTCTTAATGTTTTCACGTCTATATGCCTGTATATACACGTTTGTAGGTATATTTGTATGTTTGGGGTTTTTTGGTCATTGAAAGATCTCAGCGGGCCCCCGCAGCGAGCTGGGCAGAGCTCACAGCTGGGCTGCTGGGAGCCTTCCTCGCAGTGCGGTCGCTGGGTGGCGGGTTTGAGGCAGGAATAGCAGCAGAGCGGAGGCGTGTGTGTGTGTGTGTGGAAAGTTGCCACTTGCAGCTCTTTAAAAAGCATTGCTGCTTCTCCATAGCCCCCTTTTTGCGCAGCCGGGGGAGCCCCTGCGGTGACGGGGAGGCAGGCAGGGATTGGGGGACCAGCCTTCAGGGCTGTGCTGACAGCACCTTAAAAAAGGTGACATGGAAGGGATGCACATACACAAGCAAGCACGGAGGTTGAGCCCGTTCCCCATCATCCCTCCGTTCCTTGCCAGTGCCAGAGGGTGAGTCCCTATCCTATCCCGATTTGGGGTTTCCCTATGGCTCCTTTGCTGTGTTTTCCCATGTCTCTCCTCATCCCTGGGAGGAAGGAGCAGCTTTGCAGTTACTCCTAAGCTCTCCCGTGGGCAGGGGAGGAGCTGAGCCCCTCTCTCTGCCTTCTTCCAGGAGCCTCGGTGGGAAATGTTTCCAATTAAAATTCCAAAATGGCTCCTCGGCGCTGCCTGCCGGTGCGGGGGGAGCAGGAGGAGGAGGAGGAGGAGGACGAGCCTTTCTCATGAATGGATGTGGCAGGAGCTGTCTGTCCTGCGCAGTGACCCGCCACAACCACCGAACCCACTAACAAAGTTTCCAGGAGGCCTTTCTAATGAAACCATTTGTCAGTGTCAGAACCGATGGCTGAGCCATGGTTTAATATTGCCTGGAGAGGAGGTAGATCTGGGGGGGTTTTGCTTCCCTGCCTCTGCCTTCCTTCCCAAGCTATTGGGGTGAGAAGCTGAAGAGCTGAAGGGTCCCATCCCTCCTCAAGCCTGCTGTGGTTTGGGTGAAGAACCAACCTGTGACACTGCTCTGTCACAAAATGTGTTAGTAGTGTGCAGGTTACTTAAGACCTTTATTCCTGCTTGAAGGAGAATGCTTTTTATTGGGTTTTACTGCCTGGGCTGGGTATTTGGTGCTGGTTCTTTATCTTTTTAGATGCAGATACTTTTTGTGACCAAGTGGCATAATAGCTCTTGCCTAAACTGCCCCAGACCCATGCTGCTGAGAAGCAGAACAAGGCAAGATTGTCTCTTGCCATTGATTTTATTTTTGGGCTTTTGTTTCTTTTGTGATTGAGATTTGGACCTTATTTGTCACAAGCAATATCAAACTTTGTAAGAAACACTCTGGTTTCTTGGGGCCTGTTTGGGCAGTAGCAGTCTGCCCAGGGAAGATGAGAGAACAGGGAGATGCCTTTCTTGGCGTGAAGTTGAAGGCTGGCAAAGACTTAGCTAAGTAACATGTATATATGTCCATGTAGAAGGGACTTACCATTCTGAACAATAAAACATCTTTTTCTCTCTGCCTCTCCCCTCTCTCCTTTCCCTCTTCCCAGGTGGCTTTAACAAGTTTCAGACTGAGTATTCAGAGCACTGTGAGACGAACCTTGACAGCTCCTCACCCAGCAACTCCCCCCCAGCATCTGTCCTTGGCCTGGGAGGGCTGCGGATAAGCTCTGACTGCTCAGATGGCGAATCCGACAGGGAACCCAGCAGTGCCACGGAGTCGGATGGGAGCCCCATCCCTAACAATCAGCCTGCCTTTCCGGTCCAGATCCTCCCTTACCTGTACCTGGGTTGTGCCAAAGATTCAACCAACTTGGACGTCCTGGGCAAATACGGCATTAAATACATCCTGAATGTAACTCCCAACCTGCCAAACATGTTTGAGCACGACGGAGAGTTCAAGTACAAGCAGATCCCCATCTCAGATCACTGGAGCCAGAACCTCTCGCAGTTCTTTCCCGAGGCCATTGCTTTCATTGGTAGGTAGTTGGCAGAACATCTCTTTTTGTACTCACTGCTTGGGAATGTGGCAAGCTGCTTCCCAGGGCTGTTGCTCATCTCTAGCCTCACCTCTCTGGGGCACAGCATCAGCTCATGCTGCCAAGGTGGCACTTCTGGTCTGTGTCACCTGGCTGGGTTCAGGGAAGCCTCCCCTTCCAAAATTCAGCCCTCTTACAGCACCTCAAGTTACCCGCAGGTGTGAGACCAGCCCCTCTGTCTCTTGCTCTCCTATGGTATTTTCAATTGTGTGGAATGGATGCAATGAGGCGGTGGGGAGCTCCTTTGCCTGCTTGCTTGGAGGAATGAGTGATGATGGGAATTGCATTAACATGACTGGCACCAGCAATTCCATAGCCCCAAGTGTGGTTAAAATCTGGGAGGGGGGGGAGAATGTTCTTTTCCTGAGGGGATTTGCTAGTCTAGCTGTGATCCTGCTGTAAGTCTCCCTAGCATAACTAACTCCTTGTATGGATGCTGCTCCCAAGGTAAGTGTCAACACAATGAGTTAGTGATTATAATTACACTGCAAAGCTCAGCTGCCCCTGAGAGGGCTTTGGCTGGTCATGGGGGAAGGCTGCAGGGAGGCAGATCTCTTCTCCCAGGCTAGCACTGGCTTTAAAACATGCTTCTTATTCTGTGAGAAGTGTCTGTTGGGCTGCATAGGGATGTACACTTGCAACATGAGCTGTGCTGTCTGCTCGTGATGGTCGTTAGCCTAATCAGTTCTGATTTATGGGGGGCAAATGGCACAGGTAGTCATTACCACCATTAAAAACCCGATGGCTCGATATCTGATTAAAGACATTGGTACTGGTAAAGGAGAGGGGGATCTTTTCCGTCAGGCTGAAATCTGTGCAGCCTGTTTCAGTGTTGCTTCGTTGACCCTGCTGTATGCTCTTGCTGTGCTGTAAGGCCTGAAATGGGGCAGGGCAGTGGCAGGTCCTCGGCTGCTCTTCAGCCATCCTAAACCCCTGGTGTCCCTGTGCTCTCCTTTGCCCCCAGCTTCTGTCCTCCTGTAACATGACTGTGGTCAGAAGCAGCTTCAGTGGGGCAGCAGGGACCCATCTGATGTCCTGTCTGCACTTCCCTCATGGACCGTAGTCAGGGGTGAGGCGTTTGGGATCTGTCGGCTCCAGTCAGCCGACGGCTCTGTGAACACTGCGCTTGTGCTCCAGTTAATGACAGGAAATGGAGGATTACCTCACTCCAAAGCCAAACACCAAGAAATGCGGCGCAGGTCAGATGAAAAGCAAAAATGGCTCAGAAAAATGTTGAATGGGGAGGGCTGGGTACACAGGGGGGTGATTCCCCGCTGTACTGGAAATTCTCGCCTGGTTTTGGAGGCTGGGGCAGAAAACCTGTTGTGGCTCTGGTCTGGGTTTTGTTTTGTCTCTGTCTTCTTTGCCCTTCCCTGTGCTTGTGATGCCAGAGTGTCTCTTACCCCTGTCTTTGCCTGAGGATCCTCTTTCTCCTGCCACCGTCTCCCTCCCTAACAAGCTCTCAGTCAAATGACTGACTTCAAATAGGGCTGCCCAGAAGTAAGCAGTGCTGGGTACTTGCATGCATTCAGTGCTCTCAGTGGCGTGTCCCTCTTTGAGCACTAAGATGTCGATTCATAAAGGGATCACGCTGTTCCGGCTGTGCGAGAGACAATGAGTGTGTGTGTGCTTTTCAATCGGTGGCAAGGGAGGGGAAATCTCCTCGCTGTTCTCTCGCCATTTTTTGGTCCAGCCTGCATTCCTGCTCCCTGCTACCATTCATCCTAAGAGGCTCCTCCAGCACAAGCGTTTGTTTGTAGTGAAGGGCATTTCTGTCGATCCTAAACAACGATTTCACAATAAGGGAAGTTCCTGCACTTCAGGCTCTGCTTCAGTTCCCTTTGACTACATTCACGTAACTTTCTAGTGGAAGGAGGACAAGAAAAGCAGAAGAGAATAGCTTGTGTGGTGCTGGGCTGCAGCCCCACATCGAGTGCCTAGCCTTCCTTGGTTAGTTGGTGTTGAGGTGGGTGTGCTGTGCCTGACCGCCAGCATCTCCCTGGAGCTGTTGTCTCCAGCTCCGCCTGCCTTCTGTGGGATTTTCCATTTCTCTGTTTGAATAGAGGGTACTGATGCTCCTGAGGCAAGGGATGCGTTGCTAGGCTTGATTAATAACACTCGAGCACGTGAGATGGTTGGTCTTGCTGCGCGGTACAGCGATGTGCATCTTCACCGTGCAGTGGGAACATCTCAGAAGCCCTCTGGGGAGAGATGTGGGTGTCAAAGGGCCATGAGATGTTGTCACTAGGAGCTGGGATCCAGTTCTGGCAGTCATCCTGGTCCTGGGAGCTTGCAGCTGCCACCTGGCCCTGCTCCAAAGCCATGCGTTTTTGGTGCAGAATAATAGACTCCCCCTTCCCCTTGTCTTGTTTCAGATGAGGCCCGTTCCAAGAAGTGTGGGATCCTTGTTCACTGCCTCGCTGGCATCAGCCGATCCGTAACAGTCACTGTCGCCTACTTGATGCAAAAACTCAACTTGTCCCTGAATGACGCGTATGACTTTGTGAAAAGGAAAAAATCCAACATTTCCCCAAACTTTAACTTCATGGGCCAGCTCCTGGACTTTGAGAGGACTCTGGGACTCAACAGCCCTTGTGACAACCGCTCGCCCAGCGAACAGCTCTACTTCACCACCCCTACCAACCACAACCTGTTTCAGCTGAACACTCTGGAGTCCACATGAAGGGGGTGCTGCCTGGTTGGGAACTCGAGCATCAAATGGCTTCTCTTGAGCATTTCAACCCTTACAAAAGTATCTGTCTTGCCAGGCGGCTCTGAAACGACTAGCTTCTCTGGGCAGAGGTGCCTGATCGCTGCTTTACGAAGGCTAATGCCGTTCATTAGTATCCTGATCAAAGTGGTTTGAAGAGGTAGTCTTTTTACAGGGGGTTATTTAATATGGGCGATGTTACAGCGTTTTGAACGCAGCTGTCACCGGCAATAACCGCTTTCCTGGGTGCATTGGGACTGTCAGAACACGCACATGTGCGAAGAGCTACCAGGGGTTAGCTTGTTGTGGAAAGCGAGGAGATTTATGCACTTGGAAACCTTGAACAAAAGGTGTTGGGCCAAGACTGTTTTAAAACCCAAGTTTACTTTTATTTTTTTCTTTTTGATTAAAAACAAAAAAGAAAAGGTAGATCTTACTCGAGCTTTGGGTTCAAACTCTTTTTAAATATGTAAGTTCCTGACTGTTTGTACAGACGAGGTTGCAAAACCAGTATTTTATTCTGTTTCTTGGTTGATCATTTATTATTTTTTTTTAATCAAATGTTTATATTGACCAAATGCATTTTGCACACTTTGTGAAGCCTTGGTATGTCCTGGCATATTACTGGGTACTCCAGAGAGAGAAACATGCTGCTGCTGTTGTTGTTAGCATCTGGTAGGAAGCTTTGTTATGTGTGAAGGCCAGTTGGGCTTAAACGCAACCCCTTCACCACTCCTGCACTCACAATCACAAACTGCACTGATTCAGCCAAGGTGACTAAGCCGCAAGCTTTCTTTAATGCCACCTCTGCCAAAACCAGTTTGCTGTTGCCAGAGGTAAAACTCTTGCAGCCTCCAGAGTTGGTAGAAGCATGTCTGAGCCCAGCTTCATTCTCTGCTGCCTGTTGACTGACTTAACGTCATCCAGCTGGCCCGAAACCATTCCAGCTTCCCGAGTACAGAAGGTAGTTGTGATGCTGGCGTTTCTTGTGCACACTCGATCCTTTCCCACGTGTGCAGGGCAGAGGGGGGAACCCAGCGAGCGCCTGGAGCAGAGCAAGGATTGTGTAGCGGGACGGGACTGAATCGTCACGCATGGAGCGTGTGAGGGGAGTGAAGAGATGTGGAAATGATGAGGAGAGCGTTGTAACAGAGTTTTTTTTATATATATATATATATATATGAATATATAAACTGGCAAATTCTGAGATGATTGGAGCTTTCAACAGAGGTTCTGATTTTTTTTCTTTCCTCTTTCAAATAACTTTATGCTGTGCCTTCTATTCTGAGAAGACTTGTTTATATTTCTGGCTAGTGTTTGGCAAACACCTTATACCAAGCTGGGAGGGGAGGAAGTGGTGATCATTTCTGGGAGGAGGGCAGAACGGAGTTGGAAATTTCTTTATTGGCTGCAATGTAGTCCCTCCTTTCTCCCCCCTCCCTGTCCACTTTAACTCTCATGTAACTGAAAAGAACAAAAAAAAAAGCCACGGATTTTTTTCTAAATATCCAGTTTTTTGTACTTTTTTCAAGAAAAAGAAAAAAAATTAAAAAAAAAGTCCATCTGGAGGAATGTTTGACGCTGTCACATCCCGAAACCGGTCTTTTTTTGTTAAAGATGTTACCAGAACGTTGGAATGAGCTTCTCTTTCTTGTTTTCTGGTTGTTTTTTGTTCGTTTGTTCATTGAGTTTTGTTTGCAGCGATGTTGGGATCGTGGGTCATTGGAAGTTAGAATGGGTGTAAGTACAGTTGTGAGTGAGAAAACTGAGAATATCCTATTTGCATCTTACCTCATGGAGGAATTTATTTTTTCAGGGATTTTTGGACAGTGTATCTGTATTGCATTACAGCTAAGCTGGTTTGTAAAGGCTTCCTGTGCTCTTAGTGGTCTTTCTTCTTTAAAGAAAAAAAAAAAAGAATAAAAAAAAGATGCATCTTCTGATTAGTCCAAGTGAGAGCTTGTTAGTGAGGAATGGTTCTGCTTTCTGAGTTATGAAGGAAAATCGGACCCTATATATACTGATCCAATATTGGGACTTTGTTTATATTGCAAATAAATATTATTTTTTCTTTAAAACTGATGTTTGTGTCAGATGCTTGTTCTAGCCTCTGCCCTTCCAAGTTGTGCTGCTCTTTCCCATTGTTTTTATGGTCGATTAGTGTTCTTCTGTGACCATGAAGAGCATTTGCTGGGCAGTGTTCAAGTGGGGTGTTTGGTTTCATGCACAGCTTAATTTTTAAGACCGGTGGTAAAATGGAGAGGGGGCGGTGGAGGGGTGAGGAGAGGGATAAGGGGGTATTGGATAAACTGGAGAACAAAGAACAGCTTGAGAATGGGACTGGCTTTCACCCCAGCCATTCCTCTGCGCCAAAAATAAATAGATAAACTAAAGGCACTTTTGTTCGCTGTTTAAGCGTGGCCTACAAAGGCATGGAAAGGCCTTTCCCACAACTGTTGGGATAGCAGACTTCATTTCACTAGGAAAGCAGAAAGTCTTGGCCTTGTGGGCAGCCACCTGATGACTTCTGGGTCTCCCAGGGAATGCGGGAGCCCCCTCCTGCATCCTTGGGTAGGGGCCAAGCCTCAGGCCATGGATGCAAGTGGTTGGTGGGAAACCTGGAGAGGCTGATGAAGATGCTTAGGTTGAAATGTGGTTCCAGGCACCTGAGTGCAGCTCAGCTAAGGGAGCAGTGGCTCCTCATGCTTCTGCTTGTAGCTTGGCAGGAATGGGTTTCCCCCTCCTCCCCAGTGTTTTTTGCTTTAATACAGATGGCAAGAAATGAAATGACTATCTGTTCAATTGTTCAGTTCCTCAGCATGTGTTGCCTTGTTCTTCTAACCTTAGGGCCTGAGTACCAAAGATGGCTAGTTTTATTCCTGCAGGAGCTCAGGCTGGCAGGAGCAGAGCCCATTGCAGAGCAGGGGCAGTAGTTAGAGGCTAAAGCAGGAGCCAAGGGAGAGTGTGTGTTTATTTACTCCTTGACTGCATGATGGGAATCTATGTATTGATTTAGAGATCTATTTGTGCCTTGACAAATGAGAATCTACCAGGTATGCGGGGAAAAGAAGACCTTTAGGTTTTCCCCTGTAATTACATGGTAGAGTAGCTCTTGAGGAAGGTGTGAAACCATGCTGCAGGCTGGCTGTGCACTGATGGAGCGTAGAACAGCTTGTCAGGTGTATGGCTATATTTGCTTCCATCTAATTTCCTCTTAGGATTTTCTGCTAATTCTGGTTCTGTGGAATAGGATGTTAGGAGTTAGTTCTGTAAGCACATTTGCATGGTAGTTGTGTTGTGGCTGGCTGGAACAGCACTGCTGCTGCTTGTGACAGCCTCAGTGGAAGAACTGGTGTACAGGCAGGTCCCTATGGGTACCTGGCCCTGGGAGATGAGAGTCTGTTGTAAGTGTGCCACCACTGCTGCACTTGAAAGCCCTGCTGCCAAAGGAAGGAGGTGGCTTGTCTGAAAACCATCCTGCCATCTGCAAAAGCTCTTTCCTCCCTGGACCCAAAGGAGTCTTTTCCAAGCTTCCTGGCCTTGACAGCAGGGAGCAGCCAGCATGGCTGGTCCTCAGCCATCAGTGTTTTGTTAATGTCTTGCACCATGCTTCTTGGCTCAGAGGGGTTTCCTTGGAGACCCTGATGTCTTGTAATTTAGTGAGAAGACAAGAACTGACATCAGGAAAGGGACAATGCTGCTGGAGAAATAGTTACAGAGAAAAGAGAGCGTGGGGTCTGTCTGCACTCCCTTGCAGAGGCAGGCACGAGCACTAGCTGAGTGTAGGAGCAGGGGCTGAGTGAGAAAGCTGGTTATGTTCAGATCCGTGGAATTTGGCAAGGAGATACGGCTTCCCACACGCAACAGGGAAAAGCTCCTCGGTTAACCCATTGAGACCAGACAAGCAGCTTGTGTGATGCTCTGCTCTACAAAACCAGGTCATCTGCTTGGGCACAGAGATCCGCTGTCCCTAGGTTTTCACTTGCTATGCCACAAGCCCTCAGGCAATACGTGTGGCAAGTTATCTTCCAGCAGCCCTTTGCACTTCCCATCCCGCTTCCCTCTGTGCTACCTGGCAGAGCCTGGCTGCTCACCCCAGGCAGGGGGAAGGAGAGCAGGGTGACTGCTTGACATCTTGTGAAACACGAGAGCAAAGAGGAGCCTCGTGGGGCAGTGCAGTGAGGATTACTTGTGGTCGTAGACAAGGATACGGAGACAACGCAAAGGCAGGAGAGATGTGTTCCAAACAGATGCAGGAGGGAGGCATGAAGGACTGGTGGAGGCAGCACCAGGAGCCCAGTGAGCAGGACATGAGCTTGGGGAAGGTGCTTTGGGTTTACTTGTAGTTTTCTTTCCCTTGCTTGGGTCCCAAGGGAAACCCATCTCCTAGGCCCTTATTTCTTGGTGTGGCATCCAGCATGCCCTGAGCATGATGCAAGTCAACCTCTGCAGCTCTGGACTTGCCCGCTGTTGCATCAAGCAGAGATGCATGTGGGAAAGCAGGCTCTTCATGCCACCATCTGAACCGGGGTGCTCGCATTTCCAAGGTAACCAGGTTATTTGTGGGCTGTTGTTTTCTTTTTTGATCCTTTCTGTTAGCAAATCAGGCTATTTACAGTGTGGCAAAGGCATGTAAACAGTTCAGTTAATCAACACATCCCTGTATTACACCCGACTGGCATGGACTGTGGTAGTCATGCTCTGGGCTGCTCAGAAAGTATGGGAAAGTGGGCTTTCTTCCAGTTTTTGTGCCATTTGCTCCCGTGCTTCCTCAAATCTGTCTCTTAATCATGCTTGAGGTCTGAGTGCTGGGCGGACTAAATGTAATTTGGGATGAGAGTGGCTGAGGAAACGCTTGGTAGGGAGAGCAGCACAGGCCCACAGACCTGTTAGCAAGGCCGCCCAGAGCTGCCACAAGATCGCTGCGCTTGTATTGCACCCAGGAGGCTCGCCGTTAACAGGGTGGGGGCAAGCAGGTCCTGAGGCCTGCCCTGGTGTGGGGTCCAGGCTGCCACATGTGGCTCAGCAGGTGATGTGATGATGAAGCAGCAGATGTGCCTGTCTCCTGGGGGCCATGCTCTTCAGACAGGTGTTAGCGTGGCAAGTGCGCGGTGTTTGCCCTGAACAGGCGTAAACCCGGGCAGTGGGGAGCAATGCTTCATTGTACCTCAAGGTAGCGCTGTCGCGGGCGGCCAGCGGCAGCCATTTTGTGCCCCTCTCTCCACAGAACGACCCTTCCGGTTCCACCTCAGGGTAGCGCTCTCCCCGGGTGGGCTGTGGCAGCCATTTTGTGGCCCTCGCCATAGCACGCCTTTACCTGTCGTGGCCGCAGGTGCCCTGGCGGGGGTGAACGAACCCCTTCCTGGGACAGCAGCCCTTGTAGTGAGGAGTGGAGAAGTACCCCGGTGAGCACGGCCTGCTCCTAGCCTGGCTTTGTCTCTGCTCTTCCCTTCTTCCTCTCCAAAACACCTGAGGAGCTGCTGTGTCACCTCGTGTGGCACCTGAGGAGACCCTGACTGGTGCCCGAGGAAGGCTTTGAAAGACTCCTAGCCATCACAGTGGTACAGAAACGTGGCTGGGTCCTGAGGTGTGGGAGGGTAAACCGTGGGGAGAAGGCTCTGTGTGAAGAAGCTGACCCCCTCAGCCTAAAATGGTCGCAGCAGCCTTCGGCAGCCATGGTGGCACTGGCACCAGTGTTCAGAGACTGTGAGGTGCTCGCAGTGGAACTGTAAGTTCTGGGTGCCTGTGGGCTCTTCCCTCACACCTCCATGCTGCCCTGCTCAGCCGTGTCGCGATGGTGGTTTTGGGGTTGGGAGCTGGGTCAGGGCGGAAGCTGTGGTTCAGCTTTGATGGCTCACTCAAGGGTTGGGGATTAATTATAGGTTGGGAATTCATCATGCAGCAGGTGCAGACACCCAGGCTGGCTGTACAGCCGCAGACTGCTGGTGCTCAGCATCGGTGGGGTGTGGGGACCCCTCTGTGCTGGGGCACTATGGACCCCCCTCCCCTGCCTGGTGCTAGGCGAGACCGCAGCACTCTTTGGCCTTTCTTTTTCCCTTCTGGTTGGTTGTGCTCATAGCTGAACTTGCACTTGTTCTGCATTTCTTCTGATTTTTGTGTCTTTGAATAATTGGGATTTGAGGTACTCTCACCTGGCAGCTGCTCTTGCAAAGCTGAGGCCCTTCTGGAGGAGAATGGAGTCCTGGCTTTCTCCCAGAGGTATTGAGGCATGCTGGTAGTGGAGACCAGCTGTGCTATGGGGATAGGGGATATTTGGGAGGATGTGTGTCACTTCTGTGCTGCTCAGTGTTGCGAGTGATCCAAGACCATGTAGGGCCTCAGGAAGGAGCCATGTATGAGTGGAGGAAGGGGAATCCAGACAGATTTATTTATTTTCTTACTTTCTTTCCCTGGAGAAACATCTGGCTTACGTAAAGCCATTTGCTGGGGTTTTCACTGTTTTACTTTGAAAGTCTCTGCATTTAGGCACTCTGCTCTTCTCATCTCCCTGCTCTTGTCATCTCCCACCATTGCCTCAAGGGCAGGTTCTTCATGATTTGGGGTTTTGTTTTTATGAAGTTTACTCTTTGTTTTTGGTCTGTGTTGCCTTTTTATTTCCTTTTCTTGTAATGGACTACTGTAGTTTGGCTTGTGGTTTTGTCTTGTTCTCTTTTGAGAGGTGAATTGTTGTGATAAACCCTGCACAAAGTAGGAGGGAGCAGACTGCTGCATTGGCAGGACCCTGGTCACTGGTATGGCATTAGTGAAGCCCTGTGTCAGTGAGAAGCTGAGCTCTGAGGTTTGATTTCAGGTGTAGCATGCTAGAAGCACAGCATTTTTTTGATATGGGAGCTTTTTGAACTGAAATATGTATGGGGGGTACAGTTAGAGGAGTTGTGACTTTGGGTTGGAGTAAATGCTCTTCTTCCTTTTTCCAGTGTGGCTCTAAATTGGTCTTGCCATTTTACCATGCTGTCCTGGCAGTGAAGTGCTCAGTATGTGATGGAAGGTTTACACCTCCGCTGCAGTTATGCAGTTTGGTTGGGTCCTACTCTAAATTTGACACTTTTATCTCCCTGGATGGCTGATCCTCTGCTGCTTGGAGCAGGCAGCGGTTTAGGCAGGATCCTCTTGGAGCTATGTAAAGTGGGATGTTGAACACGAGTGTGGGGGGATTGAGGGTGCTGAGCCCACAGAAATCTGCCCTCTTCTCTGCCAGAACAAGGATCAGCACTGCCATCAGCTCTGTTTCCATATCCTCTCTACCATTCATCACATTCCCTCTGCCCCCATTCAGCCTTTGAATGATCCTGCGCTAGAGGTTCAAGCAGGCTCCTGCATGTCTTGGCTTTGCATCCAGTTGGCAGGAAGCTGAGGGAGATGTTTGGAAAAGTCTTGTTTGGGTTTTTTTATTTTTTATTTTTTTTAAATAAGAAGCTTCACTATTCATTCATTCCCCAAATAGCTTTCCCTCTCATTGGACAGCATCTTCCTGCTAGGACAGTCCAAGCCTGTTCTGACAGGCGGCTTATCTGCCTTGCAGCTCTGACTGCTTCCTCTGTCTCTTCTTTGTGTGGGAGGTGTTTTGTCTTTACAGACTTCTGCTGACTTCAGTGGGCACTAGCTTGTGCCCAAACATGCACTGATAGTACAGTTCAGAGCTGACATTCACCACTGATTTTTATTTATGTCCATGCAGCATGTTTTTCTTTGTAAAGGGATGGATGTTAAGTGGTTTGGGGGGAGGGCAGGAGGGTTGTTGAAAGTTAGTGAAGCAGAGGTTCTCCACTGATCCTGTCTGCCTCAGTCCAGGGAGTCCTGCAGCAGAACATGGTGAAGGCAACAGTGTTGAGGGGTGCCACACTGATGGAAGGTCCAAATAAGGGGCTGAACTACACAAAAACTGTATCAGAAAAAGCCCAGAGCAGCCAGATTGCTGCTTGTTTTTGTTGCCGGCTGCTCAGGCAGCTTTAGAGAAATTCCCAGTCTAGTTTTAAATCTGGTAAAAGTGGAGAGAATTGCATGCGTGTGTATGCATGAAGCAAGTTTTACAAATGTCAGTATTTTTAATGAAGCAAATCCAGTCATGTTTGAAGCTGCTGTCTGCCAGTGGACATCCGTGATACAGACCCAGTGCTTCCGCTGAGGTACAGTTTCCATTCAACATGATGGGATTGACACTTCTTACCTGTGGCTTGAACCAGCAGTAGCCAGGAAAGCCCCATCTTGTCCCTTTTCCATGTTCCTCCTGGAGTGTCTGTATCAAGTCTGGTGTCTGCAGCCTCATCCCCCAAGCTGGGCTATCCTGGCCCCCCTCAGATGGGAAGGGAGAGGATAGCTCCTCTTAGTAGACTGACATCCTTCTTGTGAAGAGGACTTCTGGACCATACATACCAGCTCTCCTGGGAAATGGTGGGCCCTTGCAGCTTGTGTTCGTTGACCACTGAGAGATGAACCACTTGACCTTGGAGATGGGACTGGCGGTGAGTTGCATGCAAGAACTCTTCCTGCCTCACTGTTAAAATCTAGCTCTGATCTCTGGCAGTCCAGAATAACTGCCGGATGTCACTGTCCTGAAATAGCTATGAATGAAACTCTGATGATGTTACCATTTTCTTAAATTGTCCAGAACTTCTATGAGCCTGGTCCTTCTGTGAAGATATCTTTGGCTTTGTCTGTGGAGTTCTTCACTTTTCTTCCTGAGCCATGGGGTACGTCCTACTGCCCATGCAATGCCACCAGGAGGCCCAGGGATGTTTGTAGGTCAGGGATGACAGATACTTGGCAGGACTCATGGGTGCTGTTACTTAATTGCATTCCAACAGCAGCGAAAGCAGTAGCAAGAGTAATAAACAAATTATAATCTGCACTATGAAGCCGACAAATGCCACCCACTTATTACCTGCCTTTAACCACTCTCATTACTACTCAGTCTTTGTGGGAACTAATCTTGCTGCTCAGTGCCCGACTTGTTCACTTACTACAATTATCTGAAGCAATCGGCTGCTCCTTATGAAAGAAGAGGAAGGTGCTTTTCCTGAGGCCTGTTCTCTGGGTGTTGAAATGAGGGTAGCTCTGGGGTGGAGGAGTCTGAAGGAGCACTGTGCAAGAGCATGGTGTAGCTAGGGGCTGAAGACTGAAGTCTACAGGGAAGATTGGTGGGAGGGTAGGTGGCAGGATGGAAGATTGTCACTAGGAGGAAAAGGCTGTGCTTTGTTCATCTCCTTAGGATTGAGGAATAGTATCCAGCAAAAGGAATATTAGGAAGAGCCCCATTTTTTTTCTCTGGATGTTTTCCAGGATTTGGAAGCAAATTGGCTTGCATAGTAATGACAGGTCTCTTTGTGACTGCCCCAAGCCCAAGGCATTGCAGGAGGAAGTCCTGGTAGTGTTTCTGGGGACCTGTTCAACCTCCCCCCTCTCCCCAGGAAAAACAAACTGAGCTCCAGGAATTTCTTGCAGTGGTCTGGCATATCTTGAGCTCATCAGAGTCAAGGATGCTCAGCCAGAGAGCTCAGCCTCCTTGGTGCCTGGCTGCTGCCATTACATTGTGTCAGACTGTACTGAACGTTGGGAACCGTGGTGTGCCTGGGGTGTAGCTCTGCTCATTTGCTTGCTGACACCACTGTGAGCCTTTCCTGGGGGAGGTTACTGAGGCCTGAAGCTGAGTTGGGCTGAGAGAGCAGATGGGAAAAGAGGTCTCTTTCAAGATACTCCATGGGTGGCTGAATCCTGGCCAGCCAGAGGTCCTATTGTGCTCTCTCTCTAGGTTTGGGATATCTCATGGGAGTCTCTAATGGGTAAATAATAAGCTGAAAGATGGGAAACGAAGACTGAGAGGCTAAGAGCCAGCTTTCCCAATGGAGAATTGATCAGTAAAATGCGACAGGGGCCTGTCAAAGGCCAGAGCTGTTGTATGTATCTGTTAATGGTAAAAAGGAGTAAGTGACAGATGACAAAGTTTGCTGTTGACTATTCAGAGTAGCAAAAAACAAGAGCTGCACTGAGTAGCTGTAGGAAATCCTTGCAATGGAGTGTTGGAGTTGCAGCATATGATGCTGAGAAAAGCAAAGCAATCCAGGGGAAAGAGGGAATCACCTTAATCTAAAGATGCAGAGCAGTGGGTTCAGAATGGGTTACTGCCACATGGGAGACATCTCTCAGAAGTGCAGTGCACTCGATATAGGAGCAAGGCTCAACTGGGAGTATGATCAAAAAACCCCCGGACAATTGAATTCTAGGAAAAGAGCTGAGAACAAACTGTATAAATGCACTGTATGAATCTGTGGTGAACAAAGTGTTTGTGTAGGTTTGGGAGCTATTGGAGTAACTAATGCAAGGAAAGTCCATTGAGTGCTATTAATCAATTGCAGTCTCTTGCTGGAAGTCCCACAGCTACAAATAGCTGGAGCCTGAGAAAGTGTTTGTAATGAAACAGCTACATTGTTTGGCCTGCTCTTATATTCTTTCCTAGGTGTTGCTACTAAGTACTGTTGAAGACAAGACCACACAGCAGGATGAAGCTTGATCCAGCTACATTTAGTAGCTCTGAGTCCTCTGCATTTCCAAGAGGATGTTGTCCGGGAGTAAGCCATGATTGTGTGTGTGAAGAGCTTGGAGATACTGTGTTCTCCTCTCTGCTCTGTGAAGAGAGGTGCTGAAGTGCATAGCTGGAGGAGAAAATTCCCAAGGTTAGTGTGCATCTGTTATCAAAGGGGTGTTGAAGTGTAGTGTAGGACAGCCAAAGCAGAGAAGAGGGGCTTTGTACCAACAGAAACATCTTGTTCTTCACCAGCACTGGTAAAGTTTCCTTAGGTGGTGGAAAGCCATTGCCTGAGTCAACAAACCTGCCTCTTGTCCCTCCTGAGAAATGTTTGGGCAGGAAACCCACTCCAAAAGGATTTGCTTTCTTTGACCTGTCCCCTCCCATCACTTCTTAAGTACCATGCTTCTGATAAGAGAGAACTGGATGACATGGAAATAGCTGATGGGCCAGGGGAATTCATCCTGCCCTCCAAGCCCCCATGTGCTACTTTAACACACGCCACTATGTGTGAGACAGGGGTGAGACACTGTGTGGGAGCATGAGACAAGTTCCTAATGTTCTTGTTGATCGAATGGCCCACTGAGTCTCCTGATCTGCTGTGGTGATAAGTCATAACAAGGACTCTCTCTTAATCCTCATTATCCTCTGTTGGCACTTCCTGCCCACATACACTAGATATTTCCTATCAACAGGGGAGTAACCTCTGTGGAAGATAGGATCAGATTCCCAGGAACCAGGCTGTAGTAAGAGTGAAGGAAGAATGAGGAAACTGTCCTAATTTGAAGCTAATCTTATAAATACAGGGCAGGATACAGACAATAGGAAGAGAAATGCCAGGAGAGCTTCAGCGTTTAGTTAGGGAAGGATCATCTTTTGCCAAAAGTGGCCTTAATTGTAACTTACAGTGTGGTAAAGTTGCTGTTTGATTTCAGCTTCAGCAGAGGGGTAGAGACAGATCCTGCTTTGTGTCACCAGAGCAGCAGCCTGAGAAAATAGCAGAGAAAAGTATCTTCTAAAGAGATGTTTTTTTTCTTTCATATACTAATTCAAGTTTCAGTGCATGGATGGAGTGCTTTATTTCTCAGTTTTGATTTGGGTAGCACACTAAATAAGGAGGAGGAAAGGGCTGTGTGATTTTTCCTGAAGCAGACATGCTAATGTACCCATCAGGTACTTAATGTTGCATGGCATTTCTAGAAATGCAGAAACCCACAAATCTTTTCTTCTAGCTGAAGTGGGTTGGTGGGGTGGGGTGCTTCTTTCCCCTACCTAGACGCAGAGCTGGAGCCTGACCAGTCAGAGATTTAGTCTGTCCCTCATGCTCCCCTTTCATGTGGGCTGGGTGGAGTGTGCTGAAGCTGTTTGTGGTGGGGAGTTCTCTACAGACAGTTGCTTTTATAAACCTTTTTAGACAACCTGTTAAGAGTTGCCTCCTACATGTCCCTGTCCTGTCCACATCACAGCACCATGCCACAGAGCCCGTGATGCGTCTGCATTTCATTTGCAAGCAGGGCATGTGCATGTTTGTGAGAAAGGAATTGCCTTTACAGGTGTGCATGGGGGTCCTTAGCCACATATTCATGAGCAGCTGGTATTCCAGCATGATCCCATAGCCATACAAATGACTACAGTGCAACAAGGTGTGGACACTGGGTGCTCATCCCCACCCTAAAAGCAGTGTCGCAAGTTCCTGGAATATGCCGTCACGTACTTGCGGGTTTGGACTTGTTTGGCTTTTTACTGTTCATCCTGCTCACGGGTGCTTGGTGGTGGTGGTGCTTTCTTTATTGCCCAGCTCTGGGCTGATCTCTAATTCTTCTTCCAGAAGCTTTAGAGGCCTTGTCTTGGACCAAATTTGTGAAGCTACAGTGGTGTACAAACTCCCTGCTGCTTCCTGAAATCTTTCTGTCCCTTTTAGATAGGCCAGCTTGGGCAGAAGATCTCACCAGGTTTGGCCTAAGACAGGTGCTATAGTTAGTTCCCTGTGCCCAGGCTTCTGTATGAGCTTATCTTAGTTTCCCACTTCCTATCATTTCTTGCCCTCCCATGATAGTTGATTTTTGCCTGAAAGCAGGGGAGTCAGGCCATGTGGACTTGCATTCCTTCCCCAGGTGGCTTGCTTTATAGTTTTCACCATAGCAGGTTACGTGATCAAAGGGTCCTTACTTTGTAATACATAAAGAGTACACATTTTGGCTCCGATGGCTGGTTTGGGTGGGATTTGGAGAGGGTGGGGGTTTATTTTGTTTCTGTTTTTTTGTTTTGGGCTTTTGTGTGTGTGTTGTTTAGTGTGGGGAGTTAGTGTTTATGGTTGGTTGATCGTTTAATTTTAAAACAGCCAGTGAGTGTGGGCTCTGTTTAAGATGAACTGTAACAGGGAGCAGGGCTGGCTCAGAGGAGTGCTGGCCACAGTGGTGTGGCCACACAAGATACTCCTTTGTGCTAAGTTTACTTTGATTAAGGATTACTAAGTAGTGCCTACGGGTGGGTGATGTAGCTGGATAGTGAACAGAGTGCTTGTAATTGCTTCTGCTATCTTCTGGGATGCGCTTCCAGCAAGTCACGAGACCTGGTAATGTGCTTGTAACATCTGTTAACCTTGTAATGTTATAAATGGAGCTTTAATCCCGCCTGGTTGCCAGTGAAGTCCAGGAACATTAACTGTGGTGCACCATAGTCCCTGCTAAAATGCTGTGTCTGGTCACTGAGCTCACTGGATTTCTCTGCCTTCCCTGTCTGCTCCTCCTTGCCAGATGCTCCACTCCTTCATGCAGGTCAAAGCCCACCTTTTTAGTTTTCTCCCCGAGGCCTTCTGTTGCATGGATGTTTGAATGTTGATCCTTTGCTAGCCAGGTGCTGCTGTGTGCTATTTCCCTCTTTACAGATACGGATACACTGCAGTGAAGAGCTGTGAGGCTGACGGGATCAGCATTTCTGCCAAGCCTCAAGTAGCCTGGTGGGGCATTGGAGTTTGGGTAGGTGGAATGACTGGAGCGAGCTTATGCTTGCTGCAGAAAGATTAAAGATTTTGTGTTGCTATTGTCTGCTGCAGGAAGGGGAGTCCCTGTGCACACACCAGCAACAGAGTACTCAGACAGGCAGGAGGTGGATGAAAAGAGATGTCCTGCACAGGCTGAGAGCAGACCCCAGCCTTAGCCACCAGCAGAAAATTGATGGCAGAGCAGGAATTGAGCCCTTATCTTTTAACAGCCAGCATTCACCAGAACCTCATGGCTGAGTCTTCTTCTTTAAGGCCTTCTCTAAGCATAGGCATAAGGTGTCATGCTAGAGTACCCAATTGCTGGAGTACTGACCTGCAGCCATTCCCACCTGGGATCCTGCCATGTGGGAAGCCCTGAAGAGGAGACGGCTCAAACAGGAGATTGTGCAGAGCATGCAGGAGGATCTTGGGGTGGTGTTTCAGGACAGACTAACTTCCAGGTCCAGCTCTGGGCCAGCCCTGGTAAATGTTCTTCATGGCAGTGGGAGGGACTGGTGTTCAGTGAGCAGGGCGGGGTGGATGCTTTGTGCCAAACTCTCGCTTGTCTCCTTTCTCCTTAGGGCATTCTTCATTCATGAAACTTGCCATGAAGGTGGCTTTGGTAGAAGTAACCAGTTTCCTAAAAGTGAAGGCCTTTCCTGAGTGAGCGCCTGGTCTTGGGGTTTGGGTGATCTGCCATGTTTGGAAGAGCAGGGTGGGAAAGGTGGGGAGTTTTGTTGTGTGTTCCACTACCAGTGACCATGGACAAGAATATGAAGCAACAGCACCAAAGAGCGGAGACACAGTTTTAATAGCCTGTAGTCAGATACTCCTGAGGAGAGCAAAGCTTTGAATGGAGACCACAGCCTACCTCTAGTCTCTTAAGTTTTCCTCCTTCGTGGCTCTAAACGTAAGCAGTGAGAGACAGTTTAGGGTAGGTGCCATCTTTTGTTTTCCACTTTCTTCAGTATCCCAGTTAGCAAAGATGTGATCCCAGGCAGCACCCCTGTGGCACGGCTGTCGTGCAGAATAACAAGCTGGCAAGTCCTGACTCCTAATTTATATTTTAGTGAAGGTTTTTATCATGTTTCCTGCAGACAGACTGAGAGGAATGGGTGGTTCTGCTGTTGGCATCCCTTTCTGATAAAGGCTAATGGCTTTTAGCAAACCTCACAACTCTCGAATTGCTGTTGGGTCTCGGTATATCCCATTTTGCTGCTTTATATGACTACTGCTGAGCCTGCTCTAAGGCAGGAGTCTTCTGTGCAAGGGATTTTTAAGAAGTTGCTTTGCCTGTTTACCTTTCAGTTTTATAACACTGGTTGTTTGAATTTTCTTTTTATTCTTCCTCTGCCTCAGGAGCCTCTCCTTTACCCTTCCCAAGTAGAAAATATTTACAGGAATCTGTAATTTGTTAATTAAAACTGCCTCTTGCTTTACATGGGGAAAACAAAAAAAAGGCAAACTAAGACTGCAACACAATGGAAGTGTAAACAGGAAAACATAAAAAACCCCTTCATGTTGGAGACCTATTCCCTTAAGAGCTCAAAACCTATTAGGCCTGGAAGGTCTGTGAGTCAGGTATCCATTGGTGTCATGTACCAGAATGTTCAACTTTATGTCCAGTAGGGCTCAGTGAAGCCTTCAGGGAAAAAAACAACGCAGTATTCAAAGGGAAATGGCACATGGGGCTTCCGGCTGTGTATGAAGCACTTTTAAGAGTTTCCTGGGAATGTTCGTAGCTTATTCTCAGCAGTGTCTGTGGAATGTGAGGTTGTAATTTGGAAACTTTCGCACGACTTGCAGATTTAAAAAAAAAAAAAAATAGAGAAATCTGGCCTAGACTGTGAAAAATTACTATAGATGTTCCCCCCAAATAAGTGGAGAGATAACTCATAAGCAGTGTCTAGCAACCAGGTCCCTTAAAGCTGTCACTACTTAGAATCTGACTTCAATAGGCAGTTTAGGTGATCTTATGTTTGAAACTCACCATGTGTTTTTGGGCAAACAAAGTAACAATTGGTGAATTATCTATTAGCTCTAATACAGGCACATAAACCATCTACTGAGTAACTGAATATAATGAGTCAAGTCATCAAACCTGAAGTCTGTTCATGGCTAATTTGTGAACTGACAAAGGAACTAAATCATTTGATGAGCACTTGTTTCCAGATTGTACACCTGGTTCTAGTGTCCAGCTGCAAAAGAGCAAATTGTTCAGTTAAGCTCAGTATTGATGGTTTATGAAGATCAGATCTATTTTTATTAGTATTGCTTTGTTTGGAGAAGACTTCAGAAGTCTTTGAAATGTCTTTTTCTGTTTTTTTTAATTCCTTTTGGCAGGATAGCAGCAGGTCAGAGCCAGATACCCCTCTGCACTTAGTCAGACATTCAACAAGCTGTTTATTTGGTCTGGAAATTTGCAGGGGTCCTCTCCTCTGCTGTGCTGTGATCTTGCCAGGCAGGACAGCACTTCTCACTTCTGCAGCTTGAACTGGGGCAGAGAAAGAACAAACTGCCACTATGAGCTGTTCCAGCCAACTCCCTTCTTCTGTCAACTGCCAACCATGATTTTATGTTTAATTATTTGCATTACATCATTAATCCTGTGCTCGGTGTTGTACAAGGGTAATGATGTAAAACCTCTGCTAGGTTTAGACACTATACGGGCTTCCCTGTAGGGCGTATGTGCTGAAGTGTTTGAAGTGCTCAAGGAGGGGAAGCAAAATATCCCCTGTCCTCTCCCCCTGGAATAGTAAGATATTTCACATGTTTATTTAGCTTGATTGGTGAAACAGAATTTTCTTCTTCAGAAACACATCCCTCCACTGCTTAGAATCAACTTTATGCTTTGTGCATGCATCCAGCAGGACACTGCTGGGGGAGACCCTTTAGAGGTCCATCGTGCTCTTTCCACTATGCCAGGCACCTGGTAAGGCAGTTCAGAAGTGCATCAGATCAGTTATTTGGAAACCGTGGGCAAAGCAGAATGTATCAGTCTTGGCTCTCCAGAGCACAGGGTCAGAGTATGTCTTCTGAAAGTGCCTGGTTTATGAGCAGATCTCATCCCTTCCAGAGCCTGTGGTGAGGGTTGGCTCCTTGTTATTGCCCTCATGTTATTTCCACACCCTCACAGTCTGTATGTACATGCATATTTACACTTGCTCTTTTACCACCTTTTCCTTTTCTCAATTTCCCTTTAGACTGTTGATAAATTGCATTGCTTAAGAAGGGGAAGGGTGTTGTGTTTCAGAGGGTCTGGCAGGGATTCTTATGGAATAGCTGGGTGCACAGGAACTACTGAAGTGCAGTCTTGCAATCGGGCAGTACAGCCTGGTGGGAACGTGCTTGCTGCAGATAACAGCTGGTATGATGGGGGTGAAACTGGGAAAGTGTGTTCTGTGTACTGGTAGTAAATCTCTGAGCAAAGTGGGCTAGAAAGTGGAATTGGCAATGCTCGTGGCAGAGGAGGCCTCAGTTGGAGAGCCCCTGTTCTACCCTCACCAGGTCTGGTTTGAGAGGGTGGAGAGGGAAATTATTTCTTCTCTTGCATTTTTGGTGTGTGCCCTCCTGGTCTTACGCAGGGCTGTATGTGTAGTGGCTGCAGAAGCAGAGCAGGTGCCCAAGTGCCTTGCTTTTTCTTGATCCTGTGCCCAGTTGTCTGTCAGCTGAATCAAGCCTGCCTTAAGCCTGGTGGAATTGAGGTCAGAGACTAGAGGTGGGATGCATCCTCCTGTCTCCAGGGTTAGCCATGGACTGAGAAACCCAGGAGCTGATCATACTCCACTGCTGTGATAGGAGATCCTTGCCCTTTACCACTGTTTGAAGTGGTTGATTCTGTCTGCACTGAAAAATGTTCTGGCTCCGGAAGAGGAAATATTGGGCCTGCTTGTGTGAGATGCTGCTGGGTGGCCAAACATCCTCAACAGATAGAGATCATGTAATTCAGGTGGACCACTAAACTTTTAGGCAGCAATTAGGACTTATGCAGTAACTCTGAGTCAACTAATACATCTGGGTGTTAACTTGGCGTACTTCCGATGGCAAATTCTTCCTGTGTAGGCTTGATGTTCTTACATTCCCTACTGGCCTCCCAAGTGCTCCACTTGGAAACCTGATCAAAAGCCTGTGGTGATGCCAAAGGGAGATGTCCTCTTCAATTCCTTGGCTTTCCTTTGGTTCTCTAAACCTGCAGATGATCCCAGGCATTTTCTTTGATGCCTTCCTCCCCAGTGGATGAAGTAATTATGATTCCTGTGCAGCAGGCTAATAGCTCTGAAGACTTTAGTCAGACTGATTAACAACAACAACAACTGTGTTTTAATAAAAAATGTTCTGGTAAATCCTTCTCAATTGCAGCCCTAATTACTCTGCAGCCTGATGTGCAGCAATGGCAAAGCTAATAGGAGCACCTGAATCCAGTTAATGAATCCTCTGTTATGGCTTGCTGTGACTCACAAGATGTGCAGTGTTTTTTCTGGTCTCCCCTGCCCTCCTCCATTCTCTGGTGAATATTTATGCTCTGTGTTGCCAAAGGTAAGGGGGTGTGCGCCTAAACTTTGAATGAATTAACTTCAGTATATGGGCATCCTTCCTCTCATTATTTCAGGGGACTTGTAAGGACCAGGCTTTTTGCTTTGGTCTCAAGGTGAGCTCATTCAAGGAGTCACCAGTAGCTGCTATTGCCTGATAACTCTTCAGGCTTATGGGTTTTGGTGAGACGTCTGTTCAGCCCTGTTCTCTGCTTCCCTGGTATTAGTCTGCATTTCTGTTAGAGAACAGAGTTAGGAGAAACACACTTACTCTGTGCTAGAATTTTAAGGCAGATTATCCTGCATCAGGGAAGAAGAAAAAAATCAATGTGAAAGTAATTTGTTATTTGTTTTGTTGGAACACATTTTTTTTTCAACCCTTTGTAGGTAAACTTGCTTGTGCTCTCTGGCTGTTCTCTTCACCCTCCCTCCTTCAAAAGGAAAAAGGCATATTAGCCCTAAAACCAAGTTCCAAGCTTATAAATTGGTGATATGATTTTGGAAGTCTCAGGAGCTGGTCTGTGGGCAAGCAATAGGGACCTAATGGTGCTTTTGGTTTTAAGGTGCCTTTTTTACGATAGAGGTTCTAGATTTGAGGCTCATTGGCAGGCTGTTGTGTTAAAGGATCGGCTTCAGTCAGGGATCAACAAGGATTGTTTGAAAGTGGCCTTTCAGAACTTCCCTCCTGATTGTCTTTTTTTTCTAAATATACTGTATTTCTTACATAGACTCACAGGATTAACTCCTGCACTTTAAAATGTGCCTCTAACCATGTACCTTGTAACTACCATAATAGCAAGGAAGCCTGTCTGATGAATTTAGTGGCAGGAAGCAAAGTAAACATCTGAAGGATGTAATAAAGAGGTTCAGGTGGGTAGGACATGGCAACATACCAGAGGAGGGACTTGACAGCAGCTACATTTCTGGTCCCGTAGCTCCAGTGCTGTCCTTTACTAGACATAATGCAATGAACTGTTTGTATTAACTGCTTATGGAGTTGAGGGTGGTGTAGAAGTGCAGATGTGGGGCCTTGAACAACTGACTGTCCCCCATCTATGAGAGTATTACTGGAAAGGGGAGGATACATGGAGAGAATCTTTCTTTTTCCCACTGCTCACACTACAGCTGATTTCATGTACAGGTCAAAATGAAGAACTCCAGCTCACTGTGAGGATATTAGTGGAAAATATTGTATTGGGGTTTTCAGATGCTTCATTAAATCTTTTAAGAACTTCAAGACCTTGGGGAAGGGGGGGAAAATGCAAAATGATTCGAGTGTTGCTCTAGAAAGAGATGAATGAAGTTGGAAAGGAATTGTACAAATATTTATTGCATGCTGGCAACAGATTTTAGACCAGCCCATTACAGCTGGGAGGAGGGAATGGCACTGGTTTTATTAAGCAAGGTTTAGGGGCAAAAACCCAGAAGAGGCTTGGGTGATGTTTGGAGAGAGGAACAAAACGAAGGCCAGCAAATCTGCTTGTAAACGATAAGGAGTTGGAGGGCAGCAGAGGTGGTGCTGGAGGGTTTATGTTGCTTTCCTGGACATTAGAAGTGCATTATCATCTCTGTGGCTGCTCCTGCCTAGCTGGGACATGCAGAAAGCTCTCTTGAAAGATGGGCTCAACATGGGAGGAAAGGAGTGCACTTTGCCTTGGGTTTTTAAATATAGCGTCAGACTTCTGCATGCCTGGCCCTCCCCTGAAAGGGAGAAGGGCTGCGCTTTGAAGGCTCCTCTCATTTCTGGTGTTTACAGGCATTTATCCTCTGCTTTCTGTGCTGAGCTTGTTAACTGTGAATGGATTAGGAATGTAGGAGCTGTAGGATGGGTAGATACTGGTTTTGATTGTCTGCAGTGGATTGTTTTTTTTTGTTGTTGCTTTTTGTTTTTGGTTTTCTTCTTCATTGAAGAAATGCGTAATGTATTTTGGGGCTGGAGATAACTTGGACCTGACCTCTGACTCCAGGATACCGGATGCCTTGGCAGTGACATTAGCTAAGTGGCCTGGGGAGGAAGGGAATGAATGCCTGTGTTCCTTCAGTACCTCCCAGAGGGTCAGATAGGCTTTCTTGTGGTAGTGCAAGGGAGTCACTTCTCACCTCTTCCTCAGATGGAGCAGAGGTTAGCAGTCTTGCTTACACTGCCTGCAGTCTCGCTGATAAATATTTGTATTTTTGATGTTTTGGAAGCTGAGTGCAGGAAGATCAAAACTCATGCTTGTCAGCCCTTGGGGAGAGTGAGAACTGGCTGCTTCACACATGGCGTCTGTGGGATTGCTTCACGTGGCTGCTCTGTGCTTGGGCAGTGCCTTGTCTGTCCCTAGAAGATGCTCCGGGCCCTAGGGAGCTCTCCATGGGGACTGGGCATGAAGGAGCATAACTGTCAGCTGGGCAAAAGCAGGACCTGGTGATCAGGAAGGATGGAGTTTGTTTCTGGCTCCATCTAACATTGGCCCCCTGGCTTTGGTGTCTTAGTGTGATGGCCAGGTATGAGAGAGCATGGCAGAGCTTCATGTGCTTGATGCTGCTGGTCAGCAGCAGACTGTCCCCACTTCACCGTATGATGGCAGACCCGATCCTGCCTGCTGCTTCCTGTGCCAGTTGCTAGTGCTGAGTCTGTCCCACTTGATGCCTGCTTCCAGTAAGGCTGGAGGGGGAGCTGTCCCAGAGAAACACCAATCGCCTTCTCTCTGAACCTACTGTGGGAGTTTTTGGCATGCCCCTGAGTGGGACAAAGATTTAAAATCCTTACCCTAACCTATGCGGGGAATATGCAGGAGGCTTTCATCTCTGGAGAATGCACTGGGTTCTCTGGATGAAAGAGCTATTATTTACCTATCAACAACATAATCCCCCCTTCCTACAGATTGCAGGCAAGATCCCCGGGCAAACAGCACTGTAATTAAGAACAAATATTTACTATGAAGGACTAGCTGAGGCCTGGCTGGGCAAGCAGCCATGAGCCTTGTCTGAACTTGTCTTCTGTTTGTTCCCCTTTGAAAGCAGGGAGTCAAAGTCTTTTGTCAGAGGAGTGTTTGTGAGGCACAAGATGGTGGGTTGAGCCTCTGAAGCAGCCAGGAGCCATCGGGCTGTTTGTTCCAAGCGTAGGAAATTCCTCCCAAGCAGAGTTACTTGCATCTGGAGGCTCTTCACTTCTCTGTTATGGGTTCCTCTCAGGTAGATGTGCAGGTGAGGGTGGGTGCAGAGATAGACCTGCATGTGGGGACTGCAGCTGGTGCCATGCTATAGGCAAGTCTGTGGAAATCCTTGTCTGCTCTAAAATCATGAATTAATTTAGGCTTTGTTTGCATCTACTTTCCCTTTTGATTTCTGTTGCAATTCCAGCATTTACTTCCCAGGGCTCTAGTCCTGATGTTTAGATGCAAGGCAGCTTGGCTGCTGGAGAAAGCATGTCCTTACAGAGTTGTTGGGGCTGTTGCACGGCTCAAACTCACAGCCTACTCACCTGCCCTGTGCCGCTGTAGTCACAGCAAGGAGGGTGACTGGGATCTTGCTCACCTTCTGGCAAGGCTCAGCAAGCTGAAATTTAATAAATAAGTCAATTGTGAGTAATCGAAACAATTGCAAGGATGTGGTGTGTGGTTCAGCCAGCTATCACTGCTGTGGTAATGCAACAGGGCATGTGATTAGACTGGGAAATTGCTGTAGCAATACCAAGATTTACAGCATGAGTCCCACAGAAGGAGCAGACATGGGAGACATACACAGAGCTTGCAAAAGGACTGAGTGAAGTGTCTACATAAGGCCAGCACCAGCTTCCAGGGTGCTGAGGAAGCCATGGAAGTGACTGGAGAGGTGCATTGCAGCATGCTGGGAGTGTGTGTGCTATTAACTCAGAGTTAGAACTTGGTTTTGAGGAATATGTCACCAGCTGGTCTGGTTTAAGGGTTTTTTGGTTTCTTCCTCCTTGTTGTAGGGTATGGTTGTGCCTTCTCAGCAGTGTTAACAGCTGACCACAGGGCTTACGGGTGCCGATGCTTGCTCATGGGCTGAGCCTGGAGCTCTCATCTGTGAAAGCTGCTTTATAGAGTAGACACCTGGTTTGTTTTTAACATAAACTCCACTGCTCCCAGAAAGAAAGGTTTATTTGAGTCTTTACTCTGCACACTGTGCCTCTTTTTGTTTGGGAGCTTAGATACAGCACCAGGGAGAATGCAGGCTTTACCTAGTACAGTCAGTACTTAGCACAGTCTGGTACCTAGTCTGGGAGGCCTGGGAAGAGTGAATGCTCTCAGCTGAGAGCTAGGAAGTCACAAAGAGGAAAGATGCGAGCTGGAGAGCCTCAGTGGGCTTGACCTTAGTGCTTCTTAAGGTAAGAACAGTTTCAGCAGTGCCTGAGGCTGGGGCTTTATCAGTGCCCACCTCCTGCTCCAGCCCATTAGATATATGCAGGGACACAGGCGATGCCCATCTGCTGCGGCTCTTGAATGTGACCCATATGTTAACACTGGTGAACCCCAACTAAACCCATAGCTCAGGTGGAACAAAACTTGCTGACTGTTTTTTACATTAAACCCACACCATCCTGGTTCATGAGTGTGTGTGCTTTTTAGCTTCAGTGTCCAAACTAATGCCAGAAAAGCTGTCAGGTTTCTGGTTTGGCTTCAGCAAAGTTGTCCATTCCATTGTGTCTCGTGCAGGGCTGTAGGAGGAGAGCGCTGCTTTTGTCATCTTTGCCAGCAGTCAGACATGGAGCCTCCCTCTGCCAAGCCTGCAAGAGTTGTGCTTGGTTGTCAGAGGGAGGATGTGAGTAAAGCTGCATGGAAGATGTGCTGTGGTTTTTGAAACAAGAGTAGGCATTGAAGTTCTGGTCAGAGAAAACAGGCTGGCAACTTGGGGAATTGTTCCTGCCTCTTTTTTGTTGATTCCTGGTACTGCTGCTCTTTCATGGTCATGCTTGCTCCTTGGCAGGTTGAGAGACACTTGTATTTGGCATAGTCTGTCCTGAAAAGGTGAGTTTGGGTGAAGAGTGTACCTACAAGAATTTTCTGTTGATGCCTTGGTTGCCTTGGCTAGTGTAAGATCCCAAAGCCAGATAAGCTACTGGACAGAGGTTGTGCAGAGACCTCCATCATCCTGGTGCCGCAAGTAGTTACTAGGACTGGGGAGACTGTGTTTTAAAGCTGTGTTTAGAATTGCAGTGAGTCTGTCCCTGGGACTGTATATACAATGGAGAATTCCCTCATTTCTTTAAACTTACCGTGTTAAAGAGTTGGTTGCTGAAATGTTTCCTATTTCTGCTCTTCTGTGTCAGCTTAGAGACAAGCTTAATGATTATCCCTTGAAAAAGAAAGAACTCAAGATACTCTTTTCTGTCTGAGGCTACAAAGAGACTTTGACACCTCATCTCCAGGGACTAGCAACTATGTTGTCTTTTCTGACAGTTACCAGACAAGTAGACAAGGTATTTCCTAGCACTTCGGGTACACAGGACATTCTTGGGTGGACCATGGGAGAGGAACCTGAGGAAACTGAGGATCCCCAGAGAGGTGAGTGGGAGAATCAAGTTGTTGCAGCCTGCAGTCTTACACAGAGCTGGTGAGGAAGAGTTAACTCTGAGCTGAGCCGAGCAGCAGAGGGTGATTGGCTGAACACTGGAAATCCTCTCTTCATGCCAGGTGTAACAAGGATCATCTGGTAAAAATGTGCGTCTGCCTGAGACACAGATCTGCCTTAGACATGCATTAGCACGAATGGAGTTTGCTGTCTGCTGGAGGAGCCAGGTCCCCAGTTGAGCAAAGCCTAACGGAAATTGGAACCAGTCCAGAATGTCTGGATGGCATATGATATTTACTGAAGTATGGCATTGCTTGTGTAAGCAGCACACCCTTCTCCTTTACTCTGGAAACCATCTGGGCTTCATGTGCAAGCGGTTAAAAACCAGAGCAGGAGAGCATCTGATGCTCTATGGCTCTTCTGATGTGTTTCCTACTCTGGCCCCCCTCCATGGGTGTTTCTGCATTTGCAGGCATGGGAGTCTTAGCCATGCCCCGATGTCATCTTAATAACCTGCTGAGGATCCTCTTCCCTTTCTCTGCAGTGGCTGTAAACAGAGTAGGGTTGTATGAAGAGTTTGTGTAGGGCTTTACTGACAGGGCAAAGGGCAGTCTCTCTTGCTCAGGCCAGGGCACAATCTGTGCTGGCCAGACCTTCCTCCATTTCTAGCTGTGTCCACAGCCAGTGGTTCAGTTCACTCTACTGATTTTTATAGCAGCTGGAGTCAAAGCTCCTGGGACTGAGGAAGGGATATTTGGCATGTCTGTGCACTTGCATAGCAAGTGTTTTTTCCAAAGGGAGCTGAGCACCCATAGGAGTGGCTTGGGACTGGGCAAGGTTCACTGTCATTCGCATAGCCAGCCTGAGAAAGGATTTGTCCAGTTGCTTTGTTGTAAGGACAAGAGGGACCAGGGGAGTACAGAAGATTCTCCCCTGTCTGCCTGAAATGATGCAAGTTTTGCTGTGCTCTTCATTAGCTTCTGGGATGGGGTTTAGTCAGAGGTAGCACCTCTGGGGTGGGGTTAAGGTTTCCTCTGCTGTTTTCATGGCTTTCCTTGTAGCTTCCTTTCTGTCTGTGTATGCACACTCTGTGGGTTTTGTTTCTTAAAAGGAGAGTCATATGACAGCCTCAGCATCTCTGATCTTTCTGGCAAACTGATCCCTCTTCCTTCCTGAGCTTGATAAACAGTCCAAGAAACGGTGCCTGTGTGAGTTCATGTACGCCTCTGAGACCTGCAGCTCGCTTCTCCAGTGCTTGGTGTGGTTTTTCTATTCTTCCGGCATGGTTTCTGGTGCTTCTCTGCTTTGCCTTCCCATCTCTCCTCCTGCTGTGGTTTACCTGCTGCTGCTTGACATGAAGATGTAGGTGATACAGCCATTTCTGAGAACTTTGACCTGTGCTCTCCAGCCTCACACCCTGATGGCACATGATTTGAGGTGGTTGGGGTTTCAGGAACCCTTGACAAGATGTTGCAGTGCTTTCTGAAATCATCCTGTTCTTTGAGTGGTGTCAGTTTCTGTCTGCAGCATGGATGCTGTGGCTTGCAGGCTACCCAGATGCCCAGTGCAGTCAGATCCTGTTAGAAGAGGAAAGCTGCCTCTGTGTCTCTGTGCAAAGCACTGTAGCACAGCAGAGCTCTGGTTCAGAGACTTTTTCCCTGACTCCAGCTGTCTTTGGCCTAATGTGGCTAAAATACAGAGAGGCATTAAAACAGCCTCTTGCTTCCAGCCCCAGAATCTTGTGCTTTTGTGGCTGGATCTGGCTCCATCTTTGTAACTGCTCTTGGAAAGTGAAAATATCCCTCAAGTGGAGACACCCATCAAGGCCTGGGGGATCTGGAAGTTGAGCTTTGCACCTCTGCTCTGAGAAGGTCTCATGGGCTGGGACTTTCTGAAGCTCTTTGGAGCTGTGCAGTCTTTCAAGCTGAGAGGGATGCTTTTTCCTCATTTCCTGAAATAATGCATACGTTTGAGTCTCATTCTCCGTTCTAGATCATTGCCAGATCTGAGTTCCCAGAACCAGCTGGACTAGCCTTGTATTGTGTCTTCAGCTCTTCCAGCTGAGTCTGTTCCTTTTCTTGAGTGAACTGGTAACTTGAGAAGTGACTTGTGTTTGTCCCCATCCTCCAGTGTAGGAGGAAGCTTCACACTTCTATGTTCTCTTCCTTAGTCTCTCAGAGTCTTGGGTTGATGTGTTAGCTTGGCATTCGGTAGCAGCATTTAAACAAGTCACTTCAGTACTAAGGTACCTTCTCTCCCCCCTTCCTTCCTTTTTGCTACTTTGGCAGATTGCCTTGCATGATTGATTGCATTTTGATTCATCTCTGATATCTAATCTCCTCCATGGAGAAAGATGGGAAGGAGAGATGGTGTTGCTGCCCCAAGGTAGGAATCAAGAGCTGTAGAGTGTTATTTCATTCAGTCCCCAAAAGCCCTCTAATAATACAGAGGACGTGTTGTGCTGTAGTGAAAGGCAGCTTTGAGAGATCATGTCATCTGCCCTCGCCTGGCTGTAGGACTGTAATCAAAATACCATCTTAGATACTGCAGCTCAACTGATGGTAGCTGCTTGAACCGATTCCATCTCTGTGTTCTAGAGGAAGATCTTCTGTCCTCCTTCCCCATCCTGGTCAGATGGCATCCAGGAAACTTGGTGTCCTGATGAGTTGTTCTTTTTTTGCAGGGAGGTGACCTTGTGAAGGAAGCTGACAGCTTTGTAGCAAGAGGAGGTGGGTGGGCTGAGGATGTTGGAACAAGAGAGTGATGGGAGGGAGCAGATGAAATGATGGACCCCGTCTCTCAGCCAGAAGGGTTGTCGCAGTCAAAGGGTTGGAACATGGATGAGCAGCTGTGAGGCAGAGGCTGGAAAGAGCTTTTTTTATTTGTGCTGAATAATGTTTGATCCATTGGCTGCCTGTCTCTAGCTGTGTGCTGTCCTATGGGATGTCCAGCAGCTGTGCCCTCTTGTCCTTCCTCTTCCTCCAGCCCTGGGACCTTAAGGCTGAGCTGCCTCTGAGGCCCCTCTCTTAAGGGACTGAGGGCCCTGTGATGATGTGCTTTGAGCTTTAAAACAGTGGGGTTTAGCCTCTTACCTCTAGAGAAGTGTTTCTGGTTCTGGTTTGCCACCACAAGAGAGAGGTGGGGGTACCAAGACTTCCTTGGGCCAGTGTTGAGTGAAAGAGTAGGGATCAAAGCCTCGATACAGACTGAGTTCTTCCAGATGAGACTTTCTGTGCCCCTTCGTGTTGTCTGTGTCCTTTGGCAGAAAGGGAGTAGGATGAGAGCCTGTGGATGTGTTATTTTCTTCTGGGCCATATCTCTCCAAGGTCATGCATTTGCAATTGCATCCATATGGTTGGTGCCTCTGCCTAGCTGAGCTCTTGGAAGCCCACCAGGAGACAGACCTCATATGACAGCAGAGATTTTATATGGCCGTCTGAAATGCCGCTCTTTACCAGGACAGGGCCTACAGGGGCAGATCTCTGAATGGAGCCAAGTCAGATTTAATTTCTTCTGACTACTGCTGCCCCAGTCCAGCTTGCATATCCAAAGCTTTCTGAGAACAGGGTCCTGTGATGTTGTTTTGCTCTAAGCACTTGTTCCTGTGTGCTGGGAGTGTCTGATCTCTTCAGGGAATGGTGCAAGGGAGTAGTGAGTGTCCTTGCCTTGGCTGTGGCTGTGTTTCCTCCTGAAGCTCAGTCCAGTCTTCACTGCCCCAGTGCTTCAAAGGAAGCAAACTGCAGCTTTATTTATGTGACATGGGTGGGGCTGCAATAAAAGGAAATGAAGAAGCCCTCACTAACAGCAATGGCTTTTGTTTTTCACCAACAATACTGCAAGCCTGCCTTCACTAAGGAACAAATGTTGAGTGGTCAGCTGCCAGGCTCTGTTCTTGTCTGGAGAGCGGAGCAGAATCAGGCCCTTTCCTCGCTGCAGGTCCAGGCAGTGGGAGTGATATGATGCTCTTCCCAGGAATTGCCATTGAATGAGGCATGTGTGTTAACTGCAGCAGATGGGGCACTCCATGTGTTCTGAGAGTAAGACCCCCTCCTCTTTCCAGATGGTGAAACATCTCTGAAGAGTTCTCACTTTGGATAGGCTTTTTGCTTTAGCTGCTTGGCTTTTGTCCAAGGGAGTCTGTGTGGCTTTATGGGAAAGGATTTTTAGTTGAGCAGTAATGGTGTTGTGCACATCTGAACATGTGTATCCAGAGGATCCTTCAGCTTGGGGGGGAAATTCCACTGGTGACAGCAAATGTTTGTGCATATGCATTGATTGCACTTACCTGTAAAGTTATAATTCTTACTCAGTTGAAGCTTCTGATATTATATTATCTGTCTGTTATTCTCTGTCTGTGCTCTGCAAGGCTCTGTTAAGCCTTTTCCCACCTCCCTCCTTCCCTGCTGCATGCTTGTCTTTATCATCTTGTGCCTTTGCACCCCAGTGGAAAGTGGCTGCATCACTGGGCCTTGCTGCCCAGCTGTGCTGGTGGGAAATAAGTGATTGCCTTGGGCTCTGGTGGCTGAGGACCCACACCTTCCCTTTGGGGTCCGTAAAGGAGGATGATTTTTCAGTGGCTCCCTCAAAGGATGTGTATGCTCTGTATCTGCAGGAAGATAGACCAGATCTGGCTTCTAGAATTCTTCTAAAGGGCTGTGAGGAAGATGAGATGAGGAGAGAGGAAGAGCTCTGAGAATTAAAAAGTGAGGGTCGCATAAGACTGGTGGTATTAATCTAGGTTTGAAATTAAGGGGGTTTACTATTTACTGTGCTGCTGAGACATGGAAAATGTTCCTGTAGGGTCAGAGTGAGATCAAGTTGCTTGGTGGAGAGAGTCCTGTTGGTTTTTGAAGAGGCTTGGTTGTGAAGTGGTGCTGTCTGCGCTAACGGTACTTTGACTTGGTGTCCTGGGGAGTCCTCCTTGCTGTGTGTCTCTGCAGTCTGTGATTCTCGGGTTTGTTTGATGTCTTGAAAGCCTTTTGGCTCTGCAAGTAGAGGAAATGCTGTATCAGTACAAAAGTATTGCCTCGAGTGCCATGGACTGAAGGGTGGAAAGATGTACTCCTGTCTGGGGAACATGGTTTTGGAGGGGCCTGTGTTTTTTAAAGGGATGTGTTGCTGATGGGGCCTTTGTTTGTCAGCTGCAGAGTAATGATCTTGGGAGACAGCATTCGAATTAGCATCAGTGCTTGTGTCCTGCAGATAAACGTGGCTAATGCTGAAGCATGACTTACCAAAAGTTAGTAGCACTGATAGCTGCATTCCTAGCTGAAAGAAGACAGGGTTTGCATCCTTCAGGGGTAAAGAGAGGAGGGGAGAATAGCAGGCTTGGAAATGCCAGAGTGGGGGACAAGCTTTCCTTTCTTTTGCTCAGGAGGACAGAGGAAACAGGGCTTTTTGGTACATGTACAAGGGGTGTTAAGGAGACCATTGGTATGTCTTTCTCTTTTTCTTCCTTACTGAAATGGGTTCTGTTGCAGCTGAACATAATACCTAGAGCCACAAAGCCTGCTGGAGGCTCCTGTCTGGAGAGACATTGTGTGGCTTCAGGTCATATTCCAGCCCTACTCTAAAGCCTGCCTTGTGACCTTCAGGAAAATTGCTATTCCTTGTGTGTGCCTCAGGTTTTGGTGTGTCTCTCCTTGGCTGGATCAGTTCTCTCCCCAGCAACATCTTCTCTTGCTTAGTGGCAGTGCTGTGGCCCTCAGCCTGAGCTCAGTTACTCTTACGAGGTGGTAAGAACTCAGGCCTTTATGGAAGCTAAAGTTTCCAGAGGGTCTGAGCTTCATCTCATCTGCTCCAGGGAGGCACATCTGGGAGAGGAAGATGTAAGGAAAAGTTTTGGCAAGATGGAGCAGCATGATTTTTATTTTTCTTTTATTCAGAGCTTTGGTGGCCGGGCAAGGCCTGAGAGTGCTGCTGTTCTCTGTCAGCTTCTTTCACTGGGAACTCCAGCCCTCTCCTCTCCTCTACCTTGGATAAATGACTGCTGTCTTAAGAGCTGCAGGAATGCCTGCATGGAAAGCATTCCCTTCCTTCAGACTCACTGGGCACACTGGGCTGGTTTACAGCTTGCTGGTATGTGCTGTTGTTCAGAGAGCTGGCCAGGCACTGCCTCCTCAGCACTAGCAGAGGGAAGCCAGGCTCTGGGGCACAGAAGTAGAAGAGAAGGGATTTGCATGGCAGATGAATGCAGCTGACATGTTGTGCTTGTCATTGCAGAAATGTTGAGTGGGTCCCAAGCTTCAGGAAGACAACCTGCTCAGCCTCCTAACTATGCTGCTTTTGTCTGGGCCTCTTCAAACACTCCTCAGCACCTGTGCCTCAGAACAGCTCTTGGACTCAAGTAACTCAAGGAAGAAAATGTAACATGCCACAAGTTTGAGGCCACAATGCAAATTAGTGTCATGGTTTGTGATACCCCCAGAATATAATTTTGCCATTCATGCTTGGGCACTGCTGGGTACCATTGATTTTCTGGTGACATGCTTTAAAGGGGAAAAAACCATTCTTACATCCCATTCAGCATCAGTCTTTTCTCCTTGGATAGAACCACTAAAAGTGGGAGGGCTTTCAGAAGGAATGGGGAGCTGGCAGTGGTGGGAATGCCTACAGGAGAAAAAGCAGGGTGTGGAAACAGTAATGTGGATGGCAGCAAGGTGCCCAGGAGGGCCCCTGTGTGCTCAGACCTCTCACTGGGACTCCAGCAACCTTTGGCAGAATTGGAGAGGCAAAGTTCAGAGTGATCATAATCTACAACCCTTGTTGAAGTGGCAGAAAGAGGACTTATCCAGCATCAAACTGTTTTCAAATGGCACAGCTCTTAGGTAAGCCTTTCTGGAAAAGATAATGTCCCCTGACATTATCAAAGCAGGATCTCCTTGCCTTGATGATATAAGTGAGTTGTGCTGAATGGCACTGCAGTTAGTGCCACAGGCTGCTTGGCTTTCTGCAGCAGAGTCCCCTCAGCCTTCAAAGTGGTAAAGAGGTACCTTGGAACATGGTGGGGAAGGCTTTGCAGTAAGACCTGAGCTTTTCCTCAGCAGCCCCCTACCCACTGTGGTTTGGAGATGTATGCATGTGCTGTGGCAGTGATTGAGGCTATATGGGTGCTCAGACCGGGTTCTCCTTCACTTGCCCTCTGGTATTGGGGTGTGGGCTTGGGGCAAGTCTTTGTGGGTTGGTGAATTTAACTCAGACATGAGGGAGAAACGAGCTCACCCCTTTCTGCCCCTGCAGGGCCCTGCTCCGACAGACGGTGCGTGTCTGAGCTCTGGAGCGCTGGTGCTGCTCCAAGGCCGCCAGCCTTGCGGAGAAGGAGATGGTTTTGTTTAGTATGCTTATATGAAGAAAGAAGTCTGTCAAAATAGGGGTTTGGGAAGGGGAGGGGGGGGCAGGAAGTCTTCCTGTTAGCATTTATTAGAAGGGAAATGGATGTTTCATGTTCGTGGGCCCTGCTGAATGTGCAGTGCTCAGGGCCAGTGGTGTGGTGAAAGCCTCCTGACTTGTGAAGTGAGGGGTGCAAATGTGATCTGGAATAAGCAAGAAAGGACTAAATATAGAATGCATTGGCTGCCATCCTGCCATGGCAGCGCTGCCCTCACTGCGCTTCTGGAGGCAGCAAGTTCTGCCTATTGTTCCGGTCACATTCCTGTGTCCCACGATGGGGCCTCTGTGATGGAATAAAATGAAGAGAAACAGATGGGAAAACAATAACCCAAGGAACAGGCCCTGAGCTTTTCTGGAAGCTTCCAAAACCCCATAAATCCCCAAATGCGTTTGTGCTGGATTAGGGAACTGAAGCAAAGCAAGGGCCAAGTACATGCCTTGCTGTGTCCCATGTGCTTTCGTACAGAGACATTTCTCTGGGGGGGCTTTACCTTGCAACATGTTATTGTAATGGCAACTCTTAATGTTTTAATTCTGGCAACTTTGCCAGCTGTCTTGTCTCTGCACTCCCTACCCTTTTTGTCTTGCAGGCCTGGATAAAATGACTGCACAAGGAGCGAGCCCACCTCTCCATCCTTCTCATGTACATCTGAGCTGGCAGCAAGCAAAACATAGTGGGACCTTTGAAAGGCACTGGTGCAGTGCCTCTGAGCTGCTGGTAAGTGCTCTATAGAAAGGAATAACCGGTAGTGACGGTGAGCCTCTTGGAAGGAGGGAGGAACTGACTTGGGGACTGAGCAGGGAATACGACCTACCAGGTAGCATGTCTGGTGACTGTGAAGGTGTTAAAGTAATTTGAAGTCCTGATACAGCCACAGTTTGCTTTTTGTTTGTGTTTGAAGTCAGTGCATAATTGTTACCTAAAGTATCTCTTGATTGTGTGTGCAAAACTCTGGGTCAGCAGCGGGAGGATGGGTGATTCTGGGGGTGAATGAATGAAGTTTGGTGCTTTCTGGAGAACTCTGCTTTACTTTGCAAACACCTTGTTTGCTCACCTGCCTGTGTGTGGATTGGCTTTGCTCATACTCTCCAACTGTTGCTCATACATCTACAACTGTTTCCTTCCCTAACATCTTATTTGCTGCTGTCTTTTGGGGATGAAGCAGTTTCCCAGGGGATCAGACTGATTTTGTAGCTGGCCCAGGGGAAGAGTGAGGCTGTGCTGTGGGGAGAAGGAAACAGAATGGGGGTGAAATGAAATAAGAGTCTTATTGAACCAGCTGTCTTGTGAAACCTCATCTTTAGGATCTGAAGCAGGAAGAACTGCACACGCTGAAGCTGTGCTGCTGTAGCTGTGATGTTACAGCATGGGAGCTGAGTTGTTTAAAGCCAGATAGGGATCTATACACCAGTGATCTTCATCCTTGTTAAAATTCCTCTTTTCTCCTCCTGCGTATATTCCCCAAGCATATATTCTTTCAGTCACCCTCCTCCCTGATAAGTCTGCTCTTTCCTACCACTACTCCATGTTAAACAGCTGTTGTTGCTCTGAATGGAGATATCTATCCCTGTGCAAGGAAAGAAATGGTGAAACTATTCATGTGCTGAAGGGGCTTGGTCCAGAGCTGCTGAAACCAACGTCCTGTTTAATGGTCTTTGAATTAGGTTTGGTGTTACAGGCAGTTGCATTTGCAGGAGCCAGGTTTTCTGTTGTGTGGCTGGTTACTGTACTAGGGGGTGTTTTGTACAGACAGATGGGTACTCTGGGATTGTAGTTAACATAGTTACATGTAGATTAATAGTTTATTGTTCGTTGCATTTGAGTTGGAGATTTTTTTTCATTGAATGATGGAGTGTTTACGCCTTTGGTTCTTTGTGTACATGAAATCACATAACCACCAAGTTGCTGGTAAAAAGCAAACCTGAAATGGACACAAAATGCTGTGTTGTACACAGGAAAGCACATTGCTTCCTTTGACCAAGTGTTCTGCTGCCGAAGTCATTTCATATCCTGTGTCCGCCACTGTGCTAGAGCACTCTGATGCCCCTGATGTGCTCTTGTGTCCCTGCTTCTACAGCTGGGTATAAAGAGCACACCTAACAAAGTTTATTTCAGTGGCAGGGCCAGTCAAGTGCCACTGGCTCCTGCTCCAGTTCATGTGTTTGCTTGTGCCACCTTGGAGGACTGTCCTCAGAAAGCACACGAGGTCAGAGAACTGCTCCTGCCAGCCCCGTGGTGCTACAGGAAATGAATCTTCCTGTTTTGTTACCCACCTCGGTTCTGTTTAGGGCGAGCCCTGCTTCCTGCTGAGAGCTGAACAAGGGACTGATAGAGGTACATTTCATGAGGGGACATGAAATATGTCCTTCTTTCTTTGGGCTTGGAGCCACTGAGAGCCTTTTTATGCCATCTGAATGGGACGTGGGAGGAAGCAGGGGAGGAGGAAAAAGACTCCAGGCTGATTTTTCTCTTTTAGAATCTGATTCCCATTCCTGTTGTCTCAGGGGAGAGTGGTTTACACCACCAGCCCGTGACCTTTTCTCAAATGCAAAGTAAATATTTTCTCAGCAGACTAACCATTGTGAAAGAAACAGTAAAAGGCAGGGACATGGCAGGTATCTTTAGATATCTTGGGTCTAGTACCGTGAGCTGGGGTGGATAACACCAGTGAAGCCAGCAGGAAGAGACCTCTCTACCTTTTAGAGAGGCAACTGTGCAGTTGTACAGAGATGGGGAGAGCAGAGTCTGGTCACAAAGTGAGGAAGAAGGAAAGAAAAGTCAGGGTCTCCAGTAGGTGTGGGCTCATCTAGCTCAGAGGTTAAGGAAGAAGAGAATCATAGAATCATAGAATAGTTAGGGTTGGAAAGGACCTCAAGATCCTCAGAATCTTCCTGTTTGTCTTGCCTCACTCTGGAGGTACCAGCTAAAGCATTTTTATGTGTGTAGGCAGGAGTCACTTTGCAGTTACTATGAAAAGGAAGAAAACCCCAAACAAGCACATAGTAGGGCATAAACAGTTGAATCCTCAATTAATGAGCTGAACACATGGAAGAAAAATGTTTGGGCTGGACTGAAGTATTGAATTCCATTTGGGTGGCATGGCATTAAGTAATGCCACACTGCAGTGTTTTGTTTTGGAAACAAACCAGAGTTGTTTAATCCTTTCTTAACATTGAAGCTATTCTGTAATTTGCAATTGGAAAGTGCAGCTTGGGGGAGCTGATTGCATTTCTCAGTGCCTGCTCTGTGCTACACACAAGCCTGGTTGGGCTTTTTGTGCTAATGCTGTGAGGGCTGGTGGCAAGGTCTGCCTTATGGAGGCAAGAGAACTGATTGATTGATTTCACAAACCGTGAGTGTAAGCGGAACTACCTTCATGTTCAGAGCCCTACAGACCCCTTGGTCCTTGGGGAATATAGTGGCTGGAGGGAGCTGTTAGTTCTCATTGCTATTACAGACATGGAATCTTGGCTGAGAGATCATGGGAGTGATTTTGTGAAAGGAGGAACCCACCTAATGTGCTTGCGTTGTACTATACATGTGGTCTGACCTGCAGGAAGAAGGAAAACTTGCTCCTCTTGTGATTTTTAGGTAGTATTAAAACTTGCTATATTTCTGCCTGTGGATGCTCCCCCCCCCCCAGATCTTAGCATCATAGAATGGTTTGGGTTAGAAGGGACCTTAAAGATCATGGAGTGGTATCACAGTGGTATCAGACAACAGTAGGATCAAGTCCTCTTCCATGCAGTTTTGAAGTAGATTCTTTGAGAATGCTTTTGACTTTGAGATTTACAATCTTGTTTCCCTTGAGCTCCATGCCATCTCAGAACTAGTTTATCTTGCAGCAGGAAGGATTCTTGCTGTTGTCCCTCAAGGCCTCATTGTGCTTGTCCCTGTGCAATCACAGCGCTTAGCTGGAGGCATTCACTTTTTGGAAGGAGTAGTCAAAGCAGCGGCTTGCCCAAGGGCACAGAGGTGCCTGGGGAGGCAGCCTGAGAGCAGAACATACCTTTCCTGTTGCTGGAGCCAAGGGGTCCACCATGAGCCAGCTTCCTCCCTGCTTCCCCCTGGAGCCTCATGCTTGTGTTAATGCCTCTCTGATTTCTACTTATAGCCTGGGAATTACCACGTTTGTGTTGCTTTAGTAGTCATTTAGCTCCTGCAATACAGAACAGATAGAAACAAGCTGAGGCTTGACTTGTTCTGTTTATCACTCTAAGCACCTCAGGTGCAGGTGGCTGTAATGCTGCAGCAGGTACAGCATCATTTCAGCTTTGAGAGATGGGGACTCCACCTTAGCATTATCAAATCCTGCTGTAAAGCAGCACAGTGCTGCAAGCAGGTTTTCTGCTGCAGAATGCTTTGGTTTACTTTTGGCAAGAGAGTGACCCTTAATGTTACCTTCAATATTGATGCATGTTTAGCTTTCAAAACAGTAGTTACTGTCCAGTCCATTCTGTGCCTTCCCATGTAGCAAACTGATCTCTTGCGTGTATAGCTGGAAAAGCAGCAGTGAGATAGAGAGCAATGGCAAACCCAGCTCATGATGTGTGTTAACAATATGAATAGTTTACCCCTTTCTTCTGCCCCTTGTCTCTCCTGACAAGAGTAATGGAAAGTTAAAAGTATTATTTAACGTATAATAGATACTCAAAGAAACACTTCTTCCTGTAAATTGTATGCCTGGGTATCGACACCATAAGGAAGAGGATTTTGTCTTTAACTCCTGAATGATGGGAACTCATAATGTAGTAAATTACACCAATATAAAAGTTAATGTACTTGGCTTTAACACAGATATTTTACTTTTACTATGACTGTTGAAAGTGACATCCATCACAGTGACATGCACCCAAAAAGGAAAAAAAAATAAAGCCTGATATAGTTGTGTCTAATAACCCCAATTACAGAGCTCTTCTAATGCCTTTTTTGTAACAATTTTGCAGCTGTGTATTATCTCCTATTAATGTAATTTCTCTCCTATCTATAAATTTCTCAGGATTGCCTCTTCCCTTCCACTTTCCATAATCACCATTTATTATCCACATGCTTCCCATAAAACAAGGCTGTAGGTGACAAAGGGAGATTGATGTTGACCTAGATACAGGCCCACCCCCAGCTTTTTTCCTTCCTTCTTTCCCCTCAGCGACAATGTGCTTGTTAGTGTTGAGGAGGCTTTAGTAAAAGGTTCACCTTCTCTCAGCAATTGGAGCTGAAAATAGCCTCATTAGCTGAAACTTTGCTTTGTCAGCAAAGGAGCTCTTGGGAAGAGGTACCGGGATGGACTCAAGATGTAAATAAACATGAGGAAACTCCATCCCGCTGCCCTGTCAGCTCCGGAACCAAGTTGGAACTTCATGGCAGCACACCCTCAATGCTTTTTGCTTGTGGCTCTCTGCAGAAGGAGCCGTCTTCATGCTCACTGCTTAGAGGAACTGTGTACCTGGTGATGATTTCGCTCACATAGTTTTAGGGGCATATTTTAATGAATATGAATTGAGCCTTTTCCGTGGGCAGCTGAATACTCTGCAGGCCTTGCAAGGCTGCAGCATTTCTGAGTGCTCCTGGGGTATTTGACAGGGAGCAGCCCTTTCTGGAAGGGCGCAGGTATAAAATAGTCCCTGGCTCTGTAGGATAATCTGTACTGGGCTGCAGGCAGCTTTGCTGTGGCTCTTTCCAAAGCGCTTTGTGCAGTTCTGTGTATTTCACTGGAGTCTGCTGGGGCTTCCGAGCACAGTCAGTTCATTTCTGCCTGTCCAGGCTTCAAGAAGCACAGCAGAGTACATTTGTTCTGTCTGCATCACCTCCTGAGCCAAGGGCCCTGCCAAGCAGGACACGTGTAACATCTGTGGCAACCAGGGGCAGGATCCCTATGAGTGGCCAGGTAGTGCCCAAGGAGAAGGGAAAGCTATTTCCCAGGAGTTGGGAATGGGTAGTTTTCTCCTCTGTTCTCCTCTTGATAGGAAAACTTGGTCCTATTGGCCAGCACTGGTAAGGGGGCAGTAGGTTTCTGTGGCTCCAGATCGCTTGCCCTTTGCCAGCCTTTGCCTTTTCTCTGCTAGGAGACTCTTTTGTATAGCAAAGGATATCTCATTATGTCCTGTCCAAAAGGGAAGTGCAGCTCATAGAGTCATTACCTCTGCCATCCTCCCTGCCCTTTTTTTTTACCATGTTAGCGTACTCAGAATTAACCACGAAGCCACCTTGGTTTCTTTTCCTCCTTCCTCCCAGTTCTTGCAGTTGTACTGCACTGAGCAACTGAGGCATGTTTGGAATAAAGCTCTGCCTGTTTCTACCTACTTTGAGTTGAGTTTAACTCTGCCTTTTGTTGAAAAGTGAAGGGAAAGGTCCAGAAAACAGGAACAGTCATGGGAGGGAGTGGGTAGCAGGCTCTTCACATCTCCTTTCCTGGTCGGACTACAGTATGATCCCTGTACAAAGACCTGGTTTTGGGGAAGACCTTTGGAAGCCATACCTAATGAGGTTGTCCAGGCTGCTGGCGTGGACTGCCCATGTAGTGCTGCAGGGGAAAGCATGTGGCCCCTACATTACAGCCCTATTTATCCTACCAGATTTTGGCAGAGTATTCGTGGTTCCTTCAGGGGATTTTCTGTAGTGTACATGTGTTGATTTCTTAGTACCCTCACTTTGGTTTTATAGTAAAATAGCAATGAAAAAAAAGTCAATAAAGATTAACTCTGAGCCTGCTTTGGTAATGGGCAGTGTTTTGGTTAGTGAGGGAAAGCATATACTGAATGCCACATTATTAATGAACCATTGGTTTGAGTGTCTCATTGCTGCCCTGAAATGCTGTTTGTATGACCAGTGTGTAAAGCCTTTGTATGGTAAATATGTCCAGCAACATAAGGGATGTAGTAGCATTTCTGAAGACCTCTCAGTGGCCACCAGTCTGAACATCCTCAAGAATTAACAGGTTTTGATTCAGTTTAGCTGGGGCATTCTCAGAAAAGGCTTGTTTCCTCCGCTGTATTTCCTGTCCCTGCCAATAGCAGTGGTGGGAGAGCATGGAGCAGCTGGAGAGGTTACTGGTGATTATCCATGGTCCATGAGGCTGATCCTAGGGTTGCATCTTTGCTGGGGAATTGTACATGACTTTGGCTGTGCAGGGGTAGAGCCAAGGACTCATGATGGCCATCTCAGGGCTGTGAAGGCTGCAGATGCTTCTGTCAAACTGTGGCTCTTCAGAGCAGGAAACTATCTCTTCCTCCTCCACAAGAGGCCAGGAAACCAGCTGAGGAAGAGAAGGCAGCGTTCACAGACAAGGATCAGCAGGAGTAGATGGGCTGGGAGGTAGCTGGGCTGTCCCTGTTCTTTTTGGTGCTGTCAGCCCTGCTCATTTTAACCAGCTCACTGCATCAGCTCACTGGCCCTCAGGCTGCAGCTAGAGGGGTATGCTGGAAAGAGCCCCCTGTCTGGCTCAGCCCACCATGACCTCGAGGGCCCTTGCTGCCAGCTGCTGTTTGGGCAAGGGAGGATCTCTCCATGCAGCAGGACACTGAAGAAAGGAAGGAAGTGGCTGCCTGCACTTCCCAAGCGGTTACTTGGGCTGTATGACAGCAGCACAGAATATGTCATTGCCATACTTGCGTGTTCAATATGGCCTCTCCTCGATCTGCCATGTGGGCTCAGAATTCCAGCAGGAAGAGTAGTTGCTGTGCAGCCAGATGGTTTTGGGTATTTTGTGGAGCACCTGAGAAGGAAGTACTTAGGGTGATAAATGAGCTGTCAGTTGTCCCTTCCGCCTGATGAAGTAGCTCAATAGACTTGCTCAGGTCTTTGGTACCTAGATGATGTGTGCTAACATATTACCTTTTACCTGTCTGAGTTCTTGAGGTGTCTGTTGAAGCTTGTCTGGTGGGCATGTAGGTGTATTAGTGGAGGATTGACCAGAGTTTGGGTGTATTTTCAGGATCCCTGGCACCTGGGAGGAACACTTTGAGCCAACTCCAAGATACCCCCTCCTCTTCTACAGAGGAAAGACTTCTGAGTCTGCTGACAGTGGCCCAGTCGCATGGGATGGTGGCAGGGATGTGACTGCAGAGGAGTCCATGTACTTGTCTGCTGGGAGCACCCACAGCTCTGCAGAAGCGCTGTCAATAGCTACCAGTAAGTAATGTCTCAAGATTATGATTTCTTGGATCAGACACTGTACAGCTCATACCTTATGGAGCCTTAATGAATGGAAATGGCATCTGGAAAGGCTGTAAACCTGGCTGTACTGAGCAGATGGCACTGAAGGTAAAAAGCAGATTTAAAGACTATTATTTAAAGCCATGTCTTGATTTGGAAGTGTTGAAACTTGTGTGATGGGCATGTAGGTGTATTAAGGGAGGGTTGACCAGAGTTTCGATCCTGTTGGAGAATCCCTTGCCTGTGTAAGGAGCAGCTCTGCTGCCAACTTCATAAGACTCCCTTCATAATGACCCCTTTTCCTGCCACGGACTATTTTCAGGAGCACTAAATTAGGTGCTCCTACCAAGCTGGAGATTTTATGGCAGTTGCTGTATTGGGAAGAAAGACTAAATACTGCCCTTGGAGCTTCAGAAACAAAAGGTTCAGTGATGCCACAGCTCCCTGTGTGTTTGTTCTGAGATCTGTGCCCCGTGCTGGAGCACATGGAACGTGTTCAGTTCCTCACTCATGGGCAGCGAGGTTTAGTTCCTTCCCTTTGTGCAAGTCTCCTCTTGTTTCCTGTACCCATTTGTGACCTTCTTGGGAGGGCTGAAGCCCCAGGGTTTTCCCTTGAGGGATGATTGCTCATCCTTGAATAAGATGTTTACTCTTGCCTGTAATTGCATGGGGCTTTAGCAGCGCCAAACCCTAACTGTGCTTCCTTCCCATCTTACTGCTTTCATGTAGAGACATGGGTGTGTGAATTGCTTGGGGAAGTTCAAGTTGTGGCATGATAAGGACACCCATGCCCAGGCACTTTCCCAATCTAGTTTGTCAGGAGCAGGTTCTACTTCTTGTTGTCCATTCATTGCAATCCCCGGTGTACTTTAGGGTCTCCAGGGCCTTCCTCCACTGCCCTGCCCACCTCTGGCCCACAGCACATTTGGGAACCTATTACTGGATTTAGAATCAGCTCAGGCATCCTTTATTCAACTTTGGGAAAAAGGGGAAGTTTGCAGCAATGGAAGGCAAAGGACATGGGTCCATTCCACTATTTACTTTGCTTATTGGAAAACAAAACCATTTACCAGGCTGCTTTCAGAAAGCAGCAATCCCTGAGCTTGGTTTTCATTAAAAAAGTACTCATTGTTTTTCCTCTGAGGATTTAGTGACATTTTTCAAAATCTTCTGTGCACAGTAATTGTATTTTTTTTTAATCAACTTTTGTTCTGACTTTGTGACCACAGTAAAGTTTAGGAAACTGTTATTTGTTATGGGTTAAAAAGTATTCCATGAATCTGACTGCTTTCCTTGATTACTGGATCATACTGTGCTGCTTCTCCCAGTTGTAAAACAGCATTGTAAATGCTGCTTTCAGACTCCGTGGGGTGTTCCCAAACTGGCTTGGAGAGCTACTGTCTCCATCATCCTCTGCTCAGCTCTGGTGCTGGGACACTGACAGAGGAACTTAAGGATAGATGTGATGCTACAGGGAGAGAGTGAAGGTGGTATCTGAGCCCCTTCTGCCTTCAAGGTCTGTCTCCTTCCTCTCATTTCCCCAGAAATGGAAGTGTTTGCTTCAGGTGTTGTACTTCCACCTTCATCAGAGCTCATTGTTGGGCAGAAGCTAAGCAGTCTCCAGCCTCCTGCTTCAGAACTGGAAAATAAGGTCTCCAGATGACAGTTGTAAAACTCCTTCTGCACAGAGAGCCCTGATACATCATGTTAGCAGCCTCCATAGGCTGTGCAGTGGTGCTTCAAGGATGGGGGTACAGCAGAGAGAAAGTTTCCTCTTGAAAGATGATTCTGGGAAAATTCTGTGCTTGCTTTGTAAACAGGGAGCTGTCCTTTGGGGGCACCAGAGAAGATCAGGAGGTGTGGAGGTGATCTGCAGCGACACTAGATGCCTGGTGTTTGCTGTAGCCTGGTCTCCAACCCCTGAAAGCATGTGAGTAGAAGGGTCAGTGGAATACCTACAGGTCAGGCATCCTGAGGGTCCTGTGTCCCCTCAGTACAGACCCAGCGAAGCCACTCATGTATCGTGTCAATGTAGATCATGTATGTTCATGAGGAGGGGAAATACCTCTTAGGTAGAAGGGGCTGCTTAGCTTCCAGGCTTGATTTGCTGCTAAGATGGGGAAAAGATAGCTCTCGTCTAGGAGCTGAACCGTGGTGTCAGGTCACTTATCAGCCTTCAGGCAGTGATGGCTGTAGGGCACTATTTACTGCAGCTAAATCTGAGCTCTGCACTGAGTGTACACAGTACCCATCTTGTTACCAGTGAGCTGAGCCCTACAGCATGACAGTCTTTTGCTAGAGAAGCTCTCAGGTATCCTCTGAGGCACCTGAGAGATGGTCAGGTTAGGTTAACAAAATAACCTCTGCCTGGGTTTTTTCTCTTCATCCTTTCCCAGAGGGGCTGTTGCCTTTCCATTCTCCCGGGACACATAGTGGCATTTCATTCCTCTGAGTTCAGCTGACTGTGGCCTTAACCTACCAGAGAACATGAATTCCTCACTGCTTTACAGTGAGACTGGAGGGTTTTATAAGAAGATGCCATAATCCATCTGTGGTTGTGGTTTGTAAGGCAGAAGTGATCAAGTAAAATCTATATCCATATATAATCCATAGCAGCCTTCCAGTATCTGAAAGGGGTCTAGAAGGATGCTGGAACCTCTTTGTTAGGGACTGTAACAATAGGACAAGGGGCAATGGGTTTAAACTTAAACAGGGGAAGTTTATGTTATATACAAGGAAGGAGTTCTTTACTGTGAGGGTGGTGAGGCCCTGGAACAGGCTGCCCAAAGAAGTGGTGAATCCTTCATCTCTGCCAGTGTTAAAGGCCATTTTGAACAGAGCCTTGGGCAACATGGTCTAATGTGAGGCATCCCTGCCCATAGCAGGGAAGTTGGAACTAGATGATCTTAAAGTCTTTCCCAACCCAAACCATTCTGTGATTCTGTGATGCATCATACAGCAGGGAACTGTGAGCTGCTGTTAATGCTAGCAGAGGAGCAAATGGCTGTGTGAGATGGAAGACTATAGAGCAGAGACCCTAAATGTATGTGACTGTTTCCAGTTTGTCCCTGCAATGGATGTCTGAAAGCACAAAATCCTTTTAAAAATCCAGCCTTATTTTCAGTTTATGGCCTGAACCTTCATAACCACCTGTATAAATACTGCACAAAGTATCCTGACTGTTCTCGTGCAGGTGAAACTGCTGCAGCCAGGGTAACTGCTTGCAAATATTGTGGGACAAACTGGGTTTGCTCTGTACCCATTGCATTTCACTCAGCCACTGGGAGCAGCTTGAGTCAGCTTTGCTTCATCTCTCTCACACCCTTAACCTAAAGCTGCATGGTTTATGTTACTAGTATAACTGGTTGGGAATCCTTGGAGATGACTATTTGTTAGTAAATGCTGCATTGTGTAGATGATGACTTTTAATAGAGAAATGTAAATTTTGGTTAAAATTTTTGTGGCTGCCACTTATACCCACAGACACCTGCTACCCCTGGCACAGCCCAGACCAGACACTCGAGCTAAGATGTGAAAGCTCCTACCTCCAGATCCAGTCCCACAGATCTTCAGCCTCTTTCCCTCTCAGCTTTGGACTGCTGGCTCTTCTTGAATACACACGTGGGGTTCTGCATGCTCTAAGGTGTGGGAGCCCCTTTTATTGTTTGGGTTCTTTTTAAAGGTTTGAATTTATGCCACAAAAAGTCTTAAATAATCCATTCCTGAAATATACTGCAAAAGGGCAAATATTTTTCTCTGGATTACTTTTAATTCATGACTGAGGAAGAAGGAATCCTTCCAAGAGATTAAGCATGAAAAATGCTATCTGCCCTTGGATTGTGAAAGTTTCTGCCTTTGTGGGGGCTGTTTGAGACCCCTCTCAAACCCTCCCCACTGTTGCAACTTGCAGTGTGGCAAAATGCTTCTCGCTGTGGTTGCGTGGCTGCTCGTGGGAGCCAAGCCTGGGCACCTGCATCGGCTTTTGGAGCTGATCTAGCAATTGGTAACCAGTGCACAAAATCATGGCGCAAAGTGAAACACCTCAGAAACCTGGGATTGGGACTGGTGAAGTATGGGTCTGCTTTAAAGTTTGCTAACATGGGCAACTGCAAGCAGCAGTTTGCTTCAGTTCCTGTATCTACATTTGGGTAAAGCTGCTGGTTGACAGGAGTGAGCCCAGCTGGGCTCAAGAGTGAGATCTTGCCTGGTTTATCTGTAGGAGGTAAGAAAGAGCTGCATGCACCAGTTTTACGTTTCTGTCGAGAAATAAGTCTTTCACCTCCAAAATAGAAAAGCTCTCTTGTGTTTTTGTGTGAACACCCACAAACTGGAAAGGCCAAATCTCTTGCTTCTCCTGTCCCCAGCGCAATTTGTAAGGGGCTGCCTTAGCTTGTCTGTGTCCCCAGCTTCACTTAAGAGCTGTGTTTGCAAAGCTCTTCATGTCTGACCAGCTGAGCTCTGATTTGGATTTATGCACAGAGATTCTGAAGTTGAGGCAGAACACCCAGGAGGGTTCATTTGATTTTGGTTTTTCTTAAGGGGGACTGCAAGGCCAGGCTGCCAGAATCAGTTGGACTGACTTGTATATCTTCTGTCCTGAAGCCAGCTGACAGTTTTAAACCATCTTTAAATCGAACCTTTGTGGGTAAGATTTACTGGGAGCTTCTTTATAAATGAAATGCAAAATGTGGTGCTCCCCACATGGAAGACAAGTTCTTGAAATTGGCTTCCTGTGCACTGACAGAAACATGGGGCTTTCAGGTATGTATTTACGTGTGTGCGCTGCTGAGCCCTGCTGTGCTGATAGACACTTCCAAGTGGCCCTGCTCACAAAGGAGAGATACCTTGGTGTTTGAAGGCAGATCCTGTGAGCCTTGTAGATTTATAGGACCGAGGGCCCTGAAGTGGGTGAATGGGACAGGTACCTATAAATATAATGAGCTAGTCTTGCAGGCAAAATCCAGCTTTATAAATAGCCGAAGCTTTTTAAGTTTCCTAGGAGGTCTGGCAGTCTTACAAATGAATGTGCTGCTAGTTGTCTGAGACCAGACATCAGAAAGCTGTCCGTGAGTGCTGTTGGCCCTCTGTCTCTGTTTCTCTCTCTCTTGGTGGGGGTGAGGCTTTTTGCTGGTTTTGGTTACTGAAACACAGCCCCTGCCTGCCCTGCAATCTTTCCCTGTTGCTTGCTTAGAGATGAATGATTCATCAGGCTCAACCTGATAAAATTGTGCAAGCCACTCACCAAAGTTAATCAGACCAAAAGGAAAGAGAGGAGGGAAGGGAAAAACAAAAACAAAACTCCCAGAGCTAGTTCTAATTTCCGAACCTCCCTTGGGAATTAAAAAATGCATAGATAATGTTCTCAGCCCAGATTCTCCATCCTCCTCGAGCCTTCATTGGGAAATCCAGGAGCAACCCAGGCGATGGGTTTTGAAGTGCAACTTCCGATGTTGCAATGCAGAGGAACATGATTCAACAGGCCCCTGGACGTCTCAGTCATGGCGCCTGGTTTGTTAATAGCACTGGGGAGCAGGCGGCTGTGGTTGCAACCTGCTAATCACTTCCACTCGGATTTGTTGTGTCACCCCAGCAAGGATTGAGGTGAGGGGGCCGAGGAGCTGCTGACATGAATCATGCGCTGCTCTGCCGTGTAATTAGGAAAGAGCCCTGTGGTTCTCAGTGCACTGGTGAGATTTCTCAGGCCTGAAACATAATTAAGACTGCCACCCACTTCAGCAGTGAATTAGCATCAGCCTTGCTGATCCTGAAGGAGGCTGAGCACTTGCTGGAGGCTAGGTTGCTTGGCAGCAGGGGGAATTGGGGTTTGGCCAGACAGGGCAAGGCTGATAGCTAGGTCACTGCCACAGTGGGGAGGACAGTTCGAGGAGGATTAAGAGTGGTAGCTGGGAGGGTAGAGTGCCTAGGGGTGCTCTCTCTGTGTGAAGGCCATCACTCCCTATGTGTTGTGTGGCTGCAATAGCCCTGCTTACATCCACCATGTGACTAAACGAGACGGAGTTGCACAATTGGTTGCGATGGGGTGTGCCTCTCCCCTGCCTGTTTGCTGTGATGCTCAAGGGGTTCCCAGGGTGCTGCTTCCACATCTGCAGCTAAAGAATATCCTTCAGTTTTTCTCAGCAGGTTGCAACAGTCTGGTTGGCAGTGGGGTACTGTGTAGGACTTGCTGGCTTCAAGCCCAGTGTGGCCACAGGCCCTTCTTGGCCACCTGCGCTGTTGGGGACTTAGCAAGAGGATCACCATTACAGTCACCTTTTATCCCAGTTCATCTTGCTGTTCTTTGCATCCTTGGTGCTTCTGGCTTCAGGAATTACACGGAGCTCTGAGAGGGTATGAGGAAATGTGTTAAACCCTGAAACCTTCACACTAGCAATGGCCTCGTTCCAGAATTAAGAGACTAAATAGTGCGAATACTTCAAGGGATTTCATCAGACTGTCCTGTGATTCCTTTCTAGCCTCTGAGTCCATATTGCAATAGAGAGGCATTCCCTTTACTCTCTCACGTTTTAGGTTAATTTTGGGTTAGTTCAGTTTTGGTATATTTGGTATTTAACAATATTGTATGAAAACATCTCCACGTGATTTTGATTTAGAATTACATTAGTGTGATACTGTCAGGAGAAAACCACAAGCCAGACCCTCAGCTGCTGTGAATCAGCAACAATCCATTGATTTCAGCAGGGCAGAACTGATGTATTCCAGCCAAGGTCTGGCCCTCCCTGCTTAAAAGGAAACCCCATTTCCTCACACTGGTTATTGAAACATAGCATATCAAGATGGGATATGTCTAAACCACCTCCTTTTACTTTTTACCACTTGTGTCTTTTTGTTTGTATTTCCCATTACTCCTAATTTTTTGCTGGGGCACTGAAACTTTGCTGTTGGGGGTGATTTCGCTCTAAGCTCAGAAGCTTTGGCACAGCTGAGTTGTGAGAGAATGGGTTTAATGTTGCACTGAATATGAAAAATTAGATTATCTTCTGCAAAATAAGGCTGCTGGGTCTAATGTTTTACTCCTTGTACGTAGCCTTCATGCTATAGAAGCTGCAGGGGGTATGTTTCCTACCGTTTCCTATTCTTTATGTGATGCTTGAAGAAGCCAAGGGTTGGTGTGTAATTGCACTCTTAAGTCAGAGAGCACCTGAAGAGCTGGGTACCTTTTGAGACAAATTAGAGTGTTTCAGACTGACTCTTGTGCAACTTCTCTGCAAGAAATACCTTTCATGGGCTAAATGTCACTTCATTTTTGTGAAAAAGCAGCTGCTTCGCACAGCACAGTTGCATTTTTCTGTTAGTGCTGTCCAAATGCTTTGTTTGAACACCACAGATGGCAGCTGCATTATCCACTGCATCCCCTCCTTATGAGGGGAGACGAGAGAGAATGAGCCCAGCTCTGCTTTCTGATCCAAATGGTCCCAGGAGCCCTTATGCCTGGCTCAGGGCAGGGGGACCGTGTCTGTACATCAGTATGGTCCAGATGCTTGACAGCCTCTGCCTAGGTGACACTGCAACTTCAGCCACCTTCCCACGGCAAAAGGAAAAACCCCCTTTTTTGACAGGTAACAGGAAAACCAATGATGTATAATGTTACAGGTTGGGTGGAGCTGCCACCTTTCATTTACTGCACTTGTAAGAAATTATTAATACTCCTTTGTGGAATCAGGGAACTTGAAACAATGGTGGCCTCCACCCCAAGCACACGTCACTGCCCAAAACAAAGGCACAGCCCCAGCCTACATAGGTGTGGACAGGTTTCCTTGGCTATTGGCTTGGGAGAGCCCTGGGCAGAGCAGCAGTCAGTGCTTTGTGGGCTGAGTGATGCTGAAGAGGAAGCGGAAACAGGAGCAACTAAACTGGGTCTGGCATGTGAGGAGAGATTGGGAAGCTGCTTCCTACGTGAGCAGGATGTCTGCAAAGAAATAACTGCCACTGCTGAGGGGCAGAATGCACATGGAGTCGACCCAAGGCTCTGGTTATCCACTTGTCTGAAAGGAGGCCAATAAAGAAAATGAACTGAGTTGGAAAACAGAAGACATTGGCAGGAGAACAGCCTATTACCGGAATATAGTTGTTGTGTAGCAGTAAATGGAGGACCCTCATTTGCCTGGCCCTGTGCAAATCCCACTAAGGTTTACAAAGCAAGAAGTGATGACTGATGCAGAGCAGAGGGGCAGCAGGGGGAGAGTGAAGTGCTTTAAATCTCTCATTTTCATTTGACTCAGTTCCAGGATAATAGTCCACCCTTGATTAAAAATAACTACAGAAAGGAGCAGTGTTTCTTTTTTCTTTCTAAATCAAGCTTCAGGGTATCTTTTGGGAGCATCACAGGTTTGATTCAGCCTCCTTATTTAGCTTTTGTGCTAGCCTGTCATGCCTAAGTAATACCATGGTGACTTGCAGCTGTGAGAAGGACCTTGGGCTGCCTTCCTCTTTTTAACATGAACCTGTAAGGAAGACTTAGCAGTATCCTTGTTTCTACCAGGAAGGATTTTCAACCAGATGGCCTATCAATACTGGTTTGGGAGCCAAGAGGTGTGACTTCTATCTCCCAGTGAAAATTTTTGGGAGAGATGTTGGGAGCAGGGACTGATGTCTGCTATGGCTTTCCATCACTTCTTTCTGTTCCTTTTGCAGCTGTGTCAGTAGAAACACCTGCCCACTGTCCTTTTTAGTCTGGTTTGTGAGGAAAATACGTCCTGCATCATTGGTGTCCATGTGTGGAGTTGATCCAGATGTGGTAAAGTGGAAGAGAGCTCAAAGATTCTAACTTCCAGCTATTTCCCTCACCCCTCATTTCTGGTACCTAGGAAATGAGATCTAATTACCTTTTCACACCAAGTTGCAGCAAAATTATGTATCTTCTTGGAAAAAAGCTGCTTGATCCTGTGGAGCCTTGATATAGAAATCCCTGGGACACCCAGTTACTGGACAGGACATCTGAATAGGTTTTCTGACTCCATCTCCCATCTGCTTGGAATGGGACTGTAGCAAACTGTCTTGCTCTCCACCAGTAAATGTGATCTCTCACGGTCATCACCTATGGGTGGTGTGAACTGGTGTAACCAGGGGATGAACAAACCTTTGCCTATTACTGGAAGATCTGCTAGGTTCAGGAGGGGAAAGTGGACTTGATTCCTCCTCAGTAAGGTTAGAAGGTAGCTAGTAACTCCTTTCACCAGTGGTGTAGAGCTTATAAAAACTAGAGCTGGCCCAGCCCTGTGAAAGCCATGCCTGGGTCCTCCTGGGCTCCTCAGCCTCCCAGCTGAGACAGGGAGGACAGTTGTGCAGTTTGGTGGACAACAGAAAAATAAGGCACAGAGGACTGGTATTTTCTGTCAAACCAAATGAATTGCCCTGCTCTCTCATGGGGGTAGGAGTGAGAGGTGCCTTTGAGAGCAAGCAGCTGGAAGCAGACAGGACTTGCTCTGCTAGTCCTCTCCAAGTGTTGTGAATGGCACTGCAGGGTGTTGGAGATGCTGCTGTCACTTGAAGGATGCTTCCTGCTGCTGCAGACCTGTAAGAAAATCTCTTCTAAGAACTCAAGCCTGAATGACATAACGAATCTCCATGTTTCTTGGGTTTCTCCATGATCTCCTGAAGTGCTGCCTCACAGTATTGTCTCTTCCCAGTCCTTCAGGGTGGCTGTGGTTGTTCCAGTGTGTAAGCAAGGGAGTGTTAGACACTTCATTGTAAGGAGCATACACTGACCTTACCTGCTGCTGCTTTGCCTTTCAGGACGTGTGACTCGCACAGATCCTGCTGCTTAGCTCATGTGGGAGGAGGAAAATGTCTTCAGCCAGCAGCGAGGTAGGAGTGACCATTTCCACATAGAGATGGGGCTTTTCAGTGGAGAGCAGGGCTTTTGCTGCTGCTGTTTGTCATGGGGGCAAAGCCCTCCTATCAGAGATGGGGTCCTCTTGTGCTGGGAATGCACAGATAGAAAGAGGTTGTTCTAAATCGCAAAAAAATGTTAAAATAGATAAGGAAAAAGCTGGGGAAAGCAGAGAATCACTGACTGTCCCATGTGTTTTTGGTGAGCTAGTGGCATGCAGGCCCAGCGAAGTCAGTTCTGTGTACATAAAACTAGTTTCTCAAAAGAGCAAGTGTCCAGTGGTCCCTCAGCTCAAAATACCTGGTTTTGGCACATCACTGCAACAGGCTCACATGCAGTCAGTGCATGCAGCCAGAGAAGATGGCTGAGCTCATCATTGCCACAGTGGGCTTTTTTGTTCTGTTAGTTTTCTGCCAGTTTAGTGAACCAAATTGGCTCATGGAGGCATCTCTAGTGCCAGAAATACCAGTGTACACAGTAGTTAAGACTGACCCTTCTGACAGCTATTAAGCCAGTCAGTCTGGTTTACCCATTTCTGGTGCTTCTTCCCATCACAGGTGGGTCCTTGGGTTCCCTGAAGTTTGCAACAGTCCTCTCTGGTGAGTGCAGAAGGAGAGACTATGCTTTCCACTGCAGTCCCCACAGTGCTGTTTGCTTCTGCTGAAGCTGTCTGCTTGGAAGCACATGAGCAGGTGAGTAGCTCACAGCTGGAGAGGGACTCCTGGAGTGAAAGAGAGGAAAACAAGGAGTGTCTAGTGTATGGTTGAGGGCTGTTCACAGGATCTGGCCCTGCAGTGAGAACTGATGAAGACCTAACTTACAGTCCTTCATAGGTTTATTTTCTTTCAGGCAGGCTCCTGTGGCAAATAAAGCATGAAACTGTGGAGGGGTAAGGCTTTGGTAACGTAGTTAAGGATTAGGAAATGATAGGTAGATTGCTGGGGGAGCTCTTGGGGTCTGTCTCTGGATTCTCTAGGAAGAGGCTGGCTGCACGCTTCAGCCACGCTACATAACACTGGGGCCTGTTTTAAGGTAGGATGTGAACTGCTTGTCTTTGCACCATTCCTTCACCTTGTAAGGAATTCCTTCACTCCTTGGGAACACTGCTTGCTAAGATAATCGGCAGTGATAAATGCTCATGGAATATTGCAACTGTGTGAATAGCTACCTAAGAAGGATTTGGAAATAGCTGCTCTTGGTATTCTGGGTTCAGGCTTCCAAAGAAGAGCTAGAAATAAGTAAGCAGGAAGGCAACACATGTTCTCTTAGCTGTGGGTACCCTTTGCTGAATGGGTGTGGGCAGAAACCCATGCAGAAGCTGTTAGTAATCCTTGTGGCTCTGATGTGGTCACACGGAACCAGAGGCTTTGTGTTATATGTGAATGCAGTGACTTGACTTTCTAATATTTGGCTGGCTTTAGAACCAGTCTTCCTTTTTCCCCTCCTGTTTTCTTCCATGAAGCCGACATTTTGGTTGGTTTGGGGTGTTTTAGTGACTAGAGAGGAATGTAGGCTTCTCAGAAGCACATGAGCTGTTTTGCTCTTCAGTTGTGTCCCTCCTCTGCCTATGGATGGAGACATGGGTGGAGAGAATCAGAGTCATGAGGCTAAGGAGAGCCTCAGGCATGAAAGAAAGTCTCTGAAACAGGATGGAGTGGCAGAAAGGCTGCATTTTCTCAAGGGATCTGTGCATTGCATGAAATGAGATGATCCTGATGCCTTTTCTGCAGCAGGTAATTGCATGTTCTTTGTGTGCTTTCCTTGTTCTTTGTGACCCAGAATTCCCAGCCCTTAGCTCTTTCTTTGCTCTCAGTCTTTTGATTTGTTCTTTCTTGTTCTCTTCTACTCTGTGCATGAAGCACAGGCCAGAGGTGCCTGCTACCCCTTTGACATCTCAGCATGACTGATGCTAGCCAGGCTTTGAAACAAGCAGCTGCAAGATGGGGCCTCCCAGCAGGTCTCCCATCCTGCTTCCGTTCTGTCTCCGTGCACACATCCAGAGGAGCCAGGCTGCTCTCAGTGCCATGGCTGCTGCTGCAGCCAGCCAGAAGTCATCTGCAGTTTGCCTCCTGTGACACTGAGTCAGAGGAGGGAGGAAAGTCTTGATTCAGTGTCTCATGGGAAATGCTCTGGCTCCAGGCTTCCCTTAGCATTTCCTCACTGACACCAGTTCAGCCCAGCAGTTGAATAGTTTGTTGAGCTGCTGTCTGCAGCTCACTGCCACCTCTCCCCCCAGTGACAGAAAATGTCCTTGTGGTACTGATGGTTGTTTCTGGAAGAAGTGGCAATTCTGTGGAGTTGGTTGCTTTGATATTCCCTATTCATGGTGAATACTAAAAATACTTGTTAAAGATCATGATTCTGGTTTTCCTTTTCAGTTTCTTCACTCTTTCACTTCAGTAGTGGGGAAATGCACATTTGTGATGGAGAGAGGGTTCTTCTTTTTCCTCACTTTCAAAAGGAATGCAACATTTTAGGGAGAGAATAAAGCTTCCCACTGCTTTAATCAGTAATGGAGCTTTAGGAAAAGTGTCTAGCTTTTTATTTTCTACCCCTGGAGAAGATTTTCCACTTAGCTACCTTCTTGGAGGTGCTGGCCAACTCTGCCTTGGCTTTGATCCAGAAGTGCCTCTGCAAAACCGTCCTGGAAACATCACTAGAATAGCCTTTCCTGTGAGACTTCTGCTTCCTCCTGGGCTGGAATGCAGCTGGATTCGGTGGGATCTCCCCTGTGGTGAGGGGGACATGCTGTGGCTGCACGGTACCTCAAGTGTCAGGCTCTCCCTGACAGAGGAATCCGGGAAGACCACATTCTACTGAAATACTTGAGGTTTTCACACTCGAGGGTTTTACTAGTAGGTATTATTTGAAACCCTTCACGGGTGGATGGCAGCCTTTAGATGTGTCAACCTCAGGGAAGAAATTTAGTGTTTGCAGTATAGTGCTGGTACCCCAGAGAGCTATCTTGGGAAAACTATGATCTCTGCCATCTGGCTGGACAGTATTGCTTCACTCCTTTATTTCTTCTGTAACCTGCTGTTGGTTCACCTATGGCAGGTACTGGAGGTACACTGACAGCATCACTCACACTCTGTGTGCCCTGGTGGTGTTAAGGGCTATTGGTTTTGTCTCAGACATACAGGGAGAGCACACTTCAGACAGGTTTTTAAATTTCCTCCCTTCCCAACCTAAAAGCTGGAGCTTTGTAGCTCCAGTTGTGCAGTTGGGTTGGGACTCGGAGAACCCGTTCATTTGACAACAGTGAGCCAACTGCCATTTGAATGTAGTTGTTGTTTGTCATTCAAGGTGATGTTGAATTCCTGAAGCCTCCAAGTCCCTGGTTCCTCCTGTCTCTTTTCTGGAGATCTGCTGTGTTGCAGCCATGGAATCTGCCAGGCAGGAAGGTGCAGCCTGCTGCTCAGATCACATTTACAGAGGGCTCACGCTAGACTTAAGCCGATATTATGTTTGTTCCTCTGTGGTGCTTATATTTGTCTTGTACTTTGTCTGGGAATTTGGATTGTGTGTCTTGGCTGGGCTTTGTCGTATATGTTTAATCCCAGCTTCTTTCCTCTCCTGCAGGGACTTGCTGGGGAACAGGAAGTAAATGGAGTGTCTTGTAGAAATGACTTGTAGGGCTTGCTGACTGCCAGCCAAAAACCCCATCCAGCTACAAAAGCAGAATTATTCTCTTAGCACCTCATCATGCTTCCTGCAGCAGCTTGGCCTGTCAGACAGGTTTTCCATCCTGGTAGGCTAGGAAACACAGGGTGCTTATTTAGGTAAGTTGGTGAATACTGCTTGGTGATACCCTGGCTGAGGAGGCTGCCTGCATGTGAAGAGGGAGCAAAAGTCTTGAGGCATGAAAAGGGCAGTACTTGGGCAAAATCAATACTGGAGGCTTGGAGTCAGGTTTCAGCCTTTTTCGTGTGCCTGCTCGTTCCAAACCCCAACTAGAGCAGGTTTGCTAACTTTTGCAGCTGGATATGGAAGATGTGTGTGTATACATGCCTCAGGCACAGCAGAAGGCAGGAATTCTCCTAGACACAGTCTACCTGCAGGACTGGCTTTGTCCTGGCTCCAGGGTGGGGGGGTGTTAAGCAAGACCCAGCTGTCCAAGCATCAGTCCTGTCTGGAACCATTTCAATCGTGAGAAGTATCTGGAGTTTAAAAGGAAGAGACTAATCGGTAAGAGGCAAGGAGACCTGCTCCCTATAGGGCATATATAGTCCCACTGTCAGTTTTCTTATGGGAAAAAAAATCCTCCAGGTCTTGACAACAGACATGAGGAAAAGAGATCTGTTTGATCTAGCAATGCAGTTAAGCATAGTGGGCTTATTCCTCTTTGCTCTTCATTTCCCCACTGGCCCAGTGTGGGGAAATTCCTAATCTCAGCACTCGGATGTGCCCTCTTTGCCAGGCCTCATCTTGCCAGCATCTCTTGTGTTGAGGCTGTGACTGGGAGAGCAAAGCCTGACAGCTGTTTTTCCAAGACTGAAGCAATCCTTTGCCAGTGTTCAAGGGCCTGCTGTGGAGCTGCTCTTCAGGGTGCTGGTGGGGAGATGCAGGGGCCTTCTGAGAAGGTCCTGGCCAGAGCCGTCTGCTCTCCCCTGCTCCAGGCACTCATGCACTCATGTAAGCAGCTCTGACACAGTTTACAGCCCAGCATGTTAAGCTAATGCCAGTTGGTGCTGCTTGGCTGCACTGGCTGCTTCCTCTACCATGTCATTACTTGTGTGGGGTGACAGCCTTTTCATGCTGCTGCTATTACAAAGATGATTTCCAGCTGTGATTGTGAATGGCATTGCTGTCCTGGAGACAGACTGTGTTACCACAGCTCACAGACATCTAGGTCCTCCTTTTCTGCCTCTTTATCCCTTGCAAGGCCCTTGGGACTTCTCATTTACCGCTCATCTTATTGCCCTCCCTTGTGTTCATAACTTGGTTGATGATGGCAGTGATTTAAGAACAATGTTAGAAGTATTCAGCTGCTACTCACCTTGCTGTCTGCTTCAGGCCACTATTTCAGAGAGCTGCAGAACATGGTGCTGGGGGGATGTTGGTTGTCCTAAGCTGAGGCTTAATTGCTATAAACGAGCCTAAATTACAAAGGCAAGGTTACTTCTAGACTTGGTAGTCTGAATTCCATTGGCACCCTTACACATGCAACAGGATGCAGTATATACTTTTCTTGCTGTCCAGAACTGTTGAGTATCATTTGCTGGGTCAGCCTAAATGCAGGGCTCAATTTCACTGAGTAAAGTGATGCCTGAGTATGGATGAAAACCAGATGAAAGCACAACGTGAGCCAGCAGCCAGAAATTAAAGTTAGATGAATGTAAGCTAGAAATAGAGTACATGGTTTTAACAGTGACTGTTTAACTGTTGGCACCAATTACCAAGGGATACAGTGGTTCTCCATCACTTGATGCCTCTGTAGAAACGGTGTCTTGCTACCTCAGCCAGAGGAAATCTGGGACATCAGATGAAATTCAAGAACACTTTTTTGCAGCAGACCAATATGAACATTCCTGCTGCCCTATTAAAATCTAAAAACCTAAACCCAGACATTTTAAAGGCACTTAGTACTCTAGAATAAATACCGCTATTCTGCAACAATCCATCTTTCCCTCTCCTTAACGCTGTTTTCCTGACATGTTAGTCTGAGCTGGTGGATGGCAGTCAAAACTGGTTGTAAGCTGTGTTCAGTAAGCTGTGGCCTTGGGATGTCTGTATAACACAGAGTGGCAGTTTATCCCCAGATGTGAAACAGGGGTTAGTCTGTGAAGAGGCTTCATGCTGAGGTCATGGCTTGCTGAGCGTTTCTTTTGGTGGCAACATGGTCAGAAGCTTCTCCTTCCACTCCTGCTCCTTTCCTGCTTTCTTGTTTGCTCCCCCCTCTTCCCCAATAAAGCTCCCAGCACCATATGTCAGAATGTGATTTCCTTCCAGCTGCAGAGGCTTTCATCTTGAGAGCTTTCTTACTGACTTCCAGCCTTGGCGGTTGTCTCTTGTCTCAGGGCTATGTGAGTGTGTGTCTCCAGACCAGTCTGGGAATGTAAGAGCTGAGGGATAAGCTGGCTGTTGCTGAAAGAGGCATCGATTGGAAGCTGCTTTACTGCATGGTGGAGAGATTAACCCGGACCTTAGCCAAGGCCCTCAGCAGTGGTAACCTCACTGCACCCACTGCCTAGGCCAGGGACAACGGTGTGAGCGGAGCTAGTGTTTCTGAAGGAGGTAGGACAGAGTGGTCTAGTGATGGAAGCTCCGAGCTCTTGCCCTGAGATTTGGGAAGTGGTTTGGAATCTTTGTGATCCTTTAGGCTATGAAAAAGAGTCTGGGCCTCCTGAAGTGCCCTGTGCCACAAACAGCGCTACTGTGAAGGACTGAATTAAAATCTCTAAGATGGTTTCCTAATTGGATTTTTGTTTGCTGGATACTCACTAAGGTGGGAGAAACTTTCCAAATTACTCTAAACGCTCATTTTGTAGTTTTAAAAATTTGATTTTCTGTGTCTCTAATCCTGTTTTGGGCTTAGTCAATAAAACAGCCTCCAAGCATTCCCTTGCTGAACTTACGGGTGATGTCAGCGTTGTAATCTAATGTTAAACCATCCCAGCACTATGGACGTGTTGATCCTCTCAACCAGTGCACTGCCCCAGGCTGACCAGGGGGTGATAAAATACACCTCCACTTAACTGCATGCTTCTATGTACAAGTATCTTCCCTTACCTGACATTAGCCAGGAAACCTCTCTGGCCTGCCTTGAAGGGGTGGGGTCCCTGAGGTCTGTGGAGTGATGGGGAGGTTATGATGGATGCTTCTGTAAACACAACATATTCTCCTCCACCCAGTCATTGCTCTGCTCTCCCCACTCTCCCAAATCTCTTCTGTGTAAAAGAAAGTCACAATTGCAAGGTCAAGCTTTCATTCCTGAGTGCTGCTTGTGCGTGCTGTTGAGGTGGCCAAATGGTATTTGAGAAGTGCAAACAACCTCTGAGATCAATATAACAGATCGTGAGATCAGCTTAGACCTATGACACCCTCACAGAGAAATGGAGAAGTGTTGGAGGTCAAAGGTTTGAGTAATAGGATGAGGAAGTTGAAGCCCCATGTCTGAGTCATGATCTTTTATTCAGCTCTTCAGAGAAGGGGATCTTTGTGCTTTTAGAAGAACATTAGTTTTGCTTTCTAAATGTTCCCTTTAATTTCAAAGGGAGGAGAAGTGGTTGTAAAAGAGGAATGTTTATCTGTATTTTCTTTCTGTCCTTTCTGTAAAAGCCTTGTGAAAGCCCAAGTTAAATTCAGTTCTGGAGCAATGTGGCTAAGGCAGAGGTGGGGAATATGGTGCTTTCCCAGGCCAGCAGTGAATTTTGGCCTGATAGTGGCAAATGGCCTCTAGCTCACATCCTGCTGTGGGTGATCATCCAAGTCCAGACTTTGAAGCTTCCATGCAAGGAGCAGTGAAGCAGTCTGGGATACTTGAACATGGAAAAGGGATGATTTTGGGGGGGAATGTGACAGAGACCTACAAAATCTGGAGTCACATGAGGCGAGTGAATAGGGACTGACTCTTCCTAGCTTTTCCCATGCAAGAAGTGGAGGCCAGCAAATGTGGGCAGTGGGGACAGATTTCAAACAAATGAAGGGATGTGGTTTGGGATGTACCAGGTAATAGAGCTGGAATACTTCTTGTCAAAGGGTATTGTGGGTGCAAGGGGTGTACTTGTTTTCAAAGGAAGACAGTAGTGTTGGAAAGCAAGATTTATTAGGGATTACTGAATAGACAAGCCCTAAAAATCTCTTAAGTGAAAATAATTGAAAGCTAGGTTTGGGGAGGGAAGTACCATATATTTTTGGCCTGCTCTTTCTCTTCCTAAGTGTTAATTCACTTTTTGTTGGGGGGGGGTCTGGGTGAAGGTGCTACAGTGGCACTTTGGAAACAACATTTAGCAAGCTGTATTTTGTTGGAAAGTTCCACCTGGTACAAACTGGGAGTTTTGGGAGCGCTGGGCAGGACTCCATGCGGGCTGCACTGGGCTAGGGTAGGAACTGGTCATGAAAAAGCATCTCTGAGCTGGAAAGGGCGGGTGTGCCTCATTGCTCCATCTACTCTTGAGCATAAGTAACAGAAAGGAGTGATGTTAGCTGTAGGTTTTCTTAGAATGGGAAGCCAGGCTCTCTCCTTTCCACATACTGCTATCAGCAGGGCTGACAGCTCTTCAGAGGGACTTTTGGGGGGCTGCTTAATGTCATGTCTACATGGACCTTGTGTCTGGGACGTGTATTCCCAGAACTGCTTCTCTGAAAGCAAAGCTGCAGTATTTCTTCCTTTATTTTTCACTCTGAAAAGAGTAACTTGATAATTTTTGTACCTGGCAGGACCTGCCTCTCCCTTTGCAGTATCTAGAGTGTGTTTTTGCAGCCAATTCTGCGCACACAGGGAACTGGGGAGCAGGTGACTTCAACTTAACCTTCCCTCTGAGCTTGAAGAACAAGCCAAGGCAATACAAAAGGGACCTTCTAGGAGACTTTTGCAGCTGCACAGCCCTTATACTGGCCCCATGATCTGTTTATCCTTTGCCTTCAAGGAAGTGGCAGAGTTAGGGGAAGCTCCTCCAAGTGGGACGGCTTAAAAGACTGTATCCTCTGCTGGGAAGTGCACATGCTTCTTTCTTTATAAGCCATTTGATATATTTTTCTCTTCCCCTCCTCCCCTGGCAGCAGGATCTCTGGCTGTTGCATGCTTTTCATTAAATTTCTCTGATTGTAAGCTTGTATGTTCTGACACAGGGTCAAAGAATACCACAGCAGGGATAAAGCTCAGCAGCAGAGTGGAAGGTTTGTTCTGGTTTTGATTACTGGACATGGCCCATATTGCAGAATATGTTCTTGTCTGGAGGCTGAAGACTGAGAAGGAGCATTCCATGATACTCCTGAAACACTGCACTTCTGAAATGAGGGGGGTGTATTTGTATGGGAGTTGTGTCTTGGCCAATTTCCAGCCTCTCTAATGCTACTGTCACTCTTATCCCACATATTCTGCTTTTGCAGTGTCCATTGGAGGAGGTTATTTAACTTCCCTTGCTGATGTGAACAACTGCCACTGTTGGGTTGTTGTGTTTATGTTGTTTGTCTCTAATGAAAGACCCACACTTAGCGATGAACTCAAATAACCAACTGCTTACTCAGCTTTGCAGCTTTGTTATCTGAAGATATAATCATTTCCTACATCTTTCTTTGTCTTTACCTTGCTGTACTACTGCAGCTGCTTTTCTCTGCCCCAAGGCACATCAGCATGTGGCAAGGAAAAGCAGTTCCTGGTTATTGCTGCATCTTCCTTTGATGCCTTAGACACAGGCTGCTCTGTAGCATGGAATAGTGTCCTTATTTCTGAAGTAGGAGGACAAGGAGCCTTTATGTCTATTGTGAAGACTGGAGTTTGCACCTAAGGGGACAGTGGCAAAGTCCATCTGTAACCTCTGAGAAGTGCAGAGTAGCAAGGAGGTGTAGGTCAGAGGGGCTGATCCCCAGTTACCTGGTATGAGCATTTGTACTTAGATGGCATGGGCAGTGTGGGCATCCCTCTTAGTGGCTGGCTGTGGTACTGGCCGAGGCTGCAGAGTTAAAGTGTCAGGGCCCTGAGTGTACCTAATAGGGCTTAATGGCCCTGAGGAGCCTGCTCAGGGGCTCTGTTTAAGCTCGGTCCATGACGTTCAGTTTATCTCTGAGCTATGGTGTAGATGTTCCTGTCTCCCACTCCATGCAGCCTTACCTGTACCTGATCATGGACCTCAGACTGGGACCCTGACCCATGGACTGGTTTCACACTGTACGTGCCTGGTGACCACTGGACTGTGTCTGATGTTTGTTACCGTCATTGGAGCTGACTCTCACCTGCAGTTTGACTTCCAGCCCTGACCTGCCTTATCAATAGGAATGATCTGGACTCTTGGTTGACCCTGGCTGCCATCCTCAGACTTGGGTGCTGGTCTTGCTTATGTGTTGTTGGACAGGGCCCTGGCTGATGAGTCCTGCCCTACTAGTTGTGTTATCCTCCTGAATTCCCCATCCTGTAGGGAACTGCTGGCCCTTGCTGATCCCTGACCCTTGAAGATGTCTCTGCGGAGGGGTGTTTATTTAGAAAGACTCATCTTGGTGTGAAATACTTCCTCAACTAGTAGCACAGCAAAACAAGAGCCTGTGGCTTTGGGGATATCCTGCCTGCCCACTGGGGAAGGTGACACAGTACATCAAAGCTGTGTCTTCTTTCAAATCTTCAGTGTGGTAAATAGGTTCTCACCAGCTCATTAGCTGCAAAATTAATTAGCATTCCAGCTGTGGGATGTGATACAGTTCTTAATCCAGCAGCCTGGCCAAGCAAGAGCTTGTTTTCAGCCTCAGGAAAGCATATTTGGGGATTTGGGGGCTTGTTTCTTGTTTGCTTTTTAAGCTGCTAATACTTGGAGTGTTCTCTGCTGGCATCAGCAACCTGCCCTGTACTGTGGGGCTTGCAACTTCCCAGGACAAGAAGAGAAACCACTCTTCTGCAGAATCCTTGCTAAACATGTTCCCTGAAAACTATGAGGAACTCATGATTGCTTGCTCCTTGGAAGCAAAGAGCATGTCAGATGCGTGTACAGAGAAGAAACAATAACAATCAACAATAGACAGGAGGAAATGGCCCCTCAAGAACAGGAGCCACAGCAAGGGAAGAAAAATGCTTGGGTTGGATAAGTGAGTTTTATGAGAAGGGGGAGAGAATGCCAAAAAGCAAAAAGGGTGGTAAAGGAGGGACAGGGAATGGGAGCAGCCCCTGGCCAGGGGATGTGCCATGTCAAGAAGCCACCTGTGAAGTGAAGTCTCCTCACTGAAAAGACTGAGTGGTGTAAACTCAATTGCTGCAGCATTGTCCTGTGGTAGACCAAGCCCAGCTAAGCAGAGTGATGCATTTTGCCTTAGGGCAACTGTCTGCAACAAGGGAGCAGAGGTTTCCTTGGGAAAGACACCGCCAGCTCATCGCACTTGCTTGTTCCTCATGGCATCTCTGCATCTCCTAATCGTGTTGTCACTGGGAGCCTGTGCTCTCTTGTTTCTTCCCAAATGGGGGGATTTGGGTGACCCAGCAGCCCCTGTTGTGTTTCTGTGCTGTATCCCCAAAGGAGCTTTACTGGATATAGTACCTGCAGCTCACAAGGCACAGGTCCTTGTCAAAGACCCAATTCATACCATGTTCCTGTGAAGCTTTTCTGACTATTGTGGACATGAACCAAGGCTGAAGAATATTGTGGCAGAAAACAGAGACAATTGTGTTTTTCACACACAAAGTCACAGAAGAGTGCTGTTGTGTTTTGTGAGATTTGGGACTGGATTGATCTGGAAGTCTAGAACTGGGGAGATGTGAACAACTTGAATCAAAACTGAAGGAAGTTTCCCTGTAGTCCCTTGTGGAACATAATTCACCTACCCAGATAATGGCTATTGCAGGACTCATTATTGTAAATATGTTCCTCCTTTTAAACTTTGCCTTTTTCTTGCAGTTTATTGAGCAATTTCTTCTTTTGGAGATCTTCAATATTGTTTATATTATTACTGTCATTACTCTGTCTAAATAAAATGTAAAGTAACACGTCCCTGCTGTGATTATAAGTAGGACCCTAAAATTCTCACTAGCTTACCTAAGTCTGGGCTTCGCACTGGAGCTGACCTGATGTTGTGAAAGTATTTACAGCTGTGGAAGAACTGCTCCTACAGCCTGGACTGTCCACAGTGTCATCACTGGGGGGAAAAGATGGGTTCTTTGTATGTGTTAATTAACTTGTGTGTGCACTGTCAGGGCAAGGCAGATCCTAAGCTCCCTGTCACCTTGAAATTGATGTGCTAACATGTATACAGACCTCTTGCATATACAAGATGTCACCTGTTATCTGCTAACTGAAATAAAGAATATGCATTTCTTTCCATATAGTTACCAGCCACTCACATGCGACGTTCCCCCTTGCTAGGCTATCCTGAGCCAGTGCAGCAGATGTTGGCCTCTGAGGAAACTGCCCTGAAGTGGATGTTGCTTTAGGTGAACCCATATCTCCTGGTTCCTCTTTGCATGGGTGGGGATGGATTCCCACTGAAAATCATGAATCAGCTAAAGATACAGAACTTTTCTTCAGGGAGAGTTGACTGACGAGCTCTTGCTTTCACTCACATTTTCTATTCTGTTTTGAGGCAAATCTAGATGAGCACCAGGAGTTGCATGTATTATCATGACTCAGAAATGGCTGTAGGCTACACTTTCTTATGTAACACCCATTTGCCAAACTTACCTGCACACCAATTCACCAGTCGTTCCATTCAAAACTGAGGTGATTTGCTTTCAGATTGACCAAAGAGAGCATCAGCTCCTGAATTCTTCTATGCTGAGATCTCACAATGAGACAGATGTGGCCACTAGTTCCAGATTTTGCATGTGTTGATACAGAGTAATGGGAACCTGGAGCAGCTAGAAGGGATTCCCATGTAATCCTACCTCCCACACCCCTGGAGGATCTGTGGGCTGAGAATGCTTTCCCTCAAACACAGATTCTGGCTCGTGCAAAAGGCAGGGTTCATATATGGAAAGGTTTTATGGCAAATTTTATACTCCCAGTGGGTCTGGTGTTGGGACTGCTCAACTGTAATACCAGACATCCTTTGAGCAGTGGTGTTTACCCTTCAATCTGTCCACCCATGTCCGAAATGAAAAGTAGCTGCATTTTCAAGTAACTGTTTCTTCAGTGTACTGCTTATGGTGGATGCTTCCTTCTATGCTTGTAGATGCATGATAGTAACACATTCGTTGGGAGGGGAGCTGTGAATTAGCAGCTCTGTGGTGGCCACAAGCAATTACTTTCTTCCTTATTTGATTCTGTGTGATGCTATTGACCTGATTCCTCTTCTCTTCCTGGTATAAACTGTAAACAGAATATAGGCAGTAGGAATCCTCTCTTGTGGTGATTTTCTGTGAGGCTCAGCAAAGTCTTCTGTCTCCTTTCTTGTAGCCGTGAAGTAGGCAATTAGTAGAAGTAACTTGCTTCTTGAGTCAGTGTCCATGGCTTGGCCAGGAGACTTCTGCATCCTCAACTTCAGAAGACAGTCCTTAACTACAGGCCTTGATCTGTTAGGGAAAACATTAACAGGTAGCTGTCCTCCAAAATAAGCTGCAGAAAGCTGTGTGTAGTTATCCTTTGCAGAGCTTCCTTTTTGAAGAGAGTTGTCATCACTTACTAGGGATTGCTCTGAGAGGAGGGATTTGCTTTAGGATGGCAACCACATTTCCAAATACTGTGAGATGCTGGAGTTCTAAAGGCAAAGGTGAACAAGGAAGGGCAATTTTACACTCCTAGGAAGCTTGACAGTAAAAAGTGCACCAGATGTTGCAAGATGCTGTAGCTCCGAAGTGACAGTCATGCTTTTCCAAAGCATGTTCTGGATAAGTTTGGTCTGTAGCTGCAAGATGTAACTGGAGGAATGATTCTGGTCTCCTAACTGAATGAATACAGTTGTCTTTCCAGCATTGCTGACACCGGTGCTTTCCTGCTCTCCTTTCCATGTTCAGTGCTAGAGGAAGGATGAGGCAATGGCTGGTCTTTGCTGTCTGACAGAAGGTGAATACTGCCAGTACACAGGAGTTAGCTCATTGTGTGTCTCATTGCTTTACACGATCCTGTTGCATAGGAGTGATGAGCACTCACATGGGGCCTCTGGCTCCAGCCCAGAATATGTAAGGGTGGTGGCTCCCTCGGAACACAGGTAGGCTGTGAGGCAATTGGAGTATGGAAAAAATCATCAGGAATAATGTTAATGTTGATAATGGGAATGAAACTTTAGTCTTCATCATGATAAGATACGAACTCTGGGTTAAGAATCTGCTGCTCCACAGGAACAGAATGGTTGATCTCTGTTCTTATCTATGAGATACGTTGTTGGCATCGCCACTGACCTTCTAGTGGCTTCCTCAGACAGCTGGATCAGCTTGTCTTCTGCTGGAATGACCTATTATTTATCAGCTTATTATCAAAGAAAGGATTTAGTTAGAAGCTTATGCCAGAGGCCAAAGGGTCAGTATCCAGAAACATCTGCACTTCTTTGATTATATCTAGGAGATGAATCATATCTGGCATTTGGCGTAACCTGAGCATGTGAGAGGCCAGCACTTTTCATCTGTGAACTTAAGATACAAGTGAAGTGTTTAAATGGCTGTCTGCCATCATTTGGTTGATCGTGAGTAGGAAGTTAAATGTTCACTTGCTCATGGTTCCTGTATCTTCTGCTATCCAAACCCTCTGGGGTACATAAAGCGTGCAGTGGTATTGAGGTGGGAGAAGCAGATAGCTGAAAGGCAGTGAGAAGAGGACTACACCGTGGTCTGTGCACTCAACTTTCTTACCTTATCCCCAAGAAGCAGCTGAGGAAAAGCTCAGTGGCACAGTGTTTCAGGGTGATTTCTGAAGCTCTTGCATAGTTACACAGAAAGGACCTGTGTGTTGAATACATTCAGGAGCAGTCCTGACAAGGTGGCAGGCTGAGGCCTGTCAAATATGCAGCAAAGGCAACATCTGAAAAGTGTTGGTGATTGCAGAAGAGGAGGAACTGTGAACTGGTATCTAAAAGGAAGCAAATAGTGGCAAAGGCCTGCTGCTTTCAGACATTCATCTTCAACCAGAACAGACGTGGTCAAAAAATCCTGTTTGTTTCATGTATTTGTTATAGTGATTGATCCTCTTGAATATGTTGATCTTACTGTCCCAAAGGCAAAACCCATCAGGCACTCTGCTGCTGCCTTCTTAGCCAAGCAGATAGTCCTTGAGGGTTGAGCACTGTCAGAAATAGTCTCATCCCAACCAGGGGCCATGTGGGATGCTCTCATTAATGTTAAGAAGCTTCTGTATCTTTGGACACCTGGAAGCTGAGCAAAAACCTTCAGTTGGTACCTTAAGACGTGCTGCCTGGTAAGAGATTGGGAATAAACAGATGACATACTTTAAACTGGAGGATCCTGGTGGTGTAAAAAGGGCATTTTCCAAAACCTTTGAGTTTTGCAGGAAAGAATTTGTGTCTGCAGAATGATTCCCCCCCCAGAAAACTGATCTTTCATGAAATAGAAACTGTTATTATATAGTTACTGATCTCTCTGATTCCTTCTGGGTGGGGAGGAACCACAGTATGCTGTGATGCTGAACAAGGTGTGCTAATAGTGTTAGTAATCCTTTATTTCCCTCTGTGAAACTTACACCTGTCGAAGGCCGGAGGAGGCTACTGAAATGCTCCCTTTTGGCATTGTAAGTCCCCGGAAGCTACTGAAATGGAAACAGGTTCCCAAAACATCACCCACAAGAAGAAGACGGAGATCTTGATTGATGGTTTTTCCTTAAACAAGGAGAGAAAAATGGGCTGAAGTTTTGGTGCAGGGGAAAATGGGCAAAATACTTCGAGGATTACACTTGGTCACGGAGAGGCACCCTCTGTTCTTTAGCAGCCTTTAGAGAATCTTCCCAATTAAACACCATGCAGGAGTTTGGAAAACAGGGTCAAGAAAACACAAATAGGGATGAGACACATCTTTGGCAAGAAACCACGTTTCTGAGGGTTTATGGGGAAAGTGTGTCATTTGGTTATTGTGAAAGAGCAAAGCAGCCTTATCTATGCACCAGCCTGTGAAAAACTGATGCCATGTCAAAATCCCCCCGCATTCTTTTTCAGCGTTTTCTTTTCATCAACAGTTTTGGGAAGTAAGATGTTGCGGTTTTCCTCTCTTAAAGCTGTACTGCCTGTTTGGATGCTCGCCTCACATAGATATAATTGTGAGCAGGGAGACTAATGTTCTTTGTCGTTCATCATTTAGTCATTTGTTGTGCGGGGCTTGCCTCTGAAGACAGCCAGAGAGGTGTTCATCGCTTTCCAAACTTGTGGAGATCTCTGAGCTTCCCCTCGAAAAGGGACAGTTTGGAATGCAGATTGTTCAGGTCAGGGCTTTTTTTCACCTGTAGCTTTTATCAGAACAGCATTATTTCTGTGTATTAGTTTTTCCCTCTGCTTTTCCCTCCGTTGTGAGGTGTTCCATTGCCATCAAGCCCTTAGAAGCACCTGAGGGTCCTGTTTCCCTGTCCAGTCCCGAGGTAAACCAGCCTAGGACTATGTGTCCTGTGAATCTGTCATTACTTGATCCTGGCCACAGCATAATGCCTTTGCCTAAGAGATACTTAAGAACCTTCAGAGGCTTCACCTTTGAAGCCCAAGCAGCTCTGTCAGAATTAATTAGAAACATACAAGTGCACATGTTCTGGGGTGGTTTTTTTGGGGTTTCTTTCTCAGTGAATGTGCTAAACAGTAATCCTATTGTAATGCTGACTGTTCACATTGAAAATTACAGTTGTGTTTTTGCCAGAGCGAGGCCAGATGAGGGGTGTTAAAATACATAAGGTGCTGCTGCACGGCAAGTCACCCTGCCTCTAGCTCTGAAACCAGAGAAGCTAGTTGCTACACTTTCCTTTGTCGTAAGAAGACTGCCTAGCCCTGAAATTGTACAAGAGCTTGAAGTTATCAATATACCCCAAATAACTGAAAAGCCTTGTTGAGTGCATCACTGATGGCAACACACTCAGGTATAATAGTGCTGTTGAAATATGTTAGCAGAGTTTTAGAGGAAACTCAAATTGCAGCTGCTGCAAGGTAGGGACAGTGGCTGTGGGAAACAGGCACCATCTGGAGCCTGCTTGTATCCAGAGCTGCTTTTCTGGATCATCAGTGAATTAATCATTTCCCCCTCCTCCCAGAGATTCAAGTGGGAAAACCCATCAGAACTTCTAAATCTGGTGTTCCAAAAGGAATTTTGCCAACTCTGCTGAGCTTGTGCTCTTAGTGAAACCAGTCGTTGTATTGTAAGGGAAAGGTGCATGGGAAGGGGGATAAAATATTTAATTTGGAACTGCCCTTCCACAAGGCACTTCGGTTTCATTAACACCTTTAGATCAGAAAGTCTGAAAGATCCACCTGCAAGACAAAAGAGAGCAGCAGCAACGCAGAACACCAGTGGCTGTGAGTGCTGGGAGGTGCAACAGTTGAACACTGCAGAGGAAAGGGTGAAATGCCTTCTTGGCCTGAAGTTTGACCCCAGGAGACAGGTGAGGCTTTCCTCAATCAGGCCTTGAAGGAGGAATTTGAAAGCAGAGATAGGAACAAGCTGTGGGCAATTCAAATGGCTGTAATAATTCAGTTGCCTTTGCACCAGTGTGGGTGATGTGAAAATGGGGAGTGCTGATAATGCAGTGAAATATTACTAGGGAATCTTCAGGACTTTTTGATGACTTGCCTGATTAAAGGACTGTACTTGAAATGTAGACCAGAATCGTTGTAGAAGCCCTTCAAGTGCTGGGTTAGGGTTAGGGTTACCCAAGATGACAACTAATGCTTGGGAAGGAGGTTTCCCTAAGGTCGTAGGCTAATCTCACCTGGGCTTTTTTGCTTGCCAGGTACTTTTAAAGTACTTTAGTTCCCAATTGAGTGGGATCAGCCTTGGGATTCCTTACAGGCTGCACCTGCACTCAAGTTTCCAAAGCCATTGTACAGAATGCTGCCATCCTTTCAGACCCGTAATGGGGGAGAAGCAACGACAGCAGATGGCTCAGGATAAGTGAGCCTGAGCAATGCCTGTGCCTGGCTTTGCCATCCCAGCAGCCAGGCAGAAGGGGACAAAGTGAACCTAGCCATGGGTGAGTGAACTGAACTGAGCTGTGCTGCAAAAGCTTGGGCAGACACATTCATATAGATTTTGTCTCAGCTGTAGATGCCAGGAGAGGTGTGTATGCTTTCAATAATGGTAAGGAGGGTCAGGCTTCCCCTGCTCTCTGGAGTGGTGACCCTAGACCTGGGTACATCCAAATAGGGTTGTATAAAATGCATATGAATAGCATACTTGGAGCACTTAGCTTTGTAACTTAACTACTTATAAAGGCTTTTGAAATGCAGTGATGGTGTCAGCCCTGCTCATTCAGACTTTCTAGCCTCTTTTATTTACTGTGTGGCAGAACAACATAGTTGCAACCATAAAACCGTGCTTGAAATAGAACCTGGCATACCAGGTAGATGGTTCTGTGGCCTCAGCCAGAGGGTAAAAGCAGGGTCACTGTGGGTTGACTCATCTGTGCCAGCAGTGGGATCTGCTAATTGCAGTGGCAGGTGGTAACCATTACCTTTGATTTGGTGGCTTGGGGAGCAGGGGAAGAACTTGGATCCGGGTCAGACTGGGGAAGAAGGGTTTTCTGAACTGAAGTTAGAGCTGCACTGGTTGAACAGGTTTGGAGTTTCTTGGCTTTGGGAAGCTTGGTCACTATGCAGGTGCAGCAAGGAGAGGAAAGGAAGAACATGCCTCATTTCTCATAAGTGGGGTAGGTTTATACTGGTTTTATTTTCCTTCAGGCTCAGAGACTGACAGACCCTAAGCAGTTTGAATCTGTGGGTCTGTGTGTGGCTAAAAGTGGGGGCCGAGCTATAAAGGCATCTCTCAAGGAAGAGTGTTTTACTGAGAACTCTGTGAGTAATGAATTAAGATCCTGCATCAGAGCACGGGATGTTGTGCTGGGTGCTGCCTGGAAGCTGTATCACCCTGAGGATTCTGAGTTAAAGGTGATTGTGAGGAAACAAGTGATCTGGGTTTTATTGACTGGTTATCTTACCAGTATCTGGGAATGCAGCTCTGCCTTCACCTCTGGTTCTCAGCCCTTCCCCGTCTCTGTGGTGTTTGCCTTGGTACTTGTTCCCCTAGTTGTTCAAGCAGTAGGTCTTTGTTCCTGGCCTTCTCTTCCCCAGTGCTTCCCCAAATTAATGGAAGATTAGCACTTCTCCCACCATGGTTTTGTTCCAAGTGGTTCATGAAACTGCATTTTCAGCTCCTGTCCACAGGCTTGAAGAGATTAGTGTTGGATGTTGCTGGTGGAGAGGCAAGCTGTATGGTAACAGGGACTGTGGTGCAAGCTCCTGCCTCAACATACCACTAAATGGATGGATGCTAATCTGAGTTACTTGGTAAACTGTTAACTTACAGGATGCACAGCTCTGTAGAACTGTGGAAAAGCCCTGGAGACACAGGGATCAGCTGGGTAAGCTGTATGGGAGCTGGAATTTCACAATACAAGAATTGAGAGCTGAGAAAACCCCCTGTGGGGAAGTTTTGAGAAAGGGAAATGAATTATTTCTGCAGGTGGTTTCTGGTCCTCTCACGTTGTAAAGCACTGGGGGATAGAGGGCTATGAGGAGACCAGGAGGGTAGAGAATGGTAAAAAGTAGCTGCCCAGGTCAGTAGGGGAATTGCAGGGACTCAGGAGTCCCAGTCTCACAGCACTAAATCCAGGGGCACTAGAACAGGGCTAGGGAGGAGAGAAATACCAGCTGTTGCTGAGACCTGCCTATAGCACTGAGCTCTGTTAAACCTGTGTGAGAACCCTGCAGCCAAAGGAGGTGTTGAGCAGCAAGCTCAGCAGCTTGGCAGGAGTTTGTAGTCTTGTTATTTGCTTGCTTGGAAGCTCTTTCCAGCACAAGTTGATTCAGCTGATAGATGAGTGGCTCTTAGGGCCAATGGTGGGATCAGGCTGCTTTTAACTGAAGTTCTGGGTCTGTGTGACTTGCTCAGCTGCCTTGTTTCACTGATAAATTGTTCTGATTACAGCATGTTCTGATGATAATATTGTATGAACTTGAGTGTTGGTGGGTCAGTTGTGATAAAACATCCCCCGAACACCAGTGAGATGATGATTGAGCAGTAGCTTGTAACTAGGCTGTGTGTGCTCTATGTAAGTAATGGAGCAACAGCAAAAAGAAGCAGCAGAAGGGCAGGACAGGAAGAAAAGTGTTTCTGGAGAAGAATGCAAAAGGGTATTTTGGATTTTGCAGAGCATGTGGAGACTGTGGGTGGTTTGACTGGAACGTATTTAGAGCTCTGTCCCTGTCGTGGCTGAGGGAGTGAGCGATGGGTGTACTGTACTGGTAGGCGGCTTGTTCCTCCAAGCATCACTGCATAGCAGGTACGTGTACCAGCCACCCTTCACATGTCCGCTGCTCTTAAAATGATCAATCTCACATATTACATGAGGGTTCCAATGCACTGCAGTTCACACAGCAAAAGCAGGTGAGAAAACAGGCAAACAGCAGGGCTACAGTGTGTGCTAGGAAGACACAAGGTACTCCTGCTTCTCAGCCACTTCTGCTTGGTGCTGAGACCACCCCACTTGGCCCACCCAAGCATGCAGGGGATTTGCTGGTGTCTTACAGGGTACAGGAGCAGCCTTCTAGACTTGAGCAGCCCGGTGTGAGCTATTTCCATCCTCCTCTGTGATGTAGCAGAGATCTCTGCATGGCTCTGAGTCAACCTGTGTCAGTCAGCTGGCCCAGGAGCACATGCAGATCTCATTTAGGCCTTTACCAAAAAGATGCACAATTCCCTTAGTGCTTGTATACATTTTCCACAGTGTGGTTATTTGACTGCTTAGTCACAGAGTTATCTCTGTGTTTTACCAGTAGACTTGACTATGGTCTCCTTGGCTGTACTGTGGAAGAAGAGACTTCATTTGCCTTAGCACAAGCACCTTGGTATGAGTGTCAGATGTGCCAGCAAGTATGTGCTTAATTAAGCAGACTCCTTAATAGGTTATCACTTTAGTGCTCTGCACTTGAACCATGTCTCTTAAAGGACTGTTTAATGAATTTCTGAGGCTGACAAGTAATGTTCTTTGCTTGCTTGTTATGTAAAATTCATTAATGTCTCCCTTTGCATACACTGTTGAATTACAGCTATTATGACTTAATCAGCTTATTGCAATTTATGGGATGGTAGAGCTGCTTTGGGCTTTTCTTTTTACTGGCTGATGCTATGCAGAATTAACCTGTTTAAAACAAGCAAACAAATAGAAACTCGAGTTGTTTTGGTGTCCCTGCTGAGAAATACCTTCCCTTGACCCTCACTACCTGGGAACTGTTCCATAGCTTGATAACCTTTACTGTTCCCGTAAAAGAGGGGAAAATCTGCTAGCAGTAAGCCAAGCTTTTGTTTTAGAGCATTGGTAGGACTCAGCCACCCTCGTTGCTTTGAGCACAGAACTTTGAGTATTTTCTTCTTACAAGCAGATCTCTCTAGTGTCTGAGTCATAAATCCTTGGGGGTAATTCCTTAGCTTGTATAAATTGAAGTACTTCCACCAGCAGCTCTGAGAAAGGGCCAAAAATTATCCCATTTTTTCCTATGCTTCATTGGGAATTATTCACACAAGTAGAAAGAATTGCCCCTCATGGATAGGCACAAACTTGCAAGGCTATGGTTATCTGAAATGCCCATGCTAAGGGGGGTGAAGGAGGCTCCTTATGTGACAGCTGTGGGTCAGAAGGGGCACAATGTCCCTTGAAGGTGGCCCTATCTAATGGAGGTAGCTCTAGATAACCGTGAGATTGAACTATCATGGTCTAGGTGTACCTTCTATTGACTTAATTTCCTGTATCTGTACAAAAGCCTCGTTGAAGTCACTATCCATCCAGGCTATCCATATTTACTTCCCTAATCAGAAGTTTTGCTGGATAGGAAAAGTTTTCCATGGTCAGAAACCACAGTCAAGTGATTTCTGTAGGTGACAGTAACTGCTGTGCACCCTGGGTATGTTGGGTGTCTTGGCACCCACTCCCTTGCAGTGCCATAGTCTGTCTGTTCGGCGCTGGGATGGCAATAGAGCAGTCTCAGCTCAGCAAGACAGGTATAACTAGATAATGTGTGGAGGATGCAGAGGTGAAAGTAATAATAATAGTTTGCCTACAGTATATAGGGCATCTGTGGCAGATAAACAGGACTCTGCACTAGGTCTTAATGGCAGCACCATCCTTTCTTCCACCTGTATTCATTTTCAGGTTCCTTCATGCTCTGTTTCTGAGCTTTACCTTTGTTATAAGAAAAGTTGAGCTGTTTCAGTGGTTTCTCTGTTCTGATCTCCTCTTCCTACAGCTCTTTTGCTCCTTGTTCTTGTTTCTTGCTATAGGGTGCACTGAACTCCTTTGGCAATCAGCTGCTGCTGGAGAAGGCTGGACCTGTTTGGAAATGGCAGCCACAAAAGCCAGACTCTCCAGTATAACAAGGCCATTAAACCTCCTGTGGGAATATTTAAAGCTGCCCTTACCTGCCCTGCAGAGAGTAGTGCAGGGAGAGGCTGTTGCACCATTGTTCCTCCTCCTGATGACACAGACTGGAATTGCTTCTCCTCCAGTGCTGCCTGCATTGGGTTGAAGCTCGGCTTTGTTTTGTCCTAATCCCTTAGTCAAGACCACAGCAACCACAGTAGCTTAGAGCAGCCCTGAGGCTCTTCTCTTATTCTAACCCGTGTCACCAGCACATTGCTCAGAGATCAGATCTTTGATGAGGCTCTGACCCTGTGTCTCAGCTTCAACCTAAGACGTATCCCCTTGGTCTGGGAGACTTGGATTTAACATAAGCAACTGCTTAGCAAATTCTAAGCCTTATTTTGCTACTTTGATACCCTTCTTTCTCTCTTCTGTCATTTCGTGTTTCAGCACGTGGCTGTAGTTTGTGCTGGAAAGAGTCAGCCTGTCTGGGAATTACAGATGTTCATGGAGTCTCATCTTCATTTTTGGATCAGAGGGATGAGTTTGGAGGGAAGATGCCGTTTTCTCATGCTGTAAGATTTTTCAAGATGTTTTTTTTTTTTCCCCAGTATTTTCCTCCCAAACTGGAATGAGTCTTGCTGTAGTTTGTGTTCCCTGGTAATTGTCAGAAATACCCAAACTGGTTGGTACCAGCAGAAAAGGCACATAAGGTACCCAGATTTCCTCAAACAAGAAGGTTTCTGGTCCATTCCAAAATGCCTCCCCCTCCCCAAATGTTCAGCTGGGAGATGGCTAAATGTGGTCTGTTCCCATAGCTGGATTAGACCTCAGTTATGATGAGTACTGTGAGAAACCTCCTAGTGGAATTCCTGCCAGGCTGTACCGACATCACTTGCTGACTAATTTGGGAGCCTCCTCCCGTAGTGTGGCTGCATAGGACAGTAGGTCAAAGCCTTGGTGCTGCAATCCTGGGCCCAGCGCTGGCTCACAACTCCGTGTGGGAAAGCCCTGTCCGGTCCTAAATCCCTTGTATCCTCCAAATGCCCCCGCATGTGAATGAGCTCACCCCTTTGGTGCTTGGAGTGTCTCCTTGCTGAGGGAGAGGTGACCTGAGCTCAGGGCAGCGGTGGGGAAGCAAAAGGAAAGACATGAGCCATGCTGGTGCATCCAGGTCTAGACCTGCGTGCTGCCCAGTCCTGCCTCGTGGTGTTGCTAGCTTGTAATGACAATCTCCAGTATTGATGTCCACAGTGGGTCTGGGATGAGATTATACTCACTTATGTGCTCCTGACTGCACTGATCCCTAGACTGCTGTTCTCCCAGGAATGTTGGTGGCTACTGAGGGTGTGAGGCACCAAGCAGGAGTGTAGGAGCCAGAATATGTACCTGCAGTGTTCTGAAGGCTGAAGAACCTCTTGGCCATAGCCTGGCCACCAGCCTGCAGAGAGGACAGAAGAGAAGCCTTCTTTGGGAAAGACTGTGGGCTTTGTGTAGCTCAGGGTATCACCTGAAGTTGCTGGAATAAACAGGAGAGCAGCATTCCCCCTGGGAGTCACTAGATAGTGGGGCAAAGCTTTACTTTTGAGCTTCTGATTAATTTGTCCCATGTAGCATGCCTGCTTTTCTCTGTAAGAGTTATCTTGTCCTACTTGTACCTTTCTAATGCTCTAATCAAATCCAGCTATGGGGCCAGAAGCTTTTGACTTCTGGCTTGGCTGCAATTCTACCTCCCCAGTTTGTCTTATTTAGCCCACTCCAGAACAGCTTTTAACTGATGAAGAGACCAAGCACTTGTTGAAGTTGCCCTGCATGCAAGGAGCAGAGCTTGACAAGCATTTTGGTTATCATGGTTCCAGCTCCATGCCTGGCAGGGGTGTTTGCCACCTCCAGTGCTCAAGATCTGCTTCTGCACATAGTGATTTTAGGCTGTAGGTGTAAAGTAACCAGCTCTTGCTTATACCTGTGCTCCACAGATCTTGTGAACCTAAGTATGTAAGGAGGAATTGGGACTGGGTAACTCTTGTGCCCCTCTTCAAAGTGACTATTAAAGGGTCAGGAGTGGTAGAACACCAGCATGTGACAGATGAGATGTACTGCAGTTCAGATTTGGGGCATTATTCTGTGCTGCTGGAAAGCCTAGCTTGTCAGAAGCAGTCAAGAAACTGAGGCTATAGATAAGTGCCATGTGATTGCCATGTGATTTTAGTTGAAAAGTGCTTAAATAGCTCTGACTTCAGTGGCAACCCCACAAAGTTGTTTGATTTCTCTGATGCGTATCTATGAAAAGAAGGCCTTGACTCTTCCCTCCTTGACTGCTGGGGAGATTCCTGAGGTCTCGGAGAGGAAGATGGGAAATATTATTTCTGCAGGTATTAAGTGAGCAGAAAAAAAACCGTCTCTAAAGTGGGATTGTGGATGAATGTCCCTTTGGGGCCCTTGCACAATTTGCTCCCAGATTTGCGAAATGGGTCTTGAAGGAGCGCTTGGGAACTTGGAAAAGATGGGTTTCTCAAGTCAAAGATCTGTGCTTTTCTGCAACAGTATAAAACAGCCCTCTATGAGATGCAGCAGTTTGCTTGGTAACGTGAACTGTCCAGCTGAAGGGCAGAGTGGTGATGGTATAACCTGTGCACTCAGTTCTCATCTGGTTTTTGGGGTGCTGAGGGGCTTGTGTTGAAGGAAATGACCTTAGCGTTACCCAGATTCTTCAGCTTCCATCTGCTGCCCTGGCTGCTGTCACACTGGGTTTCCACAGTGGTGGCTTTTATTATCCGTCCAGGTTGAAAGAAAACCATGTATGCTTGAATGGCTCTGCCTTGGAGCCAAGGCCACCGTGGTGGCACTGTAAGGGAGGGCACTGTGCCACGGCCTTTTCCAGCTTGAGCACTGCGAGGAGGCCAGCAGCACTTTGTTTGTGGGAGAAATCCCTCTGGCATTCTGTGTTAGAGCTGGATTTACTGGAAACAGGTCCCTGATGGAACCCTTTCTTGCACAACACTTTTCCCACCTACAGGCAATGGTGGGGATTTGGACTGGCGCAGTCCAAAAGCCTTCAACAGCCAGCTCTTTTGTAGGGGTCTGGCAAGGAGGCCCCAGAGCTGGACAACAAGACTGGACTTAATGTTTCTATAACTGGGGACAGTGCTTATGGGCCTCGGTACCAATGGGTAGGTGATGACCCTGCAACTTCCCAGTCCTGCTCACTTGTAATAGCTCCTTGGGGCTGGTAAAAGTGTTCTTGGAAGAAGCTTGTTGTACAGAGTGATGGGTGGAGACAGCTGAATTTGCAGACCCAGATCTTGATAGTTTCTGACAGGGGGGGTGGTGAGCTCCTTCAGTGCTGCTCTGATCTTTTCAAAGTGGGTAGGGCTGGGGAGAGGCAGTGTATCTCCTGTATAATTTGGGGAAGTCTGTGACTCTTGCGTGGTGATATTCCTGCTTCCCATGCCAGCCAGCACCAGCAGTTGAGGTGTGTGTCTGCATTCCTGTTGACTCAGCCCCCTGTAAGTTCACAGTGAAGGCTTCAGTTTCTTCTTTAATTGATGTGGTTTGCTCTGCTCTGCTCTGCTGGAGGACTAAATTGTGACCGTGGCCTCAGCATGTTGCTCATGTCTACACAGATGAGCATAGACAAACCTGAGCTTGTCTGCCTGTGCAAAGATGCATGTGAGTCAAACACCTCTTAGCATGGAGTCAGAGCAGAAGCAACTGCCTGCCAGGCTCTACATAGCTCCAGCCACAACCCATCAAAGTAGCTTTTGTAGCTGAGAAGGTGGTTGCATCCCTGCTGCACATCATGCGTACCCCCTGGGAAGCCCTGCCTGTACGGCTTCCCTGCATACAGTCATTTGTCATTAAATCCCATCCAAGAGTAAGAGGTGTTTGGGATTGTCAGGTTTCTGGGCTCATGGCATACTCACAGGCAACAGGATCAGGTGTCACATGAACTCTGCTCCTCAGGATAGCTTTCAGAGCTCAGGTACAAAATGAGCATGCTCTCTTGCAGGATATCCTCACTCCAGAGTAAAAGATGCTGTCTCAAGAGGGGTAACCTTTCGTATGTGAGCAGAAGGTGGTGGTTGGATTTAAGCTCTTCCAGAGAAGGTGGACAAGCCAGCTGTGGTTACTTTAGGTCAGAATGGTTGTTCCAGAAAAGGTAATTCTTCACATGGGCTATTAGTGCCTGCATCAGCTTCAGCCAGGTGGGGATAGGTTTGAAAAAGAGAACCTAGCATTATGTTGTATTAACAGTAAGAGTCTCTCAAAGCTAAAGAGAGCTCTCTCCTTCCCCCTCTGCCTGGTAAGTGGTTTTTGGGTGAGGAAGCAAGTGTAAAATGCAGAAATACAACCCTGAGATGGGACATATATAATGAACCTTTTAGAAGTGTGCCCACTGCCTTGCTGTCTGACTTCAGTTGACTTGATCTTCCAAACTGGGGCCTGGATGACTTACCAAAGGTCTTTAAGCACAGCATGGGCTGCCTGCTGAAGAGGCTGGCTGGTGACAGATGAAGAACCAGCCCCTTGAGGTGGCAAGGAGATCCCCCAAGCAGCATTGTGCCTCAGAAAATGCCAGTTGTCTGAGACAGAACAATTTCTGTGGGAAAATGTTGGTTTTGATGAATTTCAGTTGCTGAAAAATATTGGAAGAAAATGTTTTGAAAACTGTTTGACCTTTTCTAAATGGCAAAGTTTCAATGTTTTTAGGTCCAAATGCTTCTTCATTTGGATAGTTAGCATTAATTGAAGGTTATAAAAAATGTTGGAACTGAAATGGAATTCCTGAAAATGAATAGAAACAAAATGTTCTCTTCCTCTTTTCCTCCCCCAGAGTTCTTATTTCTGGGGAAATGGTGAGATTTTCTGACTCTTCCATATTTCTGAACTGGGATATTTAAAACCTCACAAGTTGTTGTAGGAGGGCATCCCACCGCTTTGTATCCACCTTCTCCAGTGCAGTTGCTAATATTAAAATGATTTGTGTTTTGTTCTGTGGTGGAGCTAGAAGCATTCTTCAGACACCCCAAAGGGAGAGTCTCTGGTTCTGCAAAGGGATTGGGGTGCAGCCGGTCCCTGCAGCTCTGCCCAGCGCTGTCTGTTGGCTTCCTGGCCAGTCTGGTATCTCCTCATTTGAAAAGAAGGAGTGTGAGCAGAGTGCTGTGATTTATGCTGTGGCTGAGTGACAAACATGCTGTGTTTGCTGAACTAACACACTGGGAAAGCATGAAGTGATCTCTATAAATGCAGCACAGCTAAAAGAAGCTAGTTGTGTGTGCACATCAGGAGCTGGGGCTCATGTCTAAACATATGGAATATAAGGTAAATAGGACTGTGCAGCAGGGGATGCCTTAAAAGCCCCACCAAGCAAATACTGCTCGCTCATCCAGAGCTACAGACAACAGGGATTTCATGTAGCTAAAGTGGTTGCGGCGAAAGCCTGTGCATGTGTGACATTTGCACTTACCAGACATCTTACATTCAGGTAAAAGAACTGGGGCAGAGAGAGCAGAAGGGCCTGAAGCTGCAAGCTTCATCATCTTTAACTCTGCATTGGAGTGAAAATACAGGTTTCTGTCTTCTTTCTTAAATGGAAAGGATTAAGGTAAGATCTGTCATGCAGGGTGCGATGGGGAGCAGGCTGTGCTGCGCTCCCCAGCATCTCAAGTCTGTTGCCATGTTTCTGGCTGGTGCCAAGAGCATTTGTTACTCCTCTGATTTCCTTGTTCCTGTACTGGCTCCTTGGTTGGGGTATGTTGTTTCTCTTTCTGAGGTGACGTGGGACAGTTCCATTGCACCTCTTGAAGTCTCCTCAGTAGGACCAAGGGTTTGCACTTCAACCATCTTCGTATCAGGGAGGTGCCAGTTTGGATTTTAGCCTTGCATGACAGTTTTAGAGTTCAGCTTTCCCTGCTTGGGATGTTTATGAAGGGAAAAAGTGAAAGTGCATCCCCTCTGAGTCCACATAAACTTGCAGAGAGACTCTAGTGTCAGTAAGTGCAATGGGTTTACAGGTTTCAGTCATAAGCTTCAGGGCAATTGCTGCAAATTGATGTATAGTGATAGTAAAATGATCGTTGTGCCAAGGGTGCTCCTAAAGGTCCTTACAAGAAGGCAGCATGGGTAAGATGCAGCCTGCAAGCAGACTTTGGGGACTGCTGTATATGGTGAGGTGTAATGTTCCTATAAACAACTAATACTGACTTCAGGTTGGGGCAGTGTTGGTTTTCTCTTGGTCATGGATCTGTTTCTGAAATGGGGAGCATTTTGAAATCCCTGTCAAGCTGATTTGCCTCAAAAATTGCTCCTGTAGGGTAGCTGTTCTCTAACAGCAAGCCCTTTCTTCTTCATTCCCTTGTTGGTGTTGGCAGAAATGCCAAATGAGAAAAGGTTGTGATGCAAGCAAGCTATTTTATAGTAGGATATTTAAGAACAAAATGGCAGTGTGCTTTTCAAATTTGACTGCTGTGATTTAAATATGGAATTTAAAAACAAGAATGACAAACAACAACAATAACAGTGGAAAAAACCCCACATGGAAACCTGAAGGACTCTTTTTAGATGTTTTGCCTCGCTTGGATGGGTGCAGTTTTGCTGGGAAAATGGAGGGGCGCAAGTAAAGAGGGCCTAAGATGGCAACATCAAAATACATGATTTCTAGGAGAGATACAGAGCTGTATTATATATATATATGGACTATATTCAATGCAGTAATTCTGATGATTAATTTTGAAGCCAGTTTCTTTTCATTCACCTGATGCTTCTCACAGATCACTCTGAACTGCTGTTGTCTTAATGTGTCTCTTGGTACCAAGTCTGCTTTCTAAAATGCATCTTGCAAGTATTCTTATTTTGGGTACCCATGTAACTTGTGCCTTGGCAGCTGTTAAATTCATCTGGATGCTTCTCTTGCCGAACATTTGTGCTTTGAAGCAGAATATAGGTGATGTTGTGTTCCACTGGTGCTTTTTTTTATTGTGCTTCAGAATCACCTTGAGCTGAGAGGGTGAAATTCTCTTCTCTGAGTAGCCTGTGTTCCTTTGATGAACAGCATGGAAGGCTTGTTACCAAGAACTTACAACCTTCCCCGTCTGCTGGTTTTCCTTAATAGTTGACATTACTTTCATTTCTGCTTTTTGTTCTAAATGTGTAAAATGGACTCTTAAACGTTATTGCTGTGGGCACTTACCACAGGAGCATGGGCTTGGGCTGTGTCTGAACAGGGCAGTAGAGTTCCCTCTCTCCTCAGTGTGCCCTTCTCCCTTTCAGGCTCAGCAGGCTGCACAAGCCATGTGGCAGGGGGCCATCGTGCATGAACAGCTCAGAGTGAAGCACGTGGTGGCTGCAATGAGCAGCCTGCGGTGTGCCATGCGATGCTCCTGAAAGGTGGGGAGCTGTGGGGGATGCGGAGAACCCATCCTAAGCCAGGGTGGCAGGAAGTGGTGGTGTGGCTCTGGATTGTTCTGCTGTTGGCTTCTCCAGTGCTTTCGTGTGTCCGTTGATGTGTGGCAGTTTGTTCTGCTCTGGGCATTGGCTTGAAGAACTGGAATCTGCTTTTCCTCAGTTATTGTGTTGAGGACTGGATTGTTATCATGAGAAAAGGACAGAAGCTCCGATTCGGAGAAACTCAATAGTTTTGACTTATAAGGGGCCCTTCAATTCCAAACATCTTATGGGATTTTGCAACCTTAGCGTTCTTGCTTTCAGTTTGGATTCAAAGAAACCCTTAGACTTAAAAATGAAACCCCACTCGCCAATCTGTATTCTTGTATCAAGTCCCATGAAAACTACTGGCTTAGTTGCATCCGTGTTAATTTTAAGCTGCGGTGCCAACTGAGCAGAATATCTCATCAAGAGTTTCAGCTGGGTACAAGGGTTTGTACAGGAGATTTTCAGGCTTGAAGTTTCACATTTCCCTTGGGGGTGCTGCAGAACTGAAGCTGTAACTTGAAAGGCTGGTGTGTGTGTGTGTGTGTGTGTGCGTGTAAAGCAAGCTGGGCAATCACAGATCTGTGATGCAACCTGATTCCTTGCATTTTCATGTTCCCTAAATAGATCTATGCTTTTTCATGAGCACACAACTTGGAGTTATTACTTGGCTTTTCTGTCATCAGTGCTCTCTCTTTATTATTTTCTGCAGATGTAACTCTGCATATGAGATTTCCACAGAGAAGCAATATCCTCTCTTCTGTGGGACTTTGGAAAGCAACAAGGAAAGCCAAACCAATCCCATCCCCCTGTTGAGGTTCGCTTTGAATAAGGATTGCTTTGTGGTTTCTTTAGTGCACAGCTTCAAGTTTGGAAGCGAAAGCAAAGCGAGCAGATTCTGGCCAGCTATTTCACCTGCCAGCAGGGCACATTTCTTAGGTTTTACTGCTTGAGTGCCCAAAACTCTCCCTGCAAGACATTAACGAAGCAATTAATAGAAAGCACTTGTAGGTGTCCCCATAGGGAATAATTGGTCTTCTTTTCATGTAAAACTCATCACTGAGTTACCTGATGCAGCTGGCCCTCTAAGGTGGCACTTTGTGAAGTCCCAAAGTACATGGGCTTTGGGCAGTTAATCTTTCTCTGCCTTTGTAAAATGCATCAGAAGTGTGATCTGTTTAATGATGTTACTAATTACCACTAGCTTAGTACTGGCAGTGCTCAAGTGGTGCCTGCCAGAATGGCAGCAGTATCTGGTAGTTCCTTTTTAATGAAGGGAGCTTGCTGGTTTGGTTGTATTAAGCAGCTTCCTTTGAAGTACTGCCTCTGAAGCTCAGGAGGAGGAGAAAGCTGCCTCCTGTAGCTGTGCTCAGGGATCCTCCTGTCTAGTGTCAGGGTGCATAGGCTCTCAGGAGACCTTTAGGCAGATTCACTCTGGCAAGTAATGAGAAGCAGCAATCCAGGACCATGGCTTTTAACAAGTCCTCTCTGTGTTTGGAAGTTGATTTTTGGATACTTCCTCATGTTTGTGTGAAACAGTGGTGTGATGGTTTGTCTCTCTCTGTTTCAGAGCAGGGTGTGCTGCAGTTTTGCTACCTGAGCAGTGAAGGCAGCTTACTAACGAACACCAGAGAGTCCAGAAGGCCTCTTGTTCCTCCCAGGTATCGAGGGGATATTGCATTCTGGCTGCTTAAAGCTGTCTGTGGCAGGACAGGCTTTGCTGGTTAAGGAGAGCTGATGTTCCAATCTGACCAGAGTTCCAGTGTGTAGCAGGCGCACTCCTTGCCATCAGAGCTTCTGTGTGTGGTGCTTCAGACTGGGAGCTGAAATGTAGCACAAAGGATAAGCCAGCATCACCAAATCTGGACAACTCGGCCCTTCAGTCTTGAAGTTTACCTGCCCCTGTCTGCACCTCAGAATGGGGAACTGCTCCAAGTCTGTTGGTAGCTCTGGCTTGGGTGGGAAAGCAGAGGTCACAAACAGTATGGGCCCAGGAGGCATTAGAGCATTGGCAGTCCCTGTCACGGGGTTTAAGTAGCTCATGATTTTACAGAGATGCTGCCTGCAAGGAAAAGAAGATCACGAGCCACGGATGAACCAGAGCCTGAGATTGGTGAAGTGGAACATCAGCTGGGTGTCAGAGTTGAGGACTGGGCTGGGAAAGCACTGGATGTGCACGTGGCTTTGCCAGAGTCCAAAGGCTGTACCTGTGTGTTGTCTGTCAGTGGTGCTGGAGTCTTGTGTGACACCTCTGTGTGTGCCTGTGCCTGAGAGAAGTGCATCCTGGTGAGAGGATGAGCAGGAAGGGGTGACCTGGTGCAGACATCATAGTGTGCATGCTTGTAATCTGCCCTTTGTGGGTGCAAGCCTAAGCTCAGGACTTGTCACCTAGGATTCTTCTCATGTGCCCTTTCTGTCCTGGGCTGCAAAGGGTCCAGCAATAGGAAACTGTGGGCTTAGTAAAGAAAAAACAGTGCAAGATAAAGGTGGTGTTTACTTTCTCATCTCTCACTGTGTTGCCTCTTTGCTGTCCTGTCCCCATTCCAGGCCAAATCTCACTTTGTAAGAACTCTTGGTCATGATAAAGACAAATGGATAAACTATTTTAAAATCTCGGTGCTTTAAAAAGTGAAGGTTATCTGAGGCATGGGTTAAGGTGCTTGAAAATGTGGCAGTGTTAATTGTGCAGTGGAAGCAAATCAGTTCTCTTGCAGGTGAATTACAGTGTGAGTAATATGGCAGCCTACCTGCCAAAGTCCTCCCCGGAGCTCTGGTGGGGTTTGGTACATCTCCCTCCTTCCTGTCCAGAACTGCAGTATGATTCCAGTGTAGCATAGCTGGCTACCTGCCCTGAGGTGCCTGTGCTCACTGGGTTTGCACATCCTGGGTGAAACCAGGGCTAAGACTGGTGCAGTGGTGATTTTTGAAGGGTTTCTGAGGCCTGGAAGCTGCTGTGCTTCAGTGCAGTCTCCACACCTGAGGGCTGTACTGATGGTGGAAGATACACATGAGGATCAAAACCAAAGGATGGAAGTGGGGAAGGCTGATGTGCTGGTGCAACAGGCCAGCACAGGGAGGGGAAGTGGAGGGAAGGGGTTTGCAGATGCAGCTCTCCTGTGCTCTTATCTACCACCCTGGCAGCAGGCTCAGTGCTGAAACACGGCTCTTTGGGAACTGACCCAACACTTTAATGAAGGCAGGCGGGAGGTGCAGTGCGTTCCTGGCTCTTGGGGGGCCCTTTGTCTCTTAAGGCTATCAGCTTTCTCTGAGAAGACACATCATCACCCAGCTCTGTGCTGGATAAGAGCTTTTGAAGTCTTGTGTTTGATATGCGTCACTGCCTCTGTCACACAACACAAGACATTCTCTGTCTTTTTCCTTTCCCTGCTGCAGTTTCACCCACCTGGTATCACAGCCAGAGATGAAACAGACCCGAGTCCTGTGTCTTGAAATAACTGGGGTTTGGGGAACATGGTTTCCTAAAGAGCGCAATTAGCACCTTCAGAAGGCCTTAGCAGGAGTGAAGAGGAGTCTCTCCCTCGCGTGCACAAACTGAGCTTTGTTTCGTTTAACCAGCTCGCCGATGGTCACAGCTCTTCTGCTGTCATCTGGCTCCAGGCCGTGCTTTCTGTGGCTGCTGTGGCCTTGGCTTCTCACCTGCGGTGGCAGGCATGGGCAAATAGGCTTTGCCCTCTACACTTAAGCATTCCTCTGAGGTCAGGGCATGCTGCCCCCGCAATGACAATAGTGCCCACTGTAGTAAGGTATTTGTTGCTTAAGTTCAGGCTTTTGTCACTAATGCCTAGTGAAGACCTGCAAACAGAAACCGGGCTTTCAAGGGCGTTGTTAAATGTTTGGGGAGAGGGATTCCTGGTTTCTCTACTGGTGGTGGGTGGCTGCTTAGAACTTGTGCACTGGAGTGATGAGCATGTAACTGATAGCTTATCTTTTGTCTAAAGGCACGTGGCTCCTGGCAGTGGGGTGGTAAGAGCAGCTAGAAGCATAGGTGAGGGTGGTAGGTGGGATGACCTAGACCGGGGACTCAAGATGTGTCAGGATGTATGAGCAGCTGGTGTCCTGGTGAAACCAGGGTACTTGCAGAGTTAATGTTTGACGGTGCTGTGTGTCAGGTGGCCTCTTGCAGTTTAGAAGGCAAGTCATGCATGGAATTAACCAAAGGAAGAAGTCATATGAAGGGTTGGGGTGAGGTACTTAGCAAACAGGCAAAGCAAACAAATGATGAATGCGAGTTAACACTTCAGGTTGTAAGGGAGACTCTTCTGAGAAGCTATTTTCAATCTCTTGATTGTCTTTCTAAGTGAGGGAATTGTGAGCACAATGAACTTTGCAAGGTCAATAATAAAACACATTCACCTTGGGTCTTGCTGTTTCTGCTGTGCAAGCATACAGTACTTCACATGACTGCTGAGAAGGAAAAGCGCATTAAAGAACTCTTGTTTACTTGGCCTAGGTTCATCTTTAATAGTCAACAGCAGACAAGCGAGGCTGGAAAGAAAAGCTCTGGAGGGTTGAAATGACTTGATCAAGATTAAAATAAGCAGGGGCTTGAAATCAGCCCTGTAATTCCCAGTAGGAGGAGCCTGCGCAGTTGACCAAAAAACCCCTCTCTTGCTTGTGTTGCTGGCAGAGATCCTCAGCTCAGAGGAGGATACAAATGTAAAGCTTGTCTTGCTGCCTGCATACTTACAGTGATGGCTTGGAGGGTCATGAAGCAAACCAAACTGAGGGGAGAAGCAAGTGCTGCATAGCAGAAGAGTCTGGCCTGTCAACTTCCAAGAGGATTGCCTTGAGCTGCTGGGATGTGAGGGTGGGGATGAACTTGTCCTTAGAGAGAATTCCGCTGCTGTAGTCACGGTGCATTCAGAGGGCTTAGGGGCAGTCTCGTGTATTGGTACCTCTGCTCAACATCATGTTTCTGCAGGTTTCTCCCCTAGTTTTCCTCTTTTGGGGAAGTTCAGCCTCTGAAAGATACTTTGCCTGCATGCCATGGTTTTAGTTAGATGCTTAAAGTGCATTAGGGATGTTGTTCCTGAGCAGCACCTGAACTCTGTAGGATAGAGGCAAGGTAAAAACTTACGGTTAGTGCTTTAATGGCAACTTCTATATATGTAAGTAAAGTGAGGGACCTAACTCATCCCTGTCACTCCTGTTTAAGAATGGTACTGGCAAGACTGAGGTGATGTCAGGAATGCTGGTGGCAAAAAGATGCCGGTGGATGAAGAGCTGGCTGGATGGCCGCACGCAAAGAGTTGTGGCTCAATGTCCCGCTGGAGACCAGTAACGAGTGGTGTCCCTCAGGGATCAGTGTTGGGACTGGTCTTGTTCAACATCTTCGTCGCTGACATGGACAGTGGGATTGAGTGCGCCCTCAGCAAGTTTGCCGATGACACCAAGCTGTGTGGTTCGGTTGATGCGCTGGAGGGAAGGAATGCCATCCAGAGGGACCTTGACACACTTGGGAGGTGGGCTGATGCCAACCTCATGAAGTTTAACTTAAACAGGGGAAGTTTAGATTGGATATAAGGAGGAAATTCTTTCCTGTGAGGGTGGTGAGGCACTGGAATGGGTTGCCCAGGGAGGTTGTGAATGTTCCGTCCCTGGCAGTGTTCAAGGCCAGGTTGGACAAAGCCTTGGGTGAGATGGTTTAGTGTGAGGTGTCCCTGCCCATGGCAGGGGGGTTGGAACTGGATGATCTTAAGGTCCTTTCCAACCCCAACTATTCTATGATTCTCATTCCCCCTGATCCTTGCAAGCTTTCTCCTACTCAAAACTAGGGAAGTTCAGGGCATACAACCTGGGAGAAACCAGGCCTCAACTGCTGAAGAACAACACAGTTCAGTGTCATGTTCTGGGTTTTCTGGTTTGCTTAGAAAGAAGAGTGACGTCTCTGGAAATACCGTGTTGAACAGCCTGAGGCTGATTGACTTCTTACTCTCTCTAGTGGCTTTGCTGTTGATATCCATGTCTCCTAAAGTCTGGTGTGAATCCTGATCCAGGCACTGATCTGTATTGTCAATAGCTTAGCAAAAGCTATCTGTGTGGCTGTCTAGGCAGGTGGAGCAGTGTGTGTTAGCAGAGGTGTTCTTCAGGTTGAGTTGAGATTGGCTTCTTGTCTGTCTCCTAAAGGACATCTGTAATTGACTGATACCCGATGTAGTCTCCTGGGATACCCACTCATCACCTGAAACCCTCTTTCATATGGCTGCGGTACCTCTGGAGCAGACATTGCTTTCCTGTGGAGGAATCTGTGTTCTTGCTGTGGCTGTTCCTGGGGGGTGTTTACTGCACACTTGCTATGCTGACAGCTTAGCTGCTCTGCAAACTTTTGCCTGAGATTTAAGAGACAAAAATACAGTGTTTGTTACTAACGATTGCCCTGTCCTCTTGAGTGCACATCATCTCCCAGTCTGACATGGTCACAGAATCAGTGTTCTTAGAGGCTGGACTCATTTTATTTGTGACCAGGCAGTCCTGGAGACACAAGCTGCCAAGTATCTGTCAATAATCAACCAGAGGATATCTTATCTTTTTCTTTTTTTCCTTGGCTAAACACATTGTAAGGGCTAACACACCATGAATAATAGATAGTCATAAAAAAACACATCCCCTGTAAATCTGTCCCAGCTGTTACTAGGCTGAATTTATGACAGCAATATATAATCAACTGTTTTCAAGAAGAGGCTTGCTAAAAGTTGTGTGTCTAGCAGGAGATGTCTGCTTTCTGGCCTGTAAGAGCCCATCTGGAAATGGAGGAATACAGGAGGTGTAATGCAGACAGAGACCTAGGGGCCTTGTTTTTGTCTGAACCCACAGCTGTTGTGCTAGCTGTCTAACCTGAGACAGCCACCAGGAAAGGGATTTGCAGTCTCCATCTTCTGTGCGGTGTCTGGTATATGCAATGCTTGAGAAGTCTGGTTCTGCTCTTGCTAACCTCCATCTGTTGCTCTACAGTTCTTTCCTCTCTGTATTGTGAGATGCAGATATCTCAACCACCGTTGCAAACGAATTGTTAACTGCTGTACATCTTTCTGGCTATCTACACTTGCATTAAGGGAACTTGAATTTTAATTGATTTCCACTTGAAATTGGGCTTAACTTCAGCTTTCTGATCATCTCTTTCGTGTCCTCATTCTCTTGGCTGCTAGAGCTCTTGGTTTTTAGCTGTTTTCCTGTTCTCCAGACTTTCTGCATACTGGCTGTTTTAGGGGTCTGGCAAATCATAAGTCAGCACTTTCCTAACCTTAGAATAGCTTTTGTACAAATACTAGTTTGAATCATAGAATCATTTAGGTTGGAAAAGACCTTTAAGATTGAGTCCAACTGTTAACCCACCACTGCCAAGTCTACCACTAAACTATGTCCCGAAGTGCCAAATGCATAGAAACTCTTTTTCATTTGTATTCTGGTGTTTGAGACTTTAGGGTCCATTTTTATGTGCTCCTCTCTATAGCAGTGATGGCTTCTTTTTTTATATAAAAACATGGTTCCATCAGCTCTGAGAGGGTCCTGGAAAAAAAACAGAATCAGGAATTGTCTCATTGAACAAAGCTTGCATGGAAAAGTGATTGTGTCACATCATAGTAGAATTCTGTGTTAGGGTTTAGGCTGCTGACAGATCAGGCTGACGGGGCTTCACATTGCTAACAAACTTGGAGCAAGTGTCTGAAATGCCTTTTTAGTGTCTCAGGCTTAGTGGAATCCAGCGTTATGAGAAGTCATTGAGGTTATTTCTGCATCCAAGCAACTGTATTGAGACAAACAAAACATGCACGTTCAGATAAGGGTAATCAAATTGTATGCCTCAGGTTGTAAGATGCTATCTGCATGGGTTGGGGAAGCATGCTCCCCAGTGCTTACCACGGGGGCTGGCGGCTGGCCAGGCCTCACCATTGATTCGCCTGTTAGACTATTAGGGAAGAAAAAGTTCCATTCAGCATAAATAACAGTAATGAAATCCATTGCTCAGCTGTTTTATTTTGCTTTCTTAAAAGCATTGTGTCTTGGAGGTGGCCAAGAGCAGCAGGTTATAGAATGCAGTCTGTTCTGAGCTTTAGTGCTTCAGTGTTTTTAAAGTCTCTTGAGATGGGTTAGGCATCCCAAAAGTGCGGTTTCTATGGGCATACAAGCCTTTTCCATCTTTGATTCAGGCTTGTGGGTGTATGGAAGCCGATTCTTCCTGCCAGAGTGGTCTGGCTGTATTTGACTAACAATGTAGATATTTGAATGAACAATGAAGATATATTCATAGCGTGCCCTGGAGAACTGACTGCTGAAACGAACTGTCAGGCCAGTGCAAGACTTCCTGTCGTCTGAGGGGATCTGGGCAAAGTCTGCAGCCAACAAATAGATTTATAGGCAGGGCTCTTGCAGCTGCAGTAAATCAAATGGCATCTGTAACATGCAGATCTTTTCAGGCATGTGGCAAGAATGGGTTCCAGCATGGTAGGGCAGCCTTCTCTGATCCCAGGCAAACATGGGCATCTCGAGAGACAGCTGGAAATGAAAAAGAAGTTGGTGGGGGCAAATAGCACCAAAATATTTCACTGAGCTAACCCATTTGTTCCTCCCTTTTCCATCCCTTAACACCTTGCTTACAACACAGTTAGCTAGAATGTATTTCAGTGCTGCAGGCCTCTAACTTGGGCTTCCAGGTGTGTTTTACTTGCTAACTTAAGTCTGCAGATCCTGCTCCCCTCCAACACAGGCTGTTAGAAGCAGTTTCATTTCAAGGGAAGGGAGAGACCGGTATCTCCCTGCATGCAGAAAAGCTACAAGTGCTGTGAGATCTGAGCCTCTTGGCTTCATGACTTTTTTATTGCTGGCTTTATGATTCACTGGTTCTGATCAAACTGATTTCCAGCAATAAACAGCAGGAAGAAGAAAAGAAAGTATGTCATGTTGATAATGCAGTAAGTGAAGGGACCAGTGACCCTCAACTGAAAGGAGGGTGAGCCAGTCCTATTGCAAAAGAGATGGCTCATCCTGTTACGTAGCATCACGCCACCAGGAACTTGGGGCAGAAGAGAGATGAAAGCATGGAAGGAAGATAAAAGGATGAGTGATCATAGGCCCCGATGCAAGCAAGTATGCGTACTGCTTCCTGCCACATCCACCTGACAAGCACATCTGAAAGCAGGACATGTCCCACACCTAACCTAGTACGTGTAGGCAGTGGATCTGAGTGCATGTGTGCCTGCCACAGCTGTGGCTCTAGCCTGGGCTCTTCGGTTTTCATCAGTGGCCTGGGCTACCAAACACCCCCCAGCCTGGTGTCTGGCTCCCTTATACGAAAGGCCAGTAGATTAGCACCGAGGCTGGGTGTGATGGCGGGGCTATTTCTGTGCATCTTCAGCCCTCTCTGAAGAGGGAAGACTTGTACTCAAGTAGAAGGTATTTTGGGTTGTAGCTGTGAGGTGCCTGCCAGTGTTTCAGTGCCACTGCCTTTCAGTTTTGGGGCAAGGTAGCTGTGCAGCAGCAGTACAGCTCTCACGTGCTCATTTTGCCTAAGGAGCCTAAGCCTTCAGAAAGCAGCCAGTGAAAGTAAATGTGAAACTTAACTTTGTCTTCATGGGTTTAGCAGAATAGAATTGAACTGCTTAGATGTGAAAGAGCAGCAAACCAAGCTCAGTAAAGCAGTGTCTCTTCCTGGCTGTTGGGTGGATGTTCATGTTGTGGTTAGCAGGTCTATCCTGTGGTTAGAGAGGATCTCCAAATGCGTTGTTCCTGCCCTCTGTTATTTATGGTGCCGTTTCATCTGTCTGCTGGAAGGTATCCTCAGCTGAAGAGATGGAATGGCCAGCCTGGATGGTGCCTTCATCTCCAAGTGGCCCATACGAGTTCGTTTCCCCAGGTAAAGCCTTTGCTAACAGTTCACAGGTCTAGGGCAGCTCTTAGAGCTGGGCCCTGCTCCCTTTTACTCCCAGGGTTCCACGTAGTCACTTGCTTTTCTCATCCTTCTGCATGACATGCTATCAGCAGACATCTTATCAACATTAGTGCTGCCTTGAAGAGAGCTAATTTATGTGATAAGGTCTTATTGCTCATTTCTCAAGCCCTACCAGCACTTCTTGCTCAAAAATAAGATTATGGTGATCAAAAACCAGTGGGGCAGTCACCTTGGATAGCGTTGTACTCCTGAAAACGTGTACGTGACATACATCTTTATCAGGCTGTCATTTAGCAAGGAGAGAAGCTGTTGTACTGCCAGCATACACTGAGGCTTTAACATTTTTGCTACGTGGAGTTATTATTTTAATGAATCCCCAGGATTATTCAGTTGCATTGTTTATGTATAAGGAGAGGGACATGGCCTGGCTAAATCCATTGGCCTTTGGTAAAGTCTCAGTGATGGGTGAAACCAAGCTGCTAAAGCAGCCTTATTGTTGTTGAAGTGTATATAAGGGATAGAGCTTGATGGGAAAAGCCGACAGGTTGTCCTGACAGTAGCAAATCTCAGAACTTTAACTGTAGTTGGTTTGGTTTTCGGAACAAGCCAAATCTTTGTAGTTCCCCTTTAAAAAGGAGTGGTTTAGCTGGGCAGCCTCTTTATGGTGAAATGTGTATCTAAAGTAAAGAGCATTTCTTCATCATCTTTCTCTTTGCTAATGAAAAGCACAGATCCAGTAAGTTGCCTGGCTAGGGAGAAGCATTGTATCTCCATAGATTTTGTGGTTTTATATGGAGGATGTGCTTAAATCTGACCTTGTGGTGTTAGTTTTTTGTACCTGCAAAAAATGCCTTGGATAAGGCTGACACAAACAAAAGGAGGGGAAAAAAAAGTGTAAAGTTAATTTCTCAGTTGCTGTGAACTGGCATAAACCTTAAAAAGACCCTACATTTAATGTCTGTTTGGTTCATAATAGCAAGCCAGTTATTTGGGAGCGTATTAACCTGGCACAGACACGTTTGTCAGCTCCTTTGCTCTTTGCTGTGGATGTGGGTTTTTTCAGCAGTGGAGCCAGATGATCTGGCAAGAGCTAATGTTGGTATTGCTGGAGGTTCTCAAGGAACAGATTCAGTAGACATCTGTCTGGAAAGATGAGCTGTAACTGAGCTAGCTTGGAGCAAGGAAGTGGATGAGGTGGAGTTTGAGAGCTGGCTCACCATGTGCTGTTGAGCAGATGAGGCAAGGGCAAACGGTGCTGTGACTGTTTGGAAGGTACCACCAGATGGTTTTACAGTGCTGAAAGAAGATGGGAATGCCAGCTGCCTCCATGATGTCACCTTGGATGTGGATCTTGCTTCTCCTTACCCCTTCATCCGTGTGTGAGGCTTCTCATCCATGGGAGGATGATGCTCACACCATCCAACTTTCCTTCTGCCATGGGATGCTGGGAGCTCTGGTTCCCTTGTTTCCTTCTTTAAAAGGGCAGCTGAGCTTCCTTGGCTATACTGAGCCTGAGAAGAGACTCATCCTTTATTGGTTCTCATCAGTGGCTACAGTGCATAAACCAAGCATGTGGTGATACTTCCTTCTGGGATGCGGTCTCCTGGTCTCCCATGGAGATGTATCCTGTGATTAATAGCTTCAGTGGGCTTTTCTGTGAATATGTCCAGTTGTTTTCTGAACCCTTGGTAAGCTCTTGATATCCTTGGCATCTGCTGGCAATTAGCAGGTGTATAGGTTGTGGGTGACACCATCTGGGATACTTTCTTGGCCTGGTGCTGGGTCCTATTCTGAAAGCTTTGCTCAGCCCTCTTTCCTGGCAAAGCCTCTGCTCTTGGATCTCTTATGAGCAGGTCTATATCCTTCTTCTTTTGTGTTAGGAAAAGGTGAAGTCCACAATGTCAGCTAAGAGGGTATTGAGTTTGAAAGCAGGGGCATGGGTTTGCAGCACAGGAACATTTAGATAAGGTTTTTCCATGTGCAAGTATATTGCAGGGGGTTTGTAAGTCACGGCTGGATGTGACCAGCTCTCTTTACTTAAATACACAATTTCAAAGGCCTCCTTATCAGTGACTGAAGCAGAGGTCTCTATGGGAGGGCTTTTGCACTGAATTTGATGTGAGGTGTAGGTAACAGTGTTCCCATGACCACATCATGAAGGATGTAACAGCATGGCTGTCTGCTCTGCCCTGTCTTCCCCCAAACCTATTAAGGTGCCGTTTTGTACTGGCTTTGGATCCTTTTCCCAGTTAAAGCATTACCCTGGGAACTTGCTCCTTCCCAGAGGCTCAGCAGAGATTGTGACCAGAACTGATCCACCCTGGGCTGTGCAGTCAGACAGCAGAGCCCCTTCAGCCTGAAACAGCAGGAAAATGTGTTGATTTCTGGCTGCCGTCATCGTTTCTGTTTGCAGCTGGTCTAGAGTGTTACATGGTCTTTAACCATTATTGTTAAGAAATTCTGAATGAGGAAAAATCGTTTTAAAGCCCCAGTTCAGAAACAGGTAAAAATTACAGAAGCATTTGAATTGTTTGTACTCCCAAGTTCTGTTTTCAGAAGCTGCTTTGGGCTCCTGTATTCCTGATTACAGTTTGCCATGAGGGATACGAGTGCCTCAGGATAACATCATTGTCTTGCTTCACCCTCCCACTGCTGGGAAATCACACCCCAAATCTCCAGTTGGGGCAGATTGGAGTCTGTCCCAGGAAGGGAGCCAGGAAGAAACTGGGGTCCTTGAGCTTGCTCAGTGTGCCCCAGGCACCTCTTGTTTCCTGAGCAATGAATAGGTACCTAAACAGTGGCCCTTTAAAGTAACCCAGCAAGTCGGGACTCTTGCCTACGCAGTACTCACAGGCACAAAAGAGCATTTCATAATTGTTTGTCCAGATAAACAAGTGTCAGGCCTGCACTATGAATTAGTTGTGGTGGCTCGAGTTAGCCTTTTATTGGCAGAAGAACACTTGGTATTTGATCTGTCAGAAGAATGCCCAGGTTGCTCCTTTGCTCACCCTGTTAAGTAACACGTGTGATAAGGGTTTTCTTGTGTCAGGTATTACTTTATACTGCCTAGAGGAACAGGCCTTTTGGGTTAAAGAAGAAAGAAAATGAAGATAGCTCCCTGAATTCCTGTGAAGGTCAATCAGTTTAAACCAGGTCTGGTCCTGAAGCTGGAAAATGACTTCAGCTTCAAACAGGGTTGCATTTTCTGTAGTCAAAAGTAGGTAAGCGGTAAGATTTGAAGTTGGAAGTTGAAGCTAGCTTATAGGTCAGAGATTTTCTAGGGAAACTTTCAAATGGTGATTAAGTGTGGAAGAACCACAGCTTGTGCTCTCTCTCACAAAAATAAAACCAGTCTTTCTGTCTGCAGTGATACCACTTTGGAGGGTATCGAGATGCTGATGCCAAATGGGTGGCTGCAAAAGAACCCAAACCAAAACAGGAGGTGCTGGAAGCTTTCCTCTTATCTTCAGTGAAGAAATACCTGGTTGTTCACAGCCTGTGACATGTAGTCATTTGAACGTGGTTTGCAAAAGGGTGAAGAACAAAAACAAGGACATTTGAGTAGGTTTCACACTGTGAGGATGGTGATGCTTTCACCTCTGCTTGTAAATGCTTGCAGTATATAAATTAAAGTAACTGCCTTATCCCCATGTCCTGGCTCAAACTGATGAAGTTACTGGGTGTTTTGTTGTTTTTCTTTTGGAAGGGATGGAACATAAAATTGCCATCTCCATATGGCCCCCAGTCCGATACAGGCAGCCTATCATCCTTATGGCGCCAGCGGGGCTGTGTAGGTGGGCAGATTCTTGCTGGGTGGTTTATTGATGTTGATGTGAACAGTTGTGTTAGCTTCAGAAGGTTTAAGATCAAGCTCCAAATTGAACTAAAAGGCCCATAATCCTTACAGGTATGAATCATGCTTCTGCAAAAGGTCAGTTTTAACTTGCCCATTGAAAAAAGCCTCCCTCAAAGTCCAGAAGTGGAGTCAGTCTAAACGTGTTCTGCCTGCCAGCTGGAGGGAATTCCTTGTTGGCCAGTATAACACTACTGGCCTCTCTGGTACAGCTGGTGAATGGGCAGTTATATAGACCAGTGTGGGTCTTGCTCTATGTAATAACCTCAGATTGTCATGTAGCACTTTCTATTCATAGTTCTTCAAGCAGTCTATGGAAGTACATTTCATTGTGTTATACAGAGGGCAGTCGCACATCTCCAGTTTACCAGTGGCAAGCTGTGGACTCAGAACCAGCTCTCACTGGTTCTAGTCTAATACTTCTCAATAGGTAACTGTTACTCCCAATGTGGTAATTCATCAGCAGTTTTTTAGAGTGCGTAGGGTAGGGAAAATCCTTGGGCCAGTGGAATGAAAATCCCTGCTGAAAGCTAAATGAGTGCGGGTGAGGAGGATTTCTTAATGTATGGCATTGGAAATCAGCATAATGGGTATTTGAGTGAATGCCTAGACTCTGATTCAGTCCTGCAGCTGGTAAATGCAAACTGTTTGTTACGGGAATGAGGTCCCTTTCGCCCTCTGGAAAGAGGAAGAACAGTTCAAGAGGAGCAAGTCTCTTAACTTGCTGTTAGGGACTTTCAGGGTGAAGTCAACTTCACTTTCTTCTTGTACCTTTCATGGCAAACACAGGGACAGAGACTCTCCCAAGGGTCCCCCCTGCCTTGAGTGCATTAGGCCTGGGGCTGCCAGGAAAGGAGCTCTGCAACAGATGGGTTCTGCTGAGGATTGCATCCTGCTGTGTAGTGCCCAGGCTGTTACCGTGACGGGAAGGCATGCAGTGGGAAAGGGTGAAATGCCAGTTTCTCTGCTGAGGGACAGGGCAGGCCTGGTACTTCTGTGCTCCTTGGGGGGACATCCTAAATTTGAAAGCAAAGGAGAAAACAAGATCAAGCAGCACAAAACACAGGGTGCAAAAGGTTTCCTGCTCAGGCTTGTGGGTTGTCCTGGGTTTTGGTACAGAGAGCTGAAAGATGGCAGGATGCTGGTGCAGAAAACTTGGATCTTGTTTTGGTTTGGTTTTTTTTAGGCAAAGGACAAATTGGAAGGTTAGGAAAAATGAGAGGTCACTTAGCTAGAATATTATTGCCAGGTTGCGTGACAGTCACACTTTCCCATTTACCTGTTCCATTGTAAGAGTTTACCTTCAGAAGATGGAGCACAAAGGGAAGATCATCAATTTCAATTTACAGACACAGAGTTGAGCACAGAGGGATAACTGGCCTGCTCAAAGCCACACGGGTGATGTGTTAGAGGAGCCTTGGCCCTGCTCCAGGGCCACTGCTCACAGACTCGATCCAGGTTTCAGTCTCTTCCCATTCCTGCTGCTCCTCCTCCCCCATTGCAGCACTGTAGTAACGTGCTGTTGGAGCAGGTCCATCAGCCAGGGAGAGGCTCCCAGCTTGCTGTACCAGGGCCTCTGCCAAGTGGCTCCATTAAGAATTGCTTTCATGATTACAGCACTTATGCAAGCAGGGAGCAGGCTTTTGGGAGGATATTTATATTGCACAGACCCTTTATCTGGCTTGGCTATCTCCTCATTACCTGCATCGAAGAATTGCCTTCCTTAGTGGCCAATAAAATTAAATTGCTAAATCCAGCTTTGTGTAACCCTGTTTACCTTTTGTACCAGATTAACCTTTATCATATTTGCAAGTGTGTTGGGAAAGTAACATAAACAGAGGTAGGTGGTAGAGGCAAAGGCTAGCCTGAGAGAGCCAGCAGCACCCTGTTTGCCAAGGGCCCACTGATAAGAGGAGGCTTGTGCCAGGCAGAGAGTGGCAGTGAAGCTGTTGCTGAGCTTGTGCTGATCAACATGAGAGTCACAGGGGTCTTCCACGCCTTCACTGGCTTAGCAGAAATGCCTGGGGCTTCAGGTAAACAGTGAGGAGCTCAAACACTGCAGGGTGCTGGTGGGGAAATGAGTCCTCAGGGCTGGCTTTGGCAGGCAGCTGCCCTGGGTGACTTGGCAGCTCATGCTAGCATGCCCTTCCCAGAGCACACCGTGAGCACTGTCACCATGCTGTCCTGCTTGTCTCTGTGAGCTGTGTAAGCACTTCAGGTGGCAGGGAGGTTGGATACAGCAGCTCTGGTGGATGATGCTGTGGCCTGTGTTTTTGCTTGTGTGCCTCTAGACTAGGAGCAGGAGGCTTTCCAAAAACCCAAATGAGGGGAGCTTCCCATTTTTTGGAGAGCCTGCTCTGTGGGGCTCACTTGGAGCACGTATGGTCACTTGGAGATGGTGCCTCTATGGGAGTCTGTTTTGGTGTGCATCTATTTGTAGGCCCTTCTCCTGCTTCTTGAAAGTGTGTGGTGATAAAAGGAGCAGCAGGATACAACTGAGTGCTGTCAGGGCATGATTTGGTGTAAACCAGTTTCTAATGGGAAACTATTTAAGTGGAAATCTGAAGTCTTCAACTACTGCCTGTGTTTGAGATTGCTTAAATGGACATCAAGGGTGAATGTTGTGGTGGCTCAGGATCTGGAGTCAGTGTTACTTCTGGGACATTGGTTTACAACTGAGCCAGTTTTGTACTAAAGGAAGTCCCAAGCAGGTGCCTGCAGCATCATCTCACTGCAGCATCATAAGCTGGTGCTGAATTCCTTCTTATGACTTATGCACTAGTATAGTCTTTTCTTACAATTACCTACCTTTGTCCATTAAATTACAATGATTTAATATAAACTCTTCCTTGCTCCTGTCTCCTAACAGGATAGCTTACATTTCCTTACCAGTGATGTTGTGTTGCTGCTTGTATCGCTACTGAGCTAATCCTGAAGGCGTACCTGGAAGCTGAATGCAGGCTCTATCTGACCCAGCCTTCATCAAATTAATAGTAAGCTTGTGTTGACAACCATCCATGTAATTTCAAAGTGTTTTCTTTCTCCCCAAAAAGATATGGCAGAAGTGAGCACAGAAGCGTGTGAGTTTATTTGGTGAGTCTGCTGATTGCAGAAGAGACTTGGAATCGGGCCCTGCTAACAGCAAATTAGACACATCAAAACCAGTTCCTGAGAAGGTACATCCTGTACCAATGCTAGAGCTGAAACCTGAGTTTCAGCTGGTCTCATTCTTACAGTCATGTTATGTGATTCATTCTGGGATAAATCTTGTGCTTGCTGAAGCACTGACCAAACTCCGTGCATCCAGCACGGATGCATCCAGACTCTGCACTCGGGGTGGAACTAGCTTCACCTGGTTCTAAGCCTAGGATGCAGTTTGGACATGGAAGAGGTGAAGCAGTGAGAATGGGGTACCCACGAGTATTCTGCTTTTGAGCAAAGAGCAACTATTTGAACTCCTTCCATCATAGTGTGCTGTTAACAGGAGGAGTGTGACTTGAGTCACTTTTTATTTCAAATCACTTTAAAGAGCTACATCCCAGAAAATGCAAGCTCAGTGGAAACTTTACTGTCCTGGACTTTGCAACGTCTTCAGAGCGAGCAGCAGCCAAGCAGATAATCCCATCTTCTCCTATCTGTGACTTTGTCCTTCCTGTCCTGATATGAGTTTGATCGTGATGTCTGCATGTACTGTCTCCCTTCAGAGGCTGGTGGGACAAAGACATTGTGAGAGCATCAAAAAGCAGAATAACACTCATTGAGACCTGCTTGATTAACCAGCCTCACTTGCGAAGTAGACCCACAGCAACAGAGAAGGGTTAAAATAGGTCAGGAGGTACTGGCAGGCCTCTGGGCTTGGCTTTTGGTTTGTTTGAGTGGTGAAATGGTGAAATCAGGTCTAAGTGTCAAGGCTTAGTTCTGAGTCTGGGGAGATGCAGTCAGGTATGACCCTCAGCCCTTTTCTATGAAGCTCTGAAAACCTTTGCTGCCAGAAATCAAATGGGAACTAGAACATTCCCAGTTGATGGGTGACAGAAGGCTCCTTAAGCAAAACTGTTGCTTACTTTAGTGGGGGGGAAGGTAAATTCTTCACAGCTACCATGTTGCTTCCAGGCCCACGAGGTGCTGCATGGCCTAGGAGTAGAGTAAAATGCAAGCTGGCCCCAAATCTTTCCATGAAAGAGTTTTTATTAGAAAATATTGTTGAAATTGAGACCTTAGTGGGAAAGGATCAGATGTAATAAATTTCCTGTTCTGAAAGTACTTAAGAAAAGAAGTTTAAATTGTGGATACATGATTCCCTTTGTTATGAAGAGGGGCTTTTATTTATACACACACACACACACACACACACATACATATTTTGGTAGAAACATCCACTTGAAACTTCATTTTAATTGCAGTTTTAGTGAGTTCCTGGAAAAGATGGCAATCAAGTAAGAGTTAAAGGTCAGGCCTTTGGGTCTGTCTTTAGCTCCTTTCAATGCTCCACAGCATTTTACTGAGCCATCGCTGAGGTCTGTGCTCTGCAAGCTAGTGGCATGTTGGCCACAGTAGGGAGTTGAACATGTAGTCCTGTGTCACCTCCCCACCTTGGGGACATAAAGAGGATGTGGCTGCCTTAAGTTATGTAGGGGACAAATGTAACAACCTACAAGCTACAGCAATTCCTCATCCTTTTTTCCCCTCCAAGCACTGTGATGGGAGCACACCCCACTCCTCCGCTGTCTTCTGCTTTCCTTACGTGTGCTTGTAACGCTGTGCTCCTACAGGCCTATTACATGCGTGCCACTGACCAGCAGATTGATGTTCCTGGATTTTGCCATGTCACAGTTTTACATACAGTGTTGGTCTTTGGTTGGTTATATATTATTTGCACTTCTCAGCATGTGTGGAGAGGGCAATCCAGCTTCCCAGCACTGTGTTGTGCTCCACTTGCCCTGTGTGTTCCCCTCTCCCTGTTCCCCTTATCTGCCTCATCCCCAGACAACTTACTCCTTGGAATCTGCACTGGAATAGGAGCTAGGAGGTATGTAACTTCAGCTGGGAGAAGCGTTTTTGTAACCATGCTGCAGATGAGAACTGTGCTTTCCAGACAAGGCTCAATTCGCCCTTTGAGCCTTGATCTAATAAAGCTGGTGCTTGATTCATCCCAACCTGCTTTTAGTCAGGTTGCTCATGCATGTGAATTCAGGCACCCAGTTAAATGGTGTTTGGCATCCTGTGGAGAAGCTGTATTTCAAGGTGATTGGTCATTATGGTTTTTTTTCTCCTCTGCAGCCAGTGTTTGGGACTGCAGTGCAACACAACAGAGCTGCCATGCTGTGGTGGTGTATGGAAAACACAATAGTGTTTTGTGGCTGTTGTCCTGTCCTCTTCAGCATCAGGGAGTATGACTGAATCAAAGCCGCTCTAAATTTATCTGAGTGCAAGGAGTTGGTGATCTCTTACTTGTCCTGAACTTTTGGCCTGATTATCAGCCAGAGAAAAGCCTGCTGTTGGATGTGGTGGATCATTGGGTAGGCTGGATCTGCACCAGCGTGTTTCAACCTTTTTCTCTTTTAATATTTGGAATAAGTTGGGTTTTTTTTGCCAGTTTCCCAGGCTATGAGGGCTTGAGAAAACTCAGAGCAGCACAGGAGGTATGTGAGTCACTCCATGTGTGAAGCCTTTGCCCAGTCATCCCCGGGCTTTCCACATGATTTTGAGCAGACAGGTTGTGTTATGGAACAGGAGCAGATGAGTAAGTTGATTACGGAGGCTGCTGTGCCCGTCTGTCGTAGGCACATGGCTCCCATTGCTCCGTGATGACTGACCTGTTCCCATGGGGTCTGCAGACCTCGGCAGACCCCTTCAGCCTGGAACTCATTCTGAGTGTGTGTTTGGGACAGATGAATTTAAATGATGGGCAAGGGCTCTTTGCTGATTGCAAACATGCTGACAGGCCATAAATTACAGATGGCTGGGGAGTTATGGCAGAATTCAAGTAGACTCTTGCCATGTTCTTGCTTGTGCCCCTTGTCTGCTTCTTTCACTCTGTGGTTTCAGGAGCATCATCAGAGAGGTTTCTGAGCTGGGACTGCCACAATACTAAAGGCTCTCTGTACAGGCTTGACTTCACCCTGGCACTGCTGTCTCACTGCCAGCCTGCCAGTAGTGCATGGCTTAAATGACACTGCTGCTGCCAGAACTGCCAGTGACACTGTGCAGGAGCTCTCCTGGAGCTGACTGCAAAAGATAGTAAGGAACGAGTAATTTGGGATGGTATCCCTGCTCATGCTTAGCTGGTATCTGTATTCAACCCATATGCCTGTGAAGTGAATAGGCAAAACTCTTGCTGTTGCATAGGGCACTGGGATTCACAAGGGAAAAGGTTGCACATAGATCTTGTTCATTTCTCTGCTGTCACTTCTGATAGTCTTCCCAGCTGGCCCATCCTGAGTGCAGGCATTCATAGAGAGATTAGGGAAAATTGGTAATACCATACGTGTGTGGCTTGTTAAAGGACCAGCAGGTAAATAAGAGGGGTTTTGTCAACAGTCAGGGTGTGGAAAAGAGAGTAGCTGAGAACATGATGGGATGTTCTGAACTTCCTGTGCTATGTGTATAATTCTTCTCCACTTTTCCTTGCTTACTCTCTAAGTTGTTGGTGTCTTGACTGAAACTGGTCTACAGCAGGGAAATGGAATTCGTCCTGTACCTTCATTTCCCTTTTATTACAGTCTACCAATCTTTCCTCTTCTGTCACACAGAGATAAATATTGGTTTCATAATTAAAGACTGTGTCAGGACTGGACTCCAGTTTGTCTTAATAATGTCATACAGTTTGTTTTATATGATGAAATTAATAAACATCCTTATCTCCAGTCCATACTGGACTGTATGCATGTGTAGGAAACAAATCCATCCTGACAGTCACAGCTGGGCTCTGCCCCCTCTCAGCTTGGGGAGCATATTGCTGAGCCCCACAGTACTGGCCAGACATGTCCTGCCTTCTCCCAACACAGTACCCTGTGTAACCCAGATGGAGACCTGGCTGGTTCAGGAAAGGGTGTTTAACTCCATCTCCTAAATCACTGTTCTGTGATTAAAAACTCCCACAGTTTATGTATTTAAAGTGGCAGACCAACAAAAGTTTGGCAGGTTGAACTTAATTTAGTGAGAGTGCTGCTTCTTGCTAGAAACATACTGGAACCTTTAATACTTCCCCAGGTTCCTTCTTTCTCCCCTCAATTTTGCTAGTACCTACTCCCCAGGATTTTACAGAGGAAACACTTTTTGGGAGCTTTAGCATAGCTATGTTAAGCAGGGGCTCTCTGCAGTCAGATCAGCCCATCGCTCTGCTTCACTGTGCCCTGCCTCCCCATGCAAAAGCAGTCTGCCTTGCTTCCAGTGAATTACATTTGACTTCAGTGGTTTGCATCATGTACAGTGCTTCCTGCTGCATTGCTGGAACAGCCCATTCTATCATTGTATTTTATCAAAACAAGGGGTGCCAAGGGACAGAAAGCATTTAAAGTAGTCCATGGCCAAGGAGCCATTTCCAAGAGACACCCCATGAGACCTGTGACTCCTCTTGGAGGAGCTCCTCTTCTGCTGGCATTCTTCCATCCCAAAAAATCCCTTTCAGAGGAAGGGAAACAAATGATGGTTAAGGGTGGCCTGAAACAGAACTAGCAGGGCTGGAGAGGGAAACTATTTGGCTGTCTTGTCCAGTTTGATATTGCCATAAAGATATTTATGCTTCCTGCTATTTATCTTAGGACTAAATGAGACGGTTAAGTGAATCCAATGAGAGAACACCATTCATCTGAGCTTCTCAGTATCTTGGAAATGGTACTGTGGCTGCTTTGCAGACAAGCCAGTCTCTCCCTTGCTTTAAGTGTTTTGCTTCTGGCATAGGTCACACGGAGCGCTTTACCTGACCTTAGCTGAGGACAGGAGCAAACTGTGTTGCACAAGGCCCCAGGATGAATCCATGACATGACCAGAGTCCTCAGCTGTAAATCTTTGCTCCTCAGCCCTCTCCTTTCATTCTTGACCCTGGTGTTTCGTACACTTTCTCACACAGTCCATCATCTTCTGTTTCTGCTGTTTTCCAGAGTGAGTGACATGTACTGTGTGAGGTAGTTAACTCATCTGAGAAAAGCTCTGCCAATGGTCTGTCTGCAACAGTGTAGGAGGACTGAAAAAGTGTCATTATTTCTCTTCTGCTCTGTAAGTCCTTGGTTTTCCATAGCAGGGCCTGGGATGTGCTGCGGAGAAATCGATGAGTAGGCTGTCACATGCTGCAGTGTATGATCTCAAGACGAGGAAATTCATGCGGGATAGTGCTGATACACTCTGGAAAGACTAGATCTGAGTGCATCAGGCACTGTGGGAACCCACCAGGGGTGGTACCTTGTCTTCCAAGCAGAGCAAACACTTGCTTTTCCAGGTCCCATCCCTGTACCTTGAACGATCAATTTCTCTGTTAGCTTTTGGCCAGTTCAGGCTCTTCTCATTCAGAAATGTTTTATGTCATGAAAATTACCCACTCCTGGTAGGCTCCCAGCCCTCACAGTAGTCAAATACCAGCTCTTGAGCCCCCCACAGCCTTTACGGTGTTCACCCAAAGGTGTTGCCAGTTAGTGGCAAAATTGGTGACAAGTTTATTCTGCTGACTGATGTGGATTCTTGGAAGCACGCATGGGCACCAGAACCTGCACCTGTGAGAATATACACATGTACTTTAAACACTAATTCAGTCTTTCTGAAAGTTCTAGGAGCAGGAGAACGTGTTACAACTGTATGAGACTGCCAAGGCAAGTGTGTGTTCTGCTGAAGGCTAACACAGCAGGCACAGCGCTCCTTCCTGCACAGAGCCCGGGGTGAGTCAGGAGAGCAGTGCAGGAGCAGTGCTACGTGTGCTCCCTGCTCTGGTTATTCTTTTGGAAACCTGCTCACTGGGCTACAAAAGCAAACTGCAAGTCCTTGACTCCCAAAATTCATCAGAAAAACACTTCCACAAAAAAACCACAACAGGTTGGGTTTGATGTGCAATCTGAAATATTTGATTAGAGCATCAAAGGGGGTTTGGAGAGGAAGGGTTGCTTGGTAGAATTAATGTTGCAATTTACCTGACTCTTCTCCAGCTCTAGGTGTTTGTGACATGGATGTTGTAAACTGATTTCTAAATTCCTGTATTTCCCAAATATTTGGCATTTGGCTTTGTTTTTCATTGTAACCTTCTGAAAAGTCAGTACTTACCGAGGCAGTTTGATATAAACAGTCGCTGAATCATGCCAGTGCTCTTCTGTACGTGTTCATATATGCTTATAGGAAACAGGGCTGTGATCTAAAGGCTGTTGTGATCAGTATCAGTGTGTGTGAAATTTAGGTAGAAGTCTTTCTGATGGCTATTACAGTCTAACTAAGCTGTTAAAAATAGTGCTTTTCCAGACCATTAAAAATGTGCTTACAGCTTCAGTACCAATAATGACATCTTTGTTCTGGTGATGCCTGTTGCTTTGAATTGTTGCATTTTAAGGGCCAAATTCAGCCACCACTGAAGTTGAAAGAGATCCTTTAGTTGAACTTGGCTGACCTTTATAGAAGCCAAGCTCTTCAGACTGGCTGTAGTATTTCTTTTTAAAAGGCTGAAGATCTGAGTGAAAGCTATTGCTTACGGGAAGACTTCAAGGTCTTCCCCTTACCCCATCCCTGACTGCAAGCCTTTCTGTACAATATGCAGGTGGTTCTTTTAAAATCAGGTACACATTATAGCCAAACTACTGAGTTTGTTAGGTGCCTCGGAGAGTATTTCCTGCAGAGAAGCTGGTCAGTGTGACAGTGATACTGGGTTTGGAGGCATCAGGGTACCTGGTTGGTGACAGCAGGGACTCACAGGTCAGGGAAGGGACTGCTGAGATGGAGAGTTCCTTTTCTAGTGTCCAGGAGGATGTGGATTTTGAGGGGGCAGAACAGCCTAACATCCAAGAAAGATCCCTTGTGATGTCTCAGATTAAACACCCAGAATAAATGCAGTTCAGTCCAAGGCTTATACGCACAGGAGGTGACCTTTTCTATCCTACAGCCACTTTGTGGAGACTCAGCCCTACCTCATAACTTAAAAATAAAGAGCTTTGGAGCACTCTCTTATTTCCATGGCTTATAGTTGGGTAAGCATAGTAGTGAGTCTTCTGCTATGTCCCTTTGGAACAGGCTACAGAAGAGAAAGTGAGGCTGGGGGAGTTGTCATGATGTTGGGCAAAGCCAATATGTTTGTGACCATGCACAGATAAGATCTTGCATTTAAATAGCACTTCTTATTCAAAGTGGTCACTGAAGTAATGGTCTGCATGCAAGCTTTCTCTTTCTGTTGAAACTGTGTTTTCTAAAGCACTGCTGATGAAGCAGGGGATGTTGTTCTGAAAGGTTTATCAGGATAGGCAGTGGAGAATGCTTAATCTTCCAAAGTGACCAGAGTCTGGAAGAATAAACAGTAGCTATTTGGCTGTCGTTAGATCACCAGGAATAGACCTCTTTTCTCAAGAGCAGCTACAAAGTCTGTGGTGATGACTCTAGTTTGGGCTGTGTATCTTAAATTACATCCAAGACCTAGTCCCTAAAATAGTGCAGTGCCCTAATGCTGTGCTTGCATGCTGCCTCACTGCTGAGTCAGACACCACTTCCTGAAGAGCTCACGTTCTCCAGCCCTGCCCACACCCAGTCCTCTTGTGAGATGGGCAAGTCATAGCCTGGGGTCAGATGGCTGCAAGCTGTGCTTATGGTCTTTGTTCCTAAGACTACCAAGATGATGCTTTCCCATCCGAAAAAGCAGCCAGATGACTCCCGCTCCATCCCATTTGCTTGCTTATACACAGCTCTGCTGGTCAGGACCTGTCTCTGAGTAATCCCCTTGTCTTCTCTGAAGGGTGGTGTCTTAATAAGGGCAATGACACATGGTTTGATATGAATTTATGAAAAAATGTCTCTAAATAACCAGGACAATTGTTTGAATCTTATTTCTTAGAGCTGAAACCCCTGGGTTTTCACTGTCCAGGAGCAGAGCAGTGTAGGGTTTTCAAAAGCCTAAGAACTGCTTTTGAAAGCCCAGTGCCATGGCTTTTCAGCAACTTCAGCCTAGACAGGAGCAGGCAGGTAATAGTATGGTCCTTGGATGTATTTCCTCAGCATTCAGCAGATGCCACAGGGAGGTGCCGGGTTTGGTACAGCTAGACTTGGAGCAACGGCATTAAATAAACTGGGTTACACTGAGTTTGGCTTTGCACTTGCCGAGTTCACACTAAGCAGATGCAACCAAACTGTATTTTATCTGTGCCTCTGCTAGTCAGAGAGACTGAAACCTTCCTGAAAACGAGCTGAGAAGGAAATGAAACCCAGACCTCTCACTGCCATCCCCATCTCTTCCTCTATGGCATAGCCCTATTGGATGTGTGGGTCCGTCTCTCCCCCAAGGCTGTGGAGAGTGCTGGTTGATGATTCGATCATCTTAAAGGTCTTTTCCAGCCTAGCTGATCCTATGATTCCATAATCCTGTGTGCGGGGTAACTGCCATACCTTGCTGTGAGAAGAGGCTGCTGCTTCCTTGGCCAGGATTTCAGGCATGGAGGCAGATCTTTGGGAGTCTGGCTGCGCTTTGTTGAACCCACAGATGTTCAGCTGCTGAATGAAAGACTTCATCTTCTGTGTGGCAAAACCACTGCCCAGCACCTCCTCTTGGAACAGTTCTTCATTGATGGCCACACGTTGTCCTCCCACACTCCACCAGATGGACCGAAACTGGCCATTTCTGGGATCTTCCACAGCCTCTGTGGAAAGCAGAGGCCTGAGAATTCACTGGCTGGGCCCCTGCTCCTGTTGGAAAGAGGAGGGATTCGAATGGGGTCGTGTCCCTTGCTCCTCCTGCATCGCTGCTCCGGCTGTGTCACAGGGTGCTGTTTGCCCCTGTCCTGAAGGGCCGGCAGCAGTCGTGTCTGCCGACTGCTCCAGCTCATCCGGAGCAGAAAGGGATGGTGCTGGTGCGGGAGCCGGCTCCCGTTCCATGTCTGCTATTGCCCCTTGGGTATTCCATCTTACTACTTGTTACTTGGGAAAAGAGACCAACACCCACCTCACTACAATCTCCTTTCAGGTGGATTCAGGTCCCCCCTGACTCTCCTTTTCTCCAGACTAAACAACCCCAGTTCTCTTAGCTGATCCTCACAGGACTTGTTCTCTGGATCTTTCACCAGCTTTGTTGCTCTTTGGATTCCCTCCAGCATCTCAGTGTCTTTCCTATAGTGAGGGACCCAAAACTGGATCAGACTGAAAGGGAGAAAAGCTATTAAGTAAAAATATGGCAGGTTCTACATCATTTCACACCTTTCCACTGTGGTAATGCAATGAAGAAGTATCATCTCCAATGCAAAGAATCATTTTCCTGCTCTGAAGGTGCCACTTTCTAGCACAAGATAAGAGTTGGGGCCAGTCTATTGCCACTAACACATTTATGCTGTGGAGATGGACAAGAAGGCAGTGCTCACATTGAACCAACTCCATTTCCAACCATTACATGCTCCACATTGAAGAGATAAGTACAGGCCATCTGCTTATCGAAGTAATGCTGAAGGGAGCAACTATATTTTTAGTAGTCTTCGGTGAGAGAAACAGCCTGTTCTTTGGATCAGGAAGCACTCCAGTTGGACAGTCTGGGTTTCAAAGACCAATTTCTCCAATGCATCTGTAGGCCAAGAAAATCTGTTGAATGTCTCTTCAAATGAGAAAATGCTGTGCCATCACTGACTGGTTCGTACTTTACGTTGTTGTGCAATATACCTTTAGTGTCTATTCTGGTATAGATTCCATACACAATACAACTAATGGGAGAGTGTGGGTTGTGTGTATGTTACTCAAAAAGATTTAGAACATTACAGAGGAATAGCAACAAAAGCAGCACTAAACTCCCAAACCAGTGGACAAGTTGAAATACTGACATCATAATCAACATAGCTACCTTAAAAACATCATGGCAGCTGGTAACTGTTCTGGTGCAAATCAAAGCATTTGAGTCTTGCCTGAGAAGCCAGAACTCCAGTGATGATCATTAGTGGGGCTGGATAGGAGCAGTGGGGTCCTGTACTAAGGCATTCCCAAGATCAGTACTTAGAGATACCAAGTGCATAGTGGGGATCTAAAAGACAGGCATTTCTTAGAGAGGTTTTACAAAAATAGTTGTAAATACTAGTTGTTCTCTACAGGACTAAACAGCATCTGACAGGGCTGGAATGTTCATATAAACGTGAGAAAGGCAAGCGTGAAACCAGCCCGCTAGGAAGGGCCTCAGTTACACAGCTCTTACCTCTCTGGACAAAGAGTACTAGAATGGTTAGAGCGTCAAGCCTGGAAAATGGGAGCAGAGCCACGGTTTGGGGGGTGTTTTCCAGAATGTTTGGGTCATCACAAGTCAAATATTTTCTACCAAAACTGTAACTTGGTCAGAAATGTGGTGTAGTAGGCCTGGGGTTTGTAGTTTTGTAACCGTGGTGAAAGTACAGGTTAAAGACCATGCTCTTTGCCATGGAAAGGAATATGGCCTTTTAGAAGGCACTTGGGCTAAAAAGCTATTTTAATAGATCAATGTGAAGTTTTACGTCAGCAGAATTGAGAAAGCCTTGGAGAAAAGTTTGCCCTGCTAAAGTGCATTTGCTGTTTACAAAACACAGCTAATCTTAGTGAGTGGGTGCAGTCAATATTGTACATAATGATGAAGAGTAAAAAGAGAAGCTCTTTGTATTTCACAACTCTCCTACCACTGTGCTAGGAGAAAGCACAAACCTTACCTAAAGAAACGAGCTAAACAAAGAGGAGAAGTACATCCTTTCTTACTTGCTTCCAGGAGAGTATGGGGTTTAGTACAGAACTGCTTTAAATATTTGTATGTAGCTTTTGACAGTGTAGTAACTATGTGCTTTGTCAAGTCCAGCAGAGTCCCAGTCAAAGTTTGTAATTCGGGTCTACAGAAGCCTGACCTTTGTAGGAGACTGTGTAAGTCACTTGTTGCTTCCAAGTCCAGTGAAGAACATGGTGATCATGGTGGTTGTTTCTGCTCTGTTAGGAGTGCGCTGGGATGCAAGAACTACGCAAAAGGTTTGCAGACTGTAATGGTCTGTAACGGATGGGGCTGCTTGTAAGGAACACCCCAAACTGTCATCCAATGCTAAGTACTGTGGGGAATGGTTTGAAAGGATGAGTTCCCAGTGGAGGTGAGGGCAGGCATGCCTCTCTTGGAGGTCAGGGTGGATGTCTGGAGTGGGTGAGTTTGTGAACAATCTTGATGGAGGGCCAGAAGAAAGAGCTGGTCTGGTGCAAGGCTCAGGCAGGAGTTCCTTTAGCTCCATTTTTATTTGGCCATACACACAGCCTAGGCTATGTGTGAGCAGCATTGTTCGTCTCTCCTGCTCCATCCTTACGGCATGTTGTAGTTATTGTCTCTTCTGTTCAGGCACCCAGCTCCCTGCGAGGCTGGGAAAGAATCGGGTAGGGAGAGGAAGAGTCCTGGAACAAGTACTCTGTAGTTGCTAAAAGCTTTTCTATAAGGCTTCCTGCAGTTTGGGGGAGATTGATGTTGGTGGTTCCCATGTACTTTTCTCACCTTGTGTGTGCCAGTGCTGTTCTTTGGGAGGAAGGCAGAGAAAAAGGAAATGGGCAACTGACTCAGCTATGTATGTGGCCTTCAGTAGCTGGAATGATGTGGGACTTCTTCCTAACTCCTGATGCTTGCCCAGTTTGAGGGCATCCGAGCTTGGGACCCTCAGATGTACAGCTTAACGTCCATGCCGTTGGTGGCCTGTGTCCCCCAGTGGGTTGTAAACAGTGCCAGGTAATAGAGTTAATGGGCTTATTCATTAAAGCATGGTTTGGGGAAACTGGTACATGGCTGCTGCTCCTGGGCAGAGCTATGGAGGCCATCTCCTTCACCAGGTGGTGTTGAAATCATGTTGGGTTTTTTGTGCCAATGCCCCTTAGCACAGGATCTGAAGAGCTGTGAGGAGCTGCTGCTGCACCAGGATGTGGTCAGGTTCAGAGGAGCACAGTGTGATGAATATCACATTCTACCTCTGTAATTGCCACCCCACACAGATCTCTTTTGGGCAGATAAATCAAGGAGGGAGGTTGGTGCATGATTCATGAGCACGATGCTCAGTACAAGGAGGGCGGGAGTGGACAGGTGGAGTCAATACTTCCAGATGCTGTAGGAGCAGCTCTCTGAAGCAGCCGGGAGCTGACCGAAGCTTGCTTTGAGGTTGACAGTAGGTTTCCTGTTCCATGTTTTACTGGAGGATCTGAAGCAGCAAACCCCAGTGTTTTTGATGTAGATCTCACTGTTACCATAGTTCTCCTTACCCCTCTGGTCTTCCTGTCCACCCCCCTACAGCTGCTCCTGCCTTATTCCCACTCCAGGCTTCACTTTCCTGCCCAGCCTTGCTGCTAGGTGCAGCCAAGCAAACGGGGACTCCAAGCTGGTAGGCCTGGGGAATGCAGCAGCTTGAGCCCTGCTCCAGTTATGCTTCAGTACTGGTTTTGGCTTATGTGAGCTTGAAGACCTGCCTATTGAAAAGAGAGAGGCTTCTTGTAGCTTCCAGAAGGTTTCAGAGGTAGCTGAACGTCACAGGAGGAATTGTAAGGTTGTATGAAAGGGGGAATGAGAACCAAGTGGAAATGTTTGACTTTGCTACCTAAATAAGCATTTACAAACACGAGAGAACTGGTCTTTGCTGATGGTAAAATGTTCTTCCATGAGCAATGAGAACCTTATGAGACCAGCCTTTTGGTTGAGTGTAAATGAGAGTGGAGCAGCTCTGCCTGCAGGAGAACCTTCCCTTCCCTGCCCTCCTGTTCTCTTGGCTGCAAAATGGGGGTGATGGTGTGTGGCAACATTGCATCATCCAGCAGAGACCCAGTGATGGAGCAGCAGCCTAGGCTCACCTTTGGCATTTATACTGCTTCAGGCTTATGGTTTTTTCCCCAAAGTGCATTTTCAACCAGTCTTAAGCTGCCTGCAGCTTCTTTTTGTGTTTGGCAGATAGCTACAGCTAAACTAATAATTCCAAAATTAAATATTTCAGATGGATATATTCAGAAGACCATTGTGTGGTGGTGCTCTTCCCTGTAGTTGGCTGGTGACAGCACTGCTAGGTAAGGCACAAAACCCAGTTTCAAATCCCATCTCTATATTTAAATGCAGAACCTGGATTTAAAAGCCATCACAGAGTGGCCTTGTCAATTGGCTGGGGGCTGTTTTGTGATGGGTTTTTCTGCCTTTGTAGTCAAGCTCCTTGTGGAGGTGGGTGCAGTCACCAGGGACCAGTCTGTCATCAGTCTGAAGACATGACTAGCCCATCTCTGATGTGCTGGGTCAGCTGTCAGTGGGCTGTCAAGCTCTGTCCATCAGAAGTGTTCATTTTCTTCCAGTTACCTCTATGCTACTTTTACTCCCAAGCAGTTTGGAGCACTGTTAAGTAGGAGTAACTACTGATACAAGTGAGAGAAATCTAGGTTAATACATAGCACATGAAAAGAGCTCCAGGAGGAGCATGGAAAGGGGGTTTTCAGCTTCTGTGAGTGTGTCTGAATGCAGGCTTAGTACCAGAAGAGTTACACTCCAGAGGTAAGTGGTTTGGTTCCTGGGTATTGGACTCTGTCAGGTCAGTGAGTGCCAGGGCAGTACTTTCAGGTTCAGCCTCTGTGGTTTGCTTTATTTTAGTGTTTATTTTTTGGCTTCTTTTTTATTCAGAGTCTTTGCACCCAAATAGGAGCTCCAAAAGGGTGTTTGGAGTCAAGTCCTTGCTCTGGCTGTGGGTATGTGGAAAGAACCAGAGTGGTCAAGATGGGCTGTGTCACTCCAACCTGCTTTGAATACCATCTCACAGACCTCTTTCCTGTGCTGTAAAGGGTCTTGTGTCTCCCCATTATGCTGAGGCAATGAAGTGAAAAGCTGAGTGAGCTGCCCCTCTGCACAATGCAGTTGCATGGGGAAGGGTTTCTTGGTAAGAGCACAGCGGGATGCTTGCACTCGCCACCTGGAGCTGCAGTGCTTGCAGCATCCTTGCAGTAACTCATCTCTAGCTGGGATGGAGCCTGCAGGTGCAGGTGCCATGGTCTGTGTTGCAGGGCGAGGGGCTGCTCTGGGGAGAAGCAGAGGCCAGAAAAAGAGTATTTTGTCACCTGGATTCCTGTTGTAGGCCACATCCTGTCAGTGTTTTGTTGACCTCTGGCTACTCACATAGTGAATTTAACTGCACACAGGTCAAGAGTGGGGCAAAGCGTGCAGAAGCTGTCTGGGTTGTGCACTGGGTGCTACACCTCAAAAGCCATGAGTCCAAATCCATCTGTAACTGTGGTGGTCTGCAACTCTATGCTATGCAGCTGCTTGGAAAGCGACATGTAGGAAAGGTTTCTTGCAAGTTCCTCCGAGATTGCTTAGTACATACTAGTTACATTTGCCCAAGTGTTGTGGCTGACCATAAAAAAAATGAGTGGAACAAGATCAGAAAGCTCTTGCAGTTCCCTTCCTCACATTTATAATCCTCGTTTTCCCCTCTGTGCTTTCAGCGCCTCTCCACCGAGGTGACCAGCACCCTGGCTGCCCTGCTCAGATTGCTTGTCCTTAACCTGAACTAGCTGGTGTAGAATGAAGTCCTAGCGTGGAGAGCGCTGTCTGTACTTGTCTAATGGGTCAGCAGCTTGAGGCTGTTACCTCGTGCCCTGTTGCTTCTGTTGACCTCCGAGGGGAGCCCAGGTGATGCACACGCAACCGTAGCTTCTTAAGGTGAAACTTCAGGACTCCCTGGCTGCGCACTCGATCCTTCTCCTTGTTCTCTGCTCTTGAAAAGAGCAGCTCTGGTACTGCTGTCCATCCACATGATGTTCTCACGGGGGCTTGCTCTAGTCTGTGGCACTAACAAATGGAAAGGATGTACCCTGCTATCACTGTGCTGCCTCAGGAACACGGTTGTATTCCTGTAGAGCTCTTGCAGTCTGTTTGTAAGACATGATATAATTGAAAAGTCTGGCCCATTTCCCACAGCAAACATTGCTAATCCCCACTAGCTAGGATTAGTCACCTCTTCTTACAAGCCTTGACACAAAGCTAGCAAGTTATTCGGTTAATCCGCGCTTACAGGATAAATACTGCATCCTGTGGGAAATTAGGCAGCGTCTTCTTCCTCTCCTATTGTACAGTGATGCATTGTCTCTTATACCTGAAGGTGGAAGGGAAAAATGCAATAATGTGTGATTGATGTTGGTAGACACCTGCTATCACAATGCAGCTAGATCAGCAGGGAAATTTAGTACAAAATAGCTCACTGAAAGCAGGCAGGGAATGTAAACAGCATCTTTGTGCTCTCCATGGCACTGGAGAATTTTCCTGTTACACAAGGGTAAGGGCTGCATGCCTTACCGCTGCAAGACTTAGTTCTAAGTGTCCTCTTGTCCTGTTACTGTGGGCTTTTTCCTCCTGCCATCTCAAGCTGTGTCTGCACGTAGTGTCGCTGAAGGTGGTTGATGTATCCCCAATGAAACGGAGGTCGCTGAGATGGAAGTGTTTCAGGCTCTGAACTTCTGCAGAGTCCAAAGCTCAGCTCCAAGCTTCCTCATGGACAGTTCCCCAGAGTTCAAGATCTTACTGAGTAGTTGCCCTGAGACTCCATTTGTCTGTGTAAAAAGCTGAGTGCATCTGGAATCAACAGGTTTGAGCTATGGGGCAGCTGGCCCAGGGAAGCTAGCTTGAAGCAGAGCACTAAGGAAGCTCAAGAGACTTCAGTTCAGCAGCCTGCACACTGCAAGTGTCCAGTGAAACCAAGACCACCAATGGGCACGAGCAAGGCACAAGCTCCCCTTCTGGCTGGGGGGCCCTTGACTTCTGAAAATTTCTGATTTCAGTGTGATTTGATCCAAAAACCTTTTTTTAAAAAAAAAAAAAAGTTACTGAAATAAGTATTCCCTTAGATGCTCAACCCTTCCTATGGTTTTGCCCAACTTAAATTACATTTTATCTTAGGTCACGGGATAACCAATTACAAACTTGAATGGCTGTTTCCTCACCTCACTGATTTGTGATCTCATTGGACTCAGTTGTGTTTTCAGGGATTTTAAGCTTAAGTTTCACTCCAAGTCAGTGGAGTTACAAGTTTTAAGCAAGGTGCTTTTGAAAAGAGAGGACTCCTGCTAACAGCTTTCTCTGTTTTGACAGTCCATCTAATCCCTTATCCGCATTACTGGGTGTCTCAGGTCCCTTAAATCTGGCAGTGAATGTGTCCCCTCTTGCCCCATCCCCAAAAACTCTTTCGTGACCATGTGTATGACCAGCCCTGACTTCCCAGCATCTTGTCTGAGTGGATGCCGGATGCCAGGCAAATTCTGGCATGAGTATCATAGCAACTTGAGGTTTTCACATCTGGTGGTATCTGTGTCTTACCCTTGGCCTTTGCTTTGTGGTGTCGGTTGTCTGTGAAAAGCTGGGATTCATCCTATCATTAGCAGGCTAGAATAGTTATACACATGACGTTGGAGTTAAAGCAGGCTAAGCATTTAAGTTGTGTTAACACTGTGAATTCAGCAGAAAAGCAGCATTGTAATCTCTTGTTTTTACTGATCCTGAATGTGGTGGGGACAGTTGGCATGCTCGGTATCTGTTTAGAAACTCTCCTGCCTGTAGTTCAGCTTTTTTAATACTTCTTCATTGTATTTCCATTGTATTTCTTCCAGACAGGTCAGTAACTGCAGGAAGAATGTGCTCAGCTCATCGTGTCTTTGCTGACCCTGGAACCAGCTTGTGCCTGCAGTCTTTTCTTGAGCAGCATCCTGGCCCTGCTTTTGGGACGGCCAAGGGTGGTCCATCCCTGCTGGTACCACATCAGTCACATCCAAAACCTGTAATGTGCTTTCCCTAGAATGCATCATTTGTGTCTAATACATATCACTGGAAGGATGCTTAGAGAAAATACAGCTTTCAGGCTGCCTTTGTAAACTGACACTACCCTAGAGCTCCTTGAGGCAAGAGCTGGTGTTTCTTTGGTGCCTGGAGATGCTCACTGAGGTTACAGGGCAGAGGTTACAGGCTGGTCGAGATAAATTGCTGAGTCAATTGGAAATTGCCAGCAGTATTTTTCTTCCCTCCTGTCCCCATCTAGAATTTACATGGGAAGGTCATGGTACTGTTGTTTCCTGTTCTACATTCCCTGTCAGACAAGGTCATTTTCAAAGCCAATGACCAGTTAAGCTTTAATTCTGCAACCATGGAAAATTATTATCAAAGGGGACAAGCTTCAAAGTAGATGATTAACCAGTACATCCGATGACTGGTTACATTTTAACAGGCTCCTTTTGCACAGCTCCCTTCAGCTGTAGTGAACTTGAACTCACATGAAAATGAGATGTATTGGGGTGACTCTCCCTTATAATGTGGCTGAAGTCCAGTGCTGGCTGGATAAATAGATGGTAAGAGAAAGGACATGGTCCCCTCATAACAAATCCTAGGAGCTTTCCCCAGATGTTGTCCCTGCTCTCAGTCTCTTGTTGTTGCTAGTAGAATATGTTTTATCTTCTGTTGTCAGGATTGTGAGATGCATGGGCTCAGTTGCACTGAGATAGGTACAGCCTCTCATAGCCCTTAACTAGGGAAAGCATCAAGGTGGATTAAAGCTAACCCAGGCCAGGTTTCTGTGAGATGTCATTCATCAGGGAGTGAAATGCACAGCAGTACAGCAGTGCCAGGAGGAGCAAAGTGAGGCCTGGGTTACAGCAGCGTGGCCTAACTTGATCCTTCTACTATTGCATTTTGGAAAGGTTGTTTCCCTAAAATGAAATGCTGTGAGGCTGTGCAGTGTTTCAGTGTGGTGCTTACATGCAGTGTTTATAGTCTTCTCATCTGAATTAGCTGCAGGGTTTGAATGTTTGCTTTTTAAGAAAGGAAAAAGAAGGCTGGCAAACTAAAGGGGAGTACAGCTATGCAATGAAGCCTCATGGAGAGAAAGATAGTGTCACAAGGGGAGCTTCATTCATTGGTTTGTGTATGTACTGCATCAGCCTTTCCCTTGTGGCTTCCCTTCGTTGTGGTTTGAAAGGTGCATTGAGGCACCTTAAGTCATCTTGCTCTGACCCGAAATGTAGTGGTTGCGATGGGGTTAAAGCCATTTGGAGCCAAGCCATTAGCTGCCAGCCACTGGCAGAGGCACTGATACCTGTGGAGCTCTGCCCACCTATGTCAGCATAGCATCCGGCACAGAAGCTTACCCCCCCTTGTTAAAAACTCACCTAAGATGACTTTTCCTGCACTGATCCTGTGCTACTACAGCTCTAGCCTGCTTATGGGTGTCTAGTCTAGCTCCTGGACCCTGCCATGGATCATAGAATAGTTAGGGTTGGAAAGGACCTTAAGATCATCCAGTTCCAACCCCGCTGCCATGGACAGGGACACCTTGCTCTAAACCTTCTCACCCAAGGACTCGTCCAACCTGGCCTTGAACACTGCCAGGGATGGAGCATTCACAACCTCCCTGGGCAACCCATTCCAGTGCCTCACCACCCTAACAGGAAAGAATTTCCTCCTTATATCCAATCTAAACTTCCCCTGTTTCAGTTTTAACCCATTACCCCTTGTCCTATCACTACAGTCCCTAATGAAGAGTCCCTCCCCAGCATCCCTATAGGCCCCCTTCAGATACTGGAAGGCTGCTTTGAGGTCTCCACGCAGCCTTCTCTTCTCCAGGCTGAACAGCCCCAACTTTCTCAGCCTGTCTTCATACGGGAGCTGCTCCAGTCCCTGAGCATCCTTGTGGCCTCCTCTGGACTTGTTCCAACAGATCCATGTCCTTTTTATGTTAAGGACACCAGAACTGCACGCCAGGGGAGGTCTCACGAGAGCAGAGTAGAGGGGCAGAATCACCTCCTTGGACCTGCTGGTCACGCTCCTCTTGATGCAGCCCAGGATACAGTGTCTAGCCTGGCTGTGACTGTCCCTGTTTGACTGCAGTCTAGTCCAGGGTCCAGCTGGTTACACAAGAAATAAGCTGAATGTGCCCTGCTGGTGGTGCCAGGGGAGTGTGAGGCTCAAAGGCAGGTATGCAGCCCCATCCTTGGCATCATTCCTCAGAGTCCATTATCATCTTCCCTGAATGACCCCTTCCAGCTCACATGCAGCTGAGGCCAGAAGTTGGCCTTTACTTTGGTTTATTTATGGCAGCTTCATTTTTGTTCTTTTTTTCTCTATTAGCAATAAGGAATGAATTCTGGTTTTGGCTTAATCAGGGTACCTGTGAGCAGGCTCATGCCTGTGCACTCGGAGGCTGTGTTTAGAAGCTGACTCTTACCAGTGCTACAGTGTAAAGCTGATAAATCCTTAAAGAGAAGGTCAGAGGGTTGCCTGCAGAGATCTGACATTAGCTTCTACTGACTGATAGAAACTGGAGGTGTGTGTCCCTGTGGTGTCAAAGAAGGATATCTAAAATTCACCTCTGCCTAAAGGGTTAATCTCCTAAATTCCTTCTGAATGGATTCTGAGACAAGCCTGGGCAGGGCAGGCATTCATGTTTGTCTCACAGGCTGTCTGCTGTCCCCTTCCCCACAAACAGCTTTAAGTCAGTGCTTTGACAGTGGTGTGTGCACAGCTCATTCAGAAAGCAAACTGGTGTGTCTCTGCTGGGCAGCTGTTAATGAGGGCTGCAGCAGTCACAAGTCTGGTTCTAAGGAGTTTATCCTTTTTTCTGTCTAACCATATGAATGGAAACTGGGCTTTTCACTTAGTGGCATGATCCCCACTGCCAGGCCCTATAATGAAATCTTGAATGTTTGGATGCAGGACTAGAGGATGAGCAGCCAGCACTGGCAAACACATCTTGTTCCTGTTGGAGGTGATGTCCTTGTGGAGACAGGCTCAGTTATGGGACCTGTGTGGCTGCACTCCAGCTTCCAAGTTCATCACCCTTGTTGGCTGCTATTCCAGTTGTGTAACTGTTTGTGAGAAGTTGTCCAGGATAATGAACTGGCTTTGGGGTAACACTTGTCCATGAAATGCAAGAAGTTGGGAACAGCTAGGCAGATGCTTGACTCTGATAGTGCCAGCACAAAGTTTCTGGGAAGAAGGTCTCAGAATAAACCGGCTGCTACAGCTGAGGATAAAGCTGACAAGAAGTGGCCATGGAGAACTTTTGCAGGTCTGAAATAGAAGGTGCTACATTTAGGGGATATTAATTGGTTAAAACCATCCTTAGACTCCTGTAGCTACAGCAACACTGCTGTAACAGCAGTAGCGCAGGTATTTGCCTAACCCCTTTTTCTGTAACTCCACTGGGGTGACCCTGACCCTAACCCTCACTTCCCTACTCTCATCAAACTTCTGCCTTTTCAAATGCAGGATGTCCGTATAAAGATGTTTAAAAAGAAAATCCAGAATGGATTTCAAATTCAGAAGGGTGGCCAAAAGGGGAACAGAACTGAAGAACAATTGAACACAAGCACTTTTTCAGTGCCAAGAGGTCTGTTGTGACTTGGAGTGTTGTTTTCACAGCAGCCTTTTCTACCTCTGAACAAGAGAGAGGATTCATCAAGGTATGCAGGGGAATGCCAGCGGGAGCAGTGGTGGCTTCAAGCCCAGGCGGTCAGGCGCAATGATTATCTAGCTCCCTTCTTTTGTTGTTCCTGCTTGGAAGGACTGCAGTATAACTGCTCCCTGCTGCAAGGGTCTATTTGTGCTACAGAAGACTCTATAATAGAGGGTTAGATTTGGGGTGTGCATGTGATAGCAATACCTTTGAGACCTCTCCATCCAGCTTAGTTAAGATACTATGCCAGCTGACAGACCCAAGACCGTGTAGAAGGTTGGCAGCCAATGGTCCCAATTGGGAAGCTGCTTGCCACAAAATGTGCTGAGCCTTAGAGAATGAAGCATTGCTCCTCTTTTCCCCAAGGCTGAGGCTGCTTTGGTGCACACTGAGGAGCTGGGTCTTGTAAAGAGGCATGAAGCCACTGCCTGAGTGGCTTTGCACCTGATTACACCAGAGGGGCTTGGCTCACTCTCCTGTTTCCTCCTAGTTTGACTGCAAGGTTAAATGTAGTGTTTGCTTTTGTTAGTATAGTTTGCTTTCAGTGATTTATACTGCATACTGTGGGTGGGGAGTACCTAGGCACTGAAATGTCAATGACAGATATTTCAATTAACATGTTTGCCTGTTTTATTGTGTTGTTTTGTTATGCTCATGCTGTTTGTAAAGGACCAGGGAATCCCATAAAAAGGAACATAATGTAAATCTGTAGTATTATATGCCTTCTGGTGTGAGCCTCAAGGAAATCCCAGCTGTGCATCTGTTCTTTAAGGACAACGGCAAAAATCAACCCTCTAGGAAAATTCAGGAAAGCATTAAGTAAGCTTTTTCCAGTTTTGATAATTAAACTGCAAGGAGCTAATTTGTAAGCATGATGGATATGCCTTATGGCCTGTGCTAGCACTCCCCAGGTACCAGCAATAACGAGGGGGACGAGCTGGTACCCAGTGGGCTTAGGTGTTTGTGATCTATGCTGGAGGTATGTCCTTATCGTGGGGAGGCAGTGGAGTTGGAGGGGGCTAAGGAGCCTGGATGCAGGAGGATGTAAGAGGGGTGACAGGGATATAAGTAAGTCAATAAAAATTGGTGAAGAAAAGCCAGTCCCAAGCAACTTGAAGGAAAGGCAAGAGCAGGGAGACCTATCTGAAAAGCCTCATGGAGGCATTTCTAGCAGCGTTTCTAGGAGGGGACTGATTTTAATGAAGCTCTGATCACAACCTTTTCCCAAGGCTTTTACAGGACAATGCAGCTTTGTGTTGCAACAAAATTGGGCTTTTGGGCTTTGAAATGCTCTATGCAGCCTCTCTGTTGGCTGCTACATCATCCCAATCAATAACATTAGTCCATCAGCCTTTTAGAAGCACTTAGTAGTTTGGGCACAATCAGGCTGGTTCAAATGCAGACCTAGAGTCTTGCAAGTTTAATAGCAATTGGTCCTGTCCCTGACTGGTATGAATTGAACCTCTGCTGGCATCAGTGGGCTGTGCTGATTTGAGTGAATTCAGGACCTAATAATAAAGTTTCTCTTGAAAACCCATTTTAGGAGATTCTGCTGTTAACATGGGTCTGTATCTCCATCTCAAATCAAAATGCAGAGTTGACTGCTATTAAATACTGCTGTTAAATACACGAGTGACTAAATCATATGGTAATAGCAGTATGCAGTTATCAGCTCCTCACTGTGCACTTCAGAGTGATGGCTCTGGGGGTGAAGGTTTAGCAGAGGCTACCCCTGGAGCAAGAAAAGCCCACACTTTGCAGGGTTTGGGAAGCAGCAGCCAGGTGTTTGGCATGCGAGTTCATCTCATGCAGCATCTGCTGAAAGATGCACAGCACAGCTCTGGCTGTTCAGTTATTAATGGTCCTGACTCTGTTTTCTTCATAGAGTGAGTCCTGGCTCTCAGGATAAGCACTAGGATAATAACAGCATCAGTGTCCCCACCACCCTCACAGCCTGTGCTCTTGCATTGTCTCAGGACAAAGGGCAAAGAGACACTGGAAGTCTTGGCTTTCCTTTAGGGCTGCTAAAGGTTACCCAGCTTGGGTCAGAGACCTCCATGGTGCCAGGGTGTTGCTCTTGCTTTGTGAGCGGATGACTTATAGCACTGGGCTTTATAACATTGCGGAATCCAGTTGCTTGAACCCTGTTTAGAAAACTCCAAGTGCCTCCAAGGTGTTTTATATAGGAGAGTTGACTCACCTGCACCTAGAGGCAGTGGCTTGAAACCTGAGCATTTGTCTAGAAAAACAAAACAGAAACAGTGAGGCAGCTGGGGATGGTTTAAAGAGGTAGCTTTGAAGACTTTGAAGATAGGATTTTATCTTTAAAGAGGGTGTGTGGGGAGGAGGAAGCAAGTAAAGAGAAGCGTGTGTGGCATCTGTGTCTGCAGTGCTTCCATTATTTTACTTCATTACCTGTCTGGAAGGTGATGGAGAAATACAGAAACCAGATAGTTGTTTGCTTTGAAAGTATTTTCCTCTTTACCTCCAAGGTTGGGGGAGCCCTGGATTGGCCTTAAGCCCCGTGGTTTGGTTTGGGTTTTCTTGGAGGGTGGCAGGGAGGGTGAGACTTGTTGGACAAAATCCTCCAAAATGAAACTCCCTTGGGCTTTATTCCCATAGTTACACTGGGAATAAATGCCATTCATGGTGTACAGAGCATTGGTCAAAATATCTAGCAGGCCCTGTGCAGCGCTCTCTGTTGTGTCTGGCCTCTCACCCAGGGATTTCGGTTATTGCAGAACATAACTCAGGTTGAAGTGATCCAACAGTATTTATTCTATAGATCTGCACAAAGACCAGGGACAGAAAGAAGGGCAGCACACAGGGGAGCGTGGATGCTGGCTATCGAGAGCGCAGGATTTCTCTGCACTGAGCCAAGTTCTGCAGCAAAGCCTGTGTGCATCAGTACAAACGGCAGCAGAGGTCGTTACTAGGACAGCAGCTCCTTGCCCTGTTCTCCTCTGGAAGCTAGGCTTGGTGTCACCATGGCCTCCAAGGCAGGACTTGGGTTGTCTGCTGGAGGCCAGGCTTGGTGCACGGTGGAGAGAAGCCGCCTTTTCCATTTGGAAGAAGGATGGGGTATCAGTAACAGAATGGAGGCCATCTCTTCTCTATTCTTCCCTTGCTTTGTTGGGCAACTGGAGATACTGGTAGGGTCACATACCTTGTTTTCTCAGAGGCACGTGTTCTGCCCTGGCTTCATTTCCATGATGCCAGACAAGTTGTTATAGGTTATGCCAAGCTGAAATCCTGTGGGTATGAAAACTCCTGTTAATACACAGAGTGCCCTTATACTTTCAAATATCAACTTATCACCTAGCTAGAGATAAGACACAAAAAGCAACCGTGCCAAGGAAATGAGATGCCCATGCCACTGAATGAAATGTTATCTTGTGTAAACCAGACAAGATGTGAGTCCTGAAGCTCTGTGTTGACCCAGGCTGCAGCTCTTTCAAAGCAGATCCAGCAGCACTGCAAAGTACCTTTTCTTTTTTCCATTTCCCCTAGACAAAGCACTTACTGGGGAAGTGAGGATGAGAATGAACAGGCCACCCCATCAGTCTGCTGCTAGATCAAACCTGGTAGGAAGCCAAGCTTCCAGCTGGCTTGTTAAGTGGCCAGAGGAGGTGAGACCAAAGCCTATCTCCCAGATTCCAGGTGTGCAGCCAGATCCAGGAGGAGGCTGGGTCAGAGCAGTTCTTGTCTCAACACACTTCTTTTTTTGCTATCAGCTGTTAATGGTTTCCAGAACACCGGTGGCTATACGCAATGGCCTTTTTCTTGGTGAATTTGTCTGAGTTGGTGCAAACCCCAGCTCTGGCCCCTACAGCAGCTAGTGGCATGTGGATGTACAATCCCACCATATGTGAAAACATAGTCCTGTTAGTTAAGATGCAGATATTGGCCCTTGTTGAGCAAACCACACCTTAAAACCTTGTTTATAACAAGATGGGAGGGACTGTGTTTGAGCACTGTTTCATGGCAACTGAAATCGTAATTCACACAGCTATCTTTATGTGTTGCAAGATAATTTCTCTTCCGGAGGGGGCGGATGTTAAAGTATATGTAAAGAATCAGTTAAGATGCAGGGCTTGTGAGTGCCTTGCTCCCAGGCTGTGCTTTGGTTCACAGACTTGGGTAAGGTGTATTCTTGAGCTGTCTTTGCAAATTAAAATACACAAAGTTAAAGGGGTTTTGGGGGAGGATCTGCTGCTGCTTTCTGGTCTGCACAGCATCCTCTTGGCAGGGAAGAGTCGCAACTGTGCGACTTCTTGTGCTGGGTGTGAGCGAAGCAACTGGTTTAATGCAGTGAAGGCAACTGTACAGTCCTTCAGTCCTTAAGCGTGGCTGAGAGCAGAAGTGAGTGACAGCACAGCAACCTTTATAGTATTGGCTATAATTACAGACTGCTGTTCTTTACCAGAGCAGGAGGAAAAAGCAGCTATTTGCTACAGGGGCATAAATGAGAAGCAAGAGTTCTTTTGAGTGTGTGTGTACAGAGAGTGGGCCTGGTCTTGCGCTCTGAAACAGGCTGGTTTGAAAGGTGTCAGCATCTGCTGCTGCTCTTTGCCAGTAGATACAATAGACACAGTGATTGTGTATGAAGGTCCAGAGCTGACAACACGCCATGGCTGACTTTGGAGCTCTGTATTTTTAGCATTGCTGGTGGCAGATACCAACAGCAGAAGGATCTCAGCTTCCTTTGAGTGAGAAATGATTCACGCTCTGTAAAAATAAAGCTTGATGCAAGCAGCCCTGTATCCTCTGAAATGAGGACTGCAGCTCTTGAACTTGTAAAAGGACCTTTTCCCCCCAGTTCTCTAGAGAAGACTTGCAGGGTTCTGCTGTTGGTGTGGATTGCCTGTTTCTGGACAGTTCTGAACAGCGTTTTCTGGGAGCACTCTCTTTTGCTCTGGCCTGGCACTGAAGCTGAGCATTAGATTTTAAACTCAGATCCAGTTCTGCATCCTCAGTACTGATGTGAATTGTTCTCCTCATCCAGATGTTGGTCTTCTCAATAAAGAAGCCTGTAATAGTTAACACTTCCCTCCGACCATTCCTCTGATGTGTGAGAGACAGCGTGAGCTTGCGATACCCGAGCATCTTGTTGCTGGCCATCTGCTCTGGGTGCTTTCTGAGGCAGAGAGGAGATCTATTTCCAGACAAGTAGCACTTGCTTTCAGTGGGAGAATCTGGATCTTAAGCAAAATGTTTTACATAGATGTGAAATAAAGAAGGGGGAGGGAGCGTGACTGGAAAACAATATTTTAGTAACACTTGTGGTTGACAAGGTCTTATTATAATATTTCAACAAATGGCATGTGCATACCATACAAAGGCAGCTTAGAAACAACCTTCAGAGAGATAATGCCTCTTCTAATTAATTAATTACTTGGGCTGTATTAAAGGACGTTCACAGTTGTGCCAGGAACACGTGACTTTAGCACAAAATACTGAGTCTTTGCATATTTGAAGGTTATTAGCCCTATCTACGCTCTTGTAGTAATGCATCATATGCAGGGTTGCACAGCAGGACTGAGGTGGAGGCCTGAGTTTTGCTCTGAGCTCTCTTGGGCTGAGGCTTGGTGAAGGATGCAGTTCCCTCACCCAGAGTTGTGCATCCTCACGTGAACGCTTCAGACCGAGTGGAGCATCTCATGGTGTTTTCACATACAGTGACATACAGGGTCCTGTAGAAGCAAGGTTGCTTGTTCTGTGCCTGCTCCCTAGCACAGAGCTGCTTTGCATGTGTTGATGTGCGAGGCAGATGAAATGACTCAGCTCTAGGAACTGCAATAGTGATTCAACTAAAAGTTTAAACAGAAGTTGCAGGATGGCGAAAAAAAGCGCCTTGTGTGGACTTCACTGTTCCCACAACTGTTTGTGACCTTTCATGCAGCCAGATAAGTGGCTTTATCAGCCAGAAACCTGAAGCAGGAGCCCAGCTTGTTAACAGAATCACTTGGGTTGCAAGTGACATTTCTTTCCTTCCCTTTACAAGCTTGATTGCCACATTTTAAATGGCAACATTTATTCTGCGAAGAGTCGACTGAGACCATAGCCATATCATTGATTTATGCACCAGATACTGTCAAATTGTATTTACATTAAGGAATGAGCCTTGAGCAAGGAACTGGAAACTGGCTTTAAAGGTGAATATCCACTGGATATCTAGGTTCAGATCTTAGGTCACAGCTTAAAATGAGTGTTAGCAACTTCGGGAGTCTGGGGGGGTGGTGGTTATTCTTTCTTTTAATGCAGTTGAGTAAACCAATAGCACTGTTAAAAAGCAGGACAGAGGTTGGCTAATGGGTTAGGTAAGAGTTGAGGTGCATCTGCAGAGCAGCATGCAACCATATATAAGAGGTGCAGAGGTTCAGTTTATCAATGGATACATTAGATTCATTTGTTCTTCTGGGGCTTTGAGAAACCTGATGTAATGGAAGGTATCCCTGCCCATGGTATGGAATTGGACTAGATAATCTTTAAAGGTCTCTTCCAACCCACACCATTCTGTGGTTCTCCTTCATTACAGGTGTAGCTCTATAAGAAGGAGGATGATGGCAATGTATGGAGTATTTTTAAGCTCTTCAGAACTGATTCAGTCCTTTCCAAAAATCCCACCCTTTGTCAGCTGGTCATTGGAATGCATTATATTTCCTCTCTTCTATCACATCTAAAGAAGGGAAAGCTTAAAATGCACCACAGGAGGAGTAAGGAAAGCAGGCAAAGTGGCAACCCATTATAGCTGTGTGCCTCAGGCAAACCTCATAGAGCTCCCAAATCACAGATCTTGTCCTGAACATACAGACGTGGCCTTTCATAGTGAAATGGTTGCCTAGCTTGGGTGGCATGGGAGAGGGGTTAAGGCTGTAAAAAAAACATCTTTTTCTTAGGTACAATCTTAGAAATAGTTTAAAAATCAGGCTTGAGATAGCTGCAAACCCAAGGAACTAAAACTAAGCCAAGTTATGTGCAATAGAGAACAGAGCTGGGTGCTGGAAGGGCCTGGGGCAGGCCGTACTAGGAGAACAGTAACATGATCTAGAACATGAAGTGTATGTTAACAAACATAACATTTACTGGTATGTAAAATATAGCTGAGAGTGTGTGATAAGTAGAGAGAACATTTAGCAGCTTCTGGCATTTACTGTGGAGAAATGGTGAATGGATGCTAGAGAAGCCACTTCATGACTGTCATTCAGATGGGGAAGCCACACAGGTAAATACTGCTGTAGAAGATGCTGAAATGCCAAGAGCCTCAGACATTTAGGTGATGTTCTTCTGGGAACAGTTAAGTGTTTAAGGCCAGGTTGGATGGGGCTTTGAGCAGCCTGGTCTGGTGGAAGGCGTCCCTGCCCATGGCAGGAGTTGGAACTAGATGAGCTTTAAGGTCCCTTCCAACCCATTCTATGAACCTATAGGACAAAGAATACCAAGCAGGTACCTAGACACCTTCTTTACCTAAGAATATAACTCATCACAGTCCTAGGAAATTCAAGTCAAGTTGAACATGCTGGTTTTGGGGCTGTTCCTATAAAATACAGGCTGACTGCTTAGCTTGGGCTCTTCTTTGTGTTGACCCTTGTTGGGCTTGAGCTCTAACTTTTCATTTCTTTGAGGCTGTTTTACTGGTATTGAGGAGACCCTGATATTTCAGATCCTTCCTTCATTTGGACTTCTTCATTTTGCTTTGTATCTATTCAGTCTATAGGAACTGGTCTGTTCTAACACTCTCCTGGCTACATCTGATTTTGAGCTGACGTTCAAACACACTCTAATGCCATACGAGGCCAGCTAGTGAGTGTTTGCCAAACAGAAGCTGGGCAAGCCACAGCGGGCTGGGTTTGAATGAGTGAAGTAAAAATGGAAATTACAGGAATGTGATTTTGAATGTCTCAGTGAGTCACAGTCTGTTTGTTAGCAACAGAATGCCTTCTGGAGATTGCCTGAGAGCTTGGGAAGAGAATGGGATGTACACATCACCTTTGCGCACTCTGAATAGGCTGTTGCCCTGCTGCAAGACCCCAAAAGACAAGAGTTTTGCTGGCAGAGTTGACTTCAGAAACAGGAATTATGTAGCCTGGGACTTGAAACAGGAAAATCAGAGTTATTCTCCATTCTCTTTTCTCGATAGATCTGTGATATTTAAAGAGAGAGAAGAATATGGTGCTCTCTGGTCTGGAAAATCTTGTTCTTCAATGCTAATCTGAAAGTAGATGGGAAGAGCTCTGTCCAAATGAAGGTAGCTTTGTGGTTTGTCTTTTAATAATCATCTTAACAGAGAGGCATAGCATCTGTGTGATGATTCATCTCCAACTCTATTTGGTTACTGAATGTTATTCATTAAAAAATATGGTTTAAACATATTGTACTGCCTTGGAGAGGTTCTGTTTGGGAACCACTGGTTTTTTTGAAGACCCTGATTCCCTGACACTTTTCAGTGATGACTATATGGGTAATACCATTTGAAAAGTATTACCTGGCAGATGTGATTTGGTTTCGTTGCCTCCATATCAGCCTTCTGTGCTCTGAGGAAACACAACCAGGACATAGTTTGTCTCTGTGCTGCTCATTGCCATGTTTGCTCTGAACATGGTCTTCAGAGGAACTTCTGTATAGCCACTAAGAACCATGATTTCTTAACCTGTGCATGGTGCTCCCACCTATCTAAAGCATTTGCTTGGAGCAATTTAGTAAATAGTGAGACTATAGTGGGAATGCAGAGAAGTTTCAATGACCTAATGAGGAAGGCAGGCACTAACACTCTGGGTCTGCTCCGGTTATTTTTGCTCATACTCAAAGGAGAAACCAGGAGCGCAGGCATGATCAGGCCATGCTGCTAATGATGCTTCTCTTGAATGTCACATTCCTTTTTTGCTATGCAAGACCAAGAATTTTAGTGAATTCTTTACAAGCTGGTTCTTAGTCTCAGTTAAGCAACACATCCATTATTCATTGAGTTTGTGATGACAGTTCTAGGACCAAAGAAGAGTAGGACTTAATTACAGTAAGTATTAGAGCCCTCACCCCCCAAACAGCTTGTACAGAAGAGTAGGGCAGGCAAGACAGGGAAAGGACTGGCTGCAAGGCCCCTGGTTACACACTGAGCCCTGATCTCACTCAGCAGTGCCTGTGCTCAAGTGCTGTGTGAACCGGTAGCCTGATTTCTGTGCTCCGCCAGTGCTGGTGCGGGGGCTGCAGAGAGGAACGCTCTGAAGTGTGTGAGAACATGACATGAATGGAGAGCAGAAGATTGCTCTGTTCCGTATTTCTCTTTCTCCTGTTTCTTCTCTTTCTCTGTTGTAGCTTCTCTTTGTGTCGTCTTTGGAAATCAGCTGGGCTACCTTGGGGAAAAGGTTAGTTTCAGGGTGTGATGACTTGGAAACCAGGCCAGGCCTGGTGAGCAGAGAGGCTAGATGTGGATGTGAGACAGGCTGTGCTCATTGCAGGCTCACGGCCTTCCTGGAGGCCAGGGGAGCTGGGAGGGCTGAGGCTGTCATGGGGCTGTAGTTTGCAGTGAGTTGATTTAACTTCTGTGGAGTGAGCATAAGTCATGCCAGCAGCGTGCATGGGAGTTGTATAGGGCAGGTGAGAGAAGCCCTGGTTTTGGGAAAGCCAACCTTCTGGACCCATGGTGTGTTTTTCACACACACATACACATTTTGTCCTTGACTGTGCTGGTGTGTGTCTGGATGACCAGTAAGGAGAGAACATCCATCAGAGTTACAGCGCCTCTGTGCGCTGCTTAGTCCTGTTCAAATGGGGCTTGGTGGTGAACACAGCAGGGTTGTGCTGGGACATCCTGCTCAGAGAGCTGTACTGCTTGGCAGCCACGAGCATCTGCAGGGTTGTGACAATCTCCAGGGGAGCTCACAGTGACTGGGGTGACTGGGAACCTCCTACCTTGAGCACTTTGAAGATCCTTCTTTTGGCTTTGTGGAGTTCTGCTTGCTGCTGCTCTCGCTGTCCTTGCCTGGGGGTTAGGCTGTCGGTGTGGCATCCACCCAGCCAAGCCTTCTTCCTTCTACTTGAGAGGCATCTGAGTTCATCTCCCTGGGGCAGAGACACGAACTCAGAGGTGCAAAGTTCAACCGCTGTGAACTGTGTCCTAATTTTGGCACTTCTCCTTAAGTGCATGGGGTGTTTGTCTAACCTAGGTATGCACTAGCTAGTGTTACTTTATTGCTCTTCGTGGGTCTGTCTTCCACCTTTCTGTTTTACAGAGCCCTTCACACCTTTCTCTCCCCGCTAGTTGTGTCTTAAAACATTTACATTATGGAAACTGTTGTCAAAGACTGAAAGTTCAGCTCATAGCAAAACAAATGGGGAACTGTGGCTGGGCAGTGGGGGTAAGCACATGTGCCTCAGTTAGCATGGCTTTGAAATTTGTGTTTTCTTCTATCTGTATTTTAGATCACTCATCTTGTGAACCATCAGGAGGAAACAAGTGATCTGGGGTCTGAAGGAAACCTAATTCAGTGCTATCCAGTATTCTGAGCTGCCTGTTGTTGATACTGATCTGAAGATGCAGCACATGTGCTCCGAGGGATGGAGCAACACGCCATGCTACATACTTCAGCAGTCCAGGTAAGCAGCTCTCTCCAGTCCACACCACACTTCAGGGTAATAAAACAAGATGTCTGCATAGATGGTGGGGCTTTGTCAAGAAACTCTCATCAAGAGCTGTGCACACAGAACACATTTGAGGGATTTGCAATTAAGATGAAGGGATAAAGAACTCTGAATCCAACTGGAAAGTCCAGCACGAAGCAGGGGAGCAGAGGTCAGGCACAGGGAAAGACATGTGCTCCTCCTACCTTGGAGAAGAGCAAGTGTCACAGCAGCTCTGGTAACAGTGGAGTAGGCTTACTGTTGAAGGTCAGGCTGTCAAGAGCTGACTTGCTCAAACAGATCAGATCCTTTCCATGAAGTAAGCCAAACTCCTGCATGAGACCTTCTTTTCTTCCAGTTTCAGGGGGAAAGCCAGCTGTTCTGAAATGCTGTTTTGATTGGGCCTGTGTAACACAGCATCCTGCCTTAGTCGGCATTCAGCATAGCTAAGAATTAGGGACAGAAGGCCCTCTGTCCCACAGTGCCCAGTACTTAGAATCATAGAATAATTAGGGTTGGAAAGGACCTTAAGATCATCCAGTTCCAACCCCCCTGCCATGGGTAGGGACACCTCGCTCTAAACCATCTCACCCAGGGCTCTGTCCAACCTGGCCTTGAACACTGCCAGGGATGGAGCATTCACAACCTCCCTGGGCAACCCATTCCAGTGCCTCACTGCTTCTGTAAGTGCAAGGAGCTGTATTAGTTAATTGTGTTATACAAAAAGAGCACTCTATGAGTCTGTTTCCTTTTAATGTTATTGCTATCCCTTGGTGATTGTTTGTGTGTGGGTAATTCTGGTTACAAACTATTTCCTTGCTTACTATTTCCTTATCAAAACTAGAGGGAATCAGAACTCTCCCATGTGCAGTTTATGGGACCAGGTCAGCAGGATTTTCTTGCCAGAAGTGTTTTCCTGAGCAGAAGAAACCAGAGATCTGGCTGCCATTCATGTGGCTGGGTTTTTGGTTTGTTTCTTTTCCTGGCAGGGCATTTAGATGATTTCATGTGCTCATCATGCTCATGATTGCCAGGGTTGCTTGGAAGCCTTAGCTCTGTACTGTCTCAGGTAGATGGCTGACAAGCCAGATGTCCCCATGGTTAAACTGGTTTTATTTCTGGTTTGGCTGTTGGGCAGGTGAATACTGGCCATATATATGGGGTTTGTATCTTCGTTTCTCTGTCAGTGAATATCAGACTAGCATTAGTGTGTCCAATATAAAGTCCCAAGCTGAAAATGCTGGATGTGACCTCAGTGGTAATGACACCAAGTTCTGGTGAGATTTAGACATGCCAGTGATACAGACTGGGGATGTACAGATATTCACTGTTGGTTCCTTTTGTTATCTGCTACACAACAGGAGCAGCAGCAGGGCTTTTCTACAAAAAGGAATTTCCTCTTTTAGGTCTCTATGTTGCTGTAGAAAATATAAAGCATCCTCTTTCACTTTTAGAAGTGAATGAATGCAAACCAAGCACCAACTGTGTGGTGGCCTGAAGGGTGATGGCCAGTGTCATTGGCCCTTAAGGACACATGAACAGCAACCATCAGTTCACAGGCATTGATATGTGTCTTTCCCATGAGATGCCAGAATAGGAATAAGCATGGATCCCTCTTGTGTTACTCAATGCTGCTGGAGCAGTGTCAGTGGCAAGAATGTTTGCTCTGCTGTTGGTCTGTCTTCTGGGCAGGGATTTGGAGAGGACACAGTAAAGGTGATGTTGCAGGTAAATGCAAGCTACCAGACAGAACCAACTCTGCAACTGTAGGTTTTCCTGCAGCCAGATAATGCTAATAGATCCCACCCTCCACTGCGTGCTTTGGAGGAAGGCACAATCTTCATAACAGGACAGATTCACAGGCCTCTATTTGCACCATAATCATCTCTGGAAAGACATTTCTCACTGATTAATGTATGCCCAGAAGCATTTGCAATGAATAGACCTTAGTTTTGTTTTCAGCATACCGCAGACATTTGGTCGTATCTTCAGCTGGTGAAAACTGGCATCGCTTTGTTGCCTTTCCAAGTGAATTTACAATGAGTGGAGATTGGGCTTTCTGTTCTCCTTCACATGAAGGTCATGTAAGTTCTGTGGCTTTGTGCAGTGTGTTCTTTCTAAAAAGCAATGAATGTGCAGTTGTCTTTCCTTTTGCAGTGATCTTCTAAAGTACCCAGTTCAAAGATTGGGTGTGCTTGACACAATTTCCACCCATTTCTTTCAAATCAATAATCCTCTGATGCCTCTCACATGATCGGTTGGTCCTGCAGGGGTTTGAGCTTTGATGGAGGAGGAGTCTTTGAACAACAGGGGAGGACTGGAAAGTCTGGGGAACTTCTGTTTTAGCGGCTTTGCTACTGTGCTGGTGCTCTCTCCTACTGTTGGGCTGTTTCAGTAACTCCAGTCTCAGAGGGTCCTTTCATAATAGATATGGGAAGGATTCTTACTTGGCTTATCTGTGGTTTCCTGAGGTACTTGAGGAAGACCATAATAACTTGCCCACTCAGACTACCAGACCCTTGTTCTCAACAGGGTCAGAGAGTAGGATGCTTCAAAGGAACAATATAGGAAGCTGAAGGAGAACCAGCCCCCACTGGGGAAAGTTCTCATCCTAAGACCTCAGTAAAAAGCTGGGAGGCAGATGTTTTTCCATCCCTTTCCTTTCCTCCCTGTGATGATTAAGAGTGTCAGATGCTACTCACTGTGAGCAGAGGTTTAAGAATGACCCTCACAGGTGGTGGAGACATGAGTTGTTCTGAAATCAGGACTCGGCTTCCTGCACAGTTAGGCTTTGAATCGGATAACCCAGTGTGGCAGAGAAGTGGGTTGTTAGCTGGGCATCCTCTAAAGGAATCCTAAAGGTGAGAGCTCAGAGCACTCTAGGAAGCTGGAGTAATCCTGAAGCATTTACAGGAGCAAACTGACCTGAGAGGGTTTCAGGCACTGCAAGCGATGAGGAGAAGTCCCCTTTGAAAGCCAGTAGTGTCTGGGCTCCAAAAGCCAGCAGAGGTTTTCAGGAACCACTGCCTTTTCTGAGAAGAAAACCACAGAGTTGGAACTACAAACCCACAGCCACCCCAAGCTATGGATAAAGGCAGAGTATTGTTAAAGTCCAAGCCCAACAAGCTTGGTGTGAGTGATTGGGAGCAGGAAGCATCCTGTAAGACAGGAGCTCAACTGCTTGAAGGATGTCAGAGTAATGGGGGAAGAAACCAGCAGTTTCACAAGCAGGACTCAGGTCTGCTTTCTAACATCTCCCTCTGGGCTTTCTCTGGTGTCGAGGGAGAGCTCCCTTTATCAGCCCTTTCCTTAGTAGGGGCACCTACAGAGACTTCCTGCTCTGTTTGACCCCCAGTTTTCCTGAGCTCGGTAGGTTTGTGGCTTCTCTTCTTGTTTCGATTCCAGCTGAAATAGGTCAATGATTCCCACAGGCAGTCGGGTGCATGGTTTGACCACACATATGGGTTGTCTTTCCCTTGTGTATTGAGAGGAAATGGCTGCAGATCACTTCTGTGGTGGAAGTTGCCACTTTCCTAGGTCTGATCTCCAAGAAGAATCACTTCTAAAGAGAAGAAGATGACTGCCCTGTGACACAGTGCATCTGTCAGTGCTGTTTGAGGCGATCAGTAACTCATCTCAAAGGTCTTGTTTGCACTTGATGCTGCCTCAGAAATCATGAGTCACTCTTAACCCAAATTCACCCTGTTTCAGTACTGTTTACTCTGTGGTTGTGTGATGGTTGGGAAAGTACTGAAGTACAACAAAAGCTGAAAGTGGCTCCTTCCTATAAATATATTCCTGCTGTATGGCTGCTTTTATTATGCTAAGGTAGGTTGGATGTCACATTCCTTGATAAAACAGCTGCCTGCCAGTCCCTGCATTTCTCAGGTGCTGAGACATAGCTGAGTTTTGCTTTGTGCTTATGATCAGGATCTCCTGGCTCGTGAACTCTTTGAGGGCCAACACAGATTTATACCACCAACATGTTAAGTAGGAATTGCATTTCTGTCAAGCGCAAGCATGTCTGACTGTTCTCTCAGGCCCTGCCCTGAAGCAGTTACACGTCTGTGTCAGTGAGGAGGAGCCAAGTGAACAGTTTTCTTCCCTCTTTTCAGCTTTGGGAGGTGTTTGGGGCCATGCTCAGCTCAGCTCTGGCCTGAGTTCCCTGCTGTCTGTGTACATGCACGTCTCTGTCACTTGGATCGCTCTGTCTTTGCTGAGGGTTAAGGCTGTGTTACCCAGTTAGTTGCTCAGATCATCTGAAGTGCATTTACATCTATTCTGTGGTAACTTGCTCACAGATTCAAGCTCTGAAGGGCACCAAGCAATTATGCTTATCAGTAGGAGCCTTGGTGCTCACCTCTTGCCATCGGGCCCTTTTTTGAGTTATCTTCAACCTCAGTCACTGCTGGCACTCCTGAGAGCCTAAAATCAGGTAATTGTTTGAGTATTCATTTAGCTCTAAGTAATTAAATAGTGAAACCTCTACAAAATACCTCTGAAAGCTGAAGAACTAAAATACAAGTGCCTATAACGCAACTTTCCTGCTGGTAGCCATAAATCAGTAGCTTTTCAGTAGCTTTTGATGAGTGTCATAATGGGGCCTATCAATCTGACTGCATTTAAATAGTTTCATCCACTGTTACATTACCCGAGTGCTTACAAATCCTCTGATGGCAGAGATAACTGAGAAGGATTTAGCAGAATGTGAGTTTAGCTGAAATTGTGACCTGACAATTGCGTTTTCTCTAATGACTGCCTGAAGTCACTGGTGTGCATCTTTCCAGGGTGCACAGAGACTGTGCTGATGCCATTTTGTCTTTTATGGCAGCTCAGCTATTGGCCTTCCCGTTTCTCCTACCTTCATTTTCTTCCTGTAGGCAATAGCATTCATTCCTGTCATACCTGGCCATGGAGGACGTGGAGTAGAAATTCAGATAAAGGAGAGAAACTAGAAAAGCAATGAGCAATTGTCATAAAGAATGTGGGATTGTAGAAAATTTGAGCAGCCATTGCCACTTCTGGGTCATATAATATACTTTCCTCTAACAATGGATGCAGCACAGCTACTTGAGACTCTCACCCCCTTTATTTTGCTCCTGTTTCCTAGCTAACAGTAAAGAAAAAAGACATCCATGTGGCTTAGGAACTTGAGGGTGCATTAATTGAGGGTTTTAGGCACTTACCTCCAGCCAGTTATCCCAGAGACCATTTGAGCTCTAAAGCCCATCCATCACTTTGGCTACTGACGCCAGTTTCACTACTGGGGAAAGATCAGTCAGGCTGGATTACAAAGTCAAAGCCAGAAACAGCTTTTGTGGGAAGTGGTTGAGAAAGTCTCATGTCTTAATTCCTCATTGCGTAGGAAATAAAAAGGGAATTGTGCATGAGGGGTGGGAATGCCCTGTTTCTCATTATCTGAATGCATGGTCTTGAAAGAGAGGGTGGAGCCCCTGTGCCAAACATGAATCATATTAATGTGGTTTGGTTCTGCCTTCCAGTGCTGTCTTCTGGAGCTGGAGTCTGTGAACTCTCATATATGGCTAGTAGTAAGGGTGGGTTGGTTTTTTTGTGATGAGAAAGAGGCAGGCATGGGGAAATGGAGACACCAGACCCCAGGAGTGCAGTGAAAGCTGTTTACTCATGAGTGACCACCATGATGTTACAGATGCACAGCCAGCAGCGATGGCTGTGCTCTGGGCGCTGGCTCCGAGAGCCGTCACAGCACAGAGCTGTCACTGGGGCTGACAGGGTGGCTGTGCCACAGGGAATGGATGTGACTGATGGCATCTGCCCATGCTGGCAGTGGGGATCCCCTCTGGCCCTGGCAGCTAGGCTCCAGCTGCAGCAGGCTTGGGAGCCTCAGCTCTGACAGAGTGGGAGGAGGAACGGCTGGAAGCATCTTAGGGGCACACGTGTGAGCACAAGGTGGTGATGTGCACTGGCCCATGAGATGCACTCTGGTGTGATTCAGCCACCACCTTCTCTCTCTTGGCTCGGTTCAGAGCATAAAGCACTCAGAAGCCTTGTTCTTTGTATTTTTTTCCCCATTGGAAGCTGGGATCTTTGGTAGGTATGTGTGTCCCAAAGGAGCTGTTACTATCAGGACATTACAGGGCTTTTGGGTTGAGTGTGTGTGAGAGGGGGAACCTAAGCAAAATGCGCACGTTTTGCTAACCAAAACCCAGCTTTTCCCACATATCTGCTCCCCAAGGTGGAATTCCTTGGGGGGATGATTCACTTGGATTTTATGAAAGAAAAGTTACCTGGGAACCAGAATCTCCTTCAGAAAAATACTGATAGACCTTTTCTAGTCCCATGAGATGTTTCTCAGAAGACAGGGAGCAATTCCTGCATCATCCCTGTGGTTAAACAAGGCTGAGCAGTGAACTGGCAGGATGAAGCTTGACGGTGCTGAAGGGCCCTGCATGCCCTGGGGCACGCGGGTACAGGCTCTAAGCTGGCAAAGGCAGCAGCTCCCACCCAAGCCTGCAGTGAACCACAAACTGCAGTTGAGGAATGTGCCCCAGAAGACAGCTCAGGAAGCTCTGAACAAGAAGATACAAGCCTTTGCTAAAGGCTGGGGTCCTAACTCTGTCTTTAGGGGAACTTTGCACAGAAATCCACTGAAAACCAAGGGAGCGGCACCCTTTTGGGACCCGTGGGGGAAGGTTCAACACTATCTATGTCATTTAGGTGGATTTGAATGAAAGAATGATGCAGGTTAAAACACACAGCTGTAGCTTGCCCTGTGTGATCTGGTAGTGCCAAGATGCCCCCTAAAAAGGTGTTCAAGCTTCTCTGGCAGCAGGCTTTTAGGAGCACTGACACGGCAGTGCAGGTAACATGCTCCTTTCCTCCTGCACAACTTCATCAGTGGCAACATTGCCCCTCATCAGGTTTGATCAGACTCTCAACCTGCAGTAACAGTTGAAAGAATGGGGCTATTAATGTCATGGCTGCTGCTTGCAGTAGGCATGTTGCATTAGATAGTTCAGTGGTTAGGTCAAGCTGTGGTGTCATTATAATGAGAGATGTGCTGTGCAGAGAAAAGCAAGCTGGGTTCTGCTGCGTGGTAACTCCCCTCCTCTGGTGGGTCTTGCAGGAGTATGGTGACTTGGGTGTCCCATGGATGGGACATCACGTTACACTGAGTGACTTCCACAGCTGCCTCTGGGTTTGGCTGTCTTGGCAGAGGCCAAAGACTGCACCACAGGGAATGAACTGTGGGCTGGCTCTAGGAGAGACCCCTTTAGTTAAGGGTCAGGGCACATGGACAGGCAGCAGTGAGGGCAGTGTGGGCAGACAGCCGAGAAGGCTGCAAGGCTGCTTATTGCCGTGTGTTTCACTGTCATTTAGAAGCTGGGTGTGTTTTTAATGTCTTAAAACCAAAACAACTGAAAGAAAAGTGACAGGAAGAGGGTCTGAAATAAAAGGTTGCAGGAAACCAAATGAGCAGCTCCCAAGAGCTATCTATGATTGCTCTGGGTGGAACATGGCTTGTTCCCCAAGATTAGCTCTAAGCTTTCATGCCTCAGTAGTGAGACCATGAACACTGGAGCATCTGTACTGGTTCTGGTGACAAGCTCACCTTAACCCCAGTACCTGTCCCTGGCTGTGACTAGGAGCTCATGCTTGCTTCTTGGTTATATTTGAGAGCTCTTTGAATTAGTGGCTGGTTTATGTGGATTCTGTCTGAGAAAGAAAGAGGAAACATTGGTTTGAGTTGTAGATTGCAAGTGTTTCAGAATGACCTTGCAGTCTCCTGCATGCGGAGTCATGCATCTATCAGACACTGGTGCTGTTAAGTAACAGGAATGTAATCTGGCCCTGGGGTTATTCCGTGTACATCCCCTGCTCCTTTTGTGGGTTTGAATTTCTCTAAAACCGTTTTTTCCTGAACTGAAGCAGTAAAGATGAAATCCCCCTTTGGTACATTGTAATCCCTTTTTGTAGATGCTATTGTCTCACTGAGAAAATGAATTTGAATATGAAATACCATGTTCCCGTTTCTCCACTCTGCCTGTAGACTTCCATCCCCTTTTGTACATGTTCTCTTGCTGTACATCACATTCATATACATTGGAATGTGCTACCTATAGGCTATAGAGCTGCTTCTTCACTGAGAATGGGTGGCTGGCCACCTGATAATCAGAGCTACAGTAAGGACTGGACTTCCAGTTCTTGTTTTTATTTGTGTAAGTTGCTTTTATTTACCCAAGTACAAGCCCTCTTCCTGCTCCTGGAAATGTCCACTGGCTCCTCTCACATAGGGCTTCAGGATTTGACTTCATCTCTTCATTCTATCCATGTTTAGTCAGTAACAAAGTTAAGTTGGTAACTCTGAACTCTACTCCCAGGCTCTGACATGGCAAATACCACACCATGTGTGTGACCCGTTTAGGTCCATTGCTTGGATTTATGTCTGTCTCCTCCAGGGAGGTAAACTGGTCTTGGTCAGAAAGTAAACAAGTAAATAGAAATGCACTGATTTAGGTATCTAGACAACATCTGCAGAATCAAAAATACTGAAAACCTGTGGAATTAGGGAGAAGGCAGCAGTATCCCCTGGGCTTTGTGTGAGGAGAGCTGTTGCATTCTGCGGGAGAAGAGGAGAAAGAAGTGCTGAAGTGTTCAGGTGACCGCTTTGTTTTGCTTCATCATGGGAAGAGGGATGTCATAAAGGGGAAGGGAGGGGGAGACAGTTTTTATGGTTGGGAGGAACAACGTGCTGTAAATATTGCAGCTGACACAGCAGAGGCCCATTTGGCCAGGAATATAGGGCAGTAAACACAGTCAGGTGATTCAGGGGTGTTGTGCATAAGGCTGCCAGGTAGTTAGGTGAGAGCCCATCAGGAAATAATTATGGCTGATAACGGGAGCTTGTAAGGAGGCCAGCACCTTCTGTGACCATGAGAGCCTTTAATGATTAACTGCTATGGAGGGGCTAGAAGCACATTCTTCCATTCCTTCAAAGTCACACCCGGCTGCTCTCCTGCATCATTAAGTTCAGCACAGCCCTGCTGAATGGCAGACCACTGTGCTGGGCCTCGCTGCCCACTGTGAACCAGCTTTAATCCAGCCCAGCCTCTGGGGTGTGAATGGGGAAGCTGCTTGCTTCCAAGAAGGGCACAGAGGGGCAAGTGCTGTGTCTGCCCTGGTGCCTTAGTTAACTCCTCAGGGAATCCATCCCGCTCCTGGGGAAACTGGGGGAAATTGCTGGCTCCTGTATAGTGCAAATGAAACCCCACCGTGGCAGTAGGCTCTTGTGTAGGTGGATGACAGAAAGCTGTGGCTTGAGAATGGAGCTGGGGAGAAGATGGCAAATCTGTGCTTTGAGGAGGTGCAGCAGCGCATGGCTCAGGTGCTTCACAATGGGTGCACTGACACACACAGAGCGCAGCTTCCCGGGACCTGGCCTGAAGACTGCTTTTGAACATCTCCTTTCTGTTCCCTTATGTGGTGATGAAAACAGCAGATGTCAATAAAAACAGCTCTTGCCAATGCGATGTTAAATTGACAGTCTGCGGGTATTCCCCTGCTGCACCATTTACAGCACAATATGGCCCTAATATTTTGCCTTGCTTACGCTGTGTGCTCCAGCTTCCCAGGCTCACACAAGGGAAGGGAGCTACCACCATCAAAACATCCGTTCCCCAGAGCTGGAATATGTAAAGATCTCAAAGGCGGGTGCCAAAAGTATGGTGCCAATAAAATCAGTTAGCTAGTATTAATCAGGATCTTCAGAGGCCCCTTCCAACCCCAATGGTAATGGTTCTGTGTGAACTGGGAGTACTGGTCCAGACTGGCGTGTTTCCATCTTCTAAACTGCTTTGTCTCCATTATCTGCATTTACAAGATGCTGTAAGCACACACAGACCTTGTTAGGAGTATATGATAGTGCTCAGGATAAATGAGATAAGATTTGTATATTCTGGCTCTGTATAGGGCTGGCCGAGGGGATGCACAGATGGCGATCACACAGCAAGCTGGCCTTGCCTTTAATTATGTTATCCATTTGTAGCACAGAGAAAAGTACCATCTTTTGCATGATACCCTTCTTCTGTCCACAGCTCCACTTGTAACAGCGAGGGCAGAGCTGTGCCTGGTGCTGGGCAGGCCCTAAACTTGTGGTCTCCAAATTCACTCCATGCAGGGAATTGGCCTTGGGCAGTGGGAATGGTGTCAGGGCAGGAGTCTGGATCTTGAATAGACTTTCCTTTGCAACCTTACTGTACAGCGGTTATTGTAGTGTTTGCCAATTGATTTTACTTGATTAATACTAGCTAATTGATTTTATTAATTAAGTGTCATTTAGTGGTTTATATGATTAGTGTCCTGGTTTCAGCTGGGATAGAGTTAATTTTCTTCCTAGTAGCAGTGATGTGGTTTGGATTTAGGATAAGAATAGTGTTGATAATACACTGATGTTTCAGTTGTTGCTGAGCATTGCTTGCACTACGTTAAGGACTTTGAGCTTCTCGTCCCACTCAAATTGCTATAAGCCTGAGGGTACAAGAAACCATGAGGGGACATGGCTGGGACAGCAGATCCCAACTGGCCAAAGAGACATTCCAGGCCATGTGGTGTCATGCTTAGTATATAAACGGGAGAAAGCTGCCTGGAGTCACTGCTCAGGAACTGGTTGGTGGGTCATGAGCAAGTGCACTGTGCATTGTGTTTTGTATATCCTCATTCTTTCATCATCATTACTATTATTTTCCCTTCTGTCTCTGTCCTATTAAGTTGCCTTTATCTCAACCTGTGAATTTTAGTTCCCCCCTCCAGGTTCCCTCCGTGATCCCACTGGGGACAAGAAGCAAGTGAGCAGCTCTCTGTTCTTTCAGCTCCCTGCCAGGTTAAAGCAGGACAGTCAGGTACAGCTGTAAACCTCTGCACGGTCTATCTGAATTAGCACTAACTTTCCCTGCTCAGATTGCCCCTGGCAGGAAAGTGCTGCCAACCCCATGGACCCACTGTGCTGGACCCACAGGGCATGAAAGTGTGTGATGGCAGGCCAGGGGAAGTGGGGGCGAATACATAGGCTATTGTTGGGACTGTCCACAGAGCTCTGGGGTAACTCCTGTGTTGATCTGCATCTCTGTACGTGTTGCATAACCTTGGCCACGATACAGACTCCACCGTCATTTCTGAGAAGATGACGTTGCTAATGTCTGTAATCGATAGGCCATGGCCCTGATTCAGCAAGACACTTAAGAACATGGCTGATATCCATCACACAGGCTGGTACCCTGACGGGTTGCTTTGCTTTTTTAAAAGAACCTGCTTTTGCATTTAAAATTGGATTTGTGCTAAAATGAGGCTTTTTGTACCCGCAAAGAGCATCAGCTGTGACCTGAGCAAGGTGCTGTGTGCTCACAGCATAAACAGGATACAAAGCTGGGAGATGCTGTCACGTGCAGAACAAAAAGCTGATGAAGCCAAGAAAAGGGAAAGACTTACCAAGTGGTGCATTTGGCCTCTGTGGCCCTTCTTCCCTGCACAGAAGGTTGGTGCAGAGATCCCAGACTATGATGGAGTGGAAGGTGTGAATTCAGTTAAAGTGGCTGTCCTTAATGCTGGACAGGTACACAGTGTCCTTGGGGAAGGGGAAGGATTGGACTTCCCTGTGAACAGGCAGAAAAGTGGTTGGTGATTTCTCACAGTGCATACTGGGTAGAACTAGGAGCTCTGCCTTATTTTCCATGTACAAGTAAATGAATCCTTACAAGACCATATTTCATTTTGTGTTTTCTAGCATTTTTATCTTAAAAAGAATGGTGCTTTTATTTATAATTGTTTCTGTTTTATTTGAAGGACGAGTCAGGAACAGTTGTGAAGCAGTTGTTCATTAGGGCTGTAGCTAGGTTTCATTTATTTTTCACTCTGTTCAGCTTGGATAGCTTTTAATCAGTTTAATACCTATCCTTTCATTTCACTAATTGTTATTTATTCCATTCAGTTATGCAACTTAAAAACATTAGTTTCCCCTCACAGATCTCCTATAATGACCCCATGAAGGTTGAGGATGCAAAGGCATAGGGTTTCAAACCACCTTGAGAACAGCTTCTGATGACTGCCTTGTATATTAGGAGCCAGAACCATAGCAAGCAGCAGAACTGGGATTTTCCACCCACTTACATGTTTTTGAGAGCTTGCCTCTAAACTGTGTTTAAGCCCTGCAGAAGAGCCCAGTTAAGTAAGTACTCGAGCAGAAGCTTAGTGTAAAGCACAAAGCCAGACTTGCCCCTGCTTGACAAATCATGTGCTGGGAGCTCAGTTACTACCATCAGGCTTAAGGAATGGCTGGAACCATTTGCCTGCCAGGAAGCTTTGCCATAGGCATGTAGCAGCGAGGGAAAAGGCTGAGCTTCAGATGTTGAGCTGGTATCACCTGGAGTTACTCTGTTGACTGGGAAGCGGTGTGACTTGTGCATCCATCATAGCTACTCAGCGGTGGTTTGGGGCTTGTTTGTTATTGCAGTGCCAAGCAAAGAACTGTGGGGATTCAACCCTAACCCTAACCCACCACATCTGGCTATGGGCTGTGTCTCTGTTACATTGCAGGGGGACAGGAGCTTTCTGAAGCCACTGACCTTCTGGCAGAGCAGCACCAAGGGTCGGTGGCTGCAGAGTGATGAACTCAGCGCCCTTGCCTTGTCATGGCACAAGGAAAAGAGATCTACTTAGCATGAAACTCTGGCTCCTTTCCCTCAAACCCCGTTTTGTCTGGTGGTACTGACTGTAAGGGTTAGCAGGGCTCACATCCCCTGGAGTTTCTTGGAGTTTATGGTCTTTCCTCAGCGTGTGGAAAACCAGATTGAAAACTCGCTGGCCACTGTGGCCCAGGCCTGCTGTTCTTGCAGCACCCTGCTGCTTCCCACCCCGCACCGCCGAGCACTTTCAGTTCCTCTCTGTGGGAAGGCTCCAACGTGGTTTTGCAGCCAAAGAGTATTTCCCTAGGGGAACTACTCATAAGGAGCTCCAGGCATCTTGCTCTTAGCTGGAGCTGATGGTCGAGCTGAAATGAAGTGACTCAGAGTTTGGAGAGTTATTCAGAGTCAGGCTCTGGGAGAAGCTTCCCTAACTCTGCATTCAGCTAAATCCAGGGGCATTTGCTCTGGCTTGAGAATCAAGTCAGCAGTGTTATCTCCATTGGTTCATCTCCTGAAGCAGTCAGATGTGGCATGATGTATCCTGGGATGGATGGTTTAAATATAGATGAGTTTGCTACTGTCCCAGTACCTTGGTTTTGTATACCCTCTTCCTGTGATTTCAGTGGCCTTGTGGTCAGGCACCTATTGAAAATGGGTGATGGGTCCCTCTACTGTAACACAAGTCTAGAAATACACCTTAGTTAATGGCTGGATTTAGAAGCTGAAATCACTCCCCTGCTGCTTTTCATTTAGCCAAGCATCCCTGCTGAAGCACTGAAGTGTCAAAAGAAAGTGACCTTCTGTGGGCTACAGGAGCTAAGGCCACCAGGATGGAGTTTGGACAGTAGTGGAAGGAACGTGAGGGGCTTAGAGCCTTGTGTCACAGCTGGAGATGGCTCGTGTTGGCCTTGCTGAGAGCTGTTTGGTGCTGCACACTGGGGACAGTGTCTGTGTCATACTGGCACTGTAACTTGGAAACTCTAAACCAGAAAAGCACTGTAGAGCCAGAAGGGTTTTGTCAAACCCTCTGAGCATCCCTCCTTCACAGTGTGGAGGCGCAAGGCAAGACCAGCCAGGAGGGGCTAATTCTGTAGTAAAGAGAAGATGCTTTGTCTTTGACGTATTTCACAGCTTCCACAGTGCTGGAATTTGCCATAAAAATCAGGAAAAGGAGGTTTTCCCTGGATTAGTGTTTCCCCAGACTTGGTTCAGCATGCCGACAGTTCAGAATAGATCTGGTTGCTTGTATTTGGTTGAGAAGTCAGGAGAGCCTGGCATGGCTGGACATGAAGTTGTGCATTTGTGGTGTTTATGAGTTCTCTTGTGAATGTATGGAAAATATGTATCATTGTTTCAGCTCCCAGTGCTGGAAATAGTGGCAATAAGTGATTGTGAGTCAGAAGAAGGTGAATCAGTGTAAGTTAGCTCTGCTGCTGCTTGTTTTAAGAGCACAGGCATGACATGGAAGATTATTTAGCTAATTAGAGCAGACCTTTAAGCATTTAAATCCAGGATTTTCAAAGGAGCCTAACAGAAGTAGGTACCTAAGTCCTTCTGCTATCAGTGGGGCTGGGTACACACTTCCTTTAATGCTCAGCTTAGCCGAATACCCAAGGCATTTTATTTAGCTGTTATGGGAGCAGCGTTTCCCCTGGGTGCGTGGGCAGCATGTTCCTACCAAGAGGGACAGAATGCCTCGAGACAGACACCTACAGCCTGAACCAGCCCCTGCTAACTCCCACGTCAGTCCTCCACTCACAGAGCCTGTATCACAGGGTGTGAGTAGGAAGAACCCTCTGGCCCTAAGAGCACGATGCCCGCAGTGTGGTCTAAGGGTGACAGCTCTTTCCCATAGTCTGTGCCAGCAGGGCTTGGAGACAAGGTCTAAATGTATGTGCAGTGGCACTGCCCAGCATAAAATGTGAGAGGGCAGCAGTTAGCCCTGGGTGAGAGATCACAGTTAGGACTGTTCCTGCCCGCTCTGCTCATGTGCATCTTGTGTGTCCAGCAGCAGAGCTGCACGTTTCTGAAAGGCAAGCAGTGTGGCAGAAGTGCTCACCCAGGCACTGAAGCTTGCAGCAGAACGTGCTGCTGTGTCCCCAGTGGCAACAGCCACTGTAAGTCTTTGTCACCTATTGATTTGCAATCCTCTCTGCTTGCTTTCCTCCTGCAGGCAGTGTGCATGGGCTGGTGCTGTGCATGTCAGGTGGGCAAGAGTTAAATGCAGTCACAGAGCTGTTGGTTTACCTTTGAAAGCCTGGTGGGAGACACACACCTCTGATCTTGTCAAGGATCCTGTTTTCTTGCTGGCAACACAGCCTGCTCCAATTAGAATACAAGGACTGAAACAAGTCCGTCCCCTGCTGCGGTGGTGGCACTGTCACTGCTTTTGTGGTAAGTAGGGCAGTGTCGGTGCCAGTCACCTCTCTGAATACAGCCTTGCAAAGGCATGTGCAAAGTCATTGATTTTTCTTTAGCCCCAGCATGTGAGATCATGGAGCTGGCAGGACAGCCCTGCCTGCAGAGGATTGGCTTCCACTTGGGCTCCAGCCAGGCAAGACAGGAATCCTAAGTGCTCGCTCCTTTATGGCTCCTCTAGAGCAGCAATACTTGGTGCCTTCTCTTCCAGTTCACCCTCTCAGCACAGAGATGAACAGGGGGAATTGTTTGGGCTATTCTCTTTTATTCTAATAAGTAGGTTTATTCAGGAGAGGCAAAGGAGGATTGGAAGTGTGCTTATCAAATGGGTATGATGGTCATGCCTTGAAGGCCTGCCAAAGGCTGTTGTACAAGGCAGTGCAGAAACATAAGCACCAGAGATGGGACACTAACGTGCCTTCATGTAGCGGGCCAGAAGTCAAGGTCAGGGGACTGAGGTGATATTAAGGCCATAGTGGAAGCAAGCAGCAGGCTTGGGAACTCGTTCATGTTCCCAAGTGGCAAGGCTCTTCGGTGTTGTGGTCTTCCCATACTGCTTCTGTTTTTGGGAGCTTTTCAGACCAGTAGTAGTATCTGTGTAGGAAAACAGCCTTTGTCATCTGTCTTTGACAGCCTTGTTTAAGGCCGTGCCTTGAAGCTGTGTGCAAATCTAACATCCTTTGGCAGTAAATTATGCACTGGGGAATTGTACAGTAGAAGAACCAACTCCAAAGGCTGCCAGAGGATGCCAGGAGCCTGTTGAGAGTGGAATCTCAGCCTGACCTGAAATCCCTGACAGGAATCACTTGCTGCCCTAGTGAGGAGGCAGGTCCCATGCTGTGTTATTCAGAAGGTCATCCAACACATCTTCCAAAACCAAGGCTTCTAGTTGCTTTCAGGGAATGAAGCCCAGGCCACTCCAGTCTCCCTGGCTCTGCTTGTTTCCCAGTGAGACACTATGCCCAGTTATGCCATCAAATTCCTGCATGGCTTATGGGTCCCAGCTTGGGAATTCAGCAGTTAGAATGGACTTATTTGAAATCCCTCCGCACCTCTCCATAATGAAGAACAAGAGAGAGATTTGCTATTAATTAGCTGTCATTGACCCACTTGTGACCCTCCAACTGCTGTTGCGGTACACGAGGTCTCTGAGAAGGCATGTCACCCTCTCTAGGGAGACATTAATCTTCATTACTGCTTCTGCATTAGCCTGGTGCTCTTCGTTAGTTCCTCATTAACATTCTGGCAGATCCAAACTGCAGCTGAGGAAGTAACATTCACACAGAGCATCGTTAGGAAAATACAGTGCTTTTGGGACAGTGATGGCCCAGGGCACTGCTGCCCAGCCCTCATAGCGAGGCCCTGGCTGGCTGCCCTAACTGGGCTGGTAGCAACGAATGATGGTCACAGATAACATGGCATGTGCCACAGGCCACCTTAAACCATGCTGGTTTTGTTCCTCTCTTCACCTAGACTGGTGTTGCCCTTGATTGTCTCGTCTGCATGTTGCTTCAAGTCACCAGAGTTTCTAGGTCCTGCTTTGGTGGAGTTCTCACTGCCTCCCATCACAGAACAGCCTCTGCTTAGTGCCATGGAAGGATGCAGCTGAAACACAAAGCACAGACTGAGGTACAAGCCCAGGTTCCCTAAGTAATACTGATCAGGATACAACTCTGTGGTTTCTCACCTGCAATGAGAGGGGAGGAATTCAGCAGAGGCTGCCTCACAGATCTTTTACCTAATTAAGGACAAGTGGAGACCCTCCAGCAGGTAGCCTTAGAAGGAAATTTCAACTGATGTTTATCAAAAGAAAGGTCAGCACCAAGAAATCACATTGTCTTGCTACTCTGTGACCTCCCCGTGGCATCTAAATTAGGAGAGGGGCTTCAGTTAGTGTCCCTCTACTATACTCGTATGGGGTTGTGAGAGTTTGCTTGGCTGTTGTCTGTGCCGTGGTCATGCTATGAGAACAGCACTGCTAACAAGGAGTAACAGCATGGTAGGATAAAATAGACTATTTCATTTGGAAGGGACCTACCATGATCATCTAGTCCAGCTGACTGACCAGTTCAGGGCTGACCAAGTTCAAGCATATTGTTAAGGACATTGTCCAAACCTCTCTTAAACACCAATGGGGATGGGGCATCCTCTCTGTTCCAGTGTTTGACCACCCTCTCAGTAAAGAAATGCTTCCTAATGCCCAGTCTAAACCTCCTTTGGCACAGCTTTGAACCATTCCAAAGCATCCTATCACTGGTTACCAGGGAGAAGAGATCAGCACCTTCCACTCCACTTCTCTTTAGGAAGCTGCCTCCTTTTCTCCAAACTAGACAAACCCAGAGTCCTTAGCTGCTCCACAGGGGACATGCCTGCCCCTCAGCCCCTTCACCAGCTTTGGTGCCCTCCTCTGGATGCACTCAAGGACCTTCCCATCTTTCTTAGATTTGGGTCCCAGAACTGCACAGTGGTAGATCTAACTCACCCAATGGTCTTGGGATGTGGTGGCCCTGTCTCTTAGATTGGACCATAAAAGAGGAACCCCTGCTTTTCATCGGGTCAGGCATGATGCTTTCAATGTATGCATTAACTTTCCTCTGGTGGAACAAGAACCAGACTGCAAGGGAAACGTAGCACCCATTTGGTGAGCTGGTCAGGGAAGCTCAACAATGCGAGAAGTACTTGTGTAAGCATGGGACGTGATGCCTGCGAGGGAACCTGCATGGCACTGAATCCAGTTTCAAGCTGTTTCCTCCTTTCTTCACCTACTTGGAGTGCCCTGGGGCTTTGCAGTTACTTTGTAAAGTGGTTGTTGGTGCAGGTACTTGGGACTCTTCAGGGTGTGCAGCCGCAATCGTCAAATGCGTTGCTTGGATTCAGAGTTTCGGTGTTTGGACACATCAGTGATGTGGTATGTTCCTAATCTCCAAGTGGCTGGGGGTAGTTCTGATGATCTGGTTGGAGAGGTAAATACTCACCGCTGCATATTTCAGTGTTACTTTGAACAAAGGGCTAAAAAATATGATCTATTGTCCCAGCAAACATTCCTGTCAGGGAACGTATTTGCTCGATTGTTGGGGAAGGCTGGATCTGAAGGGATGTGAACTTACTCCAAGGTAATGTTGTTTACACATTTCAGATGCATGATGGCAAATGATTTTGCTTTCTGCTCTCTGTGCCCCCATGGAGGCTGTGCACTAACTGGGAGTTAGAAAGGTGTTTCCTGCTAGACTCAACCAAACCTTAACCTCTGTCTTAGGATGAGCTGAAGGGATGAGCTCCTTCCGACTGGGATTGGGAAGACAGAACCTTTTGGAGCTTTCTTTTTGTTCCAGAGCTGTTGGAGCTTTTCCAGTGGTAGTGTGCTCTTTGGGACTCTTGACAGCAGTTTGAAATACTGCTGCGGTGCTCAGTGGGAATTACAGGGAACCTTTGGTCAGCTGCAGTTCCCAGTGGTGCTGTACTGCTTTACCCCTTCCCTCGGGATAGAGCCTGTGGTTGGCAGAGCTCCAGCTGTGCTGTGTCATGGGAGATGTTGCTTGGTGAGAGATAGAGATAGCCTGGCCATCTTCCATAAGCAGATAGTTTCTGGAGGACAAAGCCATGATATTTTCATGAGCCAACATAGTGAAAAATAGCCCAGCCATACATTTCCTGTTCGGGCCTACTGCAGTGGAAAACTTGTCATCACAGCTACCTATTAAATGAGAACCTTCGCCCTAATCAGGTAACAGTTGCAACACTGCATAAAGATAAAAAGCCCTCAATGAGATGAAATACACATCTGGAAGGGGTAGAAATAGCACTGGCAGAGGAGATGCTGGAATAAGGACTCGTCACATAGAGGGTGTTGAGATCCAGGATGTAGTTGTGGGAAGAAGAGAGCTGCTACGTCTCCCAGCTGCAGCGGCTGGAGATTAGGGGTAAAGGCAGCGTATGTCAGAAACGTCTAGACAAGGTGGAAACTTACTGCAAGTATGGGGAGGGGAAGAAAAGAAAGGGAGAAGAAAGAATTGAAACAAAGAGCCAGTAGATCGTATGATTATACGCTGCCTAAGGAAGACAGGGTGAGATTATAGGATTCTCTGGGGAAGCTCTACATGAAACAATTGCGTGTTCAATTAGGTGCACTGTGTTAGGGGGTTTTAATTAAAAAGGGGGGTTTAAATGCTCAAAAAATTGTGGAGGAGGGTGGTAAAGTGCTGAGCTGAAACCCGTTTTTAACTCTATGTACTGCATAGAGGGGGAGGAAGAGACAGCAGAGAGAGGGATGCGTTTGACACGTGTCAGAGATAGCAACAGCTCCAGTGACAATTTTAAGGAAATTAAATGGAAATGAAAGGGAAGCGTTTTAGAGCAGAAGTCCCAAAAGCACTTAAAAATATCAACCATCAGAAAAGCTCAGCGTCTGTCAGCAGTGGGGGAGCAGCTCCTTTCATGACCAGCATGCTAAGCGCAGAGGGCCAAGCCTGTGTCAGCTCTGAGACACCAGGCCTCAATCTGATGCACATCAAAAGCTGTGCCAGAGCACAGGAGAACAGCTCCTTCCAGCAAGCCAAAGCTCTTAAATCCCAGCTTCGTCTGGGGATCTGTGAAAGGATTGGGATTCTTGGGTATTGGATTATCAGCTTCGTGCCTTCTCTAATTCTTCAACTAAGCTGGCCAGGGCAGTTCATCAGATCGTGATGATTCCATGGGGTTTGCCTCCTCATCACCCATTGCTTTTGCTGTCCTGCTCCATGGGGCTTGAGGAGTGGCCTCAGCCCCTGGCCATGCTCTTCATCTTCACCTCAAGGTGACTTCAAGGGGAACAGGCTCTCTGCTCCCCTTCTCAGCTGCTTGCTCATGGTGCACAGTTGCCATCTGCAAGGCAGGGCACCACAAGGAAGTGTGTTAGGAAGCAACGGGAACTGAGACTTTGCAAGCACAGTTTGACTTCCTGATTTCAATTTCTCATGGTCTTGCAAGGCCACCTAATGCACAGTGGTCCTCTACTAAAAATCAGCACTTGGCTGTCATCGTGTGGCCTTTTTTGCCTTAGGGCCATGCTTGCTTTCATTCCTCTGCCCCACTCCCAGTTTAGTCTCTGTCCATCTCATAGGTACTTTCATCCTTCTCAGTTCTACCACACCAGCAACAGAAGCAAGCATGATGTGACACCACTGTTACTTCTTTTGGACTCCCATTGCCTGTGTGATCCAGATCAGGCAGCCTCACGCAGAGAGGACCCACAGATGTGCACACCAGGGTCTAAGCGGGAGAGCAGTGAGTGTGTTCCGTGAGGAAGCGAGAGATGAAAAAGATACTGGCATGTTTTCATTTCCTCAGGAACACATCCCAGAAAAAGCCCACAAGAGGGTGAGTCATGCACAGAGGATATTGGCCTCTCTGAGTTGCAGCTGCTAGTTTTTAATTCTATCATTTTAATTTACCAGACAAATAAAATACAAGAAGGAAGGAATGACAGGATAGGATGCATATAATCATCTCTGTAGGATTCTCCCTTTCTCGGCTTGTATGTGTGAGATTGGCTGTTGGATCTCACGTCTTTGAGCTATGGAGCTGGTCATGCAGAAGTGAAGCTTGTGCAGATGCAGCTGTAGGCTTGAGGTGCAGTTTTGTGAGCTTGTTTAAGATCATGTCATTGGTGAAAACAATGAAAAATAAAACTAATTTCTATCTTTTTTGCATAAGTACTTTAGCATCCATCTGTAACCTTCATCTGAGGCCAGGCAAGGCAAACTTGGGAGGAGTGGCTGATAGGCCTGAAGGTTGTGCTGATACCCAGAGGGACCTGGACAGGCTGAAGAAATGGGCCAACAGGAGCCTCGTCCAGTTCAACAAGTGGAAGTGCAAAGTCCCGTCCTTGGGAAGGAACAACCCCAGGCACCAGTACAAGCTGGGAGGTGCCCAGTTGGAAAGCAGCTGTGCAGAAGAGGGACATGGGTGTCCTGATGGACACAGAGTTGAATGTGAGCCAGCAATGTGCCCTCATGGCAAAGATGACAGCTGGCATCCTGAGCTTCATTAGGCAGAGAACTGACAGCAGCAGAGGAGGTGATCTTTTCCCTCCGCTCAACACTGGTGAGATGTTGTCTCCACTGCTGGACTCCCAGTGTAAAAGAGGAATGGTCATACTGGAATGAGTCAAAGGCAGGGCCAAGATAAGGGGCTGGTGTATCGTGTATAAGGCAAGGCTGAGAGCACAGGGGTTGTTTGGTCTGGAGAAGGGAAGGCTCGGGGGGGGATCTTATCAGTGAACACAAATGGAAATGCAGGGAATTGCATTTAAACGTAAGAAGAAGCTCTCTATGAGGGAGGTCAGACATGGGAACAGGTTGCCCAGAGTGGTGGTAGTCCCTATGCTTGGAGATACAACGTGAACCTGAGCAGCTGCCCTTTGTGACCCTGCTCTGAGCAGGAGGTTTGGCCTAGATGATCTGCAGAGCAGCCTTCTGACCTCAGTGATGCTGTGATACCACTGAATGAGTTATTCAGTTGTCAATGAGTTGAGATGATCTGCTAAAGAACTGAAGTGATTCTGTGCTCAGCACGAAGCTTCCACTTGGCCAGTGTGGATTAGTTGAGTCAGATCACCAGTCTGTCAACTGGATAAACATTTCTCTTCCATTTGTGACAGGGTCCTCCCTTTGGCACACTCTGAGTAGTAGAAAGTCAAGTGCTCTGGTGCAGAGCAAAGCCAGAGAGAGTTTATGACCTCTAAGAACTGTTTTTGTTAGATGAGTAACAAATGGAAGAGGAAGGCTGTAGCAAGATCTTTTCCATATGTCAGGTCAGAAGCTCTTCAGTTACCAGCCATCTCTTGCTCTCAGGCTTGGCTGGAGCGAGCACAGATGGCATTTTTCAGGGTTCATGCCATGAGGTATGCAGAGTTGGTTGCAAACACAACAAGGCACATTGGTAGCACAGTGCCAGTACTTCAAATGCCACCTTAAGCTATCTCACTGAAGAAGGAAGCAGTGTGGTTTCAAGATACGACTGTGCTCAGGGGTCTCAGGAAGGAGAGAGCAACGAAGTCTAAAAGGTCAGGTTGTAATTATGGAAGGTCTGGTGGGACAGCCTTAAGGTTCAGGCAAGTCAAAGGTTCTGCAGAACTAAGAGCTCAAGCAGCCAGTTGTGGGGGGGATGTGGTCAGCGGTACCTTAGCTGATGGACACGAAGCATGGAAACTACCCAGCTCCTGCCTTGGAACATCCTGCACTTCCTAGCCTAGGCCAGCCTGGAGTGAACTGAAAGTGGCTGAGAGCAAAGTTCCATATGCATGTGTTGTTCTAGGCTTTTCCACTGTCAGATTTTGTTCAGGGTCTCCTCTATTTCTTCCTGCTTTTTACTGAGGTATCCAAGCCAGTGGCACAGGAGGGGCAGGGATGAGAGGTGGATTAGGCAGTTTTGCTTTTAAAAGCATCCAAGACAGATCTGTAAAAGCATGAAGTTACTCAATAAAATAGCTTTTTATTATTACCATTGTTTTTGAAAGACATGGAAATCCTAAAACTATAAAGTAGTGGCAAAAAAAACTCTGCAGGACCCTCTGTGTATTCCTCTCCTCACCTTGTAGATAAGAGGGTATAGGTTTCTAAAAGCAATTTAAAATTGAAGTGCAGTGTTCCTATTCCCTTGCCCCCTCCAACTTACTGAAGTGAGATAAAATACAAACTCTTGCAAATACCATTTCTCTAGTATGGGAATGCAGTTCTGGACAACCTTTCTGGGACTATACTCTTGTGTCATGGAAACTAATCCTATACTTTGAATATGATATTGAATTAGATTCTGCTTTTTCTCTTTATTGATTGTATACAGAATGGCAGAATTCTCTTTATTGATTTTATACAATGGCAGATTGTATACAGAATACCTGTTTCTCTGTAGATTTAGGCTTTTAATTTCCATCTGAAGATACTAAGAATTCAAGGAGCTGTGGCACTCGGCAATGCTGGTACCCTCAGAGCTGTGGTGAGCAGGCTGTAAGAAGATTCCAGTACAGCATTGCTGTCTAACCTACTGCTGCTGCTTCTGTACAGTGCTGTCAGAGAAAACCAGAGCAAGTGGAAAAGGCTTTATTCAGTCTAGGAAGAAAATTGTGATGGCCAGGGGTGATAGGAAAGGTATGATTGAAGTTCCTCCTGTAAAACACCTTGTAGCCTACTCTGCTGTCTCATTTGCAGCCTCGGTGGGGTGTCAGGCAGGAACTGGACGTTAATGAACACAAGGAGGCTTGAATGTGGCAACTGTTAATTGCAGGCAACTGTGGGAGGGATGATGCCAAGATTGTCACGGTAATGCCAGAAGGATCCAACTGGAGTGCTTAAAATTCAGTCATGCAGGATTGTGTTTGAAGCCTGTTCTCACCTCTCAGGGTGGCTCTATGCAAATCCTGGATTATCATAACCCTTCAAAACGAGACACGCTTGAACTTCCTAAATTCAGGTGGGATGTTAGAATTTGTGCCTGTCCCTAAGTGGAAACAGGCTGTGAGCACAGTCTTTGGTATGGCCTGACAGGAGGCCTGTCTAGCTGATGGCATGGGTATTCTGGAAGGGGATGTAGGAGGAGGTGGAAGTTAAAGGAGTCGAGTTCTGTGCTCATCAGTGCAAATTTGTGGGCTCAAAAGGAAACATGCAGTACTGTATGGGGCTGACTTGCCCATCAGCCAGGGGAATGATGCCTTTGCAGTAACTTTGGTCTTTGGTACAGTGTTGTCATTGGGGGGAGAGCTGCTTCCTCGATGACACTCAGCTCCTCAAAGTGGTGTACAAGTGACTTCAGTCTGGTGAAACTCCCTGAGCTTCCTTGTTCTCAGGGTGAGAGCACAGTCACTTTGAAGCAGAGGATCTGGCACTAGGTGGGTTCTTATATCTCTGTGTGCTCCGAATGCTTTGTCTTCAGTGTTCCAGAGGTAGCCTCCAATATCCCATAGAGAGGAAGAAATACTATTAACTAGAGCTCTTGAATGCAGGTGCTCTGAATTGCAGCTGACTTTCCTCTTGGGAGAGCTTAGGAGCTGCAGGGGATGATGCCGAGTGTGAGGAACAAGCCTTTAGCTCACTGACATACATTTCTGCTCAAGCAGTGCCTCGGTGTGACATGGTTTATTCCTCTAGGGGCCTGTGGCTGCTCAGCAGAGCAGAAGACTGCTGGGATGTGTTGTTCCGGTGCGTTACCCTGCGTCCCAGGAGGACCTTACCAGGCTGGGCATCCCTCAGCATCAGGGTTTGCTTGGCGCTGGGTGCTGCTGGAGGGCAGGGCAGGGCAGGGCACTGTGTGTTGGCAGGAGTGGGCATCAGTAGCCATCTTCCTGCGGGCACCTCCTGAAGGTGCAGAAAAGGGGTGCTGTGCATGGGCTGGCAATCACTGGTTTGAGCAAACGTGTGAAAATCCCCAGCAACTGTTTCCTGGCTTTCATGCCCGTGCTTGTTTGCTGGGCTGCCTCATATTGCAGGGTCAGAGAGACGCTGGAGCTTGTGGGCTGTATTAGAGGAGCATGTGTACACACATGCAGAGTCAACCCCATGTGTATGGCTAGAGGACCTGAACTGGAGAATTCATCATGTAATTTGTGATCCTGCACATAAGTAGGTATTTCTGTATTTGGTGTGAGGGGAAGAAAGGCAAAAACCTCCAGTGTGAACACAAGGGAATCCACTGTGGCTGATCTGAAAGAGAAAATGTGGAATATGAAGTTGTCTTAAGTGTCCCTGGTGCTCTATTTGTACTCACTGTCTTTGAGGATAAAAAGGAGACAATTTGGTACCTCTTGTGTAAAAGAAACCGAGGATGCTTAACTGAACTCAGTGAATGGGCCAACCTGGCAGCACTGAGACAGTGGCAGAGCACTGAGGTGGCAGCTGAAGGGGGAGATGACTTTGACTTGCCTCTGTTCTCCCAGGGCAATCTCTGTGGAACACTGGGGACCCTTATATCTGTACACACTCAGCCCTCACATTTGGCCTTGCTTGTCACTAGAGGGAAAGGACAGCAGCTTTTTAGCGGCTTGATCCGCTTCTTGCTGGTTTCTCATGGACAATGAAGGAATCCTTTCTAAACCTCCAGTGTCAGTCTTCACAGCTGGCCAAGACGCTGGAGCTAAGTCACAAATGGGGCAGAGTTTGGATTGTGGTGTTGGGGGTTTTCTCATGTTGTAAATAGTTTTGTGGGTTTTGTTTTCCCTTTCTAAGGACCAAACTGCTCAAATCGGAATTTGGAGCAGGTTTAGTCAAAAAGCAGTACTGGTGCTGATAGAAATGTAAGTCAGAAGAAACTGTTTTCCTGGTTCTTGTTTTCAAAGTGACCATTTTCCTTCTAGATGATGCTGTCAGTGTTGTTAGATTTGTGACTTAAAGCAGCTTTGCCTACTTCTGCTTTGCTCTGTGGAGGGTGCCTTGGTCAGCCGAGCTGCAGAAACAGCAAATGTCAGTGGAATGTAGAAGGGACTGAAAGCTTTAGAGAGAAAATGCAGCTTCCTGCATTCATAGGTTTGGTTGTGTAGACTTCTATACCCTAAATACACTCCCTGTTCCTGCAGGAAGTCAGACAGAGCAGGGTGGACTGGTTCTGTGCAGCTGGGCTTCACAGCAACTGTTCCTCTATAGCTCTGCAGAAACACTCGGGCTCTGTGGAGCAAACCTCTCAGAACTGAAGGCAGTAGCAAATGGGGTGTGTGTGGATGCAGTTGGTATCTGCTGCAGGGGGTAAGGGTGCCCAGCAACATCCTGAGTACTGTGCTAATAATGGAGGGAGAGGTGCCTTGGGCTGGCAGGAGGTTGTTGTAGGGGTGAGGCTGAGTATCGGTATCCTGGCTGCAGAGCAATCCAGCTTCTCTGCTGCGTGTTCATGGCATGGAAAGGATCAGTTCCTGAGATGTTTTCTAGGGACAGGGGCAGGTTGGGGCTGGAATATTTTAAGCTGCCTTTCCTCCTGCCCCCCATAAGCCCATTGAATGTCACACTGTGCAAGCAAAAGACATATGAGGAGGAGAGGTTACGAAGGCACATTGCAAACATAGCTGAGAATTGAGCATGTTTGGACTGTAATGACCACATTTGTAGAACCTGATGCATCTTCAGGCTAACAGCCATCCTGTTCGCCCACCAGTGTGGCAGGTCCTCCTGCTGCCTGCTGCCACCAGGCTCTTGCCACAGACACGTCCTCTCCTGGGTCCCACAGAGCTGCACTAGGGCCAGGCTGTGGTCACAGTAGGAGTGCTGTGGCCTTATGGAGCTGATGCTGCCAAAATACTAACAGCGGAAAGATCAGACTTTAATTCTCCATAATAGCATCCTGCTTAACATAATCCCATGATCTGGGGAGGGGACAGCGTGGTGTCAGGGCCACATGGCCTGGGGTGCAGGGGCAGTGCAGCTGCAGGACAGAGCTCAGGTTTGCTGTCCTCACCCCTCCGGAGTTCCCCTCTCGTTTCTCCTGATGTACACTGAGAAGAGCCCTTGTTCCCTGTGGTCCTCACATCTTGCAGTCAGGAGTTTGAAGAGCATTCCTCTGCCTCTCCAGCAGGATCGGTACTGCTATGCTGGCCCCACATGAAGCCACTTCATCGCTCGGTAAAGCTGCTGTTGGGTCACCTCAGCAGAGCGATACCTTCTCCTGCACTTCTGTGCTCCTGGGTGACTTTTACTGGAAGGGTTTAAGCCTGTTGCCTGAGATAACTGCATGAATGATTGACCAGGCTGTGCTAACTCATGTCAGAGATGTCCTCCTGCTTTGTCTCTGAAGGATGCTGAGGGATGGCTTGCCAGACCCTAGCTCCAGTCCCTCTGCTTTCTCTGCAAGGGAGGAGAATTCATGTGAAAGGGAATATGGCACGATTTTCTTCTCACAAGAGACATGCAGATCTAGTACATTACAATAAACTACAGTTATTTTGTGGGTCAGGAGCCCATAGCCTTGTTATGGGCCACACAATGATTCTTTGGCATTGGCCTAACTGAGGGTGGAGGTGGTGAAGATGGAGGAGTCCCATACTGTAGCTCAGCATAGAGCAGCATGGGCAATACTGAGGTGCTTCTCCTGCAGGTGGTATGAGCTCTTCAAAGTGAACGCCAGGATGTAGTGCCCACTTGGCTAACGGTGCAGGGGGCAGCAGGGAAGGTTTTGTCTTTCAAAAGCAGGTCAGGCTCTCTCTGAGGATCCCTGTGGAGTGTTTTCTTCCCCAGACACATATGTTGAGACTGGTGACTCGGAGTTACACAAAGCAAATCTTGAGAAGCTTTCTTAGACTTGGGGAACTAAGCAGGAACAAGTAAAACTGCTCACTGATTCTGGTAAGAGGGAGCTTTGAGCTCGATTGAATAAGCATAGCAAGTTTCATTTTCCATCTTGTGGCGTGTCGTGGGGGTGATTTGAACTGTGCAGTGCTCTGAGTCTGGTGTCAGATGTCCCCAGTGAGCAGATAAGCCAGGTTCTGCACCATGGTTTGCTGTGATTACAGTGCCTTGGGCCATGTGGTGCTGTGGAGGTACTGGTCGTGGTATCTGTCATAAAGCATTTGCATGGTTGCAAAACCAATCTGCTACGTATGTTAGGACAAGTGAGTGCTTACTGTGGATAAACCATTTCCCTCTAACCTATCACAAAGTGATAGACGTTTCCCAGGTGGTTGTGTGAGTGGTAGAGCTGGCTTCCTCTAACCACAGCCTGGGACAAATGTAGGCCCAGGCAACCCTGATGGTGAAAACTGGACAGTGATGCATCTCGGGGCTTTGCAAGGGTCTTTTTGTTGTACAGCGATCTTTCTGTGGCTGAGGGCTCTTTGCAGGCTATCTTGGATGATGAGTTTAGTCCACATGAGCAGCTTTGTCACCCTGCATGAGCAGCCTTTGTGAGATGGACCTTCTGGGTTCTGTGCTTGATGACTGTCAGAGTGTTCATGCAAATTGAACAAGGAGGTTGGAAGTCCTGCTCCAGAGAGCCTGCTCCTGTGCATCCACTGCCTTCATCTGCCCAGGCTCCTGGTGGGTCCTGGAGCCATAACCCCTTCCTAACTGGGTGCACGGGATGGCCATTCACCGGGTGACCAATGGGGGTCTGGGGTAGGGATTTCTCCACCCAGATGCCTTTTTTCCTGTGTTTTGCTGTGGTCTTGGTCTCCCTCTTAAGTTTAAGCTTAGGTTTAGTCACCTGGTGCTGAAAGCTACAGGGAAATGTCTCCCATCCAGACAGTCAGCTTTATGGTCTTTGCTTTAAATGTCCTCATAATGTCTTTTGTTAAGAGTTCAATCTCTTGATAATACCTGTAACTTAGATTTGTTCCCGAAGAATTACTTGCTGTTGGTATTCTGGTCATCAACAGCCTTTTAATGGGAATCCTTGGCAGCATTAGAGCTGGGTTGCCTCTGCTCTGTGGCCGTGCTCTGTCCTGATGAGCTCCCCACGAGCACTGCTTTCATGCTGGGCCTGCTGCTGGCTCTCCAGGAACTGGAGCAGAGCTCTCAGCCCCTGCACTGATCCAGGCTCTTGGCACAGGCACAGCCTGGTTCTAAACTTGTCTCTGAGATAGTTTTCCATGGGTTTGCATGGGCCCGATGGACGAGCAGGGGGGTGTTTTATATGGTGTCATTGTTTGGTTAGCTAATGAAGTAGGGAAAACAGAGAGCCGCCATCCTTGGCTCTGTGAAAGCTGTCAACAGGCAGCCCTGGGAGAGCAGGGACCCAGCAGGCTGGGCACTGGACTGGGGCTCCAAGGGGTGGTTTTGGTTCCTGACTCAACATGGAGAAGCCATGGATGAAATGCAGGACAGGCTGCATCAGCCTGAGATGAGCTGGGAGCTGCTGGGAGCTGTGTGCTCCAGCTGCTGCAGTGGTGCATGGTGGAGGCCAGCCTTGGTCTGCTGCTGCCTGCCCGGGGCGAATGCAAACACTTCAGTCTTTCTTCAGGAGTAACTTGCCCACAGAAGGGTGGCTTCCCTCCCTCATGGCTTGTGCCCTACCACGTAACGTGGGGCAGTTCCTGTAGTTGTTCTATCTGGTGCTGAGGAGGCTGCTGCCCGCAGTGGCTCTGCTGGAGAGCAGAAAGCACAAGGAAAACAATAAAACATCTTCCTGCATCCCCCTTTAGTTTGCTGTTTTGACTTCAGACGCAAGCTGCCATCATTTCCACATGGAGCAGCCACATGAAAAGCACCACTAAACAGTCCTCTGAGTTTCTCAACAAGAAACACAGCAGCTAAATATATTTAATCTGTGGGTATTGTTCATCTTGGCTTTAATTTCCTGTTCTCAAAAGGTTTAGGAATTTAAACCCATGAATCATTACTGAAGCTGTTAATGCTTGGAGCCTTTTTCAGAAATGGAGATAAAGGGACTGATATTAATACCAGCTTAGCATGAATTCAGCCAGAACAACTCCCTGAGAAGTTCACTGCCATCCCAGAGATAGCACTTGGTTTCTAACCATGACAGTAGCTAGTAAGAAGTGGGTGGGTGGATGAGCTCATTCTTCTCCAGGTAAACAGGATGCTTCCGTTTAAGATGAAGTTTAACAAAAAGCCTTCTGGGCAGGTTCCAGGCTGCACCATCCCCACTGGAGACCTCTCAAGCCCTGCTCTGTTCCTCTCTTCCTAAAATTGCAGCATCTATTCAAGCAGTGACTTTTCAGAATGTAGTCATCAGATTTCTCTGGTGCTGGAGGTCATGCACTTGCCCAATACTGAAGAAAACATTGGCAGAAGACTTTGCTCAGTTCCATCTAGGTGGGCTTTCAGGTGCCTGCTTTTATACTAGCATTCTGCAAGCATCTTCCCCAAGTCCTGACCTTAAAAGCCTCCCAGATAGCTCAGAAGCAAGGTCTGGCCATGAGGTGCTTCACTGGAGGAGGCTGCTTCCATTTCTCTGGAGATTGAACAGAATTTAGAGTAAATCAGGTTACTCATCTTCTTTCAGGATCCTGGCTTGGCTGCAGGACCACACCAGGCTTCCTGTGACTCCTCAGCAATTGAAGCTTGGAGGTCAAAACAAAGTCCAGGAGAGCTTATAGGAAGGTCCTAAGTAATTATTGTAGTCAGAAGTATAGTCAGAGATGAGAAGTGTATGGGGTCTGGGTTCCATTTCTGCATTGACTTGGTTTTAGTTCTGGAATGTCATAGAAATAGAGAATTATTTAGAAGGGAAGTGACTTCTGGGGGGCTTCTGGTCTGTTCCCCTGCTCACAGCAGGGCCATCTGCCTGGCTGATAATATTGTTGGTAGATGTGACTGTGCAGAAGAAACTGCCTTCACCTTTCTTGCTTGATTTGTGCCTTTGGGTAGCACAGAAGCAGAGAAACATTTGGAAGGAACAAGCTTGGTCTTCCTTAGCAGGTTTGCTCTAATGATTTCTGTTTCCAGGATGGAAGAGGAATGGCCTGGTTTCTAGCATCTTCTTTCCTCTGCTTCCCTCAGGAAAGGGAAGGCTCTGGTGTAGAGGTGATCCTGCTTTATCTTACTCCCTGTGCTGGTGATGTGCTGGAGAACTGCTTCTTCTTGAGGTGGGGGATTGTTTTCTGTGTTCATCTGTGCTGTGACTGAGAGACCTTGTTGTCAAACAGACATACAGTGGAAGCAACGTAGGTGTTTCCAGCTCAGGAACGTGCTGGCTTGCAAAGGTTCTACAAGTCCAGCAATGCTGCACCAAGTCACTGTTGCCTTAACCCTGACAGAGCTGCAGCAGTTGTGTGCAAGCAGTGCCCTGTTTGGGAAGAGCTGCACTATTTGCTTACATATATGAAAATGAACCTGAACTCGAATGAGAAATTGAGACATTGCTACAAATGCAGCTGTAATTTAATTTCCTCTCCTTTCAAAACCCGTCTTTAAAATGTGTTAGAGTCCTACAAAGCAAAATGCTAAGGAATGCACATCCTGCAAGCCTGTAGCTTCTAGTACCAAAACCAGCAGCTGAGTTGGAATACCTGATGTTATCCATATGACCGCTGCTGGTGTCACCTAAGCACCAATGAGCCCACTCTGAGCAGTTTGGATTCACTCTGAACTCGTGCAGCAGAGCCCTGTGGCATGCTGCCTGCTGATGAGCTGCTTTATAAGGAAAAGGCCTCTGTCCCCTTCTCGCCTCTGTTCTCCATCCTCAATTAGCTCCAGTCTCTGAGGCTGCAGCCCATGACTGCATCTTTTCCTTTCATGGAGCACTCTGGAGCCACTCCTGCTCCTGGAACAAGCACACTCAGAGCCAGAAAGCACCAGGCTCCGTCTGAGCCTCTGGGGCTGTCTCTCCATCTGTTTGTTTAATGACACGCAGCAGCCTCATCTCTGCCTTTGCACCCTCAGGACAATAATCCACTCTGATGTTCAGGCCAGCCAGCTATTTTTCCGAGACAGGACTGGGACTGGTGCACTGGAGGTCGGAGACTGTTTGAAATTCTTCTTTTGAACTGCTTGTGGCTCAAAAAGTTGCTCTGAGATGTGCAGGACACACAGAAAGCTCGCACGAGTTTTCTTGCTTGTTTTCCTCTGTTTGTGAGCCTCAGAATACACATACAGTGTGTCTGGGAGGACACCAGCTTGAAGGTTGGGAGGCAAGGACTTTTACCTAGCTCTAATGTGCAGCTTTGGCCAAGCACCTTTGCTCAGCTTTTCACTGCTGGCTTAGCATGAACTGTTCAGAGTCTTTGAAGCAGGACACAGGAATGGACATCTGCAGAGTTGGTGCCATTCTGTAAAGCTGAATGTAGATTCACAATGGTGGTGGTGGCAGCAGCGCTGGGTTTTAAAAGCTTATTACACAATTCTGTGAAGCAGAGAGGTGTAAGGGACTTGCTGTCACAATCCAGAACTGCCAGGATTAGGTTGTATCTGTGGTAAAATGGACCTGCTGGGGTGGTGTCAGAGCTGCCCTGCATCCTGTGAACACTCTGGTCAATAGAGGAAGGAGGAAAATAAAAACAAGGTCCAACATCTAACAGTGGACCACAAAGGTTATCCAGTGGTCTGGTTCTGTGTCTGAGACCTTGTACAAAGTGGGGTCCTGTTCTGCCATGTGCAATACAGGCCCAGGGCACTGTGAGCCAGACTTCCTGAAGCTGGTGATGTGATCCCTGGCTTTCTTTTTGCAAGTTCCAGATGGTCATAGCTCACCATGGGGCCGGGGAAGATGCTTCAGGGGCTGTAGAGAAGGAGGACAGGGCTGGGAATGGCAGGGGGAGCTACTCTTGTCTGCAGTGCCGTTGAGAAACTCAGACTAGCCAAATACCCACATCTGAACACCTGCAGCTGCTGACAAAGGCGATGCCAGGCTGAATGAGATGCAAGCCTTGTATTACAGAGACAGATGGAGCAAAGTAAGAGGGAGGCATGGGTCAGAGGAGAGCAGCAGCTGATACGTGCAGGCATCCCTCTCCAGGGTGATGGAGCAGGAGCAGTTTCCTTTCCAGAGCCAGCCATTACCCAGCATGGTGCTGAGCACAGTGGGTACCCTTCATGTAACGTCACCAACAGTGCATTAACAAAAGCCCTAAAGAAGAGCAGAGCGGGCCTATCATTCACTGAGGAGCCACAGCTACACCAGAAGAGCATCTCAATTTGATGATGAAAGTCAGGGCTATTGAAGTCTTTCCCTGCCGTACCTTTGTGAAGGGACCTCAGGGCCCTGGAGAAAGTGAGATGGTGCTTCTTGTGGTGCCTTTGGAGTGGGAAGGACGATGGATGCATGGGAGCCCTTCTGCTCCTGTAGCACAGCATCTCGTGGAGTTTATCCACCAGCAGACTGTGCAGCCAGCCTTTCAAATTCTTCCATTTGCGTCCTGGTAATAGTGCAACAAGGCAGTTCTCTTCATTGTAAGACTCTCCCTTTGCTTTCAGAGGGGTTCAGGATATCTAACTCTTTCCCCTCCTCTTCCCTGCTCCCCCAAAGGACTTTGTTTTCTCCCAGAGCAGCATGTTGCATCCTTCTCTCCCCCAGCAGATGGGTTTGGATGAGTGTGTATACTGAGGGTTAGTGCTGCTACCTGCTCTTTTAGCAGGAAAAGCCCCCGCATGCAGAAGAGAACAAAGCCGGAGGATTCCCAAGGTCCTCATTGATGCAGAAGGCACCGAGCGGAGAGTGAAAGAGATAACAGAAGCGCAGCAAGATCCTCCTCTGTCCCTCCCCCTTCCTCGCCCTCTGATTCAAGGAGCAGAGCCTGGTTTGTGAATGGAGCCGAGGCTCGTTCAGACGGAACAGATAACCAGTAAAGGCACACAGCAGTGCCGCTCACAAGCCAGAGTCAGCAACGAAGAGGTAGCGGCGCTGCAGAGGGGGCTCATTTCCCAGTGAGTCACTGGTGCGTGGCAGATGGAAGGAACTAATAAAACATTACGGGCTTGCAGAGCTTTGATCTTCCTGCTATTTCCCCCCTGCTTCCCAAGGGCGCAGGCTGTGGTGTCGAAACCGAGAGGGTGGAAATCTCATCTGGAAAAGGCTACCCTGGCAGCAGTGGCTTGTGGAGAGAAGGTCAGGAGGCCCCGATCCAGCACATCAGTGCATGCTGGAGTTTAGCCCCAGGGTGTTCTCGTAGCTGTTGTATCCCTTGTTCTGTTGATGCTGGTGCATCTCCCAGCCTTCTTGCGGGTCTGCTGGAGCAGGAGTGGGATGAAAACAGCCGTTTTGCAGCTTTGCACTGATTTGTTAGGTTCCAGACTATGCACAGAAAATAGGAGAGGTGGAGAGCCTCAGGGCCTGCTATGTGGTCAGCTTTCATTGTATTTCCTTAGTGCCATGTAAGAGGGTTACCTCTCTTTGTGGAAGAAACACGTAATGCTTCCAGGATTGTGTGGTTTGGCTTGTTTGTTTGTTTTTCCTAAAGGAAAATCCATGTGGCTTCTCACAGAGAAGTATTGATCCAGAGCTAAGTACAAAAGCAACCTGAACCTGTAAGTGGAGGTGGGAAATCACACAAGAGTCATGGCTTTTGTTTGAAGGTTCTCACAGAACCTAGCAGAAATGTGGGGCTAGAAAGAGGTAAGGGCAAAGGATTTGTTTAATGTCAGGATGTAGCATTGTAACTTGGGACTTCCATGGGGCCTTTCTGTTCCAGATACTGTATTTCTCTTTTTTGTCCATGAATATATTGTATTCCTTGGCTGATCCCATGAGCCATCACAGTAGCCGGGGGCTCTGGATCAGGGTGCAACAGCAGAGGTTCAGAAGTGCAGCTATGGAGTAGTTTTCAGCTGTGTTAACAGATCTTGCTAGCCTGGCTTCATGTGAGCAGAAGGCCCATGGTTTCATAGAATCATGGAATAGTCAGGGTTTGAAAGGACCTTAAGATCATCCAGTTCCAACCCCCCTGCCATGGGCAGGGACACCTTGCTCTAAACCGTGTCACTCAAGGCCCTGTCCAACCTGGCCTTGAACACTGCCAGGGATGGAGCATTCACAACCTCCCTGGGCAACCCATTCCAGTGCCTCACCACCCTAACAGGAAAGAATTTCCTCCTTATATCCAATCTAAACTGCCCCTGTTTCAGTTTTAACCCATTACCCCTTGTCCTATCACTACAGTCCCTAATGAAGAGTCCATCCCCAGCATCCCTATCAGCCCCCTTCAGACACTGGAAGGCTGCTATGAGGTCTCCCCGCAGCCTTCTCTTCTCCAGGCTGAACAGCCCCAACTTTCTCAGCCTGTCTTCATACGGGAGGTGCTCCAGTCCCTGAGCATCCTCGTGGCCTCCTCTGGACTTGTTCCAACAGTTCCATGTCCTTTTTATGTTGAGGACACCTGTGAGGGGGTTTCTAACCAGTTATCCCCTTCCTGAGTGGGAAGGAGGGAGGGAAGGGTGGACTCTGCCCCCAGGTGAGTCCAGAAGTGATGTCCTTGGTCAGGAAGAGCAGACCCCAGTGAATGCAGGTCATACCCAGGGCACAGGGCAGGGAGCTGAGTCAGGACTGGTTTGTCTTTGGGGCTTTTATTGTTTAACACTGAGAAAACCAAAAAATTCAGAGTTAAAATGGCTCTTTAAATTGGAGAGCAAACAGGGAAGGAGGCCTGGGCAGACTGAACACTTACAAAATATCTTGTTGGGGTTTTTTTTCTTTAACATAGTTTGCCAAAACCTCTTAGTAAGATTTTTGCACTGATCTTGGACAGGAAAACATTGCAAAACCCCACATTCCCCTTGGATGATAACATTGTTTCCTGCCCTGCTCTAATACCAGCCCTGCTGTCCTTTTGCCTCAATTCCTGGGATTGCTTTACTGAAATGTTTGCTTTCTCCACTGGGCTGGACCCTGACACTTCCTACTGGTTTTGGGGGATTGGCTGAAACCTCTCCAAGCCCAGAGGCAGCACAGCCCAAACTCATGCTTACTCCTCTGGAGCTAAATCTGTGTTCCCAGCTGATGTTCTTGACACGATCCCACCCGTTCACCTCCAGAGAGCCAGCTGATATGTATGGATCCAACCAACTGGATTTATAACTGCCACAAGGAAGTGATAAGGGCCAAAGCTGTGTCCTTCAGTCATCCCCCAAGAGCATCACTGAGCTCTGGAGTTAACCATAGATAATGCAGTTCCTTCTGCAGACCGTTTGGATTTGATTGCCATAAATTGGCTTTGATTTCCATGTACTGTTCAGCACACCCTGGTCTGAGAGTGGTATCTCTGGTTGTGTTTGGAGCAGGTGTACCTGCCTGGAGACCTGTGCTACCTGCTTGCCTCATCCCTCAAATAGATATTTGATTTCTTGCCTTGATTCCCACCACAGTGTTCCTGTCAGACCTACACGATCCCAGATCCACCAGGCAAGTTGCAATGTGCTTTGTGGGGAGTTTATTTGCATGAACACAAAGCCTGTGCAGACAGAAGGGTGGTGAGCCTCCCTGGCTGTGCTGGGCTCACCCTGCCATCCCTGGTGGCCAGCTGGCTATGTTCATCAGGTTATGATGTGGAGCCTCAGCATGGCTTTCCTAGTCCCATTTGCTCTGATAATGTTGTCTTGGTGGCTTCAGGCTGAAGAGTTGGTCTGCAAAGGGAAGAAGATGAAGAGCACGAATAGCTGTGGGCTCTGCTGCATCTGAACATGCTGCCACCATCTTCACACAAGAGGGGCTGCCTTGTCCCTGTCGTCTCCTGTGGGCAGTAACCCAGCATCTCCTTTCAGCAAAGCAGGCTATAGCAGGATGGAAAACTGGTCTGCCTAAAGCTGTTGACAGGACCAAAACCTGCCCATCCTCCCTGCTCCTGTGTCCCTGCAGGCGAGGGCTGGGAGAGCTTTCTCCTCGCTCGCAGGTTGCTGTCATCTGGTGCACATCAGCTCGGTATGCTGTTTACTGGCTCGGCCGCTCCAGCAATGGTCCACAGGGGGGAGAGCTCTTGGCCAGCGCGAGGCTGAGTTTTCCAGACTGTGTTCCCGTTGGGGTTTGAGGCTTGCAACCTTTAGAGTGTTTGTTTTGGGGTTTTTATTCCTCCTTAGATCCAGGCCTGTGCAACCGTAATTAGCTGACTGGGGATATGAGCTTGCTTGATACATGACAGTTTTGATGGGGAAATATAAGCACCGGAGGTGGTGCGTGGAGATGCTCGGGGACAGCGGGTTTGGCCGATGGGAAGTTGCCACAGTTGATGGCTCTTTCTCCCTCTTTTCACTGAACCTGGATACAAACTTGAAATCTCTCCCCAAAACCCCCACCCAGCAATAACCAAACGGGATCTTGCAGCTCTCACCCCATCTTCACTTGAAAGAAAAACCTTAGCTCTATTTATACTCCTTATTTAAACAAAGATTTTTATAAATACCCCACAGTATTCCTAGTGAGTCATTACTGCAAAAATGTCAAAATAGGCATTTCAAAACCTTTTTTTTTCTTTTTTTTCCCCCCCATTCAATGTTTAACAAAAGTATTTCAGTGCTTTTGTTGAACTGTGACTGTTTAAAACAGGAGGTTTCTTTGCCTCTCTGTCTGGTGGCACATCCATGGCAGGTTCTGGGGACAGGTCAGTGTGGGGGCTCCCAGTGTGCATAACCCAGCTGGTTGGCAGCCCTGACCTGAACAAGGGTAGACAAGGTTCTTGTGCCCCCTCAGAGATGGTCTCTCCCCTGCTTCATACTCGGCTGGGTGCAAAGCTAAAGAAGGTGGTAGAGCAGCTGATGCAACTGTGTGGGGTTACATGTGGGGCTTGTGTTACCCTGCAAGGCCACCCAAGAAGAGATGGAGAAGGGAACTGAAAGCTTTGTACATGGCCTAGACCTTGGTCTGAGCTCAGAGGAGTCATTGGATGAACTGAGAAGATACAGAGCTGCACTGGCCTCATCCCATTCCTGGCCAGCTCAGCTGAGCCTGTAGAGGGGATGTCATTCCCACTGGATTGTGGCAGATGGCTCTCTCCTCGGGTTGCTGCTTCTTTACTGCTGCTTGGTTGGGCTTAGCACCAAAATCCTGTCTTGAAGTGAAAAGAGGAAAGAATAATGAGATTCTTACGTGCTAACAGCACCGGTGTCCTGTTAGCTGGGCTAGAAAGGGGCTTTGCACTCAGTCGTGCTGTCTGCATAATCCCTGCCTTTACCCTAGTCTGAAGTGACCGGTGTAGAAAGGGTTAGAGGCATTTTCATAGCATACCCCAAAATAACAGCAGATGTTCCCAGCGGTGGAAATGTTGTCTATCCTGCGTGGGAGCAGCGTTCAGTACAACCTCAGCCCTGTGTTGGTTCTGTCTCCTGCCTGTAATTTACACAAAGGCATGGAGATAATGGCAGGCTTATGAGAAACACAAGTAGATTTGGGTCTAAACCGAGAAATATTAGAGGAGATTTGCATGGGTAGACATTCATTCTGGGTTATGCAGCATAGCCACGCTTGCCACCTTTAATTCTGAGCCCATCCCAAGTTCCGTGTGGCTTATCCAAGCTCCTGCTTGGGAGGGAAGCTGTGTCCCTTGCTGGTTTATGAGCAGGGAACCAAATGGAAATGAGTCGGTGCTGTGTCCTGTTGCCAGGACCTGATGGCTGTGGTCTGGCAGGAGCACGGGGAGCAGGTCCAGGAGGGACACAGTGCCCCACAAGTGCTCACCTCTCCCATTAGGATGGAAAGCAAAGCGGTTTTATTCAGTCATGCAAGGGGAAACCCAACAGGGGACCATCCCCGGGGTTGCTTTCATTTCTCATGCAGTCCTCCTGGGTGTGTTCTCCTTGTGCTTCAGCCTCTGTGCTTCCTCCTCAGGGCTGGGAGGAGCAGACACCCCTGGGGCAAGGTGTCCCAGGGAGCACGGGCATTGTCAGCCTCAAGCCTCTTGCAGCCTGGCCTCATTTGCTGAGCTCTTGGTCAGCTTGCAGCCTTTCAGTGTAAGGGGTTTCAGACAGACCCCTGATAGAGTCTTCAGTGTGTCTATACGTATGTTTTCAGATATATACAGTATTCAGTTGGGTGGAACAGTCACGCAGCTTTTTCTTCCATTCCCCATAAAGAATAGGCTGTTCCATAGGTAGTTGTTTCCTAAAATCTAAGGATATGAGTGAGGTTGCAGTGTACTGATGCTTACACCTACCTTTTCCAAAGCAGATCACCAGAGTAGTTACAGGGTGGTTGAACTACCATGGACAAAAATAATCTTGGCAGCCAGTGTGAAGTATCTGTAGAGTCACCCACTGTATCCTGTATTTTTGGCTGAGTTTGGGAGCCTGTTATGTGCTGTTGGTCCCTCTCGTCTTTTAATCACAGGTATTCAACGAAAAGGAGTAAAATTATGCTTGTTTCAGAATAATTGACTGTGATTAAATAGCTCCTTCCTTTTGGTGGAAGGTAACTGGCTGGACCTGTGTCAGAAGTGCAAAGCTCCCATCTTCTCCTTAAAAAGCATCCAGTGGAGGTGTGTGTCTATCCCAGCTGTCATACTAGGCTCTGGTCCATCCCCAAAGGGGTCACTAATAGCACTGACAGTTTTCAGAGCCACTGTCAGGAGGTGCAGCTGCATACATAAAATCTCTGCCCTAAATCCCCCTTTAACACAGAAAAAATGATCTCTATTTGCCACAAGGAGCTGCTGTTAGAGTGGATTAGTTAATGTTTCAACAGCGTTTGGAAGTATTTATCGCATTAAACTAATCTTTGTACCACTCAGTAAATAGCTGTTATTTCTTTATGGAAGGCTGCATACATGGGCTGTTAGGGTGATGCAGCCAAAGGGGCTTTTGATAATTTATTCCCATTAGGAATTGGCATGCACATTTCCTGGGTGTTTTTGAACGTTTCTGCAGTGGAATCATTAGCAGCAGGACTGATAATATGCAATGTGTTGGGGTTTTTCCCCGTTTCTCAGAGTGACTTGGTGACAGCGAGCAAAGTGAGGTTTCAGGGGGGAGTGGAAGTGCTGTACCACCTAGCCAGGATGTGCATGGGTTCCAGCTCTGTTCACTGTCTTCTTCTTTATTTCATTCACACCTTGGTAGCTGGGGTTGTGAGGATGAATTTTAGATGCTGCAGCTAAGCTGGTTTCTTCCCCCTGGCTGCAGTGAACTGTTCCCAGCTGTGTCTTCCCATCTCCTCTCTGGCACAGGTCCTGGTGCTTGGCAGACCTTGTGCTGGGGAGATGCACCTTGATAGCCTGTCAGAAGCAGGGCTGCTGTATTTGTGGAGCTAGTTGGTTCAGTTCAGGGTCTGCTGAACACCAGAGCCACGGCAAAGAGGATAAATGGGGCGGCGGGGGGGGGCAGCTCCTTTTGGCACCAGGGATCCATTAGATTGGTTCAGTCTGTACATCTGTAATTGCATTAAGAGTAAGGATTTTGATCTCTGTCCATGTTTTCACTGTAAGAGATAGTTTTAGGACAGCTAAAGCTGAAAACGTACAAATGAAAAGTTGATTCATTTACTCCCAGCACATTTGGGATCACTCTTCCAGAAACAAAGCTCTGAATAAGGCAAAGAGTTTTGCCTTTAGATTTTGACCCTCGCTGTGGGTGAGGCAGTAGAAATTCAGCTCCTTGCAGAATTCATAATGCAAGTGAGCAGCAGAGGGGTTGTTTTGCTGAGATCAAAACAAAGTGAGGAGCTGGGATAGGGGAAAGAGAGGAGAGCCCATGATGCATGTGTCTATGGTTCTACCTAGGCAGTACTAGCAGGAAGCTGCTTGAAGCACTGGAGAAACAGCCTGTAGCTACGTGTTCGTTGGCTTTAACTCTGATGATGTGCTCTGTCAATCTTGGTTTCCTTTGTTTGCAGCAGTTTGCCATTGCTGCTCACACAGAGGGTGCTAGATGCTGGCAAGGCACCTTGTCCAGCTGCCCCAGCAGATGGGAACTGAGTGTAATCCCTGACATTGCTGGGAGGCTGGAAGAACAGAAAAAGCAAAGGGAAGCTTGACGCTGTGGCCAGAGCTGTTTACTCAACCCAGCCCATTCGTGTAACACTGCAAGTGCACAGCTCATGAAAAGATTCCCAAGGTGATGAAAACTGGAAGCTCCAAGAATGACTATTAGACACAGAAGGTGTTATTTTGTAGTGCTCAGATTGCTTGTATTTGCATACACTCATGCACAGCTGGGAGATCTCTTAACTCCTCCTGGATTGGGACCCAGGGAAGCTCTCCTTCTTCATTTGCAGGACAAACTCTGTGGCTTCCTGGGAGCACCCAGCCTTTGTCCTGCTGTCTCTGTCCTGCAGACTCTTACCTTGTCCTTTTGGGAGTGGGCCCTCTCACCTTGCATAGTGGCTCTTGGGGTTCACTTCAACAAGCCAGGGTTATTCTCCGCATGGGAGTAGCTGCTGCAGATCCAGTGCAGGTAAGAACTTGAATGAAAGCAGATGACCCTTGACAGAGAAGTGAGATCCCAAAGGGTGCCTAAGAGCTGGCAAAGGTCAGTGTCTCTCTGCTATGTCCCGTCGTTGTTTGTTCCTATGTCTGCTCATAAAAGAGGAGAGCCATCATGTTATTTAGCTATGACAGAGCACTTGGCTGGTCTGAGACAGGAAGAACCTCCTCTGACACCCACGTGAACTCAAGGAACTTGTCAATAAGCTCCCACCTGCCTTTGAGAGCGGACAAGGAGCATCTGCTGAGAACCCTGATTGCCCATTTCCCTGCCAGGTGTTCTGTGGTTGTCAGCTCAACACAGGTTTGTCATGGCAGACCCAGTGGGACACTGTTACACTCCTGCTCCTCACAATGAACCCCTACGAATCCAGTTTTGCTTTAGCTACTGAGATTAAAGGCAGTAGATTAAGTAGAAGGAGGTGCAGGGGTTTTGAGGAAGACCTGTTGGTTTCCCTTATTGCTGAGCAGGCTGCGGTTTGGGTCGGGGACGTTTCACTCGGGTGTCTCTGTATTGGGAGAAACCATTGTTGTGTTCAGGTTTAAGTAGCTCTTCAATAGCTTTGATGGAAAGAAGGCTGGCAATCTACCCTCTTGAGGTGGTCTCTTCTAAACCGAGCTGAGGTGCTGTCTTGGGAAATGTGACCCCAAGACTGCTGTTTTCTTTGGCCCAGGAGAAAGAGGCTTTGTGTTTCAGTAGCAAGATGCTTGTTTCCTGCATAGGATCAAATAATGCAAAACCCCACAGCTCCACAATGCAGGGGCTGTCCTGCTTTCCTCTCAGGTGTAAGCATTTTTTTTCAGGTTTGGGTTTTTTTTTCCCTATTTCCCTCCCTTCTTTCATCTACCTCTAAACCCTTCTAAGATATATCAAGTATCTCCTGGATGGGCACACTTATAAACACAGTTCTTGCATTTCTTGAGTACCGTGTTTTCTTCCAGGCTTTGTGAAGTCCTCTTTGTTAGAATGAAATGCAGAAGAGCCAGATGGTTTGGCTGGAGTCCAGTTACCCAAGAAATGTAGCACCAGGACCCTATCAGAAGCTATTTCCTCTGAAAATCACGCTCCGCCTGCTTTGTTCTAATAACCGGCTTAGAGTCAACACTGAGCTGCCAGTAGGTGTTCTTTCCCCCCCATAATTAATCTACAAGGTTCAGCATGGAATCAATATAAATGACCTCCTGGTTCTTTTTCCCCTTCTTCATTCCTCTAGTAATGTTTCTCCACATGGCTCCTCCTTCAGAGATGGATTGAATCAGACAGGATTTTTTTTCCCAGTAATACTTTAATGGAAACTTTTATGGTCTCTTGCTCGCTCTGGCTCGAAGTGTCTGGGTTATCAGAGCTCCTCCAGCTTCCCTACGTGTTCCCTGCAGACTATTCTCTAGTAGCTTCTGTAGCTTCTGCAACTGTTCAGCCCTTTGGGAATCGGTGGATGGGGGATAAGCGATGTGCTGCTTAGGTGTTGGCCTGTGTATCTGCTGTGTGCTCACAGGCAGAAGTTTCTATAGATACTATGTTTGTGACATGAACCTGCACACTGAACATCTGTCTCCCCAAAAGGACTAAAACTCATACAGTTGCTGATTCTCTGCTGTGAGGGGACATGGGTGTATTCAGTCATTCAGTGCATGTGAAGCAGGTTGGCTGTATCTCTGAGGCCATCCTGCTCTGAAAGATGGCACTGGCCAGTTTACTGCAAGAAGCAGGTTGTTCTGCTTGGAAAGGCTTTCATTTGCTGCTTTTTTTTCCCCTAGGATATTTGAGGTAACGTTAAATTTTCTGTCTCAATTCAGACTTGAATCAAAATCTGACATTTTTCCTTCAGCAGAAAATCTAAGGGAACATTTGGGTTTATTCAGTGGAGACATTCTTGTTTTGGTTCAAATACTTTCCATGTTCTTTGTCTTTCACATTCAAGCATTCTACATTTTGAACTAGATTTTTTTTTTTTTATTTAGGAAATATTTGCTTAAAATCAAGTATAAAATGGGGAAAACAATAAGGCAATGTTGGTACATCCCCCCTCGTCTCGGAGAGGGATGGCAGAGGGACAAAGCAACACATGACTGTGATCTCATGTGACAGGCAAAAACGTATCCCAAAGGCAGTACCTGTCAGGATCCTTGTGATACGGAGGATGTGATTTAGCAACTGCTTAGTATTGTGCTCCAAGCTGAGTGCTCTGGTGTATTGACTTTGTTAGTAGCGCCATAAGAGCTGATTTTGCTTTCTGAACAAGGCTCTGATTGTCAGCTGCAAAGCTGGGTAGGAATCTGGCCCTCTTGACTTCTGCTGTGTGACCTGGTCATTGGCAAAGCCTCAACTCTAAGGCATCTTCCTCTCTTCAGAGTTCATATGTCTCAAGGGCTTTTTTTGGTCCATCTCTGATTGCTGTTGCAGAACCGCTTTGGTAAAGTAGCATATCAAAATAATGGAGTGGAACTGGACGCTTCCTTCACAGATGTAGAATTTATTGTCCCCTCGTGCCTTTGCGCTGAAGTTAGGATCTTGGGTTTGGAAACCCCTCCTTCTCCTGCCTATGTGGGAGTTTCCCCTAAAGATGTGGAATGTTTACTGCATACCAAAGGCAAGACATTATGCAGACACGAGGCTCACAACACCTACAATTTCTAAACCGCATGTGGATTTCCTTGTGCCGAACCCGCATGGAAACACAAACGCATGTGGCATTTCTGTTGCTTTTCTAGGAAATCACTGAGCACAGCCCTGCAAAATAATACTTCCTACTGTTAGATCCACTGCGTGTGGGGGAAAGTTCTGCCTTTGTGTCCTGGGCTGTTGGAGCCGCATGCCAAGGCTCGTGAGTCATTTACCCCAAGTGTCTGGCTTTCCAGGAAGGCATATCCCAATTTTAGAACCTATCAGGGACTGAAGAGCACCGTGGGGAAATAATAAAGGAAAGGTCATCAAATGTTATCAGAACTGGAGGTTTCCAGTGGGGATCATGCCAGGAAGTGCATGATTAGAAACAGGAGAAACTGCGTTGTGTGAAGACAGCTGGAATAAAGCCAGCAGGATATGAAGTGGCTTCAGCCTGCTGTAAGAAGGGGTGAAGTGAGCTGGGAAGGTGTGACAAGAGGGGAGGTTGGGGGAAAAATGTGAGACATTACTAACTGGCATCCTGCTCTGTGTGTTAGATAGCACTGTACAGCTGTTGGCTCTTCAGTCATCGCTTGGGTGAAGGGAAGGGGCATCTCTCTTGGCTCTGCTGCCAGGTGAATATCAGCACATGTTGATGCTCCCCAGAGCTTCTTGGTCTGAAGTCAGGATCTCTCAGTCTGGCACCCAGCAAAGTGGCAATGCTGCATGCTCCTTGAGAAAGAGGTATGCAAGTGAAGGATGGGAGCAGCAGGACAGATTGCTCCTTCAGGGAGATGTTCCCTATGCTGGTGCCATCAGCCTTCCGCCTTCCCGATGAAGAAGTCTTCTCTTTCCCATATGGCTGAAAAAAAAAAGGGTTCTCAGGGAGCACGAAAGTCTTTTGATTTTCTGGGTGCCTGCAGCAAGAACAAGGACAGTTCACCTCGGTGTCCTACCCAAATTGTGATGTAGCCTCAGCTGTTTTGTTTGATTACTTGCATTAATTCTTTCTTTGGATATATTGAGCAAAATGCATGTGCACTACCAGCAGCTGCAGGACTCCACCCAAGGGATGGCTCCATTTCAGTGCTGAAATCACATTGGAATGCGTTTCTCATCCAAACGTTAACCCCACTTGACCTGGAAAAAACCCCCACCAAAACAAACCCACTCCGAGTTTGTCCTGTTAGAGAACTATTTGCTAGCCTGCTTTTGTGTAGCAGAGGGACTTATGTGTCCTTTCTGGCCTACCTCAACTGTCTGACAGAGATCTAGAAGGTTCAGTCGCATTATGTTCATACTGGTTTTGGGGAAAAGACATCTAAGTGGAGCAGAGAGAGACGCAATTTACTTCCCTTTTCACAAAGTCCACTTCTGATAAGCTTGCTGAAGACATACACTTTGTATGACTGGCCTCTTGGTCACGCAAGCAATCTGGTGTCTTTCATGGCCTTTCCTATGGCTTTTGCGACTTTAGCAGAGGAATTCTAGTTGGGGCTCCTTTTCCCTTGTGTGCTCTCAGCCTCCTGTACTTAACATTCACTTTTAACCTTCCTATCATGCCTCATATAACTGGCCTCTGTTGTTGCCTGCTTGGAGATGGTTCTTCACAAGGAACCTAGAGTCCAGCTCCTACTCATTTGTCTTCCTACTTAGACTGGGAGAGTTGGTACCTAGAGCAGAATTGTACCTACCACCCTTGGTGACTTCAGTGTATTGATGACTTGTGCTTGCACTGCAAGACTTTGGCTGGCTATGAGTAAGCGATTGGTACATGGTTTGTGATACCCCTAAAAAAGCTCCTGGCAAGAAGCTGCACCCCTCTGAGTTCCTCTTGGGAATGAATGCAGTGTGAGCAGATCCATTTCAAGGCATGTGTGGTAATGGAGGCTACTTGGGCAAAGGCCTTTCACTGGTAGAAGTGGTAAAAGTTACCAGGTGGAGCTGCTTCATCGTTATATTGCCAGGGAAGAATATGAGAGATCCTTCCCAAGAGGCCCACTGCTTCAGTCCAGGTTGTCATTGTGAGGAAGACCCTAATAAGGATATGAAAGGAGAAGCAAAAAAACCCCGCTTGAATTGGTGGCATCACTTTTTGTGGTGAGCTGTTTGTTAACAAGCTGGCCTCGAGTCCTGAACAGGGTGGAAATCAGACACTTCCACACTGGAAAGCCAACACTTTATTAAAATGCACTATCTGATTAAATAACAACTTCAACTTACTCCCAGCGAAATCCATTTAATTAGTTGGAAGGATTCAGGATGTTTGATCTTCCAAGAAAGAGACACTTCCAAAGGCTGGTAAATATGAATTCAGGAAAGGGATTTTGTGAGGTGCTCACAACACATCTGTTTGCTCAGGCTTCTAAAAGAATCATTGCACTATTAAATTCCCTTGCAAGTCTTCAAATGTAATGAGTGCTCGTTTCAGCAAGTGCTTCAGGTTCACGTTTCATGTGCAATCAGCTCATCTTTCCTACCTAGCTCCTGCATTTGCCAGAGAACTCAGAAAGATGGCCCAAAACTGGTTCAGAGCTTCCATGGCCCAGTAGGGAACTTGCTCTTGTTCACAGTGAGCTGGTAACACCATGGTCCTGGCCTCTGTGTGATATGATTTCTCTAATGATGCTGGTGGGTTTGGAGCTCCATTTTCATAGCTGCAGCTGGTGTCTGGTTCCTGTGGGGATAGATGATCTCACACTTTTTCCCAGTTTCCCAATTCCCCTCCTTTCTGTGCCCAGCTCTCCTCCGTGTGTGTAGCCAGAGCAGTCAGCACTAGTTTTACATTGCTGCCTGTGTTCTGCACTGTATGGAAATGGGGGATTTGATCCATAGGAGGAATCTTCCAGCGCCATGATTTCCACGTACACCTTGATGTCCAGATGTGGCACAAAGCTGGAGGGTGAGAAGCCTGGGGCAAGGGTCATACTTAGCAACCTTTTTGTCATTTACAAGTTCCTGTTTTTAAGGCAGGTCTCCAGCCCTTCCTCGTGGTGCTTTAATGAGCACGATGTAGAAATACCCCTGCTCCTTTAACTCACATCGTTAGAACTTGGATTCAGATTCAATGTTTTATGTATTAATTCTATCTTTGATATTTAAAAAGGGTAAACCTCCCCACTACCTTGGTCATGGGCTCGGGATAATGGATTTTAGTGTCTCTGTGTCATAACAAAACCCCCCAAACCAACCAACCAACAAATAAAACCAGAAGCCTCCAGTGTAGTGTATCCATAACACTGTTACAGGCAGAAGCCGTTGCATGAACGGGCTGAGGTTGGGGTGATTTGGGGGTAGATGGTGCTCTCCCAGTATGCCTGGGTGATTGAAATGTCTCCTCTATCCTTTCGTACAAAGTTCCAGCCCTTCATCCACCTCTTCCCCAAGTTAAATATTCCCCCTTTGACTGGGAAGTAGCTCCATGAGGATTTCTATTAGGAAGGAGGGGACAGTTAATAACAGCATTAACCTGACCTTCTATGCGTGCCTGAGTGTGCTTTCCCCAAAGCAGAGCATAAATTAACATCCTGGCAATAATACTGAGCCTGTTTAATTTTCTGTTTGACTAGAAGCGTGGAGCAAATGTCATGATATTTGGTTTCATCTTTGTCTATTTTTTGCTCCTGCTGAATGAAGCTTATTGGACTCTCGAGACCCAAGTGCACACAGCGTGTCTGGGAGCACATAAAGGGATACTGTCCCTCGGCCACGCAGGAAGTATTGGGGTTTATGTTTGAAGCCTGGCTGAGGTTCCCTAATGGTGTTAATGCACTGGTTGCTTTGCCTCCATCCTGTGCCAGGCCTGGTCCCACCTCAGAACTGTTGGGGTTTCTGCTTGCTTCACAGGAGCTTTCAGAGGTGTGCAGGAGCAGAACGCTCCATAGCGGATGGGTTGATGGAGTGACTACAACAGCTAAGTTTTCCTTGCTGAAACAGTGAAAAGTTGAGTGTCCTTTGAAGCATGGGAAGGAGTGAGCCGCCTGGGAGCAAGAGGAGCTCTAACCCAAAGGGGCTTTAGTGTAAGAGGCAGCAGGAGAAGGTGAGAGAAGTTTAAGGGTGTGCTGAGCGGATCTGCTGCTGGCGGGGGTTGTAGCTTCACTGAAAGCTCTGGGGGTTCATGGCAGATGAAGACATGGCCTTGAGCATTGTTGACACAAGGAAGGGTTTCCCAGGAGAAAGGATGAAAAGACCTAAACCTGGAGAGATGGCCTGACCCGTGACTGGTAACGAATCCTAAATATAAAAGGTTTGGGAAGGAAATCACAGTCGTCCTTCCTTTTCCTCAAGGTTGTTGAAGGATGCTCTTCCTCTCAGTCCCATGCTGCTCTGACAGCTTTGATCCCATGGGAAACCTGGCACACAGGGCATTTTTCCTTTAGCTCTCCTTACATTCTTGCAACTGTTCTCTCCATGCTCACCTCTGTATGCCCTTTCCCCATGGCTTCAGCTGCTCTCATCCGCTCTGTATTTGCTTTTTCAAAGTGCTGGAATAACAGCAGGAACAGGCTTTGGCAGCCTTTTCCCCCCTGTAGACCTTGGGAGCTGCCTGTGTGTGCTGCAGGGCTGGCGAGCACCCGTGCCCCCTTTCACAGGGGCTGACGTGCAGAAGGACATGCAGCCTGCATGCCTGCAGCCCCACGTTTAATGGAGGATGTGAGGCTCTAGTGATGGAGCAGGGCGCTGAAGGCAGCGTGATGAACCACCACCCACACGAGGAGCATGCACACAGTGGGGCCATTGAGCACTAGGGGTTATATATCCTTTCGTTTCCCCACCTACTGCTCCATGCTGAGGGATCCCAGGCCCGACGGCCAAGCCCCACTGGCTGATCTCCCCCAAAGGGAAATTGTGTCATTTCCAAAGAAAAGGGCCCTGCAAAGAGCAACAGGATGGAATGGGGAGCGGGAGAGGAATATGGGGGCAGTGGAGAAAGGCGATCGGGGAACAAGTAAGGAGGGTGGCAGAGCAAGGGGAAGTTTCTGACCAAAAGCCCCCAGTGGGGTGCTGCTGGAGGGGCACGTAGGTGTGGTGTGGGCACCCCTGTGCTGTGATACCAGGGGAGAGCAGCAGCTGTATGGACATGGGGTTTGTGGTTCCTAGGGACAGATGTTGCAGAGCTGTTTCAGGACCTGCAGAGGGGTGCAGGACAGCCCATGGTGGTACAGACTGGGCAGGCATAAATGTAGGTGGCTGTTGGGTTAAGCACATCTTCAGAGGGACTGAAGCAGGACAGAGGAGCAGCTAAACTGAAAGCATTGCAGAAAGGCATTTGCAGCCTGTCTGGTCTCACTGCAGGAGGAGCTCCATGTCCTGTGCTGGTGTTTTGGTGCAGTCTGGGCTGGAGAGCCTGCAGGTGGGTGCTGTGGGGACAACCAGCCCTCTGGAAATCATGCATCCTGCAGTGTGTTATTGTGGAACAGCTCACAGGGTTCAGCCTGCTCGGGACCACATGCAGAGGTGATCAGGCCAGCACAGACGCTGCGCTCTTGTGTGTGTTAAGTAATTGGATATTTGCAGAACATTTACTCCTTTTAGCTGCAGCTGTTGGACCTGAAGTTGAAATGCATGAATTGAAATATGTGCAGGGAAGGTTTTTGCCCATGTTAAGTGTGATAAACACAAGATCCTTTGTTATAGAAAATCAATGAATCAAGATTGCTGTGCTAGAAACCCCAGTGAGTCACTGGTAGCTCCTAGCCTCCAAGTGAGAGCTCTGTGTGATGCTGGACCTTTCAGCCACCTGATGTGATACAGCTTCCTCAGTGTCTCAGTGTGACTTTTCATGGATTCTGTGCACCTCAGGGTTTAATCCCAAGGTGGAAACAAAATGGGGCTGATCAGAGTTCATTAATGTTTTAGTAAGAGCTCCCAGAGAGGAAAGTCAGTGTGTTTGTGAGCCTGCTTACAGTGACTCGATGGTGCAAGCTGTTTCCAGCCTCTATCTCAGTGCTGTGCTGCTGTGTCTGCTGGCCAGCAAGTGCCCATGGGTGCCTCCCTTTGTTGGGGAAAGCCTCTCCAGCACAGACTTCTGCAGTCAGTTTGCAGCCATGAAACCACCAAGACCTCCAGGTGTCTGAAGAGATGCTGGCTGAGAGGCACAGCCACCAAATGCAGGGCCCTAAAACCTGTCCTGACTTGTGGTTGTCCCCTCAGAGATACTGCAAGGCGTTACAATCCTGCCCAAAATTCCAGTTCCAGCTGCTTTAACAAAGTGGTCCTCTCAAAGCCAAGGGCCCATCATGTTGTATGTAACAGGATGTATGGTATAGTTGGCATTTGTGGTGCCTGGGAAACAAGGTAGGGCCTTCTAGACCGTGCCAAGGCAACACCTTACTGTGTGTCAAAACCAGGGCCTTAACCCCTTCTTTGTTGGGAGGTTTGTTAAAGCTGTAGGACTGATTCGATGCATTGTTTACCAGGATTTGGAAACTAAGTGCCTGTTATAATGTGTACAAAACACACAGTTCTTGTGCACTGTGAAGCTTGCTGAGGTCTTAAAAGCAAAATCCGTGACTGCTCTCCCAGGGAGCAGGAGCATGAGTGTATAAATCAAGAGATTTGAGATTAGCAGCATCTCTAAAAAGGTGGTTTAGTAGCCGGGCTTCCTTTTGGCATTTTATTAACACATCACAGCCTGACATCTTCATCATACTGTTTCATTCCTGTTAGGGTGGTGAGGCACTGGAATGGGTTGCCCAAGGAAGTTGTGAATGCTCCATCCCTCATCCCTGGCAGTGTTCAAGGCCAGGTTGGACAGAGCCTTGGGTGATATGGTTTAGAGCAAGGTGTCCCTGCCCATGGCAGGGGGGTTGGAACTGGATGATCTTAAGGTCCTTTCCAACCCTAACTATTCTATGATTCTATGATTCCTGCCAAGGAAACACAGACCTGTTTGATGGGGGGGGGGGCTCCTTTTGTATCTGTCTACACACATACATGCTACTGATCAGGCACTGCTCATCAGCGTTTGTGATCTGAGACTGTGGTTGACAGTGGCCATCCAGACTGGGAAGAGCACACAGGGAAGTGTAGCCCTGCTCCAAGGGGCTTGCACTCTTACCAGGCAAGGTGACCACCAAGACGTGAACTGTTAACTTTTCTCTTCAACAGGAGTGCCAAGCGTGTGCCTGGCTGAGAGCACACCGGAACAGCAGTGCTGGCAGTGAAGGGAACCCCACATCTCCCCAGTACCACCAGCAGCTCCTCCAAAGATTGCTCTGGTTGCTGTGTGATGCTCAACTCCCGAAGTGGAGCCTGTGCTGGCGGCAGTGCTTGCTGCAGCTGATGGAGTGGTTTGGAGGTGAGTTGCTCCAGCGTGCTTCTCTTCTCAGTGTTTCCTTCTAGGTAACTGGGTATCTGTGACCTTTGGTCTGGAGAGTGGATTTCAGCCTTAAAAGATTATTTGAAATCACCTATTTCATTTCTACAAATTAACTGTGAAACTGTTTTTACAATTACTGGGTGGCTCTGAGGGGTTATTAAGAATTACCTGCTACCACAGTAGCATGCAGAAGATGAGTGAAATTCTGGCATTTTCTATAGCTCTGTGTGCAAAGTTGGTGGCAGAATCAACCTGTTAAACCTTGCCAACCTCAGGAAAAGAATGTGAATTCAGCTCAGTTTTATTTTTTGATGGGTATCTATTCTGTCTGAATTGAGCCTTGATGAAGGTTGTATCGTTGCTGTCCCCAGTGCAGCAGAATCAGTAGCTGGTGGCCTCTTCATGCAGGTAGGTCTCGTTGTTGGGTGTAATTTAGGGGAAGATTTCAACCTCCTTGTGCATGGGAGGGTACCGTTGCCCACAGATGCTTCCAGCCTCCCTGGCACTGCTGCTCTCCTGCATTCCCCATTCTGTGTGGTTTTGGTAGAAGTTGTTTTCCCCTCTGCTGGCTCAGAGTACTTTCACTCATGGCTGTGTTGGTATGGTTTGAGTGGTTATTCCCCCACCATGCAGTTATCTGTACGTTTGAGTTGGAGTCAGGTTTGAAGCCTGGAGGAAGGGGTATGGGGGAAGAAACACACACCAGACCGCAGTCAACCCTGATATGGGGTGGTACTGGATAATGGTAAATGGTAACCAGCTTTTGTTCTATAGGGGTGTCTCTGTCCTATGTTAACAGCTCCCCCTGCCACAGAAAATCAATGCCTTATACTGAAAAACAGATGGGGACGCAGAATTATTTTGGTTTTGACATGATGTAAAAACCCCCAAGAGTGAAGGCAAGCTTTTCCCTCCATTATACACTACCAGCAGGTCCTAGCGTGGAGAGTTTGTGAAGGGTCAGCTCTGCTCAGTGTCCAGAAGCAGATGGCTCAGCTTCATGGGCTGCATGGAAGGGATGGTGGCTCAGTCACTGATGACACCAAGTCTCTTGAGGTCACTTTGCAATAGTGTTATTAACAATATATTCCTGGAAGCTGCATGTGAAACTGCTGTAAGATGGTAGGTGTTGGATGAACCAAGGGATTTGAAGCAGCAGAACCCCAGGGCTCTGGTTTAACATCAAGCCTGAGATGTGCTGCTACAGGCCCTTGCTGGAAGGTGTGTTTGGGATATGCACTGTAGACAGCGGTTGTGCATGGTGAATCATGAGGGCCTGGCAAGCTCTCTAAGGGTGAGAAATCCACGTGGCATTGGGCAGTGCAGTATTATAGGCAATTCAGTACTAGTGGAAACACAGAGAACAGTGGCACGAAGGAGCCAGTTAGGGCTGATGGTAGGGACCTTGCACTGCTCAGGACTGGTGCTGCTGAGAAGACTGTACGAGGTCGGGGAGCAAGGCCAGAGGCTCTGTGCTGAGGGGGAAGAGCAGGTCTCTCAATTTGGGTGCTCTGTTTCTGCTGGATAGCAGCAAGCCTGCCTTGGAAAGCCAGCAGTGGGAGGGAAGGTCTGGCATGATGGTACAGCGCTAGGGCTTCGTTGTGGCCCCAGTTTGCCTGGGTGATCACCGTGCCAAGGACTCAAACTTGTGACTAGGAACTGAGAGTCTCTCACCAGCCCCTTCCCCAGAACCAGCTACCCGTCTGGCTCACAAATGCTCTATGTCACCTGCTAATGAAGCAGATGGCAAGGGAGGTGTAGGAGGAGATGCTGCAGTGAGTTCCTACTCAGGACCACGTCAGCCAGCACTATCAGGATAACGTGACTGTGGCGACCTGACATAGTGCTTGAGTAGCACCTAGTGCCTTGAAGATGTGATCCGCATCCAGGCCTCCCACAGTGATGCACATAAATAACAGTGATTTAATGGCAAGTTACTGCACTGAGTGATCCAAGGGCCCCTTACTGCTGCAGATGGAGCCTTACTGATGACAATTCATAAATCCTGAGTTATTTACTGCAGGCAACCTGTCCCAGGCAGTAAATCATACTTACATTTACCTGAAATTAACTTCTTAGAAACAGTAGTGTTGCCCATGAGCCTTTTGGAAGATGTATCAGTTTGTGAACTCGTGGCTAATGGATGGTCTGGATGGGTTCCAAGACATCAGGAAATCAGTTATGCCAGTTCTAAGCTTGAAAAAATCATGTCAGTGTTTAGCAACACTACCCAGAGGCAAGTAGAAAGATTAAGCTATGGACAAGCAGGAAGAAAATACCCTCTCCTGCTGTGCATTGCTTACCTCTGTTGTGGGCTGCATGATCAGTCCAGAGAGGTGCAGTGCTGGAAGCTGGAGGGATTATTGCAGAGAGCAGGGCACCCTCCAGCTGGGTGTAGTGAACTGAGAAAACAAGTCAGGGAAATCAGCGGAATACTTTGATGCCACAAGTCAGGAAGGGGTTGGAGGCTCCAGGCTCAAGGGCACAGTGGCGTATTTTGCACGTTTAAGTTGTGTCTGTAGAAAAACATCTTCCTTGACTTAACCAGGAGCAAAGCACTCTGGTAGTCAAGGGCAGTATTTATGGACTGCATGTGGAAAGGACAATAGCTTGTATATGCAAATGCTTGTATCTGGAAATTGGATGTGTCAGGAGATACAGAAATTTAAAGGCCAGGTTCTTGGATCTTTTGCACCAAATTGCTATGAAACAAAGAACTGCTGCTGCCTGTACCTGTGGTGCCCACACATTGCAGGCAACTGCTTTAAACTCTGTTCTTTTGGATGATGCGCATTGCAAGATTTGTTTCATTCTCTATGGGAAATGAAACCTGTCACAAGTACAGCTGGATTGAGTGTAGCTATCTGCCTGATGTACTCCTTGGGCTTGATGGAGCCTTCTGACAATGGCAAAAAGAGGTAAGAAAAGAAAGGCAAACCACTTGCATTTTGTACCCCAGGGTAAAGCAGGACACGGTGAACCCACTTCATTCTCAGCATGAATGCAGACTCAAAGGATGTTGTTTGGTGCGTGTTTCTTTTTCTGTAAAAGCCAGTAGCATGGGTTTGCTGTGTACACTTGGGAAGGGGCACACACAGGTGAGCCATCCCACCAGATAACGGCACTAGCACTTACATCAGACTGGATTCTGCACTCTGCTCTCCCCAAGAGTTTGGGTAGGATTTGCTCAGTAGTTCTGATGGGAGGGGAAAATGGGTGTGTGATGGCTTGAAGGTGAATGTGCTTGCCTTTTATTTGGTATTTCAGGGACAAATTCAGAATCTTTTTATTGCTGGAAAGGGTTGAAGTTGGACCCTGGTTTTGCTCTGGATTTGTGGGTTGTATACACCAGGAGAGGACTGCCTTCCTTCCAGAGCTCTAGTTACCTTTCTGAATCCCTGTCTTCTTTCCCATGCTTTGTGTACCATGTCTATACAGACTTCAAGTTCTTCAAACCCTCAGTGGTTTGCTACTTGGGTTTTTATCGTCTTATGCACTGTAATCTTTTCAGCAGTTGCACTGATATCTCTCTGTTTCGAGTGCAACCAACTGTGAATTATAACTCAGAAGTGCATGAATAGACCCTGTGTATAGAAAGAGACAATTTTTGATATACCACAAGCAGCAAAGCAGATTTGCGACAGTGGAATTCCTTGTAATGCAACTGCTAATGGTCCTGATACAGGTCTAAGTGGATAGAGCCCAAAGTAGATAGGTGTTAAGGATGTTAACAGAGGGTATGGTGAGCATGAAGTATCAATGATCTCCAACCCTACCTAGAAACCTTGCTAGTTTGGGTTATTGTGCAGTGTGTTGTGTCCCATGTGGAGGAACACGTTTGTGAGGTGGGCTGGTGCCAGCCTTATGAAGTTTAACCACACCAAGGACAAGGTCTTACCAAGCCAACCGTATCCTGGGCTGCATCAAGAGGAGCGTGACCAGCAGGTTGAAGGAGGTGGTCATGCCCCTCTGCTCTGCTCTTGTGAGACCTCCCCTGGAGCATTGTGTGCAGTTCTGGTGTCCTCAGCATAAAAAGGACATGGATCTGTTGGAACAAGTCCAGAGGAGGCCGTGAGGATGATCAGGGACTGGAGCACTTCCTGTATGAAGACAGGCTGAGAAAGTTGGGGCTGTTCAGCCTGGAGAAGAGAAGGCTGCGGGGAGACCTCATAGCAGCCTTCCAGTATCTGAAGGATGCTGGAGAGGGATTCTTCATTAGACACTGGTAATGATAGGGCAAGGAGTAATGGGTTCAAACTTAACCAGGAAATTTAGGTTAGATATAAGGAAGAAGGGTGGTGAGGCTCCGGAATGGGTTGCCCAGGGAGGCTGTGAATGCTCCATCCCTGGCAGTGTTCAAGGCCAGGTTGGACGAGGCCTTGGGTGAGATGGTTTAGTGTGAGGTGTCCCTGCCCATGGCAGGGGGGTTGGAACTTGATGATCTTAAGGTCCTTTCCAACCCAACCCATTCTATGATTCTATGAATTTGCTGTCTAGCCTGGAGATGTGTCTGAAAGGAAAAATCTGACCAAGTGTCACTGTCCAAACTTACACAGCCTCTCCTTTGTCCAGGGAAAACATAAGCTGGCTCCTAAGGAAGGTGTGAATGGCTGAGCCTGAGCTTGTGCACGCTGCTGGGCCCTACCACCGTGGGTGCACATCCTGGAGGTCTGCTCTGCCTCCCTGCTGTACCAGAGGAGAGCATCGCCGCTGGGCAGCCTTGCCCAAGTGATTCCCATCTGTCAAACAACCCAAATGCATTTCCCCTCGCCAGCAGTTTCTGAGAATTCATCAGTGTGGTCAGCAGAGGAGAGGGGGGCTCACCCCTCAGCGTGTGGTTTCGCAGTCATTGTTTCAAGTGAGCTCAGCCCTGAGTCATTTAGGGTTTCTTCAGAGCGTTTGTGTCCCAGTGGCCCGCCAGGCATGTGGGTGTTGTTCTGGGGATGGTGCAATCGAGCTCTCTTTCCATGCTTCTGCTGTTGTGTGTGCTCAAGTGGTGTCCTGAGGCCATGGGCTTAGTCGAGACCCACCTCATTACAGGCTCTGATCCTACAATGCTAAATTAGGTTTTGTTTTCTTTTTCCAGAAGTGATTAATAAGGAAGGATAAGACAAAGGGGAATGTGTCCTTTCCCCATTATACATGGCAAAAGGAGGAGAATATGTCTCTTGTTACAGATGTGCTCAGCTGTCTTAGTGGAAATAATTCATACAGTGATGGCTTGGATTGCACCAATAGAAGGTGTTTGTACCACTTCAGCTTCACCTCCTTCCAGTGCAAGAAAAGGTCCAGCAGCAGAGACAGCCTGAATGCAGCACAGGCAGGTGAGGTGGTGCTGGGTGAAGTGAACCTCTGTTGAAGGAATGCACTTCTTCATCTGAAGAGAAGACCCAAAATGCCTTTCCCAACCCACGCAAGAAGGTGAGGGCAACACCATTGTCCTAACCCCCTTCTTCCTTTCCCTGCCGGCTGATGAGTTCCAATGGACTCAGTTTTCACACCGAAGTAGATTAAAGTCAGTGCAGACACAACAGCAGGGAAAGGGCACAGCTTCCCTGCAGAGAGAGACTTTGGACAATTTTGTTCCTTTACTCTTAATTAGAAATAATGATGTGTTTTTCAGGTCAAAACCTCCTTTGCTGTGAAACATTAGGCTGATTTTGACAGCGTAACTAAAAATAGGCATGTGCACACACGTGTGTATGCGTGCACATGCACCAGCAGGCATAAACATGCAGTGCTCTTTGCTTAATTGTGACCATACTTCCCTCGGGGTGGGGAGGGAGGAGCGCCTTTGCCTCCAGTTACTTGTTTTTCAAGTAAATAGAGAGGAGTTTTCTGAAGAGCAGATGGGCTGGAATGAGGAATAGAAATATTTTCAGTCAAAGAGGGGCCAGATGATGTAATAAGCCACAGGAACAAAGTTCAGTTATTTTATGCTCTCAGCCAGACCTCCGAGTGAAAATGCCTCTGTTGTTAATTTCAGCTTCATCTGCCTTTGAAGGCTGGCTCTGTGTTAAATGCTGTTACAATACACACGGAGCTAAACTGAGCAAATAGCGATTGAGCAAGGAGGCAGGAATAGGTTTGTCAGCACTGGAAGCATTTGGGTAGTGCTTGCCCTACCGATGATAGGCCAGATTTACATTTGATTATTCTGGAGGGAAAAGAGTTGGCCTTGAATAACCTTACTGGGGGTCCTTAAAACTTGCATCTACCTGACTGAAGTGAAGTTGGCTTTCGAGGTCTGGCATTTGAGGGCTCACAGATACTTCTACAAGTATGGCTAGCTCTTACACTGGTGACTATACTCTGTCCTGCTTCACCTGCATGCATAGCTCCTGCTGGTGGGGGCTTGTAGATGTGCATGTTCACCCACCTTGGGCTGTTAGGGACCTCTTTCTGTGGGCAAACTATGAAGAAGCAGACATGATGCAAGATCAACCACTTTGGTCATGTTGGTTATCATCAGTGTAGCCTTTGAGAGAGCTGCTAGTGAAATGTTGGTTGTCATCCTGAGTCGTAGACCCTTCAGGCAGGGTTGTCAACAGACTTGGGTTGTGTCCCACCAGGCAGAAGATGGGACAAGGCCAAGACAGAGAAAGAGGAGAGAGTGATGGGGATCCTGCTCAGGAGCTCAGTGCAATTTGGTACTTGCAGTGATGAAGTATGACTGTGAGATTTGAAAAGATGGTCATTGGAGCTGTTGATGATGATCACTTAGCACTCAAGCTGGTCAAGCAGCAGCTCGTGGGGGAACCTGAGAAGGTTTCCCTTCTTGTACTTCAGGCCCACAGGGCTCTGTGAAGTGCTGGTGTCCCAGAGCTGGCTAGGAGGAGCACAGGAGTGGTGCTGCAGTGGAAAGGTGCTGTAGGAGGTGCAGAAACTCTTGCAGTGGGTCTAAGCACTGAAATTTTCCCAGTCAAAGATGTGTTGGGAGAAAGGCAAGGAAAGTGTGTGATAATCACCTGGTGGAGAAAGTGACAAGAAGAAATGCTGCAAAGGATCATAGGAAGGACTGTGTATGAGATGAGGGCCTCAGGGGTGACCATGTACCTGCAGAAACATTCTCTGCCTCTACAAAGCTCCTTTTCAGGACTCAATTTATATTTCAGTTGGAACAGAATTCATGCTGTTCAATATTGGTCAAACTGGTGCCAGTAGCTCGTGCAGCACTCTGTGCTAGTACTGGTTACGTTCTGGTTAACTCCTTTCAGAGACAACAGTGTTGCCCATGAATCAAGCAGAGCAATTTACTTGCTAAGAGAAGCCTAATGGATGGTTTGGACAGCCTCCAAAAGCACAGCTCTGCCTGTCTGAGCAGCCTGAAACGTTTCAGCACTTGAGACCAAAATCCAGAGATGGGCATGGCTGAGAGCTGCACAGAAAACTGAAGCACTGAGATTGCTTGTTCCTTTCTCTGCTTCCTCAGTGTCACAGGGAGGTTTTACTCCTAAGGGAGAAGGATTTGGGAATTCAGATCCAGCCCAAATGCCACTGCCCCAGGTCCATGGCTTTTACCTTCTAAACTTCAAGGGTTAGAAACCACCTGAAAAGTACTTTGATGCTTTACAGGTGCAACGTGTCCTGGGTTCCTACCTGGCTTTACTTAGGTTGATTTGAATTAGCACATCCTGACGTCTGAAGTGGCAGGGCAATGTAAGACAGGAGGTTTAGATTGGTACAGGGTGGTTTTAGCTGTGATTACAAAAATAAAGTCCAGTAAAGATTAGCCTGAAAATGCACTTTTGAGGGCTTCAGGGTGTGATGGGTTGACCCCAACCAGCAACTGAACATTCACCTGGCCAGCTGCTCACTCCCCTGCCCCAGTGGGATGGGGGAGAGGATTGGAAGAGCAAAAGTGAGGGAAAACTCTTGGGTCAAGATAAAGAGAGTTTAAAAAGGGAAGGAAAAACCCCTTCAGACACACACGTGACAGAAGTGCTGCAGAGGCAGTCTTTCACCATCCATCAGCAGACCAACATCCAGCCAGCATCTGAGCAACAGCTACCCTGGACAGGCAAACCCACCCTTTGGTCTCACCTGTGTCCCCTCCCAGCTCCTGTCCCATCCCCAGCCTACTCACTGGCTGGCCAGTGAGAAGCAAGGCAGGTCTTACTGTTCTGCAAGCACTGTTGAGCAGAAGCTAGAACACCGGTGTGTTACCAACACTGATGAAGCCACAGATCTGAAACATAGCACCATGGGGGCTGCTAGGGAGAAAATTAACTCCATCCCAGCCATATCCTGTGCACAGGAGGTTGGAAGGGAGGGGGCTTTGTCAGGTGCATGTCTTCTGAAGTCAGCGGGAGCTGGGGAGCAGAATTAAGGGGCTGTATAATGCTGCCCAGAAGGGCAGTAGGAAAACACTATCAACTGCAGGCCTGGACACAAAGCCAGTTTCAGCAGTTCCAGCAGTGGTTTTGTTTGGTGATACATGGCACAAAACAAGAGACAGAAAACCAATGTTAGTGCAGGAGCTGAGGATGGAGTATGTTTGGGTGATGGCAGTCGCATTTGCTTCTGAAGGCTGCAGTGGGTGATGGCTTCCAGGATCAGTTTGCAGGGCTCTTCTGCTTGGATGAAGAGGTGCTGTCAGCCAGCAGAGAATAATGCTGTGTAAGGGAAGGAAGCCTGGTGTTTCCTCAGGTCCTACAGGTGGGTTGTTTCCTGTGGAGCCCATTTTTCATCTGGGAGGGTTGGCTTGGGGAATGTCAGTTCAAGAGGCTGTTTGTGGAGCATGCACTGTTCTTTTCTGACAACACAGCTTGAGTTTGTCCAGATGATACAAGTGTTTGCAGGGGCACAGTATGTGAGCATGCTGGGCAGCAAGGCAATGTGGGGTTGTGGCTCCGTGTGCTGCTGTTAGGAGAGGATGCGCTGCGAGTGGTGAGAGAGCTCGAAAATCTGCTTGGCCAAAGGGCAGAGAATTTCTTCTATGTGCATTCTGTATCATAGCCATTGATTCATGAGTTAGTGCTGCCTGATGGGAGTGTCTCATCTTTGATATTGTCATAATTGGGCAGTAATGGTCACTTATCCTTGCACAGTTTTGGTAGAAAAATGCCAAATGGATACAAAGTGCTTCCAAACCAGAACACAGCAGTGATGGTTGTGTGATGTTGCAGGAGGACAGTGTCTTCTAGTGAAGAAATCCTTACCCAGATGTTGTAAAGGCTCCTTAGAAGCCCAGATGTGTCTCCTGCTCCATCCTTTGGCTGCAGACAGGAAAGACCCTCATGTGCTAAGTGTAGATTCCATGGAAGGAGACAGATAAGTGCATGTAAACGGAAAATACATATAGGAGAAGGAGCAGGTTTATGTGATGAAGTCTTGAATAGCTGCCAAAAAGCCAATCTGTGTATTTAATCACTTGGAGGAATCCCAGAGCCTGTGTGGTGCAGTGAGGGTCCCTTGAGATGGAAGCATTACTGCCTGTAAGTAATATTCCTGTTTACTCCCACTGATGCTTTATGTAACAGTCCTGCTCTGCCCCTGACTGCCTGTCAGAGCTGAAATAACTTCCCTTCTGATGGATGTCCTCATGCTGGAGGGGAGTTGTGGGGATTTTCAGTGTGAAATGGCCAGCAGCAAGAACAGGTATTCTCTCTGTGCTGTCTTCTAGGGCAGCGTGGAGGCTTGAAGGTGATGATGAAGATCCAGGCACTGAGCACTGCATTTATTTGTCCTGGATGTTTCTTTACGGGAAGTAGGGGTTATGGGAGCAAGAGTCTTTGACTGGGAGAGAGACTCTGTGATCACTCAGTTGCTTCTGGGAGATTTCTCATTAAGATACAGAGTACAAATCCTGACATCATCATATCTGCTGTTTTCTGGCTTCCTTGCTGTGCTGTGTTTCCATTAAGTGTGGAAGGCAAGGCTGTTTATGCTAGGAAGATATTGCAAAGGTAAATGTCCAGCTGTGTCCGTAGTATTGAAAACCTGATGATTATATCGCAGCCACCCCCAACCTAAACCCCAACCAACCACTCACATGGCAGCGGCAGATAGAGGGACGTTTAAATTGACTTGAATAAGCAGATATTGCTGTGTATTTTTTCCCCTTCTGTGAGAAGAAGTGGAAGGGGCAGCACTGGTGAAGTGCTCCAGGGAGCCGTTGTGTTGTGGGTAGGACAAGAAACTTGCAGCAGCGCCTTGTAACGGTTCAGGGTGCCAGCAAACAGGTTCCGTCAGGAAAGCTGCTTTGAGGATGCAGCAAGCTCATCTTCCAGGGCTCACTGAGGGCATGGCTCAGCTTGCATTTAATGAACAGCAGAGCTGTGGTAGAGGTAGGCTCTGATTCTTTTCAAATCTTCTACCTTGCTCTAAGATACACCAGGACAAAACTCACCCTGAATCATTCTGAGCCGTTCCCCTTGGCTGTTAAGGAGAGGAAGAGAAGCAGCAGCTAAAGCTTGACCTTGTTTAGAAGAGCTCTAATTATTTATGTCCTTTTTATGGACTGCTGCTGCCAAGAGCTTTCTCTCACTTTGCGGTTCTGGGTCTCACTGCCTGCTGCTGGTGTGTGTTCAGCTGGGCAAATACCGCATGCCATATTCCATGAATACATTCCCTTCCTCAGAAATGAGGGTTTTTTTCAGCTGTGTTTCTCTCTTTGTCTACACTCTCTCCCCCCATCCACCATATCCCCACCAGTAAGACCTCCTGCTTGCTTCTTCTGGACACTAATGTGGCCTGAAAGCGCAGTTACTTTTATGCATGTGACTGGATGTCTGAAAGTCACGTTTTCATCCCTCTTCCTCAGCTCTTCCCAGTGAGCTGTTGTGAGACGTGTCAAAGGATAAACCTGAGTTGCATTCATCTATTCCAAGAAATCTGGGGTCTTGGCTGCACTGTGAACAGCTGCCCAAAATAGGACACCAGAGACTGTTACACCCACCAAACGCTTCCTCATGGGGACATCGCTGTGCTTCGTACTGTCAGAATGCAAGGGGAGAAGCACACTTTTTGTGTGGACACAGCCATACAGCACAGCACAAGTTATCCTTGTTTAAGATACAAAGGTGGGGGTGGGTTGTTGGTGTAAGTGTATCTACACATGGGGCTGTTGCCAGCAGGGCTGCATCGGTGAAGGATCACACCTCTTCATATCCCTGCCTCGCAGAGCTGTGCTGGCAGAAACGCGTCTGCATCCATCACCGGCTGTTGCCTGAGTTTTCCCTTTAAAAGGACTCTGCTGATGGGAAGCAGGGAGAGCGAGAGACCTGGCGTGAATTCCTCCTCTTCACCCACAGAATAGCTCCTGTGGGAGAGGATAGACTAATAAATGGGGTGTGAGCCTGAGATACTGGTCCCAGGACAAAAGTACGCATCGGCTGAACTGGTGTGAATCCAGGCTGCCCTTGTCTCTCTGGTGCTATTTCAGTTACATGATTCTCATTACAGCTGGAGCACAGCCATGCAAGTTTGGTCCTCGGTGGGAGAAGAGACATTGTGTGGTCCTAGCTCTCTCGGGCAATCCCGAAAGTCATCCTTGCTTCAAGGCTGCATTGGCAGTTTCAAGCTTGCCAATGGCCACCTGACTTCATTGAGTTTAGCAGTATCACCTGCAAAATCACCCAGTGACACAGGTTCCTCATGAAAATGCCTCTGGGGCTAAGCTTGCTTTGGATACATGTTAATTCTCTGTATTTTCCTTCCATGTCTTCACAGTTGTGCTGAGGTACTCCTACACCAAGGGCAGAACAAGGCCTGCTCCTGCCCTGGACAGCTCAGAGTCGGGAACCACACTGAGTGGATCATTGATGTGGGATTGAAAGTATCAGCAAAGCGGTCTTGTTCTCCAGCTCCCTTCACCATACATGCAAATCCATAGTGTTACAAAGTCCCTCTTATTCTCTTTCACATCCTATTTCTGACGTGGACTGTTTGCTCTTGAGCACATAAGCTGGGAGGTCATTGTCCATGTCATCTTCAAAAGAGACTTTATTTCTGCTGCCATCTCCCAGGTTCAACCCTGAAGCACCAGCATCTCAAGCCATGTCTTCCTTCTCATTATCCACACCAATATCTAAACCCTTCCTTTGATGCTGCCAAGATCCTGATGCCAGAGAAGCTTTGCTGCAGTCGTTTCTGTGGTTAAGACAATGAAAACTGTCAAGTCTTCTACCTGTTTTCTTTGACATAACAAAGTGTTCCTCAGATACTCCTGTTCTTGCACTTGAGGACTGGTCCGATGCTGTGTAAGGTCAGTGTGTTCAACTTGTATCTCGGGTTTCATTGCAGGAGTTTTGTATTCAATTAACTCCAGTTTGGATGCCAGTAAAATTCCCAATATGCAAATGTCCTAAAATTGGCAGAATTGGACTGGAAATCTCATTAGAGCAGGCTTTTATGTGCTGTGCCCCTGACTTCCCTTCCAAATAAGCTGTCTTCAAAATACTTTACGGTAATTCTCTTGGGATTTTTGCTTTTCTATCCTTGCCTTTCCCCAGAAAAGGAAGAAAAGAAAAAAAGCTGGAGACTGACAAATGCAAAACCCATTTGCATTAAGTGGAGTTTTTTCAACCTCCTGCACAGGTTTGCTTCAGATCAAAGCTGAGGTTATTCCCCAGTGCCTGAGGTTTTTTCGTTTCCATGCTTGCAGCACAGAGGATGATGGAACTAACATGAAGCGATGCCAGGGCCTGTTTGGACATTACTTGGATCCGTAAAAATGCGCTCACTGTTGTCCAAGTATAAAAAGCCAAAAGAAACCACCTCGAGGTGCCATGTGATGTTATTTGCTTTGACCCAGGATATCTAAAATGAAAGGTCTCTCTGAACACAGGGTGTTCAGAATCATCCCACTTCTTTCCCCGTATGTGTGAGGAAGGAAATGCGGTGTTTACAGGGGCACGCTGAACTTCAGCTTGTGTGTTTGCCTCTGTGTGCCCAGACAGAATTTCCTGAGTGAAATTGGTTTGGCTGCTCTCGTCCACCTTTTAAAGGTGAGCAAACAGAGTGCTCTTCTCCCGGATCACACAGATTGGATCTTCCATTGGAAATGTCAGGAAGCACAGCAAGGCCTGGGAGGCTCTTCCCCACTGGTCTCTCAGGTTGATTTTGAGGGGGGCTGTCAGGGCCCTGTGAGGTGCTGCCGCAGTTGGTTGTAGCTGCACGCGACTGCAGTGCATGTACTTTGAACATAAAACATGAGCTGCTGTTATTTCCAGCTCTTCATATGGGCTCTTCTTGTCCTCAGGGCTCTTGGGTACCTGTGCACTTTGGGACTGAGGAAGCCAGGGCAGTTTGAGGCTGGACCATGGATACCAGTACCGATGAGTAGTGCTCGGCTGGACTGAAACCTCAGAGCTGCTTTATGCTTCATCTTGCCTGAAACGGGAATCACAGGATAGTTTGGGTGGGACCCACACCACTGGGAATCAACCCTTTGTGCAGATACTGGGCTGTTACACTGGGGAGCTGTTGGTGGACACACATCTCAGAAGGTATCTGAGCAGTTCTCAGTCTTGTGCTGGGGTGTACAGTGTTTGTCTGTCCTGTTTTCCCACCATAGCTGTTGGTTTGGGGTAGTGAGAGAAGTGGAAGAGTGAAATGCTGTGACTAGCACTGACTCTTGAGCACGGTCTCAGTTTCAGCTATTTGGAGATCAGACTAGCAGCTGCTGGTCATTAACTGACATCAGTACCCTGCCTAACCTCTGCTCATTCTCCCCACAGCACTTAGCATCAGGATGCATCACTCACAGTTCAGACAGAGCAAAGAGAAATAGCACTAATGGAAGACCAGGAAGGATGCAAGGCTGTTGTGATATGAAAGGAGAAAAGGTCTCCATGAGCAAGATGTGCACCAGTAGAAATGGTATGATTATAAACATGAGCATGTTGGACACCTATGAAACAACTAAATAGGTGGGGTGAATTGAAACAGAGGAAAACCAGAGCACGTAGACTGTTAAACCAGGAGGAGAAAGCCAGTGCAGTCTTAGCTATGATGTTCTCTCCATCATCTTCCAGTGGAGTTTTAAGTATCAGTCACTAAAGATGGGATGCTTTTGCTTATCCTCTGTGCAGCCTGGGAGCATAGTCCCAGGTGTGAACGCAGCCTCCATCTTTGATATGTAAGAACAAGCTCTGATGTCATTGCATAGGCTGGCTGACTTCATCAGCTGCGATCAAAGCCTCCCTTAGCTCTGTATTAACACAGTTGGCATTTGCAAAAGCAGGGTATCATGCAGATAACTTCAGCTTGCAGGTGGGCACCTGTGCACAGAGGAATATCCCTGTCTGTCCGGGTTGTCCAAGTCCCAGTCTCAACTGACAGCTTATTCTTCCAGTTTAAGAATTGCAGCACCTGTTCCTTGTCCAGCCAGAGGAGGAACTCCTTCCTGCAGTCCTTTACAGAATTGCTCACCCTCTGCTATCCTTCATGCTGCCCTACACGTGACTCTGGGTTTAATCTGGCCTTGATTGAACAGCCTGTTTTTCTCATGGAGGTGGATGGTAGAGGGCTGGGGACAGATGCCTAAACTGAGTGTGGATATGTAAAAATCATTCCATGCTCAGGGGTGCTTGCTATACCTGTTACTGAAGCTTGAAACAATTCCAGCTCTGGCCTGATCAAATAAAGGTGTCTAGTCTAATTGCTGCTCCCTGCTGCAGGGATTACGTCTCCTTGGTGTGCCGGGACTCACATCTGGTGACACTCATCCCGTTTAATCCCAGGGCCATTATCCCTGCCAGAGGAGGGGCTCCCCAGGCAGCCATCTGTGCTCTGCCTACCTTGACGTTGCCTTGTATCCCCTTGTGACTGAAGGAAATAGGGAGGATTAAAAGCAGGAGGAATGTCTGTGGAATGGCAGGTCACTCTTACAGCAGCAGGGAGGTCTAGCTGGCTTTTAAACGAAAGAGGCACTGTTTGGTACAGAAGTCATTCATTAGCAGTCAGTGTCTCAGTGGCCCAAATTCAAGGCTTTGCCTATCCAATTTAGGACGCACCAGATTGCTCAGATATCTTGGTATGCATTGGAAGCACAGACCCTTGGCTCTCTCTTTATTATCATTATTACTTAATTTTTAATTTTATTCCTTTTTTATCCCAAGCAATGGGAGCCTTTGGGTTTAGACCTGGAGCATCCTTACTTGAGATTGCTACTTGTGATGCAAACAGCAATCCTTGGGCACTCGCCTGGCATCCGTGTGGGTTAACAGCTAAATCCGAGCTGTGTCCTCTGCTGTCTGTGCACTAGGGCGTTCTCCCAAGTGTTCATAGCCTTATTTTACAACCACAATTTCTTCTAAACTTAGCAGAGCATACACTTTGTCAGGAACTGTTCCCATGCCAAGTTTCAGGTTTCAAAGTATTGCCATTTTTGAGCTATTCCCTACTTCTTTCCTTCTGTGTGTCTCCCTCACACTTGCACACAAAACTTTCTTTTTAATGTAGAAGGCTATATTTTTTTCCACACATTTGTAACTTAAAGCATCTGAAGAGGTTTTGCTCCAAGTTTATATTTAAGAGAAATAATGAAAGCCAACACTGGCAGAGAAAGCAGTGTGAAAAGTTGCAGCTCAGAAAATTCAGGAACTTTATGGGCATTTCCAGAGGAGAACTAAAATGGAAGTTCTTGCAGGCTGCCTTAGCAGGAATCCATGTGTGATAGTGAGATTATAGCTGCTGTAGCACAGAGTAGTACTCCTGTTTGGGCAACTTAGTGTGCTTTATAAAAGCAACGAGAAGGGCTTGTTGGCAGTCCAGTCGGTTGTTGTGATGCAGCATCTTCAAAAGCACTGTGAAGGCTGAGCATTTATATGTTTGAAGATCTAACTGGGAGGGCTGTGCTGGGAGTTTCTGTCCTGTGAGCAGTTACAATGGTCTGGGCTGTCTTCATGCTAGCATCATCACATCAGCAGCCTTTTGGACAACTGCCCCTGGCCTGGTGGAATCTTCCACCATTCCCTGACATCGTGGGGTTTATTGACTGGCTGCCCCCCTAAAGAAAGCTGGTGTAATATAGGCTGGGTCCAGGTTGTCTAGAGGCTGGGAGGCTCAGTTTAGATCTGTGTTTCAGAGGAGGGCTCTTAACCTATGTCTAAATGTAGCATAGATATTTCTATGTATCACTCTGAGGTTTTGATGACCATGTGGCTGTTGGTCAGGGCAATGAGCTGGACTTTGATTTTCATCTGAAGGTGAAGTTTCTGCACTTTAATATCCCATGAGCCTGATGCTGCCCTCTCCTGCGGATTCTCTTCCGCTCCCACCCTGTCCTCTGAAGCCCCCCAGCAACTGTTTAGGCATGTGGGGTTCAGTTGGTGCACATCTTCTGTGGAGACGCTGGGCTCCATCACAGAGTTCTCTTTCACCCACCACACAGTTGTCTACATGGCAGGAGGTGTAAGATCTGTCAGACAGGACTTAGGAAATAGTTCTTAGACTAGGACATACATCTTCTGCATTGTGTAACAGAAATGGTTTTCAGCTATAGTCTAGAATGCTGGGACCAGGGTGACAACTGGGCTCCACAGCAGAACGCAGCATCTCGCAGATACAATGCTCCCTTATGGCCCTTGTTTGTACCTGGACATCTCAAACTTCCCACATTACTTTCTGTGGCACTGTTAAGGCTTGTGAATCCAGAGTTACAGATTTATTATAGTTATGTACAAGGATTTGAGGTGCTACACGGTTAATCCTGGCTGCAGTGCCAACTACAGTGAGATGCGGCTCTCAATCAAAGCCACAGGTTGGCCAGCCTGCTCTCTGGGGACATCCTTGCCTGTTCCCAGATCCAAATGCTGTGTCTGGCTTGAATCTTTGTGATCAGGTAAATCAGATTCTTAGGTCTGAACACTGCAGGAATTTGTAAAGATGTAGAAATAGAGTAGGATCTAAACAGGCCTGGTTAAGCTTATCTTTTTGTCTAAACAGGCTTCAGCTGGGAAATTCAGGGGCTGAACTGTAGGTTCACTGCCCTGAAAGGGATGATTCAACATTTCATCTTTAGGCCTGGCAGGATTCGTTTGGGTGCAACCCATCTATTATGCACAAACATGAACGATCCTGTCTACTTTCCATGAAAATCTTCTTCAACTTGGGACTGTTTCAGACTTTTGGCCTTTGAAGTGTTTGTATGTTTGAAAACAATCTGCTGATTTTCCTTAAACCAACCTTTTTTTGTGTGTGTTTCTCAGTTTCTCACTGCTTTCAGTTGTGCGTGGGCACTCTATTTAAGAAAAAAGGAAAATCCAATGATATTGTTATCACCATTGACAAATCCCTAGAAGCGATGCCATGGTGTAGTAAATGCTGTGTAAACCCAGCGTAACAAAATGTGCTTTCATTTACCACCTACCACAACACAAAGCTGTATTTTGGGGTGTGAATGCTGTCGTGTGCCATCCATCCACAGCATGCAGCTTCTGCGGCAGGCTGATGAAATGCTGCACGTTATTTCTCTGCTTGCATCTTTGGGATGCGTCAGGTTAGACACAGGAGGTTTCTTGGTGGCTAAGTGTCCATAACCGGCCTTGTTTGCTTTGGCTGCTTTGCCCATTGACATCTGCCTCCTGCTAATTACACACAGATTTAAAAGGTGATCACCCAGCTACTTATCTTTGCAGTGCAGGTGGTGGTGCCAGGCAGGGTGTGTTTAATGCCCTAGGAGAGCGGGGAGCCTCTCATCCCACACCAGTCACCTCCAGTCACCGTGCGCACCACACAGCTCTATTTCTACTCGTTCAGTATACTTAATAAATAAATAGCACCTTCTGATGGCGTAGGAGGGTTGTCTAGCACGGCGCTGGCCCTGTCTGTTCAGCTTGGCCAGGGTTTATCATTAGAGCCGTAGGGGCTAGAGAGCGTATTTGTGGCCGGCGTGCCAGCTTGCCTGAATGGCCCGCAGTGTAATCTCCCTCTTTCCTTGGTGGGAGGAGCTGCCAAAAATAGCAAGCCAAGAATGTGTCCATGTTATTTCTGGGATTGCACCAGGAATTGACATCAGGAGGGGAGAGGAGAGGAAAAGCAAGCAGTGTGAGTTTAGGGTCCGTGGTTGGTTGGGCTCGCAGGCTGCCTTGGGGCTGTATGGAAGGGTCTGGTAGCCACCTTCTCTGCATGTGTGCTCCCATGTGCAAGGCTCTCTCCAGGCCCTGGGTGGCTTGAACAAGGTGACTTAAGCCTCCAGTCTTTGTTAGGGCAAACCTGCTTGGCCCAGCATCAGTCTGAGCCAGAGAGTCCGTTTTGTGGTCCCATGGAGCAGTAATGCCCCCCCAACAGCTGTAGCACTGTGTGAGGAGTGGAGTGTTAGTTCTTGCAGCCATGAAAAGGCATGAATGAGACCCAGCTGAATCAGCCTTCACAAAAGCCTATGAATCAAGCTGTGGGTCCTTTGTGGAAAGGGCTGTTTGTGCTGTAGGAGACATCACTGCCATGGGCAGCTGGGTGGGATCCCAGGAACAGGGCTGGAGATGCTGAGCATGCTGCTGCTCCAGCATCCAGACCCAGGTGGCCCTTACCCCATGGGGCTGTTTCTCAGGCAGCTTGAATGATCCTTCCAGTAGACGATTTTTGCTTCTTGCCCATCAGCAAAAGGAAGATTGAAGGTAATACTGTGTTGCCCCTACCTGATATTTTCTGGGCTATGTTGTCACTTCCTTTCTTGCCTCCTCTTTGTTCTCATACACATTGCAGTGGCAGCAATTAGCATCCTAGTCTGCACCCACAGCAACTTCCCTATTAGCAGGGAAGCGGCTCTGTGCTAGCCCTGGCGTGTGCTGCCACTTGTTTGGGGAAAGAGATGGGGATGTATAGGAAACTGAGGTTACCCTGGGCTGAACAATGAAACATGGGGGAGAAAACAGGGTGTTGTTGGAGAGAGAAATGAGAGATGGTCCTGGAGAGGAGGGAGGAACTTGCACAGTTGTGTTGCCAGTGTAGGAACACTGCTGCAGATGAGTGTTAAATCAGGCTTCGTTAGCGTTCCTGCTGAAATAACCACTTTGTTAGCCCAAATGGATTCATGCAACTATGTCATATGCATTGCGGAAGAGATCAGAGCTGCCTCTGTGTGCTAACCAAGATCTGTCTCCCTCCAGCACAGGCTGTGGGCCAGCTCTTTGGCCCGTGATGGAGCTAATTGGGCATCCAAGTCCTGGGTTCAGTGGCACTGGCCTCATAAGAGCCTATTTAGCTGCTTGACTTATCTCCAAAGAGCTGTTTGTTGTTCACTGCCTGCCGTTGCATTCACCATTATCTTTACTTAATAGTGCATCGTACTACGATGAAGAGGCTACTGAGTGTAAGTCCTAGGGAATGAATAAATTTCTGTGTTGACTGCTATGGGGCAGGAGGAAAAAGAGATCAGTTGTAGCTTTGGTCTGCCCTTGCTTCTCCAAACTTCGTCATGCTCTCGAAGTTGGTCCATGTGCTGTGGCAGTGGCAGTTTGAACATCCTTTTACCTGCATTTACCAATGCAGAGAAAATAAGAGATGCATGTCCACATTTGACTGGTGATTAATGACATTATACACATGTCCATTTTAGAAGAGGCCTCATCTGGAGCTCAGCACTGGTGCTGCCATGGTGGGACATCCATCCTGCTTTGCAGAGCTACAAGTCTAACCAGAGAAGCCAGATGAAGGGTGATGGTGAGGGAGGAAGGGGAAAAGGTTCCAAGACTTTTTGTAAATGTAGAGGCTCCAAGACCTAAAAGCACCTTCTCCAAGTCCTGCCTAAGGAGGCAAGCAGGGCTGGGAGCGTAAATCAGGTGCCCTTGTTCAGTGTCCTCAATGAAAAGAATCTAGGCAAAACCTGTGCTGTAGGTTGAGGTTCTGGATAATGTCAGCTCCTCCTATAATCCTCTCTTTTGCCATAGTTAGTCCTGCTAGGATCTGACAAAGCAGCTACAGCGCAGGGGAACAGCCCTCACTGTAATTAAGGGGTTCAGCATCTGATACAAATGCAGCAAAAATCAGTCCTGGCTGCAGCAGGTAACGGGAGCAGGGGCACCATGGTTTCACCTGCACCTTCTCCCTGAAAAAGTCACTTCCAGCCATCATCTCCTGTTTCTTTCCCCAATGAATTAGAAATCAGCAGAGCATCTTGGTTTAGGACTTGCAAAACAAAGCATTGAACACTTTTTATTTGAAGTAATGTTACAGTTCAGAATGGTGCTTGATTTTATTTCTGTTTAGAATGGCTCAAGTGAAGTATTTCACCCAAATGGGGTCTTTTCTTTTTAAGAGAAGAGCCATGAGTACCACTCTACGGATTATTTGATCATTTTTAAGGTCTAGAAATGGCAGCTGGCCTTTTCCAGGTAAAAAAGGATGCTTTAAAAGCACCAACCAGTACATTGAGGGAGGATACTGTTGTTTGTTGTTGAACTCCCCTCTGGGCTGGTATTTAAAGGGTCAGGTAGAGATGCGTGGACATTTCAACAACCTGAAAACAACGCAGCAGGCTTTAAAATCTCACCAAATGAATCACTGCAGTGAAAAACATTCCTAATCATAAACCTGTAACGGGGTTGTCTGCCAATTATAGGAATACACGGGTTGCGAGGCAGAACACGCCCCATGTATTAAACTCAGCAGGACTATTTGATTAATGCATTGCTGTCATTCCCACTAATGGCACACAACTGAAGCTGCTGGAGGTGACCTGGGAAAAGGCTTTCATAGGTTTTAGACTCAGAACTTTTTCTGAGCTCCACAATGGAACAGCTGCACTGTACAAAACATGGCATCCCATCAAGGCACAGCCTGGAAAAGCCACACTGCTTTCCTAGTAAATGCTAGCCAGTTAATCCATAATTTGAGAGCTGCACATGACCCCTCAGCATGCAGGATCCCAAAGTGTAAAACTAGGTAAAGAGGAGAGAATGAAGGAAAGAATGAAGGAAACTGTGGGCAGGGAGGAAATTTAGCTGCATAGCTTTCTGGGATGCTTAAACTGGTGTGAGTGAACAGGACCCATCAGTAAACAGATGTGCTTCCAAACCACTTTTATTGATAAAGGCACTTAAGCCTTGATTCAGTGGTGCAGCAGAGTGTTAAAATGCTGATCAAGAAGTTTTAAGGCAGTGCACCAGTACTGGCATTTGGGCTTGAAAGTCCTCCTTGGGATGGTTTTCCTCATGAGAGCTCTGTTTTTCCAGCACAGGCTTCTCTGTCCAGGCAACTTGGCTAGCAGGAAGATGGGAAGCATCCGTGTTTTCCTGTACATTTAAGTCTGGCTATGGTACAGGGAACTCTTTTGTTGGAAACCCAAAGCGGGTGGTTCAGTTCATAAGGACAGAAAGGAAACCCAGTGTGTGTTCTATTCCTCCATGATTAGTGAAGGCCCTTGTTGTAGGAAATGGAATGGATAGCTGTTCAGGAGAGCTTTTATCCTAACAGGCCAGAGCTGATCTTGTTCTGCAGGGCTGAAACAGGGCCTCTGGAGAGGAAGATAAACCTCTGTATGCTTAGGCAGGGAGCTGCCAGAGGATTGTCTGGCTGGGGGCTCTCATCTTTCAACAGATCCTTACCCAGGCGAGGTAACGGGGAGATCAAGGACCACACAAGCTGACATTATCTCCGCGACTGATACACTTCAGTTCTGGATAAGGGTGGCCAGCTTGCTCTGTTGTGACTGCTTTGATAGGTTCTCTGTAAGGTCCCTAGAATTTGGCCTTTCTATATGGAGTCAAGCCCGTTCAGCTACACAAAACCCACACAAACCAAACCTTTTCATCACTTCCCTCGGCATTCTTCCCTTCACATACCCCCAAGTGATGGTGGTGGTTGAAACATTTCCTCCTAGCCCAAAGCCCTCCCTCAAAACAAAGGCTCTGTGACTCAGTGGGAGTTTTCCAGGGTAAAAACTCATTTAGGACAGGATGATGCAGTGATGATACGAGCTATAACCTGTTTATTTTAGCCAGTATTTAGATTATGACTGAAGTGGGAAGCAGCGTGAGCTGCTGCAGGCCAGCGCTCACATTTCTCACAGAGCATTGGAGATGGCATCGGTTCAAGGTGGGGCTGGTGCTGGTGGAAGCCTTCAGAGTTGATGTTAGAGGAGAATGGACACGTAGAGCATCACGTCAACCCCTCATTGTATATGAAGGCCTAATGGGGGATGTTACAGATTAACCACAGTGACGTATGCTCATAGGAAGCAATGGGCCTGGCACTCTTTCCTCTGTACAGATAAAGGATCAGATAAGGACATTGTGCCAGACACGGCCTCTGTTAGAGGAAGAGCTTTTAGGCTGGTAAAGTCATTGAAATATATCAGATTGAAACACTTGTCCTCTTTCCTATCAGAGTCATTCAGAACAACCTTACTTTGTTTGAGTCCCGTTACTGGAGTTGCTGGGAAGAGTTCATACGTGCATTGTTCACACCATTTTCCTGTTTGAGGACTGAAAGTCAAGAACCTCCTGTGTGCCTATTCCTGTATCTGAGAGTTTACTAATGTAAGGCAACATTTGTTTCAATGCGATGATAAATAATGAAACAAAAAGTTTTTTCCAAGTCCCTTTTTTTTGTCTAAGTTTAGTCTAGTTTTTTTAATGCATTTTGTTAGTTTTACTTAAAACAGACCAAAAAACCCCAAACAAAAACCAAATTGGAACCCAGAAGGCAAGCATAGGTTTCCCCTCAAACACACTATTTTTTTCATTCTAACTTCTGACACTGTGGCTCTTGACCATCACGTCTAAACATGGGCCAGCTCTCAGGTCTTGCCCTGCCTATGGAGGCTCAGGGCTGCTGCTCTTGTTCATCATTAACAGCACAGCCGTGACTTTGCAAACCACTCGGCTCTTATTGAGTCGAAACTGATGGCATGTCCCAGCAGAAGCAACAAACTGCTGGAGAAGAGACACACACAGAGATGTCACTGGTAGCAGTAAAGAGCATGCAGGAAGATGCCAGTCATGCAGATCTCTTGCAGTGTAAATGTTGCCTGCGCTTGCCTTAGCTTCAGTATGAAAGGGAATTCTAGAAGCATACAGTGTGTCGGTTCAGGCATAGCAAGTGAATGGCCGCAGTGGGTAGCACTCCTTCAGGTGGGGGGCTCTGTGGGAACGGTCATTTTAGGATCTCCTGCTCTGACCTTGCTCACAATCATGTTTATCTCCTCTCTAAACATTCCCCCTGTTACCAAGTGGATCTTTGATGAGCGTCCAAAGTTCACATCCGCTCCTGTGTTTAACCTTCACGTCCAGCGGCCGAGGTCGGTGAGTTGATTACGTGCGCACCAGCCTCCGAGCACGTAGACCAGCTCCTTTGCCTTTTACTGGGTGACTGATTAGCAGCAGTGGGCAGGCCCATAAAGGAAGGGGCAGCCGTTAATGCCAAGGAGTCAACAGGTTTTGTGCTTGCACCTTGTAAAACACAATGCAGGGTCGATGGGCAAGACCACGTGCTGAGCCTTTCCTGCCGTGGCTTCCATAGGTGGTTGTACAGAAGGCATCCTCTGTAGCTGACAGAAAATGCTTTCAAGGTGTTGTTAAGAGGCATGGTCCCATATTTTATCTTGTGATTGGCCCAGCTTTGCTACTCTCATGGAATAAAAGGTTAAGTAGCTGCTGCCTGAGTTTGCCTCAGCATGGGGAAGTTCCAGCCTTGAGGAAATAGTGCAGCAGTCAGTGGGGTAGGACCCTCGGTGGTGTGATGGCTGTGTGTGAGGGACACCGCAGAGAAGAGACAGTTCTACATCTCAAGGTGTTTCAGTGGAAGGGTGACACGAGCTGTCACACTGTGCGGTGTGGTCGTGATGTCCCTTCATCTGAAGGGGGCCTATAGGGATGCTGGGGATGGACTCTTCATTAGGGACTGTAGTGATAGGACAAGGGGTAAGGGGTTAAAACTTAAACAGGGGAAGTTTAGATTGGATGTAAGGAGGAAATTCTTTCCTGTGAGGGTGGTGAGGCACTGGAATGGGTGCCCAGGGAGGTTGTGAATGCTCCATCCCTGGCAGTGTTCAAGGCCAGGTTGGACAGAGCCTTGGGTGACACGGTTTAGAGCGAGGTGTCCCTGCCCATGGCAGGGGGGCTGGAACTTGATGATCTTAAGGTCCTTTCCAACCCAACCCATTCTATGATTCTGTGGTGTGTTTGATCCATATCTGCAAAGAGACCTTTGTAGTGCCTAACTGGAAGGATCTGGAGTCTCAAGAAGCTGTAGCCCTAAAACTGTTTGTTGTTGCCCTCCAATTTGTGCAGCACATGAATAGAATTCACAGTGGTGAGCATGTGGGGACATCTAAGTGTGCCAGTGATGAAGGCTTCAAAAAAGGGTATGTCCTGAGTTCTCTTAACAGGGCTAAAGCACCTAATGTTCATAGCGTAGGTCAGTTCATAGAGGTCTAACGCGAAATACAAAGAGGGCATGGCCTTCTCATTCTAAAACAGCCCGTGGTGGGGTTGGCTTGTCTGTGGTTACAGCTTGTGCCCATGAGGTGCACAGTGCCTCTCCTTGGGCAGAGGGGTTGGAAGCACTGCTTCCCTCTCCACAGAGACTGCCCCAGTCCCGTGGCTGGGTGTTCTCCCATCCACCTTCTGCTTTGTCTGGAGCTTGGAGTTCTTCTTCTTCAGTACCTAAATAAAACCATCTCTTTGGATTGCTGGGGTGGGCTGCTGCCGACACCAAAACCAGAAGGATTCTCCCCAGAGTCTCCAGACCTTAGGTGCCTTTAGCACCCACTGAAGCTCTGGGAAGCGGAGCTTTGCGCATCGATTTCAGACTCTATCTCCATGTTTTATGTGGATATTTGGCTTTGCATGAATACTTTTAAGACAAGATATTTTATGCTAATGAGCTACAGTACCTATAATAAAGAGCAGAACGGAACTAAATGAAGGGCTAAAGGAATGATTATTTTCACACTTGAGCAACAGACTGACAAGTCCTGCTCAACCCAACAGGTTCCTGGAGCAGGAGGTGTTTTAGTGTGTTACTGTGAGATGTTTGAGCCTTAAGAGGGTAAAACTGTATTTCTGAGCTTCCTGGAGACTGATACCTCCTTGAAGTGCAAACCAGAGCAAAGCAGGGAAGTATAAGCAAATGGAAGTGTATTCTTCACTTGAGGTAGCTTCTGTCTTCAGGGGCAGATGGATTATAGGCACCAGTTTGGTCCAGTGTCATTTTTCTGCTCCACAGTTGTGAAAGGAAATAAGGTTAATGCTGCAGTTGAGTAGAGAGCTCCTGCTTGGTTCAAACAGTAAAATACACCTTTTGCTCTTGGCATATCACACTGAGAATATTTGTTTTGGCTAATAAACATAGAGCAGTTGTTAAATGATTTACCTGCTCTATGTACCCAGCATTTGTTGCTAAGCTCTACAGTATTTAAACACCCATCTCTTGAGCACACAGCTCTCTGCTGAGCTGAGCTGTGGAGGCTCCATACAGTATCTCCAACTGACCTTTTTGGGGAATCTGGGTGTGTAAAACATCCCAGCAGCAACGATGGACTCATGGAGCATCAGCTCAGCTCTGTAGATGGGCATTGTGTGCTCATGGTCGGAGCTGCGTATGGGCCATCACTGGGTTTGACTGGACAGCCTTGCTGTGGGACTGCTGGTGGCACTGGGACTGTACACAGGATGCACAGGGTGCCTTTGGGAAGGCAGTTCATTAGTTCTGTAATCTCATTTGGGGGTTTTGGTTGGTTTGGGGGTTTTTGTGTGGTTTTTTGTTGTTTTGGGGGTTTTTGCACATAGTGTTAGACTACCAATAAATTGCAGGGGTTGCCCATGGATGATAATAGCAACTTGTTGGCGAGAAAAAACTGTTGTTAAATGTATTTTTCCTAAGGTAGAACAATCAAGTGGACAAAAATCCAGGCAGTCAACATCTGTGGTTTCAAAGAGAACTCAAGGTGTGAGTCCTGGCCTAAGAGTTTGGCCATTTCTTAAGCAAAGCTCTTGGCTTTTTATGAGCTTGGTTTCTTACATTGCCTTGACTCCAATTTCTGCAGCCATATCCAGACAGGGTGGCCTGACAGATGGATATGTCAAGGCAAGCTGCTGTCTCCAGTACGGGTTATTATATGGATATGATAGGGATTGTTGCTGGGTTTTGAGCCTCCTAGGAGTCTTACATAACCAGAGGTACCTCTTGATGTTATGTAGAGGTGGGATTTTCCTAAACCATCACTTAATGGAGCCATATATTGCCAAAACCAAATTGCTCCTACCCCAAGTGATGCTTGTGCTTTGCTGTTGCAATGCTATTCACTAAATCCATTCCTTGAAGAACACCATGCAGTGTGTTCCTGTGTGCAGTGTCTGTCATTGCACAAGCCCATGTGTCATACAAACATCAGGTATTTGGCTGGAATAGCCGTTACTGGTCCACTGCATGGCTAAAAATGATGGACAAAGATAACACTTCAAGTTCCAGCCAGCAAACCAGCTCTCTAGGGAGCCTACTTTTCTTTCTGTAATAAGCTTAAAACCTGCAGATTGCAGAGTACAGGCTTTAAATAGCCTTTACTCTTCATACTGCAGAGTGGGAAGGGTTCGATTTGATTCTGACGTTCTGCACACCTGCAGGAGGATCATTTTTACCCCAGCAAGGGCTTGCTCCTGTGTTGAATGTTGTGCTTGGATTCCAAATCAAGCTATTTGCTGGTGTCATGAAAATTATTCCTTAAGCTGTGTCAAACCCTCAAAAATGTAACTAATTTCCTCTGCTCACTCAACACCTCATAGGCAGTAAACTGGGGCCGGAAACCAAACGGCAAACCAGCTTGTGACTATTTTTGCCTGAATGTTCTGTTTTAATGTTTTTTGGGTTGGCTTGTGGGGGTTTTTTTTTACCTTTTCTGTAGCTTTTTTTATCTTTCTGCGCTGATTCCAACAGTGGTATTTCTGCTGTGTGATTTTCTCTACGCAAGAGAGATGTGTTTGCTCAAATTATCTCCGAGCATGAGCTCTTCATCGCGTGTTTCCTGTGATGCACTGCAAGCTGTTAGTGCACAGCCACCAAAACGGGGAACATGTGCAGTACTGGGGCTTCTTGAGTTATTCAATATGGAATGGATTTCTAAGTTTGACCGTGAGCTACCTGAAATTCACTGTTGGCAAGGCATTCGTTGAAATAGGCTCAGGCAAAGCTTCAAGCAGCAAAGTCAGGCAAAGGTTTGGTGAGATACCTTGGAGCAGTCAGCGGGAAAAGCACTCATCTGGTAGTTTCCAGGTAGAAAGGGAGTCATGTTTTTGTGAATGTGGTGGTTGACTCCTTCATACAGGAACATTTCCTACCAGTTTGGGTCCTTGGGTTGTGTATATCTGGTTTAATTTAGAGCGCTTTGAGCTAGATCTGTGTGCCTTTCACAAATACTGATGATGGCTTCTGTTTTCCCTTCCACCTAGGAGGGATGTGTAAGCAGTTGGGTTCCCTTTTCCACCAGAAGGTTGGTGGTCATGGAGGGCATCTATCTGCATAACATCATGTGCAGTATCTCAAGGTCAAGCCAGACTCAGGTATCCTCCCATGCTGTGGTCTCTCCTAACTTTTTTGCCCCTAAGAAGGCTTTCTAACATTTGTGGAAGTAAGGGATAGGAGTTGATTTGAGACAATTTTCAGTGTGAGCTGGGACTCTGATCTTGCTGATGTGTCAACACTTGTAAGAGTTGAAAGCTGAGAGTAGTTTTCAAACATCCAATTGTATCTTTTGGCCCCAAATTGGGATGTGAGATCTTAAATTGAAAATACCATTAGAACTCAAAATACAAGAGCAATAGGAAGAGAATGCAGATGGAAGGAAATATTGTTGGGCTTTAAGCCTTAGAGCTTAATTTGAGGTTTGGAGCAAAGTCCAGGCTAGATGCTGTGTGCCTGTGGCTGGTAAGGACACCATTTGTCTGCATGCAGCCTGAATTGAAGCACTGGAATATGTCTACCCAGCTAATGGTCACTGCATGCAGGAACTGAGCACTGAGCCCAGCTGAGCTGCAGTGGCACTAAAGGGGACCCAAGTGGGGTGCTCAGGCAAGGTCATAATGTGTGTGGGGACTAGGCTCACTGTTATGGGCTGCTTTGGCCTCCACCATGTTAGCCAGGCGCTCGATATGGGCTGGCTGCCCCTTACAAGTTACAGAGGTCTTTGGTCTCCAGTGCTTTCAAAACCAGCAGCTGTCATCAGTACTGCATTAATGTTTCATGGGTAAACAGAATTGGCAGGGATGGCTCTGCAAGCCCATTCGGCTCCTTGGGGGACAGTTTGTCAGGTTCTCTGCTTACCATAAGCTTTGCCTGATGCAGTGACTCAGAAGAGCTCGAGAGGAATCTTCATCTGCAAAAGCTGGAAAAGAAGTGACCATCTCATGGCAGGCTTTGCCTTTCCCCTTTGGCCTCTGGCTCACTCTGCACTTCCCTTTGGGTTTTGAATGCGTTCCCAGAGAAACACCCTTTGCCCCCCATGGGAGCATCGCACTTCACTGTTTCCTTCTACACATTATTAAGCTCCAAAAAAAAGCTTTGCAGCTTTAAAATATGTTCTCATTAGCTGTAATTAAATCTTTGGATAAGGCACAAGCTCTGCTCATCCCCAAAGTTTTTCTTTTCTTCCTTCTTTTTCCTTTTATACTTTGTTAGGCTCACACTTTGCTAATTACTGAACTCAGTGATGTTTCCAAAGCAGCCACAAATGAAAGTATTTACTATTCAGCGAGGCATGTGTTAATCTGGCAAACTATTATATTGGCTACACAGTCTCTTATTTAATATGAATCACTCTGTAAAGTGCCTCAACAGCACAGCTTCTTATTCATTATTGCTTAATTTCATGATATCTGAGATGTGGGATTTCAGTTAACGGATAATTGAGATCATAAATCAAAATATTTTCAATGAGATTACACGAAACACAAGATGTTCAGGTTTGGAGCCTGAAACGACGTTGTTCTTCCCAGCAGCTCTCAGCAAGCATGGGTGAGGTCTGCAGGCTTACCCCTTTTACCGTCTTGACTCCAACATTGGATCAGCCAGGAGGGGGCAAGTTTTTGGTGTGATGTCCACTTTCTGTCTGTCTGGTAGACTTGCATCCCAAGTGATGTGTCTCTGCTCCTCACGCATCTGTTGGATGAGGAGCATTCCTATCCCCAGTTTACCAGGAGGAATATGAGGCCAGTCACAGCACATGCACTCAGTTTCTGGCAGCATCTGGGCATCCAGGGATGTGCATGGGACTTGGCTGGGTTTTCAGGTTCTGTACTAACGTGCCAAAAACATCCTCCACTGAACCACTGACCCATCTTTCTAACTCTTCCATGGCAGAGAATGAAAATCAACTCACCTGGGATGAGCAATTCCTTCTAGAAATCTTAATTATTGCTTTTGTTGCTGAAAAGGACTCACAGGTATCATAGCAGCCACTGACAGAACAAGTATTTTAGAAGAGATAAGTTATTTGATGTTCAGACAGGCACTTCCAGTCTGTCTTCCCCATTTAGCCCTACTGGCCTCTGCAAGCCTCAATCATGTTATCATGTTTTCTATCAACAAATTAACTGTTTTATTCCTTTTTTTCTGAGAAAGCACCTTAATGATCAGCAGGAGGACAGGAGTCCTGTTTGTGTGGAACAAGGATGTAAAACAAGACTGTCCAGTTCTAGATTTTTCTATTAGAGATGAAAACCTGCAGCATATTTTTATATTTTTAATATATTTCTATATTTCATGTATTTTTAAAGGAAAAGTATTTTGGGGCCACATTCCTTTTGTTTCTTTTCTTTCTTGGCTCATTTGTATCAGCCTTGAAAGCAGTAATTTCACATGGAAACGCTGATGCAGTGCTTGGGGGCACAGCAGCAGCCCCTGTCTTCTCTGGTAGCTTAGGCTGCCAGCAAGGCCAGGGTTACTACTGGCTGCATCTTACCAGGCTAAATTACTGCTTTTTATAAGGTCAAATGTGTAGCTTCTTCCTACTGGAAAGCCCGAGGAAGGACAATGAATGATTCATTGTAGGCACTCCAGAGGCACACAGACCCCTCGTGTGCGTGGCTGTGGGAATACATTAGTACACAGATTTCCTGTTCTTATGGTCCAAGTTATGTAGAAAATGCCTGTGCTCCATCGTTGGAGGACAGAATGGGCTGTTTGTGGCCAGCTTTCTCCTGTTTCCCATTCTTGTGCGCTCTGCCCCTTGCAGGGTGGTGTTTGACTTTGCTCCTTACCTGAGGGGTTTATCTGGGAGGCTCACCCAAAGCATGGACCATGTGGGTTTAGAGCAGCTGCACCATTTAACCCTGTGGCTGTTGCAGAACCTACTGTGGTTTTGTCCAGGAGTGTCCAGGTTGCTCCATCTATTCAAATACTCAAACTAGGGCTAATACATTCTCACTGCTAATCCACTTTTACTGATCCCATGCTCTGTGCACTCAGGTATCTGCATAAAAAGCAGGGGAAGGACAGAAAGGCCATGGAGAAAAGAAGCCATGGAGGATCAGGGGTGGGAAGTGAAGAGAAGAGCATCTTGGGCAGATGTTTCCTCATGCTCTGAGACCCTCCAGGCCCACAGGTGCTCACACCTCGCAAGTAGGATGGGGAACAGAGTCATTTTTGAGACCTGAAAGAGTTGCTTCAAGCCTTCAAAGTGATAGAGATCTGGTGCCAAAGTAATCCTGTGGATCCAGATGTAAGTGGGTTTTCCCCAGGCTGTGGCCAACTGGGAGCATAGCTGGCCATTTGATACAGAGCGCATCGGTCCTTGTGTGCCTGTGGTTCTGCCCCACCATCCAGACCATCTTCATCTTTTGCCTGTAAACTTCCAGCCTGCCTCATAGCTGCTTTACTTTTGGTCAGTGTTCGCTAGAGGCCTTGCTAAGAAGTTCCTCTGTAGATAAGGGTTGGTAAAAGGGTTTAGGTAATGTAGAGTAAGGCCACTCTCATTGCCTCACCTGGGCCACAAAACACAGGAAACGTCGCTCACTTCTTGAGCTCTCACTACATCCCTGCTTTGCCCTTCTAGGTGGGTTTTCCTTCTTTTTCTTTCTTGCTTTTAATGGTTAAAATAACTCTTAATATCATCATTTGCTCAAAGTGTAGAAATAGACCAAAAATGCATTCCCCAACTGAGCCCAAAACCCTTCAGGTCTCATGTCATTATTTTTTAACCAGGTCTGCATTAAAAGTTTTACGAGCCGCTCCAGTTTCGGAAGGTTTCCCGTAAATGAACTTTCCAGCACTCTGTGACAGCCGTGCGCTGCCAACACACGGATAATATGGAAAAATGAACTAAGGCAAAAAAGAAGCCCTTCCCCCTCCCCTTTCCTCCATCTGTTGCAGTGCGGGGCTGCGGCAGGAAATGAGGCTTTGCAGTTTTATAGGAGCAGAAGTGCGTTGTGTTGAAGGGGGGCTGCTGGTGGCTCTTCTGTATGATTTTCCTTGTAAAGCTGTGCAGTGCGGCGTTCCGGAGCGCGCTCCAGCAGTCTGGAAGCAGCCAACCTAAGGCATGGAAAAGACATTATGTAATTGCAGAAGGGACCCCAAAGAAATGCCCTTCCCAGCGCTTGCGGCCTTGTGGCAGAAGCCAGTGTCTGAGCTCAGCCTGCTCGGGCTCTCTGGAGAACACTGTGTTCCTCTGGCCCCGCGCAGAAAGAGAGCCCCTGCCAGACTGCAGCAAACAATGCCGGCATTTCCTTCCCTGCTCCGGGCTCTGGGTGTTCTGGAGGCTCTTGCACACGGGCAGGGATTCATTAGCTACAATAAAAACCATACTACAGAGCTGCCTTAGAGGAAGGAAGAGAAAGCTGAGGGTGGAAAGAAATGCAGGCAAGTGTCATGAGCCGCTTTGCACTCAGTTCCAGTGTGGGAATTAATAGAGTAACCCAGCAATGCAGGGGGCTTGTGGGTCCTCTTGTCTCCCATCCCATTGTCAGTCCCAGGTGCCCTGCCTTACCCGGCAGCAGCCCCACTGCTGCAGTCTGAAGTGCTGCCGGCACAGCTCCCGCAGGCAGGCAGAGCTGAGCACGGGCCCAGGGTCTGAAGGATCAAGGTCTTTGTTCTTTTTTAGCTTTTCCCAGTATAATCCCTACAGAGATGTAATTGTTTGGTGGTGTTTTTCCTCTGACTTCTCTTTAATTTCCTGCCTGCGGTTTTGGGGGGTTTTGTGAGGTTTTATGGTTGTGGAGAAATTTTGCTGTTTACAGCGGCTGGCCTACATGCCCTAAAAACGGCATCCCACTTCTTCTAAGAAAAGTCCTTGTCTGTCCTTATTTAAATTGCCAGGTCACCGTCATTGCCACTGTGGTACTCATGCGGCAACCCAGGGAAACAGCCCTCCCTCCTCATGGGCATCCTGCCTTCGCTTTGGTGCCAGGTCTCTGGGGGCAGGAGGACCCCGTTCATCTTCAGGGTGCAGGTTGAAGACCTCGGGTTTCACTTCTGGTGTATTCAGAAGCAAGGGAAAGCTGCTCTGGTTCCCAACCACAGAAGCCAGCCGTGTTGCCCTCAACTTTCCCTGCAAATGTGCTCAAGTTTGGTCGGTGTCTGCCAGCTGGAGCTCAAAACCTTCTTTACAAGCTTCTGCTTTCTGCAGGCAGGCTGCCAGGGGAGCTGGTGATAGGTTTCCAATGGCTGTGCTATTTATTTAAGATCATGGAACCTCAGAAGGCTCCCAGAAGCAACCAGAAGTTTTGGTTGGCCTTGTAGGGAACCCTACCTCTGCCTGCTTGGGCTCTGCAGTTATTGTTTTAGCATTAAGAATCGTTTGTGTTGCATGTTCCTCATTTGGCTGTCATGTCAGGAGAGCTTTGTCCTCTTCCTGTTGGCACTGATGGTTTCCTTGCTCGTAAAGCTCTGCATTAAGGAACAGGTTTGGGCTGGGAACTCAAAGGAGTCTGAAAAGTGTCTTCTTGGGAGGGCAAATGAAGGGTGAAGAGAGAGCTTTCTGCCTTCAGAGGGGCTTGCATCCGTACCCCTGCATTGATCACTACCCCCTGGCACCAGTGATTTGAGTGATCACTTGGCACCAGTGATCTGCAAAGACATCTGAGCGCTGGCCCTGCTGCTTGCCTCGCTGGAGGGAGGCTGCTGCTTGTTGGCAGTGTTTTCCTTCTCCCCTGTGGAAGAAACCATAAATCATTGATGAGGTCTTTACCTAAATGACTCTGCAGTTCCTCCAGTGGGAGAGCCCGGCTGCAGCCAAGAGTCACCGGGGGAAATAATCCCTAGTCCCTTGTCCCTTGGCAGCAGCAGCAGAGCGTGCAGAAGTGCTGTGCTCCGGTATGTTGAGCAGAAACCCCTGGGAGCCTTTTCCCTAAGCCCCATGGCGCTGCTGTCTTGTTGCCTTGTTTCTGGAGAAGTACCTGACATCTCGCTGCTGTGGGGTTGTCCCTCTGTTACCCCAGAATAAAGATAAATGAATATACAGTTAGGGTATCTATGTATTCAATAGCTTCATTTATTATTAATAATTCTATATTATACAAATATATAATTAATAATATATAGTGGATAAATACAACTAAATATAAATAGTAAATTAAGCTGTTTGCAACCAGCTCTAAAATGTGGCAGGTTTGTGTAGCACTATGGAAATGCAGTGGGAAGAGGACAGTGAAGTAATGGTGGCAAGAATGTTAACAGCTGCCAGGATCCTTGAGGCCACTTTGATAAACCAGTGCTGAAACTGATAGAACCTGAGTGATGGATGGGGAGGATGCGCAGCTCAGAGAGGGGATGTAGCAGAGATGCAGGTGAGAGAGAGGGCAGCACGAGCTAGACAGGCCATTGGGCACTGGTTGGAAGGATGCAGGTAATTCCTGCTGCCAGCAAAGCTGCTGGTGTTCTTGGGACCTGTTTCCATGATTGCTGAGGCTGGCAAGTCTAAAAGGACTGCACAGACATCATTGAATCTGATTTCAATCTGGCTGTGTCTTGCCAGCGTTTCCACTGGGAAGACGTTGGCTCTGTTCACCTAACTGCTCCTCTGAGGATCCCAGTCCCTTGTTAAACGCCTGCCTGATTTCTCAGGTAATTTTCCATTTGCACAAAGTGACTTGATTTTGGAGAGAGAGCACAGAAAGCGCTGCCAGCAAGCTGTTACCCCTGACAAATAACACTGTGTGAGGAGAGCCTTGAAATCCCAACCCTGAGCTCTTGCTCTAAATGCAGCCTTCGGTGGGGTTTCAACCATATCCCTGAGGAGACACCAGCACAAACATCGTATCTTCCTCTCTGGAAGGGGTTCTGCCTTGCTGCTTGATGATGTTCCTCATGATAATTTGCCAGCAATTACTTCAGAGCTTGGTCCCCTCTTGTAAACAGCCTGTCAACTTTGGGTTTGTCATTTCTGGGCTGGAATAGCGCATGTGTGTCCCTGTAATGCCAAGGGAACCTGGTTTAGGTGAAATAAAGACCAGCTCAGGGGTGTGTTTCCTGCTGGCTTAATTTACCTGTGGGGGTCAAACCTGTGGTTGTCTTTAAATGCTGCAGACTATCAGAGAGAGCTTTGCTCCATATCTGCATTGGTATGGGTTTGGGTGGCAGCTGCTGCCCTTCCTTCCCAACACAGCTGATTCAATAGCTGTTCCCCTTGCTCTGCCTCCGTTTCCCATGCATGCTGTCAGTAATGTAGCTTTTACCCCAGAAAGTGAGATTCCAGTGAGCTAATGGATACCTTGGTGTCACTGGGGCAGGAAGCATAGAGAGGTTGTAAAAGTGCATTTTTCCTGCTGTGCAAGGCTTGTCTTTCCCAGTGCTTTCCTTCTCTGGCTCTCCCTGCAGTAACTAGCTGTAGGGGTGTCCATGCTCTCCATCTCTTTGCACAGTCATTTGGCTTTGGCATGATCAAGCACTTGTTCCTCATTTGTGCGTGTTTGGAGTTTCGGACTGCAGCCACAGCACCATCAAAGCGTCTAATGAACATGTCCTCTGGTGACTTTGGCATAAGGGCAAGACTGTAGAGCCAGGTCCTGGTCCAGCAAACAGGCTCCAGTGGCAGAGTTGTGACTCCATGGGATTACTGGGTTTACCAGCTTTGAGATGTGGTTCTTGTGTCTGAACCCTGTTCTCCTCCTAACCCCCTTCTCCATCTGAATCAGGAAACACCGTTTTAAAAAGGAAAATAAGAGTTGTCCTGGCTCTGCTTTTACATCTGTGTCAACACAAAACAGGGATGCCAAGCTTGGAAAAAGCAGAAAGGGGATGTCTGGTTGGAGCTGGATGGAATGCCGTGGATTTTTAGAGGAAGGCATTTCAGAAATAATTTCCATGTTTCAGTTATTGTTCTACTGAGAAAGAAACACAATGAAAAACGTCCCCTCGGTGCTGGATAACCTCTCTCCAAGGAGGAGCAGCCAGTCCTGACTACACCCTGTAGCCAAAACTGCACCCATAAGGAAAAAAGATGTGTCATTGTCATTGGAGGCTCCCTTCTGAAGGGAACAGAGCAGACCCACTTCTTAGGGATGTCTGCTGCCTCCCTGGGTTAAAGATGTGAAGGAAAGCTCCCTGCCCTGGTGCAGCGCTCGGATCATCACCCGTTATGGGTTTCTCAGGCAGGCAGCAGTGAAGTTGCAACAAGAAGCCTGAGGGCAGACTTCGGGGCCCTGGGATGAGTGGCTGAGGGATCAGGAGCTCAAGTGGGGCTCTCCTCTACCTCAGAGGAGGCCGGGGTCAGCCTCTTCTCCCAAGCAACAGGCCATAGGACAAGAGGAAGCGGCCCCAGGTTGCACCAGGGAAGGTTTAGATTGGGTATTAGGAAAATCTCTTCCCTGAAAGGGTTGTCAAGCCCTGGAAATGGGTTGAGTGACCATCCCTTAGAGGTATTAGACCATGTGTAGATGTGGCACTCGGGACATGGTTTAGTGGCGGACTTGGCAGTGCTAGGTTAAGGCTCAGTAGTCTTAAAGGTCTTTTCCAACCTAAACAGTTCTATGATTAGGTTCTGTGTTTACCACTCAGGCCTCTGAATATTGGTGTGTTGCTACAGTGCATCAGAATGTTCTCTCCAAGCATTTTTGGAGCAAGAAGTAGCTTTTGCCAAAAAAAAAAGTATATTATTTGCTGAAATCAGATTTTAGTTTAATGAGAACGAGTCAAAAAGCATCTCAGACAGGTAACGGAATGTGAGGTACGAAGTGGAAAACAAAATCCTCCTGGTTTTCTCTCCTCCTTTCTCATTTGCATCCAACCCAGCCCCTCAGTATTTCCCATGTGTAGCTATGGCACAGCCAGTCGGGAGTCGTTAAGGGAGTTTCTTGCTTCTGGGTTGCCAGTAACTGAACAGAAGATGATCTGGCTTGGAAAGAAGAAGCATTTTAGCTTGACAGAGAAAAAAAATGGACTATTGTTTTAAGTTGGATTATTTGAAAGGATTGAAACTACTCAAAATAATGTGCTTCTTTCAATAAGCCATACTTCATGGTGGAAAGATCATAACTTATGTGCCTTATCTTTTTATCACCAGCAAGTTTTTAATGTATTGCCATTTATCTCTGCATTAGTTGAAAAGTTCATCGCTGTGCCTTTCCTCTCCAAATTAACATAAATTAATTACTCCTCCCGGAAATGACTGTGGGGAGAATAAAACTGCCTTTTGGTAACTGGGATCAGAGTTGGACAAAGCCCCAAGAGTGAGTGTAGCTTTAAATGCAGAGAGAAGAGACAAAGCAGCCCCCCCATATTAGATGCCGGACAATAAAGCCTTTAACATGGCTTCGGGGTTTTGAGGGGACTGTACTGCTGACCTCTCATTCCTGCATATTTTCTGCTGGCAGCGTGGCCGCCTTTTCCCTCTATTGGCTCTTAGAAACCCATCCCATGAAACAGCAATGCAAGGACCAAAGTGAAGGCAGGCACCGAACTGATGGCTCTGCTTTGGAGGGTGGAAGAAGCTCTGAGCTGGTGACCCCTGGGGGTAAAACCAGTCCTAGGCACTTAATGCCACGGGCAGATGTTCTGCTCCTGACCTGGCTGGGCTGGCCAGAAACATCGCTGCTGCTCACCAGGAGTGATTTCTCCAGCTCTGCTGGCAGAGGGGATGTCAAGGCCCCGACATGGCTGTTTCCTTCTCTGTAGCATTGTTTGGCTGGTGGCCGATGGGGCAGCTCTGGTATAGCCATGGTAGTAAACATGCAGGAGTAGGAATGGCTTCAGCTGGCCACTGTGTGTAATAGAAACACTTACTCATAGCCTAAATCCAAGCACGAGTAGCCAGCTTGCTGCTGCAAGTAGCTCCTGAAGGTTTTGAGGCTTGTAGGGAACTTCTGGTGACACGGTTCTGGTCCTGATGGGACCTTGGGGTGAGGATGGGTGCATGATGGCTCCTTTTCACTCCAGTGTTGTATGCACACAGAGAGCTGCCCCTGTGCTTATATCTGTGTCACACTGAAGGCATCACCTGGGACATGAAGTGCTCACTGCAGACAGCATGCATCTCTGGCAGATGCCTCTGCTCTGGAGCCAGAGAAGAGGAGCCTTCGTCTCCTGACACTCACATTGGTTTTGTATGAGCCTTACACCTGCAGGAGGAGGATGAGGAGGTGTTTAAAAGTGACTGCTTGGGGGATGAGCACCTTCCTTGCATGGTGACATGAGTGCGAAGGACCCACTGGCTGTGCAGGGCGGGCAGTACTGGTAGGTAATGGTGAGGTGGCTGACTTTGTGTATTAACAAAAGGGAGACCTGACTAGTAAAATGGTAATTACCTGTGGATCTAATAAGCGTAATTATTGAGTAACCCACCAGAGTATATAATGAGGTGGGAATATTTTTAGCCTGTGAGTTCTTTGCAGTCCCCCGGTGCCATACTCCCAGTAAAGAGCACTGATGGCCTGTAGCCTTTAAGAAATTACAGTGATGCATCTTTGAAACTGGCAGCTTTATTAAAAAGGGAGGTGGGGGGATGCTATTAACATAGCAGGGCTAAGAGAGAATATGCATTTCGGAAGGGCCCCATTGCACTGTGAGGCTTGCAGGCTTGGTAGCCAGAGATGCTGAGAAGTTTGGGCCCTTTTGAGCTGAATATGGTGCCGTTCTCTTACCTGGGTGATGGGGCTGCACTGGCCTCATCCAGCACTGATGTGGGCACTGTCCAGCTGTCCCATATGTAGGGAGAGCAGGACAAGGAGCCTTTGTCAAATGCCCAGAGGATGCTACAGCACAGAAACCAGCTGAGCTGGAGCAGTGCTTTAGCCCCATGTTTGCTGATGAGGTGATGATTATGAAAAGGGAGAGGAAATCGTAGCTTTCTGGTGGAATAAATTCATTATTAAAAAAAAAACCAACAAAAAAAACCCAAAAAAGCCAAAAGCAAAACGAGCAGAGGTCCAGGAAATGCCACTCATGTTTGCCATGTGGCCAGGATGTGTTTTCAAAGAGCCATCGCAGAGCAAGCAGCGCAGCAGGTACAATTTCGGACTACGTGTCCTCCAGCTACTCCCATTGCCAAGCACTTGGTGCAGCCCCGAGGGCAGGCTGAGCCCTGGGAGAGCAGAGCCTTCAGGCCTGGGTCAGCACAAGCACCCTCTCATCAGCCTTTCCCTCACTACTTCTGCATAACAAATACCAGTTAATACCATTTATGAGGGTAGAGCAGAGGTCACGCTGGCACCCTCACCAGTGCTTGGAAGATGTCAAGCTGTGATGACAGACGTCTTTTGCTCCTGCTAAAATCTTCCCTTTGCATGTTGTCTTCTTCCCCAGCCAGGAGCTCGTCCTTTGGAGAACATTATTTGAACATCAGGTGAGGGTTTTCAGAGCGGAGTGGCTGGAGTTCGTCGGAGCCAGCCATGCCCTCCTTGCCACCAGAGCGGGACGGTGATGGGTGCTTGTCACTGCAGGGCAGTGGAGCTGCCCATTTCCATTGTAAGCTCCTGTTTACCAGCAAACCGAGTACAGAGATGTTCCCAGAGAAAGGTGTGCGTTCCCTGAGCGCTCTCAGAAACCCCATTCAAAGCAAGGAGGGTGTCAAACCACTCAGCTCGATTCATTTCCATATTAGCAGAGACTTCCGTGGGAATGCCTTTCGCAGCGCTCAGCCAGCTCGTGCTATGAATTAGCTGAGCCCTTTGCCTGCCCCCAGCCTGCAAAGCAATGGTGAGCTGCCTCTTTCTTCCTTTTTGTAGTGGACGTTTCAAAAGGCGGTATCTTATTGCAGGCTCTTCAGGCTGGAGTGGGAACGCAGCCCTCAGACACCTGCTTCGCACACCAGCAGCGCTGAATGGCTGAGGAGCACACGGCTGCTGAGCCTTTGTTTTGGGGTTTTCTTTTAACTACAAGGAGTAATCAGAGTTGGTTGTTAAATGAATGAGTTCGGTTGGAAGATAAGCCCGGACACCTGAGGTCTTGCATTCCCAGCAGGGCTGGCGAGCACCAAAGGGCTTTTTCAACTGGCATCTCTGGAAAGTCGCTATTATGTGTGAGCTTTACACTCAAACACCTTTGGACAATGAAGGCACCAGAGGACACTGCTGCTCCCAATTGTCAGTGGCAGAATAAATCTGTGCTTCCTGCAGTGTTTCCCTCTGCCGAGCACGGGGCCAGTGAGGAGCAGAGAGCTTTGCAGAGGCACAAAAGGTCTCTCAATAGAGCAGGGGTCAAACTGCGGGTTCCCCCTTTCACAACGGCTCCTGATCTCTGATGCAGAGCCCTGCAGGACGGCCTTTCGGAAGCGCAGAAAGAGAGACATTGTGTTGCTGAAGCAAAGGAGAGGGAGGAGGGAATCCCAGAGCCCCCTCCTGAAATGAACCTGTGCTGACGTTTTCAAAGCTCCCATGGTAGAGATGCAGGTTCCCAGTGCCCAGCAGGACCGATTGGTGCTCTTGCCCTGAATCTCTTGCATCTCTCAGAGGGGGGTCCAGATATCTGCAGCAAGTGATGGGTCCTGTTAGCCATGCACCCCGTTTGGTCCCTCGTGTGTCGGGGATGTTTGCTAACCCTGGAGGTCTAGGGAGGCAGTGAGACGGGGTCTGGTACTGAAGGACACCTGCAGTTGCAGTGATTCAGGTGGATTTGTGATGTGTGTGTTAGCACAAATGGGCTGGTTACAGGGTACGTGTGTGCTGTTTGCAGACCTATGGGCTCAAGTGTCCACACACGGCCTTTCCCAGGAGGCTGCTGAGGACCAGCATCTCTGGAATGAGCTGTGCTGTGGTGCCAGGAGCATGTTTGCTCTTTCTTCCAGTGGTGATGGATTTGCTTCTGCAAAGCAGATGGGGGTTGTGTTGTCTAACCTCAAAGTTGCTGTGCTCCCTGCAGACCCAGTGTCTACCCTTGAAGCTTGAAATACAGTGCCCTTCAAAATAGGCCTGTAGTCTTGGAGCTGTTCTCATTCACAGTCATCTGCTGTGGTGGTCAGGTGTGGTGTGCTGTTGATGGCAGGGTCGTTTTGTACAGTGGGCTCAGCTGGACATGGCACCCCAGGACAGCTAAGAGGGTATGGAGAGCAACCTCGTTGCAGTATAGGTGGTATCTGTGAGAGCAGACACAATGGTGCCATAGAAATGAATGCAGAGAATGTATGTATTTGGGGGTTCCTTTGACTAGCTCTGGTCAGATCTTGGGCATGTTAGCTGATGGGACATGTGTTTATTTGTACCTGTAAGGAATCCCATTCTCACAGCCTGAGTTCTCTGTGTGGTGGGAGTCAAAGTGCAGAAAGTGGAGATCAGGATTTCTCCTTCCAAACCATACTACTGATCCAAATCAGTTCCTACTGAGGCCCTTTGGTGCACTCCCCACCAGCAGCATTGCTGACAATAGAGTGGTATTTTGGCACCTTGCTCCTGCCAATGTATGGTGGGTGGCAATTCTGGAAGAACTAATGGGATGTGCAGACCTCCTCCTTTCCTGTACAAAAGGACAGGTACCTAGGCTAGGTCTACCAGCAGCAGCCAGAGGGGCCCAGGCATCCACCCCTCACTGAATTTGAGTGTCCAGCGGGCACTTTGTTCCCCTGCGTGCTGTGAATATCCCAGCCTGGCAAGCCAAGAGCCACTGTTAGCCAATGTATAAATGGATGCAGCATCTGCATTTTGAGTCTTTTACTACTGTTTTCAAGGTGAACGTTATCCCCAGAGGTCTCTGAACTCTTCAGAGGGCGTAGAAATATGGCCATGCACATAGTGCCCTTCCTGTCCAAGCCTTGTGAAATCCCTGAATGCAGCTCCCTGGCATGGGGCAGGGTCTTCAATGGCCCTGGATTCAGCCACCAAGATTTCTCCATGTCAGTGAGGAAGCTTTTGCAAGTAGTCCCCTTCCTATTTTTCTACCCACAGAAAGGACGGGACAGGCTGGTTCTCAGAAACTAACGCAGGGAGCCTGAATTTGGCCATCACATTCCCCATCTGTTAAGTACATCCACACAATGATATTTCAGTGCGTGTCCTAAAACAATGATTTCCTTTTCTCGCATTGTTTCAAGCCCTTTGGATTCCTCGTGCAGATAAAGGAGTGTTCCTGTAGAGCTGAAACAGTGGCAGAGCTTCTGGGGTAAATTGGATCCTGTCTCCCTGCAGAGCACCAGCAGCGGAAGAATAGCACTGTGCTGGCATTGCATATTTGCTTTGCAGCTGGGAGCCTGGGGAAAGAAAGGATCCAGCTTGTCCATTTTGCATGGGCACAGCCACGTTTTAAGGGGTGGAAGGAGGGAAGGGGAGACCCACCAGAAACGCATTGAACACTGCCCTCCATCTACGGCTTTTCTTTCTGTGTGATAAAATCCTCTGCTTTCCACTGTGCAGAAAACAGCATGTGGGTAACTCCGGTGCCAGCAACACTTCTTACTGGAAACCAGGATGTTTCTGTAATGAGGAAAAACAACGTTCTTGAGTATGAAGTTATCAAACATCTTGACAAATTCAGATGCGCTAAATCACCCGGTGTAAACATGTGTCTGGCCTGCTTTTGTGTGCCTACAGCAAGGGCGGCTTCTCCGCTCCTTGGCGAGATGCGATCTCTGTCCTCTGGGGCTATTTTTAGCTTGTATTTGTTTGGCGGAGGCTGTTACAATAATCTAATCAGGCCTCACTTCCCTTTAATTCCTCTTAAGACTGTTTTGGGGAGAGGGGCAGTTAAAACACTGCTGTAGCTAAAGCTTTGCAGCACGCTATAATGTGAACGGATGGTACCCCTTGAACACTGGAGCCGTTGGACCCTGGGTTGCTGGTACTCATCCCGGCTGCATTAGTGACTTACTTTCTGATGTTGGGGCAACTCGCTTTGCTGTTCTGTTTTCTCTTTACCTTTTGTCCTCATGGACAAAGCCCTTCTGGGGCAAAATTGGCTGTTACTGAGACTTCCTGGCGCTTGTCTGGGGGTACAGGGGAGGAGAAGGATGGCTGGGAGCGGTTAGAAAGCAGCATTACATTCATGCATAATCCCATTGACCTCACTGAGGCTGTTCACATGTTTTAAATTAAGTGCGTCCTTAAATACTTTCAGGAATCGGAGCTGGGTTAGTTTAGGCTGAATACATTAGGAAATACATATGCATTTGGGACCAGAAGGGAACCTGGCTGTTTAAAATCCATTAGATGTAAAGAGCAAGATTGTGTGTTGGCTTAGGAGCTGGGAAACCGAGTCTGAAGTCAGTATTCCCTGCTGCTGAAAGGAACCCAGCACTGCGGCTGCACGGTAGCATGGGAGGGAGCAGAGCTCCTAGGGGGAAGGCAACCACCTCCCTTTGTGAGGCAGACCTGGGCACCAAGGAATGCTTGGTGCAAACATCTGCTTCCTTTGCGTTTCACCTCTCTGTGCAGTGATGTACTGCTTTGGCAGGTATTTCCTGCTGTCTGAGGGGAGTGCACCTTCATGGCTTCGGTGGGTGTCCCCCCCATAGGACAGTGGAAGTGGATTTGTAATTCATACTAAGTGCAAATCTAAAGGCAGCTTTTCAGAACGTTGCCCACACTGGGACTTTTCCCATCTTCTCCCATTAGGGACGTTCCGTTTCATGTAAGGATACTTTATTTGAGGGAAAACCTTCAGCTGTTTCTTTTGTTTGGCATCAAAGCCAGCCTTAGAGGAGACTTCTGGAGCAGCGAGCTGCATTAGCGGTCTTGAGCCATGTTCTTCCTTCTGCTTTGAATATAAAGCCTATAGCAAGGGAACGTTAGTTTTTCGTCATGGCAAATAAATAGGTTCTGAAGCTGCTGGTAGTGGAACTTGTCCATTTACTTGGGAGAGAAAGAATAAGCACTAATGAAGAAAAGAAGCAAATCCAGCATTTCAGGTCCATATTCCCTGTTCCCTATGAATAGGCATATATTGCTTGGAGCAGTTATGGTGATGGACTGGAATCCACTGGATGTTGCTTGTGCAGGTATAAATCCTGCTGGCTCTGAGCTGCTTCTCTTTTACCAGTTTCTCTGCTGCAGTAAAATGGCTTAAAATTCACTTCTGAGTCCTGCTTGTGTCTTTGCTTTGGCTTTTGCATGTAACAGCAGAGCATGGATTGCCTTTTGTTTTAGTTTTTAGAAAGGGTGGAAGAAGAAGAACAAGAAGAAGAATAAAAGAAGGTGTTCAGTTTATTCCAGAGAGGATCTCCTCCAGTCTGAATGGAGTAAAATAAATGGTATTTGGCTTTCCAGCCACGAGAGAGAGCTTGTCCAGTTGACAGAGCAATGCCCTATTTATGGGCTAATCTTTTGTGAGCATTTCAGTGCCCACAGCTAACATCCCAGAGGCCTGGGAGCCTCTTTGTGAGCCAGCCAGCTCTGGGAAATGGGCTGCTCCCCTGGGGTTTGCTCTCTTGCATGAGCTCTCCGTGGCCCTCGGTCGCACATCACAGCGCTTTGGGGGTTTGGCTGGTTCTTAAGGGATGTCCCAGTCAGGCTGAGCAGACACCGAGTCTGTGGTTTCCCCTCTTCCTGAGTTCAAGTCCTGTAAAGTGGGAGTGCGGGGAAGAAACGAGCCTTTGTAAACTTTGAGTTCACAACTGTTGCTGGGCCTTGTATCTGTCCGCTCATCCCAGTGCTTGTCATCACGCAGCTGCCACAGGCTTCTATTTATCTTGTTCCTTTTCTTTCTTCCTGCCATGGGCTTTTTTCCTCGCTGCTGCTGGTTTCTGCCCCTTTTTTCCTCTCCCCTTGTCTCTGTGCTTTTTTCTTGCCTGTACATTTGCTCACCACCTGTGTTCAACCAGGCTCAGCAAGAGCAGCTCACTCCCTGCAAACCCCCTGGGGCATTCCCATCGTCTGCAGGGGGGAAACGAGCCACAGCCATGGGACAGCAATGAACTTTGCTCCTGTGATTAAAGCACAGTGAAAGTACTCAAAGGGCTATTTAGAAAAGAAGAACCAAGCGCATCTTCCCTTTGAGTTTTAATTCATTCACCAAGGTGGAGATCCAGCAGAGATGGAGTCCCCACAGAGCCAGGGTGGGTGCATTGCAGCCCAGCCAGAGAGTGTGGATAGGTGCTGGGCACAGTGACACTGGTTTAGCAAACCTACTGAGCCAAGTAGCTATTGTGGCTTCAGGGGGAATTATGGCACCCAGTCCTGCCTTCTTGGGGTGTAGAGTGGGAGCAGATGATATTCTGACCTGCCTCTTTGTCCTTTGTTTCAGATGAGCTGCTCTGCCAGTCTGTGATACACCTGCAAAGTGCCCTGCCCAGCAGACAGCCTTGGCAAAGAGGGATTGGGAGCACCCATTTCTGCCTGAGGTATCTGTCTGCCCACTTAGAACTTGCATGAGAGAAATCCCATGTGTATGCTTGAAGAAATGAACATAAAATCACCTTCTCACCCACTTTCCTGCATCCTCACCTCCCTAGTTAGTGTTTCCAAAGATATCTTTGCATCTGCTCACAGACGATCTCAGGAGTGATTTTTGGAGATGAACAGGCTTTGCTACTTTTACATAAGCTTTAGTTTTCCCCTGTGGCACCATGAATTTGTTTAAACCTGAAGTTCCAGAAGCACAAAACCATGGCAGAAGGCTGTTGAAACATGTACAACCTGGCAAGCAAAATATGCTGCATCTTGCTGAGAGGGCCAAAGGTTTCCTGCATCTTAGAATAGTCCTTCACTTATTTAAGGGGTTGAGTGCAAGCAAACTCAGAAACCTAACTTCAGTAATTCATGTCTCTTAGCTATTTTATTCATAAACAGCAAAAGGTCTTGTGTCCTGCTAAATAACTTTTGGGGACTGGAAAGGTGCGAGATGAGGTGTGTAACCACTTCACAGTTACAGTAGTGCACTTGGGATTAAGCTTTGAATTCTCCTAGATATTCAGATATCAAAGCTTTTGCCCTGAACAAGCTCTGATTGTAGGAAGATTTGCAAGCAAGGCAATATACAATCCTAATGGAGTATTTGGTAAGAAGACAACCCTATGATTCTCCTTCAAATGTGGATAAGTCATAACTTATGTAGAGTTTGGGAAAATTAGTTCTGATTGTGAACTGAAATTTATATCTAAAATGAGAATTTTTTAGAAGATGCGCTCCGGAGGCTCAGGCTGTGATTTGCCATATTGTCAAAAGGCAAATGTGCAAAGCATCCCTTTCCTCTCTATGTCTCACATCTGTTTTGGCCAACAGCTAGTGAAAGATGAGGAAGCATGGAGAAGGCAAGGCAGTTGCCTTCATAGAATAGAATCATAGAATGGTTAGGATTGGAAAGGACCTTAAGCTCATCCAGTTCCAACCCCCCTGCCATGGGCAGGGACACCTCACACTAAACCATCTCACCCAAGGCCTTGTCCAACCTGGCCTTGAACACTGCCAGGGATGGAGCATTCACAACCTTCCTGGGCACCCATTCCAGTGCCTCACCACCCTAACAGGAAAGAATTTCCTCCTTACATCCAATCTAAACTTCCCCTGTTGAAGTTTGAACCTGTTACCCCTTGTCCTGTCACTACAGTCCTTCCTTGTCCTGCTGCCCCCATCTTTGCAGAACACCATGTGAAACTGCAGAGCTGCTGCTCTTGACAGGCAACAAAGGTTTCTCTTTCAGGAGAAAAGTCTCAATAGGCAATAGCTTCTAAGGTTTTTGTAGTACCCATGCCAAGCCCTAATTGGTTTTCTTAATCAAATGCCTCTTCTTCTTCTTTGGCTTTGTGCTGTTGCTTGTTAAATAAAAGAATCCATTGGTGATTTAACTTGCTCTTTGGAGATGAGATATATGTAATATTTTTACATATATACAGCTATTATCATATATATTATATATTTATACATACACATAGTACTGTGTCTTTGTCTCAGAATTCTTGCATTGAGATGCAGTTAAAAACATCCATGGACATTTCTGTTTATTTTTTTAGCAGTGTATCTGTTTCCTACTGCATTAAACTGCCTCCAAAAGGACTAATGCAAAATGTTAACAATAGAAACCACTAATGCTCCTCAGTTTTTGGAGGGACTTGGTGAGGTAACGGACCTTCTTGTCCGTGAATCACTTTGGGTTTAGCTGTATGTTTCCTGTTAAACTTAGGTCGTGTATTCCCATCATCTGGGGGTTAAAAAAGAAGAACTTACCCCCAGTGATCAGTATGATTCTTGTGACTTTCTGATGGTTGGTCAGTCTCCGGAGGGGGAGAAGGTGTGGGACTGGGCAGTGAAAACCTTTTCCTAGCCCCATCGAGACCCCTCTGTGAAAGCCACCCTGTTCCTAACCAGTGAAACAAGGGAGGCCAAAATTGGGATCGGTCTGCTCGATGGTACCAAGGCAAAAAGCGTAATTGTGTTTGCATGTTCGAAACCATGGCTAAGTATGTTGAAATGTTGCCTAAAGCAGTACTCTGGCTGCTCTCCTGCCTGTTGCCGGGCACATGGCTTGTCAGCTGCATTCAAGAGCAGGCAAAGAAATGTTCTGAGGTGGTGTGACAGCTGTAATTGTCAGAGAGGGGGGAACCTTTGAGAGAGCCGGTTCAGCGTGTGTGTGGTCTCCTCGCTCAGCCTTCCTCCTTGTGTAAGGGTGTATAAAGTTCCATGTGCGAATCCGGTTGAACTCCAGGGATCAGCGTAAAGACCTTGTGATGAGCCAGGTTGATGTTGAGAAGCAGCAGGAATAGTTTCAGGAGGTGTCAGTGCAGGAAGAAGCAATCCCAAAGTATTTTTACTGATGGGGACTTGGGAGTTTTACGTTTTGAAGGAGAAATCAGGTTTCCACAAGGAGTGCATCACTCCAAGTACCTCATGTTTACTGAAACCTGGGGAGGAGGCATTTGAGGCTGGGGCAGATGCTGCTCTTGCTTCACCTTCCTGAGTTCTCATGAGTGCCTCTCTGAAGCTGGATCGCAAGCTGTGCTTTGTCTGTGGTCTGGAAGTCGCCCAGCCTCAGTGCCCTGCACTTCCTGCCACAGGGCTCAAGTCCACACAACACTCACTTCATTGGTAATGGCCATGGTTTTTAAGCTACATGAGTTCTTGATTGCATTAAAAGGAATGCCCGTACTCAACTGGATGTTACCTATTTTGTTTCCAAGGGTAATTAGTCATGGGTTTAAATAGAAGGACATAATTGGTGCACACATCGAGTGGAAGCACTTCTCTGCCATTACAGTCTGAAAACTCATATTTATTTGTTCATTCTGCCTGAACTTGAAGTAGCTCTTCTGTTAGCAATGTAAAAGGAGTGGGCTTTTTGACATAAGATTGTTCTGTGTCTTATTAGAGGCTATTTTCTAATTTCTGGAAGAGTGAGTAAGAGCAAATTATTTCATTTACCATACTCAGAAAACAAAGGTATTTTCCTGAAGAGCTAAGGTGTATTGCTGACATAGTGGTTTTTACATTGGTATAACATGGCCAGTGTATACTGAGGTATACCTGCACATATATGCTTGAATAGAAACCTGTAGGTTGGAAAGGTTCTGATTCAGGATTTCCATCTGGGAGGTGCAAGATACGCTGGTATCATCAGCCAAGAGCACAATAAGGGTCTTTGCTTTGTCTTTGTAAGTCCTTTTCCTCCATTGACCTTGCAGTTCAGGTTGCCTGTCTTCCTTTCTCTTCTTCCAAATGGCCTGGTGTGCTTAATTGTGTGATGATATCATCATGAGGAACATCACCTGCTCGCCATGCCTCAGTCATCTTTTGGTCATCTCTATTTTATGCTTCCCTTGGGTCACCCCTCAAGTTCCCCCATTCTCTTGGAGCACTTGTTAGATACAGCCTCTCATGACTCATGTTGTTGGCATCTGTCCTCCAAGAAAGATGTCTTGATTATCTTTCCAGTTCTGTGCCCACTCTTTCACCTAGCTTTCCATAGTGAGTTCTTACAGGAAAGAAACACCCTGCACACAGGATGCAGACCAGTGCTATGTTGGGTGTTGGAGGATGCAGTGTCTCAGATAAAGCAAAAAGTGTTTGAAAAACTGGGCTAGGACACAGGATCCAAGAGAGCTGAGCTAAAGGTTCCTCAAGGAAAGACAGGACCCGGTCCAGGGCTCCCACATTCTGTGCAAGAGCCTGAGCCACCAGCCACTGAAGAATAGAAAACCCTTTTGTTTGCTGCTTCAGCTCATCAGATTTTGACTCAAATGCACAGATTTCTGGCTGACCTACACTGTGTTTCTGCATTAGTTTTATGAGTAAGCTGTCTCTTGAAAAATACCATCTATGTATAGATAGAAGTCATAGCATCAATTCCTACCGTGCTCTCAATCTGACAAGAGTTACATCTTGCTACTGTATGTAGGAATTCCCACTGCTGTATGTACAGATGCTAGTATGCTGCTTAAAAGCTCTCTTTCATGTATTTTACTGGGCTAGAGAAAGGCCTTCTCGGAAACCTGTGCTGTCAGCTATGCTGACAAAGGTTTTATTTAACATGAGGCAGAACTAATACACTTTAAAGAAAGCTGCCATGCCATTAATTGTCACGCTGGTTTGTGTCAGATGCTTGCAAGAAGCGTGCTTGGTTCCTCCACAAACACAACAGCATCTTTCACTCTTAGTGAATAATGCACTCCAGATGTTCCACCCTGTGAGAATTTCTTGCGCCCACTGCAATGCCAAGAGAAAAATAAAGCAGTTCAACTTATTTAACCCAGATCTCAGACTGTCTGTCTGCATCATCTTAACTCCATCAAGCTGATGGAGCGCATGGAATGGATGGAAAACATGTGGTTCCTATAGACTCCTGCATTTCATGTTGGTTAACAAATGTAGCATTCGTTTACTCAAGGCCGTAACGGGCATATGAGCTTAAACTCAGTGTGTTCATGGCAGGTTCTCTGTATCTTCTGCATACCATACCATCAACACTCAGGCTTGGAGCCCTTGGAAAACTTTGCCAGCCCTCCTGTTTCTGCTCACTGTCTCAGCCTCAGGACTCTTTTACTTACTCACTTTACAGGGCAAACACAGAAATAGTGCCTAAGCTGCCCTTAAAAATGTAAATGGACTGCAATCCCTTTCTGCCTAAATATGTTGTGAGTGCCACTGGGACCTCTTGTTCTTGGCTGTAGCTCAGATACTTACTTTAGTGTTTCCAGGCAAATGAAGACTGGGGGCTTTAAAGGAGTGTTTTAAGGAAGCCACCTCAGAATGGGCTCTGAGTGGCACAGACTGCCTTGCTAACTGAAATGCCAGCACCACATTCCCACCATTGAGTGATGATGGGAACCACTCAAATGGACCATTGCAAGAAAGGGCAGGAAAACCAGGTGTGAGGCTTGATGCATTACAGAGCCCTGGTTCTTCCAGCTGAGCGTGCTGAAAGGGGTGAAATCATCTCTGGGTTTAGCTCAAGAGTTTTCCATGGTTGTTTTCAAGGAGGGGAAGAAAGACAGTTTTGTGGTTCAGGTACTGGAACATGATTTATAGACTTACCCTAGTGAGAGACTGCCCAGGTAATCCCACTCATGTTGCATGGGAAGCTCGTGCACTTGGCTGCTTCCTTACAGAAAATGGATGTGAGAGTTCCCAACCAGTCAGACTCTTGAGGGGGTATTGTTACAGGGATGAAGGTATTGGTATGAGGATGTGTGCCCATGTGAGCGCTGCAGTCCTGCATGGGAGTGCACAGTCATAAAGTTTGACAAATGACTTAAAAATCCCTGACGGGTCTCCAGAAGTCCTCCTGTCTCTGTGTTCAGAACTCACTCTTTAGAAGTTATCTAGGTTTTGAAGAGGTAATTTAGGGGAAGCCTTTGCTGCCTGTCTCAGGTACAAGACCTCAGGCTTATTTGAGTAAGAGAAATCAATATTACAGTCAGTAGGACCAAGTGTGCTAGTTCAGTCCATTAAGTCCATGCCTTGCCCTTGTCCTGTGCAAGCCGGTGGGATCTCTGGTGGTGTGTGGCCACACAACTGGGGGAAATGGTTTCTTTCTCAAGGCTGGAACTCCAAGTGTCATTTGAAAATATCACATGTAAAACTCACCTGTATTCTGCTGGTGTCCCATAAGGTCCTGGCATTCCCTGGTCCTGCGCTGCAGGATACAGGATCCAGGATCCTGATTTCATGGTGGTGCTGGGACTCTGCTTTTATAACGCCAGGCACCTTAGAAGCAATGGGGACATGTTGGTAGCACAGCAGCTAGTGTGCTCCCTTGGTAACCTCCCAAAGGGTTCTTTAAAAAGAGCAACATCAAGCTTCAAAGCAGAGCAGCGCCTAGTTTTCCATGGTGAGTTCTGCTAGCTTCCATAGTGAGTTTCCAGCAGCATTTTCCCTTCCTCTTACAGGACAGAGGAGAGATCACCAAACTAATTTTGTCATCCAATATAGGAAAGAAACTCTGTGGAAGATGGTACCTGGTTACCCCATCTGTGCCTCTACCAGTGCTGTATCCATACAGGATTATGCATGAGTCTTTTGGCATACCCACCTCTACACCACAGCTTTCTGAGGTTTATTGAGGCTGGAGAACACTGATGTTCTGTAAGCCCTTTTAGAAATGTCTTTCTTCCTCTGAGCTGTGCAAAAGATGCAGAACCAAAGCAGCATGCAAGAACAATTATTAGACGTTGTTAATTAGGATGTGTGAAGATGGTCCCTCTCCCCTTTTCCTTTGAAACATGAAAGCCCAGAGGGAGCCTTTATTAAAGTCAACAAAGAAATCTCAAAGGAAAAAATTCCCTTCTTTAATGTGGTCACACACATCATCTCCCGCCTGGTGCGACCTGACATGTGAATGTGATTATGGGCTGTGTCGCATCGGGGCACAGGCACACTGCGCCCCGAGCACCGGTGGGGAGAGGAGAGGGCAGAGTCCACACAGTTGGGGTAACACCCAGCTGCTTGGATGCCAGAAATGCAGCATCTGGAGCTTTTGATGGATCATGTATTTTTCATTAACTACCTTTGATTTAGTAGGTTTTCTCTCCAAAGAAACCTCTTATAAAAGCAAGCTTCAGCAGCCAGGGCAGTAGCTGGATATCCATCCTGGGTATTCCTGCTACAGGAGTAGGCATTGCAACTTCTTTACTCACCAGAGAGTTTCGTTTGTGTGTTTAAATTTAAACCAGTCTCACAGCAACCTGGTAATGGTGGTACTGGTGGGCTCAGAAATGCCAAAGATCCCACTGTACTTTGGGAGCTGGGGTGGCAAACCTCAAGATGTCAGCTTGGTTATGTGACAAGCAATCCAGAGTATTACTTCCCCCTCAAATTCTTAAATGGTGTCCACTTGTGGGCATAAATGCATTATCCTTTTTAATCCCAAATGATACAGGATTTGAGAAGTGCTGCTTCGTGAATTTTTGCTTTCTTCCTAAACCTTCCTTTACAGGGAAGGGTGGGGTGTGGCGAGCTCTGGTCCATAGGATCAAAGACATCAGGGTCTTGCATTGAAGCTGTATTTTCTGTTGGGTGCAGGTGATGAAGACATATGTTGCACTATAGTTTTATGGTATGAAAATATGAGAAGCCCTTTCTCTGAGCTGCTCTGTGGGCTGGAGAGAGCAAATACTTGATGTGCTGTAGCTTCTCAGGGATGCTTCGATAATCATGGAGGTAAACTAGGGCAGGTCCATTATAAGATTTGCAAAGTGGAGAGTCTGTACCCGCATCGATGAACCAGCATCTCTGGTTGTTGCTGTCAGAAGTGTTTTGTCTAGAGAGGAAACCGTGCAACATGTGCTGTTCCTGTCCTGCTCTATACCGTTCCTTTGGTTTGGACTGTGTGTTTGCTAGAGAATTTTCAAGATACCAGGATTTTCATGTTGTGTGTCCCCATCCCTCCTCCCCCAGCCCCACATCCCCTCCCTCTTGCTAATTTAGATACAGGGCAGCATCCTCAGTGGACTCTTCTATAGCTGCTACCCCCAGGCGCGTTCCTCTCTGTGGTACAGAGCTGGGCCGTGAGCTTGGAATTTTCCAACCAAAATTCTCTCTCTTTCTTAAGAAAAAACCCCAAAACCCATATGAAAAGAAGACAGCTTCCAAAGAGAAGCATCCAGCCTCTTCTGACACCCAGATAGCTTGGCACGGTCATCTAATCTTCCGCCTCCGCTGCTGGGCTGCCTGGCCACATCTGAAAGGAGGGGATAAGCCAGCAGTCAGAGCCTGTATCTGGGAGCGATGTTGGTGGCAAAGGGACTTTGGCAGTGGGTTCTTCTCTCACAGCTGCTTTTTCCCCAGCTGGAGGCACCAATTGTTGGGCCATGGCACATGAGCCTCCCCCTGAGCCCAGCAGAGCCCCGCAGGAGCCGGCTCCACGCTGCGAGCAGACAATGCAATTAGCTGGGTTTCACAGTGTGCTGCTTTGGGTGACCTCTCCAGGGAAAATAATTAGAGGAGCCCATGTCTGCCATTGCTAATTGCCTTCATTAGCTCTGAGGTTAATTTGGGGGATGTGCCCAGGAAGCAATAAAAGAGGCTCAGAGGGTGCCCAGTTAATTACTTGTGTGTTGGGAGGGGGTGGACCCTTCTCCTGCCATCACAGCAGCACTGGGGTCAGGCAGCCTCTCAGAGTGGGAAGTTTCCAAGCCTTTGGTAAAGACTTGCCCGACTATTAGGGGATATGAAACCAATGGGTTGGATCTGCAGAGACCACTTAGTCACCCATGCTGCAAGCCGGAGGGTAGGGCTGGCCTTGGTGTAGACTTCTGTTCCTTAGAGACCGGGGGATGCAAAAAGGACATCCCTTCCATGGGACCTGTTCTTCCTGGTGGCACTGAGCATCCAGAGAACAGGAGCAAGATGAGCAGGAAGGAAGCGCCCTGGACAGCAGAGCCATAAGCCTTTTCCATGCTGCATCTGGTCTGGCAACATAGACAAAAGTACCACTTGCTGTCACCAGGGTTGTCCCCACATTGCACTGGGGCTTCTCCATAGGCCCGTGTCACTCTCTACAGGGAGTCCAAACCTTGCTTTTCCTGCTGGGAAGCCAACCTTTCCTTATTGCATGGGCAACATCTCTGCCTTCATGGAGTCTCTTTTCCTTTGTCTGCTTTAGTGTCACACAGGTAATCAGGTGCTTGACCCCTCTGACACCCCTGTTGCTTGCAGTCGTGCTGTCTCCAGGCTGGGAGTGGTGGGAGCATGGGAATTAAGACAGATGAGTGCTTTTCAAAACAGATTGGGATGAAGCTATCCTCCTAACCTGGCTGGTCTTGATGTGCACCCAGTGGACTCAGAGGGGCTGGTCAGTGCAGACCTATTTCAGACCCATCATGAAGACAGACAGCTAAATACAACCCTTCTTTCCTCCGTGCTTGCCTGTCATTGCAACAAGCAAACTGTGTGTTCTTTTTTGGGGAGCTGTAAAAGCTTCTGCTTCCATTTGTAACCAAATCTGAACAAGCTTTGACTCCCATTCAAGCAAGCTCCCAAACACCCACCATGGGGTTGCACCTGATGGTGTCAGCTGTCAGTTGTGTGTAGTTTGCTGAAACCAGGGCTGGGAGGCACAGCATCAGTCTGTTCCCCCACTGTTGCCTGTGGTTCTCATGTTAAAAGCGTGTTCCTGTCCTGTGGGACATGAAGGGGAGTGGGGAGCAGGGAGAGCAGGAACACAACCTGTGCACAGCCCCTGCTCCTCTCCTTACACCTTTGAGGGGGCTGTAGCCAGAAACAGCAGCTCAGAGGGCATCCTGGAGGTACGCAGAGCATTTAAAGGCCGTTTGAGGTACATTACATTAGTGTGGTGTATCTTGGTGCTATGAACTGAAGGGATGAGACTGTCAGACATGGGTTTCCCTCTGGTTTTTTGTTGAGACAGACATCAGAGGAGAGCAGGAGGCTTTGGGGTTTTCAAGCAGGAGAGCCAAGAATAAAGAAACTGGGAGAGGGACACTTGGGAGTACATTCCCACAGCAAGCAGTTGTGCAGGAAAGAGGTGACCAGGTCAAAGGGAAAGCATATAAACAGCCCAGAGAGAGAATCTTCTTGGCTGCTGGTTTGTTTATATCTTGCAGAAAGGAGCAATGCGAGGCATGTGCATCTCTAGCTGGCTACGAGACAAAGTTCCTGTCCTTCCCAATGATAGTGCAGGGAACGGACCCACAGAAGTCACGTCTCCATTTCCTGTCCCCATTTTGGCATAAGGAAATGCTGCAGGTTGTGCCCTCATAAAATGAACAAAGTGGGGGTTTTGTTCCCTTGGTTTCCCTTTCCTTGAGCACACAACTCCCTGGGAAAGCTCTCTGCAGGGCAGTGTGGAGGGCGGAAAGGTGGGAAGGATCTAGGATGTGTATGAGAAGGACCCTTCCTCTTGGCTTGAGTGAGCCAATGCTCAGGCTGGACTTGGACTTGATCAAGATTCAGAAATACGTAATCTGATAAAGAGTAGGGCTTTTAGGGGAGCCAGCACGGATGTGCCAGGCCAGTGGGTACTGGGCATTTTTGTGCTCTTCAGGTCTTAGGAAAATCCAACTCAATTTCCTCTTTTAGGAGCTGCTGTTTTGTCCCTTATTCCCCAGTGTTCAGATCTGCTCTCAGTACTCTGCTCCTCCCTGGCATGTCCACTTCCAGCAGGAAATGCATCCTGCAAGGTAAGTGAAGGAGATTGAATTGTACCTTGTTGGTAGAACCATCCTTAGAGTATGGTAGATCCTTTCCAGTTTTCAGGTTTCTTATTTGTGTTCAGAGTCCAGTTCTGCAGCTTTTATTACTGATTGCACCTTCTTGTTTATTACTGATTGCTTCTTCCTGTTGTGAAAAGCATCAGTGAAATTCAGCATACTTGAGAGCAGCAGAGGACTGCAAGGCTTATTGGAAAGTCCTGTGCTTGATACCTGGTTGTTTTAAATCCATATAGCTCCGTGAAAGTTGCAGCATCAACACTGACTTCCATGAGCTTCCAGCTCATACCTCCACAGTAGCTATACAAAATGGGTCCCAAAGCCATAAAAGCAAAATGTTGCTTTCTATTCTATGCTATAAGCTCTTTTTTCCCCAGAAAAGGTCCTAGTGAGACACATTCATTTGTTCACACACTGGTCCTTTTCTTTTGCAGCTGTGCTCCTGGTGAGCATTTCCTCAGCAGTTGGGAGGCTTGGCACCCAAAGGGTTGTTTAAGCATAGCTATTTCTGCAGTGGGGTGGCTGTGAGATCACATGGCGTTGCTGCTCCGTGAATCAAAGCCTTAAAGCCAGAGTTGAAGGACTGTGGGTGAAGGTTAATAAGTAACAGGCTTCTAGGAAAGGTCCTTGGAGATGTAAGTGCTGGTGGTGTGACACCTCTGGACATTTTCACAAGTACCTGGATGCTTTTTAATGGTCTCTTGGGTTGTGAAGAGGCAGAAAGCTGCCCCAGCACTTGTAGTCATGGTACTCTTTGTGACTCTTTGACGTTTTTCTACTAGCCTTAGTGCAAGTATGGGTTCATTTGCAGTTAGTACTTTGTGCACAGTCTTTTGTTCTGTCTGCCCGTTCATTTGCTCCCCCAGAATCACATCTTTAGCTATATAACCTCTCCACACTGACATGGCCTTAAATCAATGCTTGGCTTCAGGCTAGTGATATTTCTTCACCAGGAAAATATCTGGCAGCTCCTCCCCAGTGGATTAGAGAACTAGGCTGTATTGAAAATAGGGTTGTACTTGGTCATTTCTCTTTATGTTGTCTTTAGAGCAAGTATAAAGCTCACTGCTGCTTTATCCATGTCATTTATGGATTTCCATAGTGCCAAAGAAGGCCCAGAGCCTGGTGCAAAGGCAGATTATCCCGAATAAATCATATGGTAAGTGCTGCAGGGTTGCAGGCAGCTGGCTGAACCTGAAACGAGGCTTGATGATGAAGGTGAAGTGATCACATGTAAATGGATAGGACTGCCCTCTGCTTATGTGGAGAACTGAGAGATTCACCTAACGTACAGGAGCTCTTTGTCCTTCTGTGATCCTGCCCAGCACTTCCCTCCTTTTCCTCCTTCCCTTCTGTCATGGTTTCACTCTGGCCAGCAGCTCAGCCCCACACAGCCACTCCCTCACTCCCCCTCAGTGGGGTGCTGGAGAGAATCAGAAGGGTAAAAGTGAGAAAACTCACGTGTTAAGATAAAGACGGTTCAACAGGAAAAATAAAAGCTGCACATGCAACCAGTGCAAAACTGGGAATTCATTCCCCACTTCCCATAGGCAGGCAGGTACTCAGCCATCTCCAGGAAAGCCGGGCTCCATCACACATAATGGTTACTCGGGAAGACAAACACCACCACTCCAAACATCCCCCCTTCCTTCTTCTTCCCCTAGCTTTATATACTGAGCATAACATCATATGGCATGGGATATCCCTTGGGTCAGTTGGGGTCAGCGGTCCCGGCTGCATCCCCTCCTGACTTTATGTGCACCCTCAGCCTACTCTCTGGTGGTGAGGAGCAGGAAAGGCCTTGATTCTGTGTAAGCACTTTTCGGCAACAGTGAAAACATCCCTGTGTTATCAGCACGTTTCTAGAACAAATATAAAACATAGTCCCATAGGAGCTAATACGGAAACGTTAACTTGGTCCCAGTAAAAACCAGTGTAACTTCTGCCTCTTTTCTGGTCATGAAATCAGCGACATTGCCCACGGACTCATTTTGAGGAGGGTCATGGGACCCCATTGGGTGCAGGGAGTTTGGAGCAAGCAGATACGGCCCTCGCCAGCCCACTGGTGTATTTTCACCAGCTGTGTTCAGAGCCCTCTGCTTAACGCACAGATCCCATCCCACTCAACTAGCCTCGTGGTGTGTCCGTTTTGGTTTCTGAGCAGCAGCAGGGAGGCAGCCAGTGTGTGCAGACAAGTAATGAGGAGCCCTGTTTGAGGATTGAACCAAGGTTTGCTGTTTCCCTGCAGCCTGGGGTCAGCTCTCTGCTTCTGTTCTCTAATGAACTGGGCAGATGGGTAAAGCATCCCTGTGTGTGCTGGGCAGGAGCAGTGAGGAAGGAGCTCTCGAGCTGGCATTCGTTAGGGGTGAGCTCACCTTCGCAGTGGGATTTTACTGCCCTTGGCTGTGGCCTCAGAGAACCACCGCAGTGTAAATGCTCCTAGGAGCAGACATCTGGAGGCCAGAGCTGTTGCTCGGGCTGTCTGCGGAGCATCTTGCACAGAGAGGTCCCAATCCAGGCGAGGAGCGCGTAGCGAATAACAACAGAAAGAGGCAAAGGGAGTTTTGGCAACCACAGCTCATTAGCCCCTCATCCTTGGGTTCCCTGGAGATAACCTAACAGAGTTGTCTTCAAAATCCAGTGATCTTGTACCTATGTAAATATTATCTTAGTCGTCTTTACAATGACTTGCTCAAGTGTCAGGAATGACATTAGCGTGCGAGAGGCCATTCCTTCAGTCACGGTTCCTCTTTTCTCTTCCTGTGCTGTTAGTTCTTGGAGCTGCCTATGTGGATGGTTTGTTAGCAGCTTGCTGCTTTGCCATCAGGCGATCCTGGCACTGGTGCTGGGACGGGGTCTCTTGCACTCTCTTCTTTACTTTTTAAACCAACTTTAGTGTCACTTTCTGAGCTGGAACGTGATGAACCTTGTCCGAACTCAGAGCTCTGGCCTTCCCTTGCCCAGTCTGACAGGCATGGCTGAGTAGTTCGCACCCGGCCCAGAGGGTCAGGGCACCTTGACCTTTTTCTAGGTCTTTCATGCATTTACTGTGTGACCCCCAACGAGTCACACTCTGCAAAACGTGACTGCACATAGCAGTTATGAGAACGCCTTAATCCTCAGCTTACCCACCCTGCTGCTCCTGCTGGGACCTCCTGAGTTTCGTATCCTGGACCTTCGCTGGTGTCCACTCTGCTGGGATTAACACAGGACATGGATGCTGGTATGCAAAGCATAGCTGCTTGCCAGGAAGCAAATGGTAACAGGGCTATCCCACCTCCACTGCCTGCCACTGGGCATCCTACCAGCATGCACTTAGGGGAGGCTTTGAAGGCCTTTAGTGCTGGCTTTCATCCATTCCTGTTGAAGACAGTAGGATACATGCAGGGGTTGACCTTAAATTCCCCAAGCCAATCCTTGCCATTGACCCCAAAACATCCTGTTTTCTGTGTAGAAGCAGGACAGTTCCCACGTTCAGTCATGTTGAAGTTCTCCATCACATCTCTGAGAGGGCTACAGGTTTATCTAACTGATACCTGGGATCAGCACTTACTCCCCAGGGATCCCTCACCAGCTGACACACCATTTCTGCATAGGGGCTAAATAAGAGCCTCACAAATACCAGCAAACCGGAGATAGCATTGATTTCTCCTGGTTGTGTCCCCTTGCCCCACAGAAACATTGCTATTCCTTGTAGTGTTGTTACTTCCCAGGGGAAAATAACTAATTGACAGCACACAAAGACAGTCTTGGTTCCTCAGAGCTCCCTGTTCAAGGGTAATCCAAGAGGGTATTTTCAGAAGGTAGTAGGTGGGTCCTTGCAGCTGATGGGGTTTCACTGGGGAAAGCAATGATGACCTCCTTCAGCTTCCCAGTGCCCAGGGAACCTGCTAAATGTTGAGCAGGCAGCGCTGAAGGTGACCTTGTTTGACAGCACCCACCATAAACCAAAGCGCAGCAGTCGTGTGCGGTCGGTAGTGCTGCCAAGGGAGGAGTTGCAAGAGAGGAACATTCATCTCCTGCCTGTGCCTTTGGGTGGCATGGAGAAACCCTGAACCTTGGAAAACCCCTGAGGGAAACTTGCCCAGGGATTTACGCAAGCCTCAGCTGCTGTGAGAGCCTCAGCTGGTGCCTTGGGCTTTCCCCAATGGCTCTTCTCACCAGCTGCTGAATGTCATCAGCAGATAGATGCTGAGTGCCTTCTCCACAGACAGTTTCATTTTCCACCACAGTCACATCACAAAATGCTTGTCAGGCCAGGTTGTGCAGTGCCCACAACAGTAAAAGGCGGTCATTTGAAGAACTACCTGAAACTTTGAAGTATCTCACAGGAGGAACAACTGAACAGAGTATGTGAAGGCCTGCAGGGTCAGTCATCTTGTAAAATGCCTGTCTTCATTTCATGAAATGTCTGCTCTCACAGGATGGCCCATGGTTATTTACCAAGTCAGCAGAAGCAGAATTTGATGCTAATGTCTCCTTTGTGGGTACCGAATGTACAAGCAATCTATGTAAGTGTCTTGTTTCCATCCTCGCATCACTGCTCATTGCCATGTACTGGTGCATAGAAGCATTTGGACAGAGCAACTGAAGTTCATCTAGTTCCTAGGTGAAGCAAAGGCTCTGTAAAGCACTCAGCTTTACACATAGTTGTTCTCACACCTCAGTGCAATGCAGCAGTGGTTCCTGCAGCCCCACTTCATCTCAGGGGTCTCCTCCAGCTCAGGCTGGGATTAAGGCTATGATGAGGTGAGAGAGGGTGATTTAAAGTAAGGATGGAGGAAACTGCTATGTTTCCTATGTTACGGATGCGTTTGGTTCCCTTGGTGCTTTCCCCTCAGTGTGATGTGCCTGGCCAAAGGAAGGAGCATGGTGGGCCTTGCGTGACAGCATGGAGCTCACGTCATGGAGCCAAGGAGACACGTTGAGGGTACTTGTGGAGACCCAGGATGGTGGCAGAGGTCTGTGGATGGCCAGGGAAGATTTTACAAGGCTTCCTGGGCAGAGTGACTGCACTGGGGAGCTTCAGCAGTGCTGGGGACCTCTTCCCTATATCCCAAGACCTACGAGAGGCAGAGTGGAAGATGGGAGGAGGTAAAAGTGTGTTTCTTCTGGCAGAGTAGCCTGAAGTTGGGAGATAAAGCCCCAGGACTGTTTTGTCTGTGCCTTCATGCTTTTTCTTACTGAGTCTCCCAGCGCCTGTTGCCTTGGGGCCTTTCTCTTCATTGCTGCTTTTTGGAGTAGGAGCAGAGGGGCTGCTCTCTGGCTCTGGTGCTGGACTAGAAGTGCCAATCCTGAAGACCTTTTCCCTTTGGGCAGATAATTCCAACACCTAGAAGGTGTTAGACCTAGGTGAAGTCTCAGGACAAAGCACATCCAGGAGCCATTCCTCTGTGAGCCTATGTTTGAATCTTTGCCTGGGCTCTCCCATCCCTCTCCTCCATCTCATCCTTCCCTCTCTGCCATGTGAGATCCTCATGCTGCCTTTTCCTTACCCATCCCCTCACTGCTCTGTTGCATGGTGCTTGTTGCTAGATGCCATTTTGGGAACGTGTTGTGTCTTTGAAAGCAGTGTGACCTTGTGCAGTCCTAAGCACCCAGATGGGGGGTTTGCTGCTGGATTTTCAGCCTAAACATGGTGTTTTCTGGGGGAAGAGCCATGAGATCAGGCTGTGAGGCAGCTCATATTTCTACTCCAAAAGGTGCTGCTTTCTTCAGCAGATGGGTTCGGACCTCTCCCTCCATACAAGCCAACTTTTAGGGCACATTAAGAGTTAGATGGATAGAGATGAGCTGGAGAAACACAGCCAGTGCAATTAGTTGGTGTATGACTAGAGGGAATTAATTAATTCAGGCTTTGGTTCTGTCCTTTGAGAATAAAACTAATGAGAAGACATGCCATTAGAGGACATGAGTTGTCTTAAGCATTGGCTTGACATTCCTGTTCTTTTGGTTGGGCACCTTTTATCAGCAGGGATTTGGGCACAGCTGAGGGTACCAGGCAGGCACTGGAGAAAAAGTCACAGCATCTTAGGTCATGGCTGAGAAATATCCCATCAAAACTACACTGGTGTAACAAACCCTTGGTATTTGGGGTATCTCCAGCGTGTGGATGCATTACTTACTCAGGGGCAGGAGTGATGCTACAGGATTATACTGCTCTAACCCAGTGATATCATCATACTGGGACACTTGTGATGGTAAATCCGTGGAGGTGGACGTGCCAGTAGGTGTATTGTGTCTTAAATCACAGTATCTGCTAAAGGCAGTGTGTATTCCCCCCCCATGTATATATACATTTAAGTAGGCAGTAATTCTGCCCACCAGCCCTATGTACCTCATCAATAAAACAGTGTGACAAGTTCAGCTTCTAGGGAGAAAACAGTCGGTGCCTCTGCCCGTTGTTCACTCTCGGTGTTGGAGATGGTCATGGGGAGCCCATCTCCAAGACAGGTGTCAGCCAAGAATGTTTCAGCCATCCCTTTTGGAGCTGTGGTCGGCAGGGTGGCTTGGCAGCGAAGGGCTGTTCTTCTGAACTATAAAGCGAGTCCTTGCTCGAGCTAATCCTATGGAGCTCAATCTGTGCTTTGGCTCAGCTCACGGTGGCACAGGTTTTTACCTGAGGAGAAATGTTGCATGGGAAAGTCATAAATACAGAAGCCCTGTCCAGCTGGATGGGGGCCAACTGCAGAGCAGTTTGAATTCACTTGTACTGGGGACAAGATTTTCTTGGTCCCTTTCCATGGTCTGTCAGCTCAAAATAGAGGTGAGGAGCCCTGCTCCCACTTTCATTAGGAAAGGTGGTGCTTGGAGGGGCTGGGAAGCAAGGTGTGAGAGGCAATTCCACACCCCAGGCTTGGAGGCCGGTCATGACTTTTATGATCTCATTTCCTCATCCACACACAAACGCTTGGCCAAAGCCCAAGCTCTGCAAATGGGCTTTGGTCAGCACTGGTTTTAATTAGCAGGAACAGTCCTGTGCAGTGTTCCCAATGAGCAAATGACAAAGTATCGGCCTCGGTCTCTGGCAGTTCTCTCCTCTTCATCCTGCCAGAGGGCTTTCTCTGAGCCCCAAACCAGCCCCTTGATCTCCGCTTCCAGGAAACCTTTATGAAATTCAGACCAGATTCTTGAGCAAGACCCAAATGTTTCAGCCAGGAAGGTTTCTTTCTTCCCTCTTTTTCTTTAACCCCCTTCATTTTGTTTCTGGAAAGGGTGAATGGAGGAGGATTAAACCTGAACAGATGATATTTTCAATGACATGTTTAGTATTTATCTGAGAAGATTCCAATGGGCACAAGAATGCTTTTGTTTTCTTAAGTATATCAGTCAGGCCGATGTATTTGAACAGGCTCGGCTGTTACCTTCTTTCCTCGTGTTTCACAAGCACAACCAGTGAGTCCTGTGCAGTGTTATTCATTTGTATTACAGCACAACAGTGATGGCCATTGTAGGAAGCATTGCAGAAAGCCCAGCAAGCAAAAGGCTTCACTTTTGAAGATCATCTTCAGTGAAACACCCTAAAGTTGCTAACTCCCTTTTCACACAGCAGGGATGGAGGTGGCTTCCTTCCCATGGCAAGCACCGTCTGCATGGCGCTGAGATGACTCTGCATGGTGCACAGTGGCTCTGTTGGTCGTGCCAAAGGGCGAGCTGAGGTTCTCTGAGCCTGAAGACAATCTGCTGCTGCTGCTCATCTGTGCTCTATGACAGGTATAGTGTGTGCATAAATCATTGTGTTTCCATGACCCAGCACCCAGTGTGATTGCCCTAAGATGCTTTTCTGCATTAAAGATGGTCTCTCTCCAGGCCTCAGTTAACTTTCCGGTTAATGCAGACCCATTAATTATTCATCAAACCGCCAATGAGGCCATTAAGCTTCTTTTGAAGATACTGGTACCTATTTCTATAACAAGAGCAAAGGAGGAGGCTGCAGATCTAATTGCAGGCTGCAAAGTGAGGAAGACTCCTCATCTGCTGCTTTCGTACTGTGCCTGAAAAGCCTCTCTTTTATGGAGGTGTCAATAGCAATTTCATTCTCTTTTCAGAGGAGCCTTTAACCATTTAAACCCACTTAAACGAATGGCTTTTGTGCTTCGATTAAAGACACAATGCAGAGAAAACCAGGCCTGGCTGGCTGCAGAGTCCCCCACTGGGGAAGGTCCAGCCTGTGGCCAGAAGGGTCGTGGGTGCTGCTCTGCCCTTCTGACCTACCAACCTCTCCCAGCTGGGATAAACCAGTCCCTGCTAAACTGAGGCTGGATGCAGAGTTCCATGGGCAAGAATTGCCATCTTAAGGCTGCATTTTGGGACACAGCTGTGGAGCAGTGCCTCCTATCTGCAGGTGACACCCTGCCCTCTCCCACCAGCCACATCCAAGAGCCCCCCTGTTGCTTTGGGAGGCCTGGGCAGCCTGTGCCTGACTTGGCATCCAGGAGGCATCCGCCCTCTGCTTTGCTTTGCTTTGCTTCACCAGCTTTGTTGCATGCAGAACTGCTGTGAAATGGCCCTTTGCAGCCCATGGGGTCACCTTGCTGCAGAGCTCGAGCCCCTGCCCAGGCACTGTGGTTTTCTTTGTTGTTCAGAATATTCCAAGAGCTCCAATAAATAATTAAAGACATCAATAGTTCTGGGGGTTTTATAGCCACTCCTATCTCGAGAGCTCAAAACATTTCACAAATGGTAATTTATGGAGCCTTACAGATGCTCTTGCCAGACTGTGTGAGAGTGGAACAGAAAGTCAGGACATGCAGGAAAGCAGGAGCCCTTTGGGCCGCAGCTATAGGCAGCCTGCATTTGTGCAAGCATTCAGGGAGGTTGGTTTTCTTGCCTCATTTTGATACGCATAGCAGCCTTTTGGTTGGATAGAAGAGAAATCAAGAGGGCTGTTTGCTCATGTTGAAACTGCTTCTAGCAGCCTTCGATATAAACAGCCCAGAAGACCTGTGCTGGTACTCACCTAGTAAGCACTGGCCTGTTTATATGCTGTGAACCACGTCTTTAAGGGATCATTGTCATAACAGAGTATCATTTTGACATAAAAATGTGGTAGGGTTGAGTGGTAAGGGAAGGAAGCTGTCTGGTCTGGACAGTCTCATCCTCCAGGTAGAGTTAAGCAAGCTTAATGGTTAAACAAGGTTTTTCAGTGTGGTTTTGAGGCTATTTTGCTTTCACAGTCCTTCATTAGTGACTGTATTAGATCTGTTCTCAGTTAGCTCGTGGCTGGGGTGAACTTGAGGAGGCTTTGCTGGGCAGGCTGAAGCACCACAACAGAGCTGTAGGAAAGCCCAGAGGAAGACACCCTGTCTTGCTTTCTTTAGGCTTTCAAATCATTTGCTTGCTCACTGGGTTGAAATGTGTTTCTTGTGCCACTGCAGTGGCCTTAGCTGGCTCAGTGCTCAGCTTGCTGTGAAGTGGGAAGCAGATGGCAACAATGGAAAAACAGAGTAAGAAGAAAGTAGTCTTTCTTCAGGTTTTCGGGGCAGGGTATTAAGTCCTGCTGAACAGCAGTATTAAGAGAAAAGGGCTGAGATCTGAACGGAGAAACTGCAGATGGTCTGGTACAGGTGGGAAGGCATGAGCTGTCAGCTTAGGAAAACATGTAAATACCCCAAACCCAGCCCAGCTTTGTGTATGTGTGTGTCACTGTATGGTCAGCGCTTATGGGGAATGAAGCAATTGCTTTGTATTTCCTAAATATACCCCATTCAAGCAGCCCTGATCTCCAGGGGATTTGTAGAGCTGTGCTGTGAGCAGTGTGGCTGCCTGGTGATAGGGCTGAGCTCAGGGCAAAGGAAGGGCTGTGGCAGGCAAAGGGGATTGGTGATACTTATTTCTGTCTGTCCCCTCTCGAGTGACTCTCTAGTCTTGGCACAAGGGAGAAGGGTAAAGTAAGGCTCAAAACACGTCTTTGTCGCTGACCTATGTTTGGTTAGCCGCGCTCTGATAGCTCACCAGTCTGTGCTGGCAGTCGCTAGCGAGGAAGATCGCATCACCTAGGTGAAGCGCTTTCACTCACTGAAGGTTTAGTTGTTCTTGGACCAAAGGCCAAAAAACCCCGTGGCAACCTAGTTCCTCTGTTTCCAGAAGTGAGGAGCAGAGCGGAGGGAGCAGTTTCTGTTGCTGTAGATGGGTACATGAGACAGTGACAGTTTGTGGTCCTTCCCAGGGCTGCCGGGCTCCATGCTGCAAGATCAACGGGGAGCAAACTGTGCCCATTAATGATTACAAAATAAGGGGATTAAGTTATGTAAAATGGGCAATGGGATAGTTAGTACTGTATCAGCAGATAATTTCTCTGAGAAGTACAAGAATGCAATATCTGCATCTGCAAAGCAGCGAATCTAGTTCAGGAGCAATTTTGGAGGTGGTTTCTGAACCATGTCAAGATGTTCCCTATCTAATACTGACTCAAAGCAGCTACAGCAAATGCTAAGGGAGTATGTTCCTCTACAGGAAGGCTTCCCAGGTTCCTGCAGAACCGGAGTAAAGGAGAATCCAGCTGGTTTGGGTTGGGTTGTTTTTCCTTTTATAGTCATCAGTTTTGTTTTAACCCACCTTGGTTGGCAGTGGTTTCATTTGGCAGAGGTGCTGCTGTTGGCTTAAGTGTGTAGAGCAGCACATTCCCTCCGGTGATGCTGAAAGCTGCAGCATCCGAATGTCTTGCACCACTGTGAGCCACAGATGTAGTGCTGCTTCTGGGTTTTTAACTGGTTGTTTGAAAACACCAAGAAGGTACAGCACAGAGCCACAAAGAGAGAGGTGAGAGCTAGAGAAAATAGGCATCGAGGGCGAGACACCTGTATAGTGAGGCAAAGAGAAGTGAGAAGTGATTTGGGTTCTCTGCCCAAGTACTTTTGCAGAGAGAAAATGCCAGATACAAAATGGCTCCTTAATCTCAGGAGGTAATTCAGCACAAGCATCCCTCGCTGGTAAAATGAGGCAAAGAAAGTTCAATAGGGCTGTGTTTTTGGCAGTGGGGACAGCGAGCCTTGGGGACAAATGACCCCCAGCAGAGGCTGCTTTGTCTCAAGTGCTGTTATAGTCTCTCTTTTGAGATAGGCCATAATCAACACAAGCCATTAATCTTAATACTGGGGTAATTAAGCTTAATGCAGGGTAACTGACTGAAAATGAATAGGCTGGGATGTACGGGAAGTCAGATGGGATAATTCTTCCTGGCCTTCCAGTATACAAACAAGCTTTGTAGTCCTAACACAAGCCCCAGAGACTTGCTGTGTTTTGCTGTGAAAAGACACAGCTTTTATTAACGACCAGAAACCCTTCCAGGCTGTTTTCATAGGAGCTGGAGGATGTTGCAGGGGTAGAAATTCCCCTGGGGTGTTTTAAACTGTTGGCAAGTCTGCTCCCACCTTTTTTTCCTGCAGGATGCAGAGAGGTCAGGTCCCAAGCTGCAGGAAAGAGCTGCCTCTCCCCGGATGTATGCATGTGATGCCCGTCTCGGTGAATAGGTGCAGAGGGTGGCTGTGTGGGGCAGGGTGGGCAGTGCCATGTGTGTGTCCAGCAGTCGCCTCCCAAGGAAAGGTCATCCAGCCTGCTGCTATTTACAGCAGCAGTGAGCCGGAGCCACGTGGAAAGATGCCTTAAACAGAGGTGTCCATGAGCAGGGAGGGAAGCGCTGGGGGCAGAGGGTGGGAGCGCTGGCTCTGCAGTGTAAATGTCACTGCTCATCACCTCGCTCCTTGCCCCTGCACACCCAGCCCTCCATAGCCCTGTGAGGAAAACCTCTTGGCATTCTCAAGAGAAACACATTTCTTTCATCTTTTGGTTTTGTGGCTGTGTTGTTGCTGATTTCATAGCTACGTATATACTGCATTAAGGTGTTTTGCATCACCAATAGCTTCAGCCACATTAAGTCCTGTTGGGTGATAGAAGGGAGAAAACGTGACTTCCCTGTTCGCCCCAGATCTGGAGCACGTAGAGCTGAGTGGCAGCTCAGACTTGGCTTCTCATCAGAAAGCCAGAGCTGTGTTTCTAACAATACTGCACCCACCCAGCATGAAATCGTAATGGATCACGCTTTGCCCTAGGTCCCTGGCTTATCCCTGGTTGACACTGAATTAAAGAACATGATGTGTGGGACTCAGTAAATCCCTAACCTGCTGTCCCAGAGACAAGCATTACCAACCGTACTATGCTGACACATGAGATTAGTGGAAGAGGTGCCCTCAATGCCAGAGGCAGAAATGGGTCAGCTCAGATTTAGAAAGTTTTGTGCTTGAAGTGAGTAGCAATGCAGCCTGCAGACATAAAAGGCCAAAAATGCTGTGTTTTCTACCTTGGAGTCCCGCTGAGATCCACAGGCAGTGAGCCCTGAGTGGCTGAACAGGACCATTCTTGTGATGGGTATTAGCTTTGTGAATGGCATTTATTCAAAAATAGGGGAAAAAAATAGGAAACAGCCCCATTTAGGAGCTCTACCCTTACAAGTATGAATCTCCTGGCCACCACCAAAGACCCTAAATTTATATTCATGTACATCAGCCAAGAATTTTATGATTAAGGGCATTATTGTTAACGTCTCAAAAGCAATCCAAGCGTCCCCACTGTTTCTAATAACTGTGTGCAGCAGCAGCACAAATCTCATATCTCTTCCCCTTTCCCTCTTCCCCTTGCCCTAATCAAATCCTTTATTCATGCTTTTCTGCCATACTAGGTTTCCTGGCTTGGTTCAGCAATGACTAAATAACTGTACAGTAACGGAACAGTGCTGCCTTTGTTCTGGAGAAGTGGAGAAATGAAGATGTATAAGCTCGAAATAAGGAGGCTTGCAAGTGGGAAGGAAGCCAAGCGCATGCACTGGTGTACTGTGGCATGAGCTGGGTTGAACTGACCAATGCTGCTTAGAAAGAAAGCAAAGAAAGAAAACACACTCATATGTTGTTTTGTTTTACCACCTTTTAAATGACCCAGAGCTTATCAGAGCCGATGGTGTTTCTGTGTTTAAACTGATAGTGCTCATCTGCTTCTCATACATATTTTCTCCATTTCACTCTCCCACTGTTCACTTTCCTACAGTGCACGGGTTTATCCTGCCAGTCAGGGTCGCAAGGAGTCCTGATCGAGTTCTTCCTCCTGTGTAGCATCACGTCTTCAATTGGTATTTCAGACAGGGAAGCATTCCCAAAGCTGTGCTTTGCTTAGGACAGCTTATTGTACTGCTTCCATCATGATGGAGCAAGTCCAGAGGGGGACCACGAGTATGATCAGGGACTGGAGCACCTCCCATATGAAGACAGGCTGAGAAAGTTGGGGCTGTTCAGCCTGGAGAAGAGAAGGCTGTGTGGAGACCTCAGAGCAGCCTTCCAGTTATCTGAAGGGGGCCTATAGGGATGCTGGGGAGGGACTCTTCATTAGGGACTGTAGTGACAGGACAAGGGGTAATGGGTTAAAACTTCAACAGGGGAAGTTTAGATTGGATATAAGGAGGAAATTCTTTCCTGTTAGGGTGGTGAGGCACTGGAATGGGTGCCCAAGGAAGCTGTGAATGCTCCATCCCTGGCAGTGTTCAAGGCCAGGTTGGACAGAGCCTTGGGTGCCATGGTTTAGTGTGAGGTGTCCCTGCCCATGGCAGGGGGGTTGGAACTGGATGATCTTAAGGTCCTTTCCAACCCAACCCATTCTATGATTCTATGTGGGCCTCTCCAAAGAGAGCCCAGTTGTATGTTTGTGCATGCTGTAAGGAGACCGTAAGTATTATCTGCCTGGGTGTTACCAGCAAACCCTGTTAATTCACTACACTTGTAGAAAGCCAGATTGAAATATAAAGTGTTGCCTCCTGCATAAATCCTCGGGGCAGGATGGTGTAACCGAGGTACATTCCACAGGGCTTTTGATGCCCCCAATCTGCCTCTACTTCTGGGCTGGCCACTGTATCTCTGGGAGCCTTCAAGGAGGGAGAGGTCACCTGCCATGAAGGTGGCACTGCTGCAGGGTGCAGATGGGATGCTCTAGGCAAGTCCATACAAACTGGGGACAAGCCCCAGCTCCTCCCTTTAGCTGGCGGAGCCAAGTGTCAAGCTGGGGAAGATGGGGGGTGAAGCTCTGCTCTGCTAGCTGGTAACCGTGCAGAGTCTACATGGACACAGAAGGCATGCAGTGGGCAGGAAGGGGGAAGGCAGAGCCAGGTGGAAACCAGATGTGAGCGTGGTTCAGTTGAAAGTTTGCACACAGACCTGTGGAGCTTGGCTTTCTCTGCTCTTCTGAGTCTGCCCCATGAGCTACCCCACAGCGTGTGCACCCGTGGTACAGTTAAACCCCTTGGGAAGGTTGGCTTCTCCAAGCATCTCATGGTATGCATAGTCTGCTCTGTGTCCGTTGTGGTTCTGTCCTAGAGGGGTGTGCTCTAGGTCTGGCTCTGAAAGGGGAAAGGTCTGCCTTCCTGGGGGCCCTGGATGCTGCTCTTGGGGAGGAGCAGACCTGAGCTGGCTGTAGGGCAGTGAGCCTGATGGGGAAGCTAGGCAGGGCTGGCCTGAGGAGGGACCTGGCTGCCCAGGAAACCAGCTGGAGGGAGAGCCAGGTCACAGAGCTGGTGGGAAGACAGAGGCACATGGAGGAGACTACACTGAGCTGACAGCAGTCTGGGACACACAGACACCTAAAAGGACAGATTTGTCTTTCAAGGCAAGAGTAGGAACAGTCTGGTTTAATCTTTTTGGGGTGGGTTTTTTTTTTGGTAGTTTTAACCTTTTTAGTGTAATTCTTTAGTCCAGAAGTTCGTTGCTTATGGAGTAGGAGGCAGTCATGATGGCTGCTTACACTGAGGGAAGCAGGGATAGATCCACCTCAAAGCTCCTGAGCTTTTGAAAACCCAGTGCCAGATTTATCCCTTCAGCCAGTTCCTGTGGCGGTCTCTGGCCAGCCAGGTTGCCTCTGCACCAAGCTAGTACAGCCTCATGGCCCGACCAGTGTCCCCAGTGAGAAACTGGCTCTGGTGTCTTGGAAGCGTGCAGTGTCTCAGCAGTGCTCTGCAGAGCAGGTCCCCAGGTTCTCAGCCTGGAGGGATGCGTTGCTATAGCAAGTCCTGTTTCCCAGATTTTCCTTCTTTGGTGGGGGCCTCAGGAAACATGGGGCCACCTTCTGCTCTTTCCCATGTCTTGGAGTCCTTTGGGTACTGCGGGCCTGCTTTCTCGACCAGGGTGGTTTCCCTGCGCATTCCCCATGGGAAGAGCCATCAGTGCGGTCGTGACGCTGGAATTCATTAGGAGATGACTGTGACGACTGCAGGAAATAAACAGTGGGAGCAGATGGGCTTTGAGAGACCAGAAATCCCATTTCTCTGTTAACATCTTCAATAATTAGACACATGCAAAAGCAAAGGAAGGAATTAAAACATGCAGAGGGTTTGGGGCATCCTGTAGGCAGAGTTGCTTTAACACACGTGTGAGGCTTTCCTGGTGGCTGCAGCATGGTGTGGGCTGCAGGAGCTGGATGTGGATCACCTGATATGCTCTTTGCTTCCTTTTGCTGTACTCATTGAGCTGTTGTGTGAAGATTTCCACACCGCCACCCCAAAGCATGGTCATCTTCATGTTTCATCGGCTCAGTAGTGTGACCCAGTTACCTGATTGAACAGGGATGCTTTGTTCTCTTTGAAGGGCATTACTGTGAAAATACTGTCTTTGCTGCTTTGATGTTGAGGCAGTGACTACACCCCATTCTCCTACCCCTGTCCCATCCCACCCTGCCCATCTTTGCATCCTGTTGTTCTGCATTGAAATCCTTGGCCACAGCAAAAATTATTATACATAGCAACATGTAGAAGACAGGGGAACTGTAGAAGGCTATGGAGAAGCAATGGTCATCAAAGGCATTAATATTGCTCACAGCAAATTCTCTTGGCTCCAAACCTTGTACGTTCCGGCTGTCTTGGGCCGAAGGGGCTGTGGGTTTGTTGCTTGCCTTCCAACTGAGGTCCTTACTCAGCCCAGAATAGCTGCTGCTCTTCCCCAGGGTTAATGCATCGCAGTTATGCTGAGGGAGAAGCACAGCACGGGCTATGACTTAAGAACAGCAGCTTTGGGTCAGCATCAGCACAACTGGGGCTGCAGTCAGGAGGAGAGTGGCCAGAGCGGGTGGAGTTTGTGCTCCACTAGGCTGAACTGGGATCTTCTAGGGGAAGGGAGATCTCAGGTGGTCCTGAGAGGTGTCAAATGGGATGTGAGGGCTCGCAGTGGTAGAGGAGGAAGACGCTGTATGTAGGTGTGGGATACAGATTGGACAAGTGCCTGTAAATAACGCGATGCGGTGGCTCAGGGTGGCTGTTAGGGGCAGGTAGTTAGGGCTGCTCAGGAAGTTTTTCCAGCTAGTCTGATTGTTTTTCTTAGAAGGCGTGTTAGAATTTGGACAGGAACAATTGCCTTGGTAAATTTTGTGTTTTCCGCAGTAATTTTGACTTGTGCTGGAAAATGAAAACCTGAGAACCTAAACCCTCGTTTAATTTTCTTTGTTTCTTATGAAAGGCCTGAATGTTCCCAGGATAGGGATTGAATTTTCCAACCACTTCTGCTGAAACTGGTGGTATCTTGCTGATTTCCTGGAGGTAACATCTGGTGTCTCCCACGAGGGCTGAGCTGTACAGTGACACCCTGCCTTCATTTGAGGCTGTCCTGTGCAGGGTTTGCTCTCTGAGAGTGGCAGATTGCCCTGAAAGCGCCTTGAAATGTGCTCTAGCCACCACTCGGCCACACTCTCACACAGGGTGCTTCAAACTGCCAGTGCAAATGAGAGCTGGTTTAAACAGTTCCTTGTCTGTAGCAATAAACAGAAACAGAGCTCCAAAATACGCAAAGATGCAAACTAATCCTGGCAGGGGGTAGTTAATCAGGCATTAAAACCCAGCACTGAGTCCAGGCAGAGATTAGACAGTTGCTCTTTAATCAAAGCAATTGAGCTCACGTGTGACTGCTAATAACACTGCTTTTCAACCTGGAATTGGAGGTAGGAAAGCAAGGTTTTCCTGGAATTCCATGAATATTATTATTAGTGCAATGATCTGGAAGCATTCTCTTTAACCATGGTTTGGGATCAAGTACTGTCAACTGCCTGTTCCTGCTAGAGCAGCAGTAAGACATAAAGATGCCCTGTCTGTCTTGGTCCATTGCATTGCAGAAACCATGGTGAGCCATTGCTTCGGAAGGTTAATGGCTTACCAGGGCTCGCTACCAAACCCTGCTGTGGGGTCACTGCCAGGACAATGCTCTCTCTTAGCTGACTAGCTCTGGCACAACCAGGTGCCTGAGCCTGACAACTGCAGTGCCTGAGCGAGCTGGTTGTGTGTGGTACCCAGCCTTTGCCCTGCTCCTAGCATCAGTGTGGTGGTTTGGTCTGTAAGGTGAGAGCTCAGTCCCAGAAGCCTGTCTCTCATCGCCCAGTCTGTGGATCCTGCTTTATGTAAACTCAGAGGCTCCCTTACAAAATATGGGTGCTGCTGTTGCATGGATTTAGCTTGCAGGCACAGGGGTGCACTGGGCAGACCAAAAGGACCAAGACCACCTTGAGACTGTCGGTCCTAAGTACACAGCAGTCCCAGGAGCTGCCTCCTGCTGCATAATGGAGCCGTGCAGCTGTGAGAGCACAGGATTAGCAGGGCCCTGAGCTCCTCACTGTCAGGATTTACAGATGGATTTGAGCTGCAGAGCTCGAGCACAGGGCAGCTGCCCCTGCGGATGGTGCTCGGTTTCTCCTTTCCTTCCTGTGCTGGATGCCAATGAGTACAGCTTCTCCCTCTCTGCATGAATACCTCTCTTCTCAGCTCTAGCAAGGTCTCCTCATGCCAAGCAGAGCTGGTGCTTACTGGAGCTTACTGGACCCTTATGGGCGCTCACTCAAGCAAAACTGTTTATGGTGCTGGGAAGGCTGCCAGGTTTGCACCTCCAGCTCCATGGCCACTAAGATAAATTGCAGCCCAGACTATTTGGTCCTCCCTAGTGCATGGACAGGGCAGGTTATTACTGGCCAGCAGAAGTGGTGGTAGATATGGAGTTCATTTTTGGCAGTTTTCAAAGGTTGCATAGCTTGGGTTTTGTTCTGGGTGTGATAGCGCATCAGTCACAGGTTGGCTTCGTTTCTCTCCGGTCTTGGAAACCTTCTTGTCAAAACCTGATTGCAATATAAAGCTTTTGACTTCAACCCACTAATTTTCCATAATGATCAGTTTGAACAGTGGTGTTTGAACAAGCGTTGCCCGTCAGTTGCTCCATGATGCTTTTAGGATTGGAGAAACAGAAGAGCTCCATTTCCTCCAAGGGCTTTTGGGTGTCACTGGCAGCTGGCTTCAGAGAGCAGGCACAAATCCACCTTCCCAGTTTTTTAACTAGACTTGAAATATTTCACTGCTTATTGAGCATGACATCTATCTTTCTTAGTGGAAGGAGAGGCACTGGGGACAGTGCTCATTTTTCAGGATGAGAAGCTTTTTTCCATCTTACTAAAGACACAGTAAGGAGTGCTTGTTGGAGGCATTGTCTGCAGGTGGGTAGTGAGTAGCTCATCAGCTGTCCTGACACTCTGCCCTTAGTTTTTGCTTTCCTTGATGTTGGGAACCTCACCACTTTCCAGCTAGAATATTGCTGTACATTGTGGGCCACACGACGTGCTCTAGAGAAGTAAAGCACTTGGGAGTTGGCGCAAGCACATGAACCTCAACTGATCCTCATCTTAAAATTCCCCAGTAAAGAAAAGGAAGCAAAGAGATTTGTGAAGGAACCCCCGTGCTGCTTTTCCATGCGGAAAAGCAGTGGAATTAAGGAGTGGAGGTGTGCATGTAGACAGGTGAGAATGCTGCTGGACAGAACCAGAGACATAGAGAGATCTTCAGGTCGTGCTCACACACCGGGCCCCTCTCTGGTGATGGGCTGCAGTATCCCCTCCTTGACCGATGCTGCTTACTGCCATCAGGACTGCAGGCCAGCCAGAAAGCGTGCTGAAAACAGGCCAGCTGTGAAAATGGCTCTTCTGGGTTGATAGCCGAGGTGTTAGGAGGAAAACAAAGAGGCTGTAAAGGAAAACCTGAGAAGGAGCTGCGGAAATAAAGGCAGCACAGGGGAGAGACTGCTAAATAGACACAGACTGGTGTTTGATAGCTGCGCCCAGCAATCCTTCCAGAGAGCTCCCTGCACCCAGTGAGGAATCCCTGCCTTCGCCATTGAGAGCTAACACCAGATCAGCACAATCCCTATTTTTAATCGCCTCTGAGTCTCCTAGCAGCCTGCTTTGACTGCGTTGTGCTGAAGGCCTGCAGTAATGTTTCTGCCATTGGGGAAAAGAAGAATTCCTGTGCTGGCCCGGGAGCTGCGGGACAATTCTCAGTGGGTCCTGCTTCGCTCCCTGCCTTTTCCAGTGCTTCTGTCCGGTTGAAATAAGAGCCCTTCCACAATCTCTGAACAATTAAAACTCCTTGGAAGGCAGGCCTGGATTAGCTTTCAAGGAAGGGGAGGCTGACTGCAGGCGAAGTCAGCAGTGACTGCGTTGAGCCATGCAGCAATGCTTGGAGCAGTTTGCCCTCCGATGGCCGGTTGGAGCTTGCAGCAGGTTTCCCTTCAGCGCAGATGGCTCTGCACTCTGCATTAGTGCATTGTGCTCCCTGCCTGCATCTGTACTCCAACCGGAGGAGAACCTGCCTGGAAGGCAGAGCAGGGGTCTTGCCTGGAACACACCACTGCCAGCACAGGCCACTCACAGTGTCTCTGCAAAGCACTCCACATCCCAGAGCAGAGCAGAGAGCTGGGGCCAAGGGACAAGCCACGGAGCAGGTACTCCCCAGTAGTCAGCTTTTGTCAGGGATGAGGAGGAACTGGTTTGGAGGGGGCATGTCTTTCTCTGTCTCCAGAAGGGGAAACAGAGTCAACAGAACCTGAAAGAAGAATGCAGCGAAAACAAAACAGTCTTTTGCTTTGCATGGTAAAACAAGAAAGTAAATACAGAATCTTGGTTTCCATAATCTTGTTTGCTTGTTTGAAGGACGTTTATTTCCGGAGGCTTGGAGTTTCAGGCGTTAGGTAGAAGATGGAAAGAGGGGTAGGTAGGCTGATTTACCCTCCTCCCCATCTTCAGTGACATCCCATTAACAATGAGCTATGAAGCTCTGCCTGCTTCTCCCCATATCCTCCTGTTGGAAAGCTGTTCTTCTACTTTGCCCCTTGCATTTGTTGGGGGTTTTATTCCCAGCATCTTCAGCAGGTTTCCAGCCCTCAGATGTTCCTGCAGCCCCTAGCTATGTGCAGTGGCCTTGTAGGCAGTATGTGCATGGCAGCAGTTCTCACCCTGGTGACATCTGGTGTCCCCAGCCCCACTCTCCAGACCTCGAAAAGACAAGCTCTGTTACTTGGCCCTTAGCACCAGCAATATCCAGAGCTGACTTTCTTGGTCTTGGAGCAGCTGGTAGTTACCATGCTGCATCCATTGCAGCAACTGTGGAAAGTAAGATGATTTTAATGACAGCATGTCCATTGAAGTCCCTGGTGTGTGTGAGGCTGTGGTCATTTCCTCTTTCTCCCAGATGAAAGAAACACAGAGAAAGAGGAGTTTGTTGGCTGTTTCTGGGTGGACACTTTGAATATCTCATTTCATTTACTAGATAATGATCACATTTATGGAACAGCTTGTTTCAATTTTCTCATTATCACTAACCGAGATGATAGCTTGTTTAATCCACTTCTGCACCACTTCACAGACAATGAGGAATGGGGGAAGGTAAGTCATTCAGGGTAGCACACGGAGCCCGCGCATAAGCAGGCTGATGGAGATGAACCTGCCTCAGGTTTCTGATGAAGGCTATGTGAAAATGAGCAGTTTTTCAAGGCCTGCACTGTCGTCTGTTCAGGGAGAGCCATTGCAGGTCATTACAGTGGATTGCTGGCATCCAAGAACAGTCTCAGGGTTGTCTTCAACGCCTCATGCTCCCATGCTGCTGGAGCTGCACTTTCTAAACCAGATGCCAAAGCTTTTTCTCTGAGATGGTAAGAAGTCTGTGCTGAGTGTCAAAAGCCTGATATATTGTCTACTGAGAGGACTGAGGCAAATGATGGATGAGATCAGAGATGAATTTGCCCTAATACTAATACGTTATTTGTAAGAGCACAGAGCATTTCCGCTGATTCTGAAAGAAATTTAATCCTCTGCCACTGAGAAGGAAATGGGTTTGTAAAGCGGAGGAAGGAATGCATCATAATCCAGGAGAAGTAGGCAGCAGTTTCTGGCACGAGAGATTTGGCAGAATTTGGGGTTGAAGCAGAACAGGAGGAGCTTTAGCCAGTAGATTTCAGCAATGGCAAATGGGGTGAAGGGCATTTGTGGTCTCTTGACTGTCTCCGGGCTGTTGTCTCTGTTTCTCACCCATGTGATGGTGGCAAGATTAGTTATCTAGTGTTTTTACATGGAAGAGAGCAAGCTCTCATGATGCTAAGCCTCCTTCCCTGCATCCAAGTGCATGGAAAGCCCTACTGTGGGAGAGGAGGGGGTCCCAACTTCACAATCAGCCACAGAGGAGAATCAGCTGATGGCCCAAGGGGACTCCCTGGGAGCTCTGACATCCTCTCCCCCTTTGCCCAATGTGACAGATGATGAACAAACCCATCAGCTATCTAAATCAGAGCAGAAAGAATGTGACTGAAAGCTTCTATCCTCATGCACGCCTTCATGAAATGACACGTTCTCTGAAGGTTTATACAGAACCCCCTAGACTGAAGTAAAATTACTCCTCTTATTTAAGTTGGCTTCTAAAGAAGGAGGTGCACAAAAGGGGCCAGGAGTACTTTAGGCACTCAGCTGTCTTTGACAGTCTCTCCCTAGGACTTCCTTCAGAGCTCAAATGAAAACCCAGGTGTGCTTTGCAGTGGGATTTGTTTTTTCCAAATGGAAATTCTAAGACAAGAAGAAAGATTGTCTTTTCAAAAGGAAAAAAAACCCTCTTTGGATTCCAGCTGTAAATCAGACTGTCAGACCTCGCATCTATTAAATATCTGCTTGACTTGAAGCTGTTCGGGAATCATTCTTAAAATACTCTATTATAAATTACCAGGATCAGAGCTGTGTCTGAAAAGTTCTTTCTGATGGGCTGTCCTGCCTTCAGATCCTGCTCATTTTATGCTAATTGCTAACAAGTCATAATTTTCCTGTAAACCACACAGAATAAGCTTCACGCAGATATTAATGATAAAATAACTCTTTGAGAAGGCACTAAGAGTGAAATATAAAAAGCAGAAGCATTTGCTTTTGGGATTTGAGCACTTCATGTACTGCCTGGCTTCTAGACAATGTGTACAAATCCTGTGTGTAGACGGTTGGTTTTTAATCCCCAAGTCACAGTGATGAATTGATTAGGGATGGGATTGATTAGGATGGAAGTGCCACGTCTGCCATTTCTGCTCAGCCTTAGGGCAGTGAGGTGCCCATTCCCTCCAGCTTTGGTAGCAGCCAGGTGCCATATTCACTTACACTCCTTGGATGAATCCAGGCTGTTGCAACTTGTGCATTTCTACTCTCAGCCTTACTGGAGGAGGGGTGACTGCAAGCTGTGTGTCGTGGAGTGGCGTCTGAGGTGCACTGATAATCAATGGTGTGGTTGGATATGCCTGGGGGTACCACTGCTGCCTTTGGAAATAGCCCAACTGCACACAGGTCCAGGAAGGGAAGTGCCAGGAGGAGCTCCTGGCTGGACCACCTAACAGGTAACTCCTCCTCTGCATCACACATCTGCTGTCCAGTGGTGAGGGGGGGAAGTTCTGCAGAGTGAGCTTGTTCGAGGCAGTTTTAGTCTTTAGTTTTTGGAGGAAACCCAAGAAATGTTACATTGGAAAGCTGAAAGCTGTTCTGCAGGATAGCTGCTAAGTGACTTGGTATGTGGCCTTGGGGACCAGCTCTCCCAATTTTGTGAAAAAATGGTATAATCTGATTCTCTGGTTTTGTGTGGTGTTTTTACAAAAGCATCATGATGCTCAGCAACTGCTGGAGGATTTCTGTTCTTTTTGGTGGGTAGGACAGAAAGGGAAATGAGAAAGCAAATGGTGGAAATGTAAAGTCTGTTATTGACTGATTTACCTCCTGGAACCCACTAATTTGGTGGACATTGTAGTTTTTTCAGTCCTTTCAGTTACTTGTACTAGGTAATCCCAGTATCACCCATCAGTGTTTAAACAGAGGAAAATGGAATTTTCCCTGTCTGCCAGTTAATTCATTGTGATCAGCACGCAATCTTCAGGGCATCACCAGCACTTGTGGACCTGTCCTCCTTCCTCTGCTTTACCACCACTGCTGCCTGCTGTATTTGTTGAGCTGTTAACTCTGGGCACGTGCTCCCATTGGAGAGGCCCTTTGCTGATGCCTTGTCTCAAGTCTGAAGCAAGCTGAGTAGCTGGGCTGGAACTTGAGTTGTGTTTCAAGGGAAAGAGGCAGGTAATAAGTTCTTACAAATAGCTCAACCCAGAGGAGGGTTGACCTGGTTGGGAGCTGGTAAGATCTTCCTCTTCCATTGTGTTGTTTTGAAGGAGCAGGCCTTGTGCTTTTGACAAGCTATGAGCACCTCTAACCTTCAGGGGAGGTTTAGTTGTCTGTTTGGGCCAAGGGCTGCCATCGGTTGAATGGCACCACGTGTCTTGAAGAGGATGAGAGGATCCCAGCCACTAGTTTCAGTTGCACAAGGTGACTGTGCAGTATTCCCCCCTTCCACTCTTCCCCCAGTGCAAGTGCTCAGCATCCCACCTAGTGAAGTCATGAGGAGGAACCTGCCAGAGCCTTCACATAGCTCCTATGTGTGCTCTGTACCCATGAGCTTGCACTGAATCATCTCCTGCTGCCGGTCCTGACCGTGATTGAGATGATCCCAGGAACAAGGCAGCTGGGTTTGCTGGCTGGGAGAGCCACCAAATGAGGAAGGCTTTCTTGTTGCCACTGTGCTGCTGTTCCTGGCCTGCTCACAAGCAGGTATGGGCTGAAGCAAATCTCAGACAAGCTCTTAGGCTTAGAAAGGGGAAAGAAATGGATAGGAACTGGGAGGAAAGGATGAGAGTAGGAATGGAAGAAGGACAGTCATTTTGGCCAAGCAGGCAATGCGGCTGCCTACAAAAGAAAGCCTCTTCCCATCATCCCAGTTGCACACAAAAGACACCAGTGCTCACCGGAAAACTAGTCAAAGGTACAAGATCAGCAAGCAGAGATTGGAAAGCTTTGTTAAATACACTGGTGGGCAGTGCCCCACACAAGCATTGTCTTTTGTGCTTCAGAAGGTAATACGCAGTGTTGGGAGAGCACTGCTACTTCTCAGCCTGTGGAGCATCCTGGGAAGGAGAGTGGCAGGGTTTGCTGAAGTAAGGAAGTATCTGATCATGGTAGACACCATGACCATTTTAGAAGGCCATGGTCATCACCTGGAGGCATTTACTGCTGTATCTAGTCAAAGGATGGGCTAAGATGAAACTGTGGTGGCCTGAAGTGCAGAGCAGCTGCTTTGGCTCCCCTGTGACATGAGTGGGTAAAGGGGAAAAGGAGGCTGTTAGCCAGCCTGCACCTTCTAGGCACAATCATTTTGTTGTGTCTTTAGCAGACCAGGCAGCACGGCTAATGCCATCTCCTTTGAAGTTCCTAGCCCTCTTCCCTCACTGATGCCTTACGTTTGTGGCTGTTTGAGGCCAAACGGTGTCTCCACCATGCAAGGAGCTGTCATGAGCTGGTTAGAGCTGGCAGCTAAGGCTCGGTTTTACATGAGAACCCGTTCCCCCCCGTGCCAGCTGTACACGTCTCTTCATGCCCAGGCTGTGTCATCTCCGTTTGTTTCCACTGACTGCATCTTTCCTGGCTGGCCTCGCCTCCTCACCGCCTGCAGAGCGCATGCAGGGGCGGCTGTGCCTGGAGCTGGGCACACGTGTAGTGCTGTGCTCCCACATGAAGCCTGCGCAGGCTGAGCGAGCCTCGGGTGGCACCCAGCCGAGCCGCTGCTGCCAGGGGAGGTTGGGGTGATGAGCAGCACGGGCCTCAGAACACAGGAGTAATCTCCCTTTCAGCCCCAGCTCGTTCGCCTTTCAGTGTTCAAATGAAGCAAAAATCCCTTTGCACTCCAGCACGGAGCTCCCACAGGGCACTAAATGGCCCTTGCACCGGACAGCCACCATATATCTGTACCCTCAGCATGACTCCAGCTGAGCCTAGAGCCTCCCTGTGCTCACAAGCAGGGATGTCCTGAGGTGTCACCAGACATGGGTGCAGCACGTGGGACCTTCCCCATCTTCCAGAGGGTGGATGGGGCTCCGCCAGAGATGGACAGGAGGCCCAAGGTAGAGATTGATGTTTAGTTCAAATCCTCTGAGTCCTTGTTGAGAGCTTTTGAACTTAACAACCATTCTTTCTTACCCAGTGAGGAAAAGCAGTAAAACACATATCTGATATTAAGCACGTGAGTAGTTTTGCTGTTGACTTGTAAAGCCTGATGACCAAATGCCAGAAAATCATTCCTTTCAAGGTGTTCCAATTTAAAAACACAAAAATAAAAGAACTTATCCCATTTAAATAATTTGTTAAGTCATTTAAATCTTCCAAGAGCAAAGGTCAAGCTGTACAGCTCTTGTTAAAAGAAAGTGCTGTGAAAATGCAAGGTTATACGTCCTTCATGAAAAAACCCACATTTTCAGATTGCCACGTTTGACAAGTTTTTATGTGTTTACCTTTTCTTTCCCCAGTGATGTGTTAAAGATAACTAATAAGCTGGTAAGGCTGATTATAACAGATCCAAAAATAAGACTCAGAGATTCCCCGCAGCCTGTATCCGACAGGTCTTGTCACTTGGATGCATCTGTAAAGAGCTGGTTTGTCTCTCCCCTTGACAGATGCTTTGATGAGCTAATCATCTCATTTCCGTGAACTGCACATCTGTGAAAACAAAAGGGGATGAGACTCCAGTGAGTGACTAAGTGACTAAGCCCTGTTCTTGTTTGCATTGTTTCGTTACTATTATTTGAGCGGAGCTGGTATTCCTCCCATGGAGCCTGCCGTGCCCTGTGCCTGCTGACAAGTGACATGCAGACATGCTACTTCAAGCAGATCACTTCTTCCACAAGGAGCTTCTTCCCTGCACCAGTGATGGTTTCTGGCACCCCAGGACCAACCAGCCTTGGCTCAGCCAGCCCCTTGTCTCGTGGATGTGTTGCTCTCACTTAGGAGGCAGATAGGAAGGGCAGAGCTGGGGGGCTGATAGTGATGCACAAGTTCCTGGAAGCAACAGATGCTCTTCTCCATTTTCTGCACCAGTGATCGTCCCCAGCGTTGGATGTCCACATGGGCCACAAGCAGCAAGCTCGCCATGTGTGAAACAAGTGTTAGCCAGGGGACAGAGGTTAAGAGCCTGCCAAAACCTTTCTGCCAGGGCCATCAGCTTTGTGGGGTCACCTGCTCCAGGAGCAGTAGCTCTCTCATGCATGTTAGGTTGGTAAGTCACTGGGTGCTAAATAGGTGGTTTCCTGCCTTCGTTATTGCCAAGCCATAGATTGCCATTATGTTTTCAGTGTTGTGCTCAGTGGCCAGTGAGGTAGAAAGATTAACAACTTTTGTATACATTTTCTGTACTCTTACTTTACACTGTGGAAGCCAAAGCCCCTACGATCCCCAGTTCTCATATGGTTATTTGAATCAGGAAGTTTGTCTGTTTTTCCCTTAGGTTTTTGTGGAGTAGAGCAATGATGGAAGAAGAACACCTCCGCCTGCCCAGAGCCCTTTATTTCAAAGCAAGAAGGTTTGTGCTCTGAAGTGGAAGTTTAAAAGGGAAATTATCAGGTACTTTCGAAACCACTTTTGCATCTTTGTTACTGCTTTATCTCTAGTAATTTGAAATGCTGTGGGTGGAATGGTTTCTGGTGCAGTGCCAGCAGATAAGTAAAGCCCAGCTTTAACCCTTGGGCTGCTCTTGTCATGGCTTTGCAGCTTAGGGCTGTGTTCTGTGGACAGTAGAACTCCTTTCCTTTGCAAGAGTTGCAGTGAGCAGAGGGGCTCACGCTGCCCTTGCAGAGGTGTTCCCTGAGCCAGAGCTGCAGCCTGGAAATGCATTATTTGTGCATTAACCAAAGTTCCTTGGGTGGGGGTTACTGGTATGGGTCTGTCCTGGTCCAGAAACAGGTATGCACAATAACGAGTCACACTGTGAGCAGCCAGCTGGGGAGGCTCCTGCATCCGTGTTCACAGATCAGCACTGGAACGTGGCTTAGTGATTGCTCTTTCTATGCAAGTAGATCCTGTCTGAGGGCTTTTGTTGGTTTGGGGGTTTTTTCCCCCATTTTCTTTTTTACTAAATGTGTCAACACCAGTGCATGGAAACCACACTGTGAGCTAATGTTGCTGCCAAGCCAGGGCTGAAGTGTGGCCATTCCCCTCTTCCATTTCCTTACTAGCAGCTTTCACATCTTGGCACCTATCAAAATAGGTGCTGGAGCCAAAACCTAACAAAGGTGGAAATGATCGCCACAGGGCAGGCTGCTGTTTCCTCTAATCCAGTCTCAGGCCAAAGCAGATACAGCTCCAGCTGCAGCCCATGCTTCTGCTGGAGATCTTTATAAGGGGCTGCTATGGTACCCAAAGCTGGAGCAGTCCAAGGAATTGTCTGTGTAACCTGAAAACAACCAAACCAGGGTCATGTCATGCCTAAAAGTGTGGGTTTGGAGAGAACATGCATGAAAAGACATTATGGGTAGGGGTTATAAGGGTGACCTGGCCATTGGGAGCCAGCTTTAGCTTACAGAGGAGTGTGGTGGGAAAAGGCAACTGGTGTAAGTAAAGCATCTTGGCTACTCCATGAAGTGTAGTGAAGGAAAGAGATGCTTCATGTTCGCAGGGCTCCAGTCAACTGTAGTTGCCTCCATCCTTTTTCCTAACCCAAACCCCACCAACAGTCACAACAGCCAATGGCTCAGGAGGGCTTGAACAGGGACCTTGGGTGCGCTGTAGTTCTGTAGATCTTATGGTCTTGTGAAAACATGGTGGCTTTAAATGCCAGTCTGGTGGTGTTATTTGGTAGATGTGTGGCATGGCAGCAGGAGGAGAAAGCATCAGTAGTGGGACTTTGCTGGTCACTATCAGCTCCAGCATGGCTGAGCACTGGCACAGATTGATGTCAGCTGCTTCTAGACTTGGTAGAGTGTTGGGGTGGCATAATGGGTGCCTGCTGGCTGCTGCTTCTGTACCCTGCCCCTTTTCTGCTGAGATACAGAACTCTGGAAGAAGAAGAGTTTGGTGGAGCTACATCTGAGTTGCAGAAGTGCAGGGAAGGGCAGTTACTGCTGATCCTGGAGGCATGTGGGGGAATGCTGGACTCTGGGATTGCATTTGAGGACAGTGGAAGCTACACTGAAAGCCCAGTGTGTTGGGAAACAGGCTGTAAATGAGAAGGGGATGTGACTTCATGAGGTGCATTGAAGCTTGTGGAGGTAGCTGACCTAAGTCAGTTAGCAATATTCATGTGCCTTGGTATGCATGAATCCTACCAGCAGTGTTGAGGCTTTGAAAACCAAATCTGATACAGTTTTGGGCAATCCTGGAAATAGGAAAGTCTGCAAGATCCTTTGGGAGTGCTTCGTGTTGGAATATTAACTCAGTTTACAAGGGCTGCCAACACACGTAGCTCCACCAGTAGGAATGGAGGTGAGGTTACACCAGTTGGTAAGGAATGGTGTATAGTCATCCATTAAATTTTTAATCAGGCTTATTTTCACCTATTTAAAGGTCAGAGTTGATTAAGAAAAGGTTGGTGTTGAACCACAATAAAGCACTCTCAAATAAAGGCAGCAATACAAATTAATCAAGTGAGTAATGAGCTGGAGCTGGAACAACCAAGTGGCATCTCTGTCTGTCCAGTTTTCTATTAAGATTCTTTTTACACTGCAGACTTTCTCTCTTCTTTTCTCTGTGCCTATGAAGCCATTTTAGATACCTGTTCTCTAGTGCCTTTTTTTTCCTGTGGGCATTTACTGGAAATAGCATTTAGCCTCTTACCCCTTAAAGCTTGTGCTCAAACCCATGCAGAGGGGGAAACAAGTGTGTTTCTTCTTCACTGTCATCACAGATCCGTACCACAGTGTGCTCTGCGTGAGACTGAGAAGTACTGGAGGTGTGAAATTCAAGCTTTGTGCATACAGGTTTTTGCATTATAAGAAGAAAAGCAGAGTTCTGTGATGTTCAGAGCACACAAAGGGCTGCCATAATACACTGGCATCCTTGCATCTGCCGTGGGTTTGGTTCGTGGCCTAGGTTTAACTACTGCTCTTACCCTAATGCAGTGAAGACCTCCCTGAGTTTGAAAAGTGCTTTGAGGTCTTGAGGTGGTCAGGTCTTTCTGGAAAGACAAAGCATGGCTGTATTCACCTTGTCTTTCAAACCTTTCATTGTAACTGCCTTCTGTGAGCACCAAATCCACCAAAATGTATAAAGCATTTAAAAGTCATGGCAGCCTGTCTCCTTTCTCCCACTGATTGCTGGAGTTTCTCCATTTTGTAATTGGTTTCCATCACTTGGGAGACACATACATCATGCCAATAGCATCCATAAATATTCTTAATCCCACTTTGCTGGCAATTTTCTCTTGTTTTAATCTAATGCAAATGAGATCCCAACTCATATGAGAAGCCACTGTTCTGCCTGGCTCCACTGGTAGTAATGCCCCCCCCCCCCCCTTCAAATGAAGCATGCTGTGGTTGTATTTGGAATATAAACCCACACTTATTTCATGTTTACATGGTCTCTAGGCTTTGAAGTCCTTCGAGGGCGCCCCGAAATGTGCCTTCACTTGCTACTGGTTACCAGGCACTAGAGGAAATACTGGAGGCTGTTCAGAACAACAGCCGCAAGGCAGAGATCGGGATGTACTGGGGGGGGACTCATCTGGCAATGCCAAATAAAGCAAGCTCTGTGCTTCAGGAGGGCTTCTCAAGCGCTCACCAGCACAGTAGGCGTGGGGTGGTGGGCTGTCATCCTTGTGACGGCTGAAGCGAGGGGGGTCAGCCAGAATCAAGCTGCAGCTCGCAGCTCTGAGAAGGGCTGTTGCCTCACCGCATCATCCAAAGGTGCGTTCGGTGCGTGGTGGTACATGTCACCCTCATTAAGCTTCATAACGTCACGCCGATCTGAAGCTGGTGATTTGCTTCTGGGACCACTGCCATGCCTCGGGGTGCCTGACGGGAGGATTATTTTTGTTCTTTGCAGAAGACACTGTTTTCCAAATGGATCATAGAATGAAAAATGTGCTCGTAGGTGTTGAAAGAGCAAATGCTTTTGCGTTTGACTGCGCTGTGCTTTTTCTAGTTTCTCCAATCTTTGGAAGCAAATGGGAGCTTTCATCCTGAATTTACATTCTGGGTCCTTGTGCACTGGTTTGGACTGCATAACTACAGTGAGGACTGTGATTTTGGGGGGGAAAGCAATTGAAGCAGTGTACAGAGATTCACAAAACACACCTTCTGAGATACCATCTGCTCCCTGAGCCAAATTTCGCCTTTTACGTTTTCCTGGGTCTTTTCAGTTTTGTTCTTGGTTTGTAGGCATTCATGCTCTCATACACCCCCAGAGTGCTTCTGAAGCTCTGTTAGGCCTGCATCTGTGCCTGGCTTGAAATCCATTCCATCCTTTCTCGTGGAGGCGATGGGAGCCCACACTGCAGTTTTCCATGAGGCAATGTGCCGTACTGTGTCTTGCCCCCAGTGTTCTCGTTACGTGCTCTTTCTTTACTCCATGTTACCAGAGACCCTGCCTGGACCCATCCGTGCAACCTGGAGGTTGCTTCTGGTGTGGTTTTCTTCCATGTCTCTGGCTTTCAGTCAGGTTTCTGCAAGTCCTTCCCAAGAAGTCCCTGGTCTCTCCTTACATACTGATTTTGGAGGATTGTGACGGTGGTTTTCTGCACTATAACATTTGGATCTGTTTTGAGACTTCTTATTTGTTAGTAGCTCCCCAGGCCTGCAGCTGGCCTTGGCCCCTACACCAGCATGCTTCTCTTTAGCCGTTTGACTGTGCGGATCTGTTCTGAAATGCTTTCCATGACTCATCCTTTTAATCCTTTTAAACTGCCCACTTGAACAGCACATTGTAGGCTGGGATGAGGAACTCACCCAGGCGTGAGCTGTGCTGGTGCCTTTCATCCAAGGCACTCTGAAGCTTCTGAAAAAGAGATAATTCCCACCAGAGACCCACACAGACTGGGACAGGAGTTTGTGTCTTCTCTGGCTGCTGGGGAAGAGTCCTGAATTTGCAGAACCAAAGAGGCCACTGCCTTCACTTGCTGGAAGGCAGGTTCAGCTGGGAGAGTGAATGAGGAGAGGCTGAGTGTGCTGGTCTCTACCAGCTATGATTCTGTGCTGCTGGTTCTTTGCATATGGTGGTACCTCATTTTTGGTCAGTATTTTTGGCGTGGTTAAGTGCAGTCAGTAACTCAGACCCAAGCAGCCGCTCGCTCCCTCCCTCCCTTCTCCCCCCCAGCCTGCTGCCAGAGGGATAGGGAGGAGAATCAAAAGAATGGAACTCCCACAGGTTGAGATAAGAGCAGTCCAGTAACTGAGGTATAACACAAACCACTGCTGCTACCACCAATAATAATAACGGTAAGAGAAATAACAAGGGAAGAGAATACAATACCACCCACGGAAACGAGCCTGACTGAGCAGAGAGCTGCCCTTCCGAGTAACTCCCAGTTACATCCCTGGCATGACGTGCTGTGGTATGGAATAACTCTTTGGTCAGGTTGGGTCAGGTGTCCTGTCTCTGCTTCCCCTAACCCTAACCCTAATCAGTCATTAACTACAGATGATTCCTCTGGTGGCACAACCTCTGTTGCTGGATGCACAGAGTTATCAAATCTTACCTGCTGTTAAAACCACGTTAAAATGGCAACAGCAGCTTCAGAGAATTCTCTTGTGTGTCTCATTCCATTCACGGACCATCTGAGCTCTGGTTGCAGGGTTTTATCTCTTTGGAGCAACCTTCCTAGATGGATGGATGTTGTCTCTTTGCTGTGAATTCTTCATGGCATTGTTGATCTCCTGACTTACTTTTTTATGCAATTCACGAAAGCATTATCACCAAACTGTCTGTGCAGGGAAGTGATGATCAGTGACAGCCTGAATATATCACATCAACAGCTTCCTACGAGGCACTTGCTACCTCCACAGAAGTTATTTGCAGATAGTTTTTGTTACTCTTTGTCTTGCCCAAAGGGAAAAGAGTTGCTCAAAAAATAGGAAGGTCAGTGGAGCCTCCAGAGATTGCCTCTTGTTTCCATGTGGTCCTGGGAGGTCCTGTTTTCCCAGCCTGTACAAGGAGGATGTTCTTACTGGATGGAGGGGGAAAAGTGTTGAGATGTGCCACACAAGTTTGTCAGGTACCTAACTGCAGAGAGAAAGGGAAATGCACCCAGTGCTCTGCAGTGAACCCAGACTACATGGGGTAGAGTTTGAGCAGAGCTGCTGCTCCTGAACAGAGCAGGCCACAGTTGTGCTTCTTGCTCCAAAATGAAGTCAAAGGCAGTGTGCCAAGCAGGCAGGGGACAGCACCCAGATGTGCTGCTGCTCTGTACAGAGCATCACTGATGCTCAGTGAGATGCGGTTTCCAAAGTGGCCATTGGTACTTGCTCTTCCTCTTGGGGCTGGTCCGGGAGCTTCATGCCAGGGGTGGGATGACAGAGGTTGCACATGGGCATTTGTCAAGTGGAAGAAAAAGGTGACAAAGCAGCCTTGCTGTTTACGTGTGTGTTTATTTTAATTAACCTCTAAACAATGTATTTGATTTTTTTTTAATTTTTTAACATTATTTGAGCCCAGCTTCAAAGTGACCTCCTAAGATAGTGGTTCAAATTATTCTTGGTAGAGAGCAACTTTTGAGTAACAGCTAGAGCCTTGTAATGAGGCCTCAAAACATTAAAGCCATCACTTCATTTCCTCAGGTACCCGCAGCCTGGAATACATTCTCCTTATATGCCTCTTCTGTTTTGACTCTAGGAGGGGTGACAGAGTTATTAATGAAAACAGTGGCATGCACAAGGTTTGAAAAGGGAACAAGAAACACGAAAGGCCTGTGGGCAGTTTCCTCCTCCTCTCTTTCCCCTGCAATTTATTCTATTCCTGGTTTTCTGTGCGATATCTCTTCCTTGGAAAAAAAACAAACCCAACCAACCCACATTCCCCATTTGAGATGGTGCTTGGGAACACCTTTTGCTTGGAACTGAATCACTGCTTTATTTCATAGGTACAGAGGCAGCAGCAGGGACCCCACACACGCTCCCTGCATCAGGTGTTGCTGCTGTGCAGATATACCACAAAAAGACATGTACACAGTAAATCCCTGTCCTGGTATGGGGATAAGAGGGAGGCTCTCAGAAGCACCTTTTTCTTTGGGTTCTCTGCCCTTTTTGAGTCCATGAGGACCACTGATGATGTCTCCATGCAGGTGAGGCTCTTGATGTGAAAAGACATGTAGCTAGTTACAGGTGAAGACTAAAAGTCAAATCAAGGAATCCAGTGCTGGCCATCTCTTCCAGGTAACAGGTCAGGGCCTGTTAACCAGCCTGGCATCCTCCTCTGTGTCCCACAGAAAACTTCCTTTGTATAATCTACTTTTATGCAACCTTTTTGCCACTATTCCCTCTCACTGGGAAAAGCTGGTGTCCTGACTGGCCTGAATGCTGCAAGAATAAATGTATTGTCTGTAGTGAAGTAATTCTAAAAAATTAATACATTAAAAATGTTTCCTTCCTCTCCAGTAATGATAATCTTAATTTTTGAACTTCCTGCAGTGGAACATTTTCCTAATTGAATTCCTAATTCGTTGAACATCTTTAACAAGCATTAATGGCAATTATCATCTTACTGGCTGCATTCTTCTAAGGGACGCTCTTTGGAGATGGGTTCATGAAACAAAGACATTTTTCCCCTCTCAGGACAAGGTTTTAACTCTACCCTTTGCTCACCAGTCAGCATCAACCCAGGACACTCCACTCACTCAGGGCAGGGAGTGAAACAGGGGTAAGTGCTGTGTTCCTCTAGTTGCTGTCTCCAGCTTTTGCATCTTGTTCAGATGTGGCATACCCAGTTCTCATCGCTAGGACCATTTAGCCTCTATCTTTGGTATTTCCAGAGTTTAATTATTATTATACCTCAGTGCTTCCCAAGGTCTGAAGTGTTTATTCAAGACCAGCACAGGGTGAATGAGCTCTGAAGGGATTTGTGTCCTTCTGGGAGGAAAATCCCAGTCTGGCATGCTTTGAGAAGCCAGCACCATCCCTTCCTTTTGCAGCCAGTGCTGACCGTTCACAGTTTGCACTTCAAAGAGACGGTCCAGAGGCTGCAGGAACATCCAGGGAATGATTTCCAGGGCAACCCCACATACTGCTACTGGTTGTGCAGGAGCTAAATGGAGCATGCATGTATCAAATAGCTGCAGTGCTGCCAGCTTATTGCAGCCAGGACGCCCCGCTTACGACATGCAAAACAGCCCAAGTGATCTTGGGCCATGCTGGGTCATTTCCCATGGCAGAGGCTTTTGGCATGGTTACTTTGTGCCTGTCGTTTTGTGACTTGCCAAGGCAAGACTAGAGATGAAGCACATTTGAGGCGTTATTCTTTAGATCTGGCAGAGAGCTGGCAAGTTTGGGAGAGTGGGGGAATAATGGGAAATAATCCCCTCTACACAGGAGGTCTGAATTCTTCCCAGTTCTTCTCTGAAGGTCACTGTCAGTCATGAGCTCAGTTACTGCATAGCTCCTGCAGAACATCTCTCCCTTGCTGTCCAGCTTCATTATGATTCCTGTTTTCTCTTGCCTCCCAGGGCAGCATTATAGTGCACTTCCATTGCTGCGCACGAGGGAAGGGAGCCCTTGTAAGCAAACCTCTTGTGCAGGGCATAGTCCTGATACAAGGCTGTTTATGTGTGATGGGAAGATGCATACCTCAAAATCACTCTGAAGGCTTCCTGTGCGGTTCATTATAAATATGACAGCAGGCAGGTGAGCACTGCTGGCAAGAAGAGAACATTTTTGCCCCTCTGATAAATTACCAAGTCAGGCTGTTCAGAAGGAAAACACTGATAATCTATCTCAGGAAAACTGAGCACAAGCAAAAGTACAGGGCTATTCACACTAACTCTGTGAGGCCGAAGTGTGTGCAGTAACACCTTAAACTCCCCTGGCACAACACATCTGCTAACGGGAGAAGTTGTACTAGGGACTGGTTGGACCACCTCACTGTTTAGTGGTTATTTGGCAGAAAACACACTGTGCTGAAGATGCTTTTCCATTTGGGTGCTCTCCAAAAACTCTGAACATGCACAGTATTTGTAACTTAAAATGCAAGGAAGTGTGTGGCCTCTGACCATTTAAAATTAGCACATGTGGGTCAGAGAATACAGCCCCATCCAGTTAGAGCTGAGTGCTTTGCTAAAGGCATGTATAAAACCAGGAGCTTTGGAGGGGAAGAAAGGTCTAGAGACTTCTCAGCCCCCATCCACAAAGACTGTGCCCTTTTATTGTAATTTGAGTATTCTTCCCATGACTTTGATTTGGAGTGGAGAAGGAGATCACAAGCACCCATGGATCTTCTATAGCTTTTGTCTGTTTTCCAGCTTTCTCCTTTTCACTGGTCACCTGTATGAATGCAAGACATTTTACCCAAGGCCAGAGCAGATAAAAAATGCTCACTATGTTATACATACATTCAGTCAGGAACTGGGTGCTGGTGGAGCATGGTTTTCTTCCCTGCACAGCCCAAGTGGTGGAGCAGTTGCTATGGGCTCACTGCTGTCATCTCTTGTCATTCTGTGTGCTGGTTCAATGGCTCAGTGACACATCCCACAGGCTGGGGGACTCCTTTAACTCCATCCCTTACCAGTTTAATGCCTTTTCTTCATTTTTATTAGTAACACCAGTTTTTACTAAGGATAGAAGCTTGTACCAAGCATGCATCATTTAAGTAGAGGGATGATGCAAACATGTGCCTGAAATTTCCTGTGGATATTGACTTCTGGGAGGTTGTCCATATTTTGTTTGGACTCTGGCAAATTGCTGTCTGTGTAGTGCTTCCTTGGAACAATTTGGTTTGCTCTGAAAGCAGTAACTCATTTAAGGCCACTTAATACATGCTCTCAAGGCGAGCTGCATCAGGGCTTCAACTGATTTCAGCTTTCATTAAGCAAATTTAAGATGTCTCTTTACATCAGGAGCCTCTCAATATGCTGATACTCTTCATGGCTGTGGGCAGAGCAGTCTGTCCACTAGAGACCTACCCAGAAAGCTGACTGCTGCCCAGCACTGTGGTAGTTCAGATGGGTCTAGCCATATTCTCCAACATGGCATGTGTCTCGTCATTCTCAGTGGGTGAGCCTGCTATTAAAGACTTCCAAACTGTATCTTGTTTGAATTATTTAGAGAAGCTGGAGAGGTTCAGATATGAGTGCACCCATGTTTCAAGTGAGATACTGTCATCAGTGAAGAGCCTCCACTGTGTAAACTGGAGGATGTAGCTTGAGAAAAAACCAAAGTCACATAAAGAGAATATATTGTCCTTTGGAAGCAGAATGAATAAACTGGTTTCCTGGAGGCAATTTTAGAGGGTTCATTTGGAGGCAAGCTCTCATCATGCATCCATACAGCAGCCTTGGAACCCTCAGAGCACTTATAAAATTGCTGCAGAATTTGCTTTCAGGTGGGACTAGAAATGGGGATGTTAACCCAGAGCCTTGGAGCCTGTGCCATGCATGCTGGGGGCAGAGAAAACACCAGCAGTCAAACAGGGCAAGCACACACAGTAACCCCCATCAGTTGGTTACATTCCCTTTGTAATTCAACTGCTGGTTTGTGTTTCAGTGCATTCCTTGCTGCATTGAAGTCACTGCTGTTCCATGATGTCTTCTCTTTTCTGCATTGTTCAGGTAGTTCTGCTGCGTCAATCATAGCAATACTGGAGCTCTTCAGGAAGTGTATCATCATTGGACCTGCATTTTATCTTTTGTGGCTCTTCTTCTGTGTCCCTGAGATGATGACCCAGGTAAGTGTTTCATTTTAGTGTTTTCCTTTTTTTATCGCTGCTGGCAAACAAGTGTCAGCAAAGGAGAAGCTTAGGAGCTTAGCACTTGAAACGTGATTCAGCTCCGAGATGTGGTGGGAACTCACTTAGGGTTAGTGCTTGAGAAAGGTGGGGTTTATTTCCATGTTTCCCAACCAATTGGCCTAATGGAGTCTGGGAACAGCTCATCCCAAGCTTCACTGTGGCCTCAGTGGCCTGGACGTATTTAAGAAAACCCCAAGAGCTGAAGATGGACTTGGAGCAGAGGAAACTGATGGGCAGGATGGCTGCCCATCAAATGATGGTGTCATTTAGCTGCTGGCCAGGTCAGTGAGCGGCCCTGCAAAACACCATGTAACACTTAGATTCTCTGAAGAACGTGGTAAATCATATTACCAATTTTATATCACCTGGAAATGAGAGGGGTGGGCTTCCAGGGTCCTCATCTTGGAAGAGGAGTGTCGGATAATGCTATTGCATTAGCATGGGGAGCTGGGAGAGAGCACTCTCTGAGCCCAGGGTATTACCTCTGGTAATACAAGTTGTGTTACTGGCTAAAAGAAATTTAAGCTTGGAAATGTTGCAAAGGGATAAAAACGTGCAGATTGACAGTTACTGCAGCTCAGCCATGTCCTCCTGACAGTGGTCTGTAGGAGAAGCTAAGCAACCTGCTGTGGCTGTCAGAAGAATAAATCTCTTAAACAATTCAATATCCATAAAAGATTGATGGCCCCAAGCCCTGCTCTCAGCCAGGTAATTGTCACTACAAAATGTAAAGTTACTATCTACATCAGGACATCCCATAGACTTACTGAGTGTGTAAGAAACCCAAGCCTCTTGCGTTAGGTAAAAATCCCAGGAAGAGTTGGCTGAGTGTCCCAGGCTGGGATCTTGTGACAAAAAGAAGAAAGGAAAGGAAAATGTGCCTTAGAGACAGCATGTGTACAGCTGAGAGATCCAGGAGGGTGATCCAACCCCCTGCAGTCAGGGGAAGAGACTGTTGTGACTCTTAACTCTCATACTCTGGCTCAGATCCTAAACAGTTACTGAGGCCAAATTATTAATAGAGAAGGTGAGTGACAGATTCCAGACGCTCAAGTCAAGCTGCCTCCTGACATTTTCTGTCGGTAAAAATAAGTAGCCTTTCTTTACATCTAACAGAAATCTCTTCCCTGGCTCTCCTTGATGGCTCCCCCTTCTCTCTCCACCTCCGGAGATGTCTGAACAGTATAATTTCCTTTTATTTTTAGCCACATTTCATAATTGAAAGTATCTCTGTGTCAAAGAGAAAACGTTCCCATGAATTCCTCAACAGGCACTTACTGAAAGCAATTGATAAAAGTGAAATATTTAATGGGGTTTTATACCTGTGGACTTGGCGACACTTACGCTTCTCAAAAGCAGAATTTTAATGGTATCAGGATGGATGGGCATAGGGCCATTGTCTCCCCAGTTTCGCTGGTGCTTCTCTTTTGGGATCAGTATTGGATCCATGTATTGGAGCTTTGGGAAGTGGTGGCTTCACTGACCCCAGAGTGTCCTGCTTTTCCAGCTGAATTCCTACTGGATACTGCCACTCGGGGCAAAGCCAATGGTTCGTACTTGTCAGTAGTACTTAGGGTGGCTGCAGTGCTCTCCAGAGATCCAGCCATGTTCACAGGCTTCATCTCATTGAAGGTAAGAACTACTTGGAATCATATCCATGGTCCAGCTAGCCCCATCCCTTCTGTTGCAAAGTGGCCAGAGTAGATGCCTCTGGAAGATGACGAAATGGGAGCTCCTTCGCATGATCTCCTGCATATGTGCTGTTCACCTGCCTGAGTTTGCATTCAGCATCTTCCCAAGGCATCGCTTTTGTCTTTGCATTCAGTAGTCTTTGAAGGATCACCTCTTCCTAGGCCATTTCTGTGCTCCCGTTCCAGTGCTCAGGGAGACAGATACTGCTCATCCTCAGCAGCTCAGCTGGGTTTTGCCTTGGCCTAAAGAGCTGTAACCAGAGCATTTCAAAGAAAGCAGAGGAGAAGAAACAGCCCCTCAACAGCACACAGTGAGGCAGGAGTTGATTCAATTGAATGTGGCTACTAAAACCTGCCTCCAGGATTCAAGGTTTTAATTGCATCCACTTTGCTAATGAAGCTCTTCTAATCAAGCTCTTTTGTTGTGACTCACCCCTAGCCCAGAGCCGACTGATGTGGAGGTGGAGAGGACTCACTTCTGTTCTCCTCTGCCCTTTCTCCCTCCCTCACCAGTTAATAACGTCTCCTTCATATGTGGCCCCTTCTAGACTGCCTCCCCTTGCCCCCCAAGTGTCACTGCTCTGTCTCCAGCCACTTCCCAGCGTGAGCAGTGGCTTGGTGGAGCAGGGTGTGGGGAACACTGTTGTGTCCAGAATTAAGGAGGCAGGGCCCCTCCTTCTCACTGCTGCCCCAGGTGTGGGTGTCAGCCTAAGGAGGGTCTCACTTGCTACCTAGGTCAGTCCCTCATGGTTTGCTGTTGCAAAAGCTGTGGAAGAGATTTTTCAGCGTACCGTGTCCATCGTAACATGGCTGGAATTTATGAATCATAACTAATCATGTTGCCAGGTACAGAGAGGATTATATGATGTGTGATCTAATAACTCCTGACCGGTTAATCACCTGTGATGGGTTCTGAGCATGTTGCATGGCAGGTAACTGACCTTTAAAAGTGAAACACAAAGGGTGTTATTTCATAGGGGTTTCCTCACTCAGCTTAGCTAGAGCATCATTGGAAGTAGCGGGACCTCCTGGCCTGAAGGAAGTGGGCACTAGTGTTGTCCCACAAGTGGTGTCACAGCTCAGAGGAGTTTGGGATTTCTGCGATGATTTCAACAGCAAGGGAGGGAACTGAAGCTGTGTTTTGCATGAGCCTGTTGTTGCACAGGTGTCTGTAGATGCCCAGAAGCCCACATGGTCTCCAAAGGAAGCTGGAAGGGTTCTGCTTCCGAGAAGATGTTACTGAGGACCCATAACTGTAATCTAGCCCTCCAGCATAGCTGTGTGTGAGTTGTGTAGGGTCAGAGCTAGCAAACTCATGCCGTTTGCGCATTGTTCATTCACTCCTGTCCATCAACCCCAAAGAAACACTTCCCCTTATAAAGAGCTGCCTCCATGAGGAAGATTTGAATAATGGAGATAATGAAGATGTCTCTTGCCTGGCAGGGACAGTCCCTTCCTGCTGACACCCCACCACTGCAAGCAGCTGAAGTGTGCACCACCAGCACTACACCCTCAACAACCTCTTAGGCTAAGCTTAACTTAACCAGTACAAATACACCTGCCACGTGAACAAAATCCATCTAATTGCTGAGATGAATTTGAAGTAATCGCCCAGGTGACATTCACCTTCCACAGGCATCTGTGAACAAGCATTGGGTAGGGGGTCTGGGTAACCCCATGCTCTGCCCAGGCGCTGATGGTGACTTTCTCAGGCAGCCAAAGCTCAATTCTTGCTCTTGAGCATCTTCCCTGTGGCCCTTGAGTGGTTTCAAACTGACAAACAAAGCAGTGGCATTTCAAACATTGCCTCCCACCGTGTCTCTCTTGAGCCTCCACTGCTGCTTGCTGCGGGGTCAGGAGTCTCTGGCAGATCAGTCTGCCCTGAAAAAAACACATGGGTATGCCAAAACAGAGGCAGTTTTGCAGAAGGCGGTGATTTGGCTGCAGGTGTTGCCAGCGCGCGTCTCTGGGGCTTGCAGTTTGTTTCAGCGTGTTGTGGTTTGGTTTAATTTTGGATTTAATTTTCCTGTAGGAGATACCAACAAAACAACAGATTAACGTTTGCAAATAATGGTTGGGGGGGGGTAAATGTTGTTTTTTTTCAAATCTATTTTAAATGCCAGGATTCCCTATGGAGCAGTCATCCCACTTTGCTGTCAGCTCACAGCATCGCCTCTAGTTACATATAACTTAATGCCACTGTGAAAGGACCTGAACGTCTTTCCTATTAATATTCTTTCAGGATGGTGAATTATTTAAAATGCTTTCAATGGCTTTAGTCTGCCCCAAGTCACAATCTCATATTTCATTATCTCAGTCTCATAATCAGTTATTTCTTCTCTGGGATCTCCTGTCAAGGACAAAAGGTGCACTTGGTACCTTCCTGGGTGGTGATGGAGAGCAGGGCACAGGGGCTCTTGTATGATGCACTTACTCAGCCAGAGCTAGGGGTGGTCATGACCTGCACAACCTGCAAGGTGGAGAAGAGCAAACCCAGCAGCTGAGCAGAGAAATTGCACAAGCAAGGTGGAGGAGATACTGTGGTTGGTGGAGAGGGACCATAGAAAAAACAAGAAAAGTTCTTTGAAGGCAATGGGAAGCATTTGTATTTGATGTGCCTCTGAAAATACTGTTTCCTGGCACCTGGGGAAACTGCTCAGTAGTCATAGCAAGAAAAGAGAGTGAAGAATAATGTGTCCAGCAGCAATTCCTGCAGTTCTCAGCTCAACAGAGAGTAATTGCTGAAGACTGGAGTCTGCTCAGGGCACTGGATCTAACACCTCTGCACTCACCAGAAGTGGGACCTTGCGTGACCACAAGCAGTAAGCTTGGGTTGTCATTAGAACAGCAACACCTGCCCAGGAGTTTCAGTGTGCTGCTAACTTGGAGGGAAGATGCCACCTACTAAATCATCCAAGCTGCTTCCTGCAGCACCTGGTTCTTCCTCACGTCTCCTACCCAAATAGTGGCTAGACCCATATAAAAATGCTCTCTCTACTGAAATAGCTGGACTGGGCATTGCTGGATCCACAACACACATAACTTGCAGGAGGAGTAACATACAGAAGGAGTAATGCCACATGCATTATCACAACCCTCACTGGAGGCAGGCTCTGCAGGTACTTGTGGCTGACTGCAGGCTCCTGGAGATGTACTCAGCCAGTACATTGGTGGAGTTTGATGGAGAAAAGGTAGCATAGGTGTGGGACAGTGCATATACAGGATGAATTTTATGAGCTGCTTGGGACTGAGTAGCCTACACAGTGGCACCTCTTGGGCTCAGCATCCCAGCTGCTGCAGCAACCCGAGAGGCAGTAATTCCCCTTTCCTTCCTGCTTTTCCCATCCCTTGTACTTTTGGGTAGGACCTGGAAATGGCAGGAAAACAAGTGTCCTCAGAGCAAGCTGAGTTGGAGTGCGGTGAAGCTGGAAGGAGGGCTGTGAAAACCCAGGACGGAACCAAATGGGCTGTACTTCCAGTGGCAGCTTCTCAGAGACGGGCTTCCAGGGACAGTGTGGCCAAGGCTGCCTGTGGACACCGCCAAAAGGAAAGCCATGTGCATTGCCTAGATCCCACATTCACACCCCCCCCCCCACCCCACACCACCCCTGCTGATGTTAACACGTGGATGGAAGCAGCTTATTCCCTGTCAGCTCTTTCCTGCTTATCTGGAGCCAGGGGCGAGAGCAGAAGCTGCTGTCGCAGAGGGACCCTGCAAATCCTGGGATGAAGGCCCGGATGGAGCGCTGTTTCCCAGGGGGATCGGGGTGGATTGGATAATTAATCCCAGCTTGTCTGGGGGAGGTTGAGGAAGTCTGAATAAAGGTGTTAACGGCTCTTAAAGGCTTTCCCGGTTCACAGAGGGTGCTGCCTCAAAACAGATTATCTGGAAATGTTATTAGCTGCAGGGAGAAAGGGTTTTTTCCTCTTCTGGGCTCTTTGTAGCCACCCTAAGTCTGCTTGAGCCGTGGAGACAGGTTGTATTGTGTGGGGGGAGAGGTGTTGGCTGTCAGTGGGTCAGCAATTAATTGGTTTGTTCCTTTCTCACGGTTATTTTCTAACCAACATCTGCTAAAACCCCCGTGCCCACTTTGTCCCAGCTCAGCCAACAGCTGATCTGAACGGCAGGGATTTGCACTGGGGGGAACCTCAGACTAAGAGGTCAGCTTTACTGGGAGGTCCCTTGTCCCCTGCCAAGCCTCTTTTCCTGTTGTCTCATCTTAGGAGGAGGATGTGATTAGTGTTTTCTGCCAGGGGACGTCAGCTGAGGGATAAGAACTGTGTGCCAAGAGGAGGAACGAGCTGCCACAGACGGGTGGTAAGTGAGTGCAGAGACATGCCCCCTTTACTCCAACAGAAACTTCCCTTTCACATGCCTCTGTGGCCCATTAATTCAGACAAATGTTCCTGTTCGGCCCCACGCTACCTTCTCTCCTGGCAGAAGTGGCCCTCAGCCATGTGTTTTTGCGTGAGGATGGGCTCTCCTCCATTTCCTGCTGCCATCTGGGAAACCGTGTACTGTGAAACCAGCTTTACTGGAAGAACATTCCTGTTTACCCATGGCTTTATCACAAGTGTAGTGCCTTTGCAAGTCAGAAACGGGCAGTGCCATCAAAGAGAATCCTTGTGCCCTGCCAGCCGCAGCTGAGCCCAGTTTCTGTCCACCAGCGCCACTGCTATAAATGAGCTGAATTTGGTGGTGGGACTGTGCCAGGCAGCAGGGTCTTGCTGGGAGCATCACAGATGGCTCACTTACAGTAATTGCTCTGATAGTGCATCTCGAGCTAGAAAATCACCTTTCAGACCAGAGCAGGAATAGAGAAAGAGCATGGCTTTGGCCTGAAGAATTTTGGTATTTGTAGTTGGACATCACTTGGCTTTGAGTGAAAACCAAACACCTTTAGTCCTAGAAAGGTGATGGAGCAGGGTAGTCCCCACTCTGCAGCGCCTGCCCGGCCTCCCCAGAGCGTGCTGGGCAAGTGGGAAACCCCCTCTGTGGAGAAATCCATTTGAAATCACATTGTCCACAGGGAACATTCTTGCCGTGCTGCTGCTTGTCTCCCAGCTCTTCCTAGATCTTTAACTGGAATTAGGTGCTCTGAGTAGAGTCCCTTGGGCTGCTTTCTTCATGGTCGTATTGATTTCCAACAACCGAGTTAGCCACAAAGCCTAATGAAAGCAGCAGATCTCCAGGTCTCTCTTTTCCTTTACAGAAGATTATCCCTTTCAAGCACGAAGCACAGCAAGTCCAAACCAGATCCCCATTCTCCTTGGGGATCAACCTGCAGGGTCAATGAGAGAAACAGAGCGAGTCCTCAGCCCTCTCCAGAGCTAAACTGCAAAACCACAGGCTTCAGCAAAACCCTTCGAGCCAGCCCATCTCCCAGCAGAGCCTCTGTCCCTTTCTGTCAACTCAGGGCAGGAAATATAGGTATGGAAAAACCATTACAAATAACTAAACAGCCCTTCATGCAGTGGTGCTGGCTCCATAAGCACTTCCCCAGCTGCTGGGAGACTGCAGGAGCACTCCCTGGAGCAAGTGGACATGGGGCACTGGTGTGTCTGGAAACAGCCCGGCAGTGGTGGGAGGCTGAACTTTCAGGTTGTCTGGACCCTCTGTGGCCAAGCCCTGGAGGCTCTCTGGGGTTTCTGGACAGTGTGATGTCTGCCCCAGGGGAGTCCTGCTGTAGGCTCAGTGAGTTGAAGGCAGGGGCAGCAGAGCAGGGGGATACCCTGTTTCCTCCAGGCAGAAATGTAATTTTGTGTTTAGAATTGCTTTTTCCTCCCAAAAGGCCCTTAAGCATTTGCCAAGCTGTTAAGAGGCAGGGGGGCATCCGGCTGGCTAACCAGCAAGGCTGCAGTGGGATAGAGGGGAAGGGACCAGGCCCTGCCTGTGTTAGCACTGGCAGCCAGCACATTAACCATGGGAAGGGAGAGGTGTTGGCCAAGGGCTCCAGCAAAACCCAGTCAAGTGCAACCCACTAGGGGCTTTTTACTGTTGGTCCACGGGCACCTAAGCAGCATGTGTTGTAGCAGCATGTGTTCCACTGAAGCTAAGGGCTGTGTCCATACCTGACTCTGCATTGTTTTTCTCCAGGGGTTCCTGGAGAGCATGGAGCAGGCAGGAAGCAGGAGAGGGACAGGTTGTCTTGAAGCTGGACTGTCACTACTGCGTTAAGTAAAACGAGAAGGCAAAGGGTCAGTGTTCCTGGTGCACAGGCAAGCTTTGAGCTAAGCTGAGCTTTTGCATGCTCCCACGTCCCTTTTCTTCCTGAAGGATGTTTCTGGTAACACGTTTCTAGGGAAGGAAATCAGCCATCAGTCAGCAGGGTGGCACAAGGAGTTCTGAACTTGATGGTGCCAGATAAAGGCGGAGAGATGCTCCAAGAGGAGCAGCTGGACAAGGGGCTTGTCACAGGCATCTCCTTCCAGCACTCCTCACTTCCCTGCAGACTTTAACTCTGCAAAGCAAGCTGGATTGTAGCCACTGGGGCTGAATAGATGTACCTGGTTAGTCCTGTTGCCCATATAGGGAATATATGGGTATAGTACACATGATGGAGACCAACTGCTCATTCTTGTCTTGAAGAACCTCCTCTTGGAAGTGAAGGACAAGGGTTCACACCACAGCTTGTGTTTCACCAGTAACTTCTCCTGCTCTTGAAATTACATTGTCTCTCTTAATCATGCAAGGCTTGTTTTCCCACACTGGAAAATGAATTCATCACCATTGGCAAAGCTAGGGTCTGGGAAGTTTTAATTACTGTTTGTGCAGTGCTCTGGGGCTCTGGAGTGAATGGTGCTGGAGGCCTGGGAAGGGTTCTGTTATATATTGGCAGTAGCTCATATTTTATTATATATGTGAGCTCTGTGGTCCTGTCAGCAGCTCCTTCCTGATGCCTAGATGCAGTGGGGCTTCCTAACACAAGTAGTGCAAATACCCCCCTCTTGTAGCCACTTACTGCTGCTGAGCATCACTACATAGTAAGAGATGCACCTACGAAAGCGCAGTGTCCACCTCCAGCCAAAATAAATCCAACAAGTGTGTGCCTGTAAATACCCACCTGCTACACAGGGGAGAAGAGCCCTAAAGCTCTCCTCTCATGAGGTTTTTCCCATTAAAGCATCTCTTCCTTAGGCAATGCAACCACATCCTGCATTAACCTTCCTGTCCCCTCCCCCTTGCTCAGAACAACACCTCCTTAATTATAATCCATTAAATTCCTTTCTCCTCTACCTGGAAAAAAGGGGATTTGGGGACAAGGAACAAATGTGAAGGCGTAAGTCTCTTTTCATGGGAAAGGAAATCTACCCAGCGCCCTGCTGGGAACCCTGCTTTGCCTAAACCCCAGCATAATGCAGTAAGAAGTTAAGACTCTTAGCGGGTGAGCAGTGCAGTACCCTTAAGCACGTCTCGGGTCCCTGCGGTCAAGTGCTCCGTGTTGTACCCAGCGCACCGCGTCTTGCACAACGGGGAGATTGTGGCCTCTGTGCTCTGGCATCGGCATCCTGCAGGGGCTGGTGTGGGCTGCGGGGAGGCCAGGCTGGCCAGCGGCCTCGCACGGGCTGAAGCCACTGCTGTGGAAAATGGTTCTGGAGAGAGAGGAGTGTTGCAGTATCGGCAAACACATTATTGATTAGCGTGTGTGCCCACATGGCTACAGCTGTGGGCACGTGAAGTAGTACGGTATCTAGGCTTATGATACCATCCACATGAAAGTCAGTAAGGGAATATGATGACTTGGACCTAAAATATGATTTCAGTATTTTTATCCTCACATTTGTTCTTTGGTGGCACCTTTGGTTTTCTGACAGGCACTGCAGAGACATTCCGCTGATTACCACAAGGGGCAAAACTGGAGTTGCAATTTGCCAAAGCTGCTGAAAAGCTAATCCCTCGCTGGATCCTTTATAGGAACTTCTCCCCTTTATTGAGCTTTTCCCCACCAGCTGACTACAGATGCTGGGGTGGTTAAAGCATTAGTATAAGCTACATTAACCCATCTTCTGTGCCTCATCTGTAAGTTGGCAGGTCTGATGGGTGTGCTGCATGGTTACAGAGTAGTGCTCTCCGTATGGGAACAGGGCATCTGAGGACAACAGGAGGACAGTGAAAGCCTTGTCATACAGCCTGAAATCTCACAGCAAGTGTCTATTAATATGCCATGCCTACGCTTCCTCCAGGTATTTACAGTGCACTTCCTCCCTGTTAGCTTTGAAAACCACAGCTCTGTTCTGACATAGCAAGTCCTTTTCTTTTACTAATGCATTTGGTACCGCAAGTGCATTTGGCTGGGACGTGTGTCAGTAAAAACCGACCTCATTTGGGGATGCAGACAGGCTTTCCCCCTAAATAATCTTTGTCTGGAGATGAACAGTTTCAGCCTGTTCTCTGGGAGCCTCTCTGCTGCGGAGCTGGTGTCTGGCTGGCTTTAATCAGGCTGCAGATGGGTGCCACCAAACCCAAGCAAAGTCTCGCAGTGACAGCATCAGTCCAGCCAGCAAGGTCACTTCCCCCTGTGCCTGCTGTCCAGGGGAATGGGGCAGGTAAGGGTTCCTGAGTGCTCAGAAAGGGACCTTTGGAGGTTTGCCAGTGTGTGGGGACCCCCCTTGCCCAGGGAGGAGCCCCTTGAGCCATGCTCACTCTTTGGCAAACGAACCAAAACTGGCATAGCTGCAAAATGGGGCGAGCTGACAGCTGGGGTGAGCCTGGCTTGGGAGTCAAGTTGGGCTGGAAAAGTAAGGAGGAAAAAGCATTTTCAGCCCAGGGAAACAATGGGGAAATGAAATGGAAACTGAGACTGCTGAGTTCCTCCTCCCTTCCCCAAGGAGAGCAGTGGGGTGCAGAGGGCAGTTCCCAAAACCCAGCATCTGTTGTAACTCAGTTATACCCTCTGAGAAATGTCTTTTTGCCTTTAGATGTGCAGCTCCTGCTGGAGTGACTTCCTTCTCTTCAGCTGGAGCCAGAGACAAAGGAAAGAATCATTGGTAATGAGCTGTTTATGGAGAAATTAATCTTGATATTTGCATTGCTGGTACAAGGCAAGGCAGCGACACAACTTTCCTACTGTGGTTAAGGGTAGCACTCAGAGCATGGTGGGAGCCTCCAGGTCCTGCGAGTGGTAAGAGCATGTTTCATCATTGCTTGTTTGCAAGAGAAGGAGCCAGTTTGCATCGGTGGGCAAAGAGCCATGCAGAAAGCCGCAAGAACTCGTCATTCTGGTCAGGCCCTTGGATTTTGTCAGGGTTTTTTGAATACTCCTTTGCAATTAAAATTCCCACTGCATTGTCTTGCTGTTTGCAAGGCCGACGGGGGTTGGGAAGGTGCAGGTAAACTGGCAAGCCCCAAAGCATCAAACTGTATTCAGTTAGCTCGCCTCAAGTGCAGGAACATGGTTAGCTGGCAGCACATCACCCCTCCTGGTAAATTAGATACCGCACTCACACCGGAGAAATAAATGGTTCCTAACTTGCTGAGACAAATTCCTCCCAGCTTTAATTAGCTGGGAGATGCTGGAGTGCCTAAAGCTGTCTCCCTGCCCATGTTTGCCCTCAGTGCACCAATCCAGTTTGGACCGAGGTCTCCAAATATTTGCAAATAGCAAATATTGCTAAGTTTTGACAGCCCAGCTCTCTGCACTTAACTGGGAAACACAGATTTGTATTCCCAATCTTTTGAAAAACAAAAGGACAGATCCCAGGACTTCAGCAGGAGAACCAGAGCTGTTGATGGGTGTGCACTGTATTAAAGTCATCCCAAAAAAGAAATGTCAGGAGAGGTTTCTGGCAACCTGAGGATGGACAGGGAACCATGTAGCATATAAATGGAGGAGCCCTTAACACTAAAGTCTTCATCTCACCTTTGCTGTGTGTTTGTTATAGTGTGTCTTGTGAAATGGGTTGCAGATTGTATGTGCCCGTGGGTGGTGCTTGTTTTCACTGGTGTGTCTGCAGCAGGCAGGGGTAGAGGCTGGTGTGATTTTGACTGCTGGAACTGCCACCTTTGTGTGCCCCTGCACAAGCTGGGCTGCACGAGTCAATCCATGCTCACAAGGGGGCCCAAAGCCAGTGCAGGCCGGAGGGTGCTGGGCAAGGCTGGAGCTGCGGTGGTTTTGCTGTGACTTTGAGATGAGATGCCCTCATCCTGGACAGCTTGGGCAGATCTGTTTGTGAATGGAGCATTTCTGTTCAGCTTGTGATGGTTGAGGAAATTCTCCCATCTCCCCATCTCCTCTGCTTCCATCCTGTTTCTCTTACTGATGTGATGACAGCCAGGTGACAGAGGTCTTTTCAAATAAGCCTCCAAAATTCTGATGGTGGCATGAAGTTTCCCAGTGCAGACAGCTCACACTTGCCAGCACTAGATTTAGCACTTCTTAGCTCACAACCAATGCACTGAAAATCTACATTTTGACCTTGGTTGTGCTAAAGAGCTTTCAGGATGCAGCAACGCATTTTGCTAGTTGCAAAGAGTGCTCTTGTCTCTAACAAAGCACACCAAATCCATGTCCCATAAACGGTGCTAAAGATAAATGTTACTTTTATATAAAAACATAGGAGGTTCATTTAAAGATCTGAGGTCTGCTGACTCTCCAGCTTGTTGCACAACCTTTCATATGTCTAAAAATGGATGTGAGGCAGTCTGATTGGGTTTACCTGTTCATACCAGCAGCAGAGAGCTGCCGTTGCTCTGTAAGGACAGATGGGTTTGAACATGCATGGCATTAAGGCACGCGCTTAAGATCTCCCAGCTCATAAATACTCATTCTGTGTTCCAGGGGCACTCGTCTGAACCTGACTGCAGTGATGCCAGATAAGGGCTGTGATGCTCGCCTTTGTGTTGGGCTCTGATGGCTGTGGAATGGGTTGCCACAAGCACTGGGCAGTGCACAGCAGCAGTGGTGGTGCCATGGAGCCCTCACTGGTGGCAGCGCTGCCTTGGCACTGGTGAAGCAGCCCCAGGATGGTGAGGTGACAGCTTGGCTCTGTAGCAGGTATGGGGGGGAGCCTGGCTCCAATAACTCATGCTGTTCTCCTCAAGCTAAAATGGAGCTTAAACTAATACTTTATTCCTTCCACCCAGACTCCAAAAATGGGAGCCTTGGTCACTGGGATGTTTTCCTTTGCCAAGCCTCTGCAGAGCTTGGTGTCAGTGAAAAGTAAGGCCAGCCCCTGAGACATACGTGTTGAGGACCTGATGCTTGGTAATGGTTCAGTACATATATTTAAGCCAACACAAGCAGGTGATGGGGAGCAACCTATGACACAGCCTTGTGGGTTTCTGACTGCGTTACAGCAGCGTGAAGGAAAAGAGGAGCAGGAACAAGAGGAGGGGATGAGGAGGCGACCCTGCCAGCAGGAAAGCAAAGGCCTGACACGGTTCACTGTGGTGATCTGCTCTTTTGAGCCCTCCATCCAGCTTCAGGTCCAGCACCTTTGCAGGAGGTGCTGCCCGGCTGATGGTTGAGTTTTGCTGCTCACATTGTGTTGCACCTTGGAAAGGCATTTGCTGTGTTTGGCATTGGTCATGATACTCAGGAATTAGGAGCGTTTTCTCTTTGGAATCATCGGGGTGGCTGAAAGGCACAAGTTCTGTGGTACCCAACTGTGGGTTCTGTAGTACCTGGCATTTTGTCTCCCGTCTATTTGTGGGCTGGAAAACTGATAAGCCAAAAAGAGAGCAGAGCATTGCATTTACCCTTCTCCCAGCATGGGTTAGGAGAAGAAAAAGGATAAATCAGGACACAGTTCAGCACTTCCCTCCTGTTTTTACAGAAATCACTATACATTACAAGTGCCTTTGCATATTTTATAGCGCTTTAAAAAGCCAGTGTAGCTAATCTGGAAGTTGGCTTGTTCAGAGAAGCACAGAACATGTGCAGCCATAAAAATCCCTCGTTTGATGCCAAGCTATTGCATTTTGAAGTGTCTGAAAGGCAATCACTGTTACGCATCCAAAGAGCTCGGTTTGACTTCCCCCAGCTCCTCGTGATTGGTGAGAACAAACCCACCAGCACAGCATCTTGAGAAGTTGTGTTGTTGCCATATAGTACAGATGTTTCTGTAGCAAAGGCAGGCTCCCTGCAAGGGCTTGCCTTTAGGAGAGGAGCAGCGTGCTTGTGTGCAGTAGGGGACGAACAGTAGACTGATTGAAAAGTACAGATAAATGGGGCAGTGCCCAAAGGCTGGAGGAGTGATGGTCCTGAAGCAATTGGCATTCCTCTAACAAGGAAATGTGGTTCAAAGGGGGGGTGGGTTGTAAAAATGCTGTCCCAGGTCCCTGAGAGCTAGTGAGAGGTTGGGTATTCATGGTTTCTCTCCTCTGTCTGGCTCTTGTTACTATAAAACGTGTGGGAATTGGTTATCATTGGAAAAGCTGCTTCTCTGCCTGCTTTAATCAGGAGGTTCAGCAGTTATCAGCGGTATCTGTAAGACATGCATATGTGCATGCACAAATACTCAATGTGGTCACAAAAACCCTGTTCCTGTAGAAAACCAAGCTAAAAGCATGGCCTCTCCAAGTGCTTAACTCAACATTAAGTCTTTGAGGGATGTTCCCATGTCCTTTTCCTCTCCTCACTTGGGCGTTTGATGTGCTTGGTTGTTCAGGGGAAGAAGACAGTAAGTGCTGGTTGTCACCAAAGCTCTTGCTCTACCCCTGATTCAGGTGATGGCTGCATCACCTTGGCCCCTCTTCTGCTGCTTTGCCAGCCCTAAGCACGTTGTCCTTGTCAAAAAGGTCCCAGCCATGGGAGGAAATCCATCTACAAATGGGGAAAGGGCTCTGACGTGCCGGGTGTGTGGGTCCAGCTAAGGGGGACAGCCACGAGCTGGTCTGCGTGGCAGTGGCAGCCTGTTAGCTGGTGCAGAGGACAGCCATGATCTGGCATTAGCAGTTGGTGCATTTCCTGACTGTAACCTACTTAAGGGGAAGGCTGAAATCTGTTGCAGGAGCAGGCAGCCAGGAGCACTGGATGCTGGTGGAAGAAGGAGTGTGATTCAGCCACCTGAATGCATCTCCCTGCAGGAGAATTACCTTGCCTATAAAGCAGCAGGCATTGCTCTTAAGTGTTATCAAGCTTAAATCGGTTCCCTAGGTGACATCCTGGTAAGTGGATTTCCCAATTAAGCACATCCCGATTAAGTGGGATGTACTGTAATTACCGAGTGCTCAGCGCTAGGAGCAGATCAGATCTGTCTGCAGCAGAAGGGCCGGATCGAAGCTCTTCCCCAGTCTGGAGTGGGCTGTACCAAGGCACTTCTGTGAGCGTGAAGGTGGGCAGACAGGAGATGGGATTTTGCAGCCACCCCTGCCATGCCAGTCAGCATGTTCCCTGCAGAAGGAGGATGCTAGAGGAAACCCTGGTGCCACATCTTTAAACCTTCTGGTACAGGGGCAAATTCCTTTTGAGGTTGCACTCCCAGGTTTCGTGCTAGTCCACAATCTGCTGCATGAAGTGTTTGCTCCTGCCAGAGAAAATACCCATTGGCAGAGATGGCCGTGCGGATGCTGCAGAGGGAAATGATGGTTCTTCCTGTGGTGACAGAGGCTGTCAATGGTGCTGTCACCCGCCAGGCCAGCATTACAGCCCTTCAGAGCCAAATTCCCTTTGCACAGCCCAGGAGAGGTGTTGCATTCTTTCACAGCTCCCTCTCCCCTTCCCTCTAGCTTCCTCTTTGAAGGGGTCCCACCGCTAGGTGAAGCCTTGTGATCCTGGAGTCAGACTGGGGCTATGTAAGCCCATTCCTCTAATACTTTGTTGTTCCCAGCTGCAACTGGGAGATTGTGGGGGGAGAGGAAGAAGATGCTCCTTTGTGTTTGGTTGCTGTGGTGCTTTCAAGGGTCTTGTGCCTACAGGCAGGATGGCCAAAAAAGCTCTTACACCTCCCACACTTACGTTCTTCTTTATGGGAGTTACAAGGTGTGGGGCAGGAGCCTCTCTAGTTCCCAGAGATGAGACCTTATATTTTGGGGTGACATATTGCATGATTAGCTGCAGAGGGAACATACAGCAGGATAGCAGGGGAAGCCGATGAGAAGATTACCCATGTGTACATGAACGAGGTCTGTCCCACAGGGGCATGGATGGATTCGCATTCCCACTTGCTGGGCTAGCCGCAAAGCGCCTGCAGGAGGCCTGCACCACCGCAGCACCGTGGACACCCCGCTGCTGCCTCCTCACCTCCTCCTGCATGTGTCCCTCTCACACCCCAGCAGCTTTCTGCCTGTCTCCAGCCGGGCTGCAGCATCCCCACACTGCGCTTATCCGATCCCCCCGGCTCTCCAGCCAGAGATGCACAGCACGTGTCTGCATGCAGTGGCTGTGCTGCTGTTCCAGCCCGAGGTCCTTGTTCTGCTGCTGCTTCCACACTGCTGGTTTTGCAGTGCCACCCACTGGCAGAGGCTCCCCAGAAATCCTCTTCAGCTTTTCTCTGCCACAGGTGATGCTCCGAAGATGAGGTATTAGAAGGAAGGCTCTGGTGGGTGTGTTTCATGTGGTGCATCCCATGGGTGCTGGTCCGTACACCTGGAAACATTCTGGCATTCTTTCCAGTGTATCTCAGTGTATGTTGAGCCCATCCTGCAAGGTCACAGGGTTAGCAGAGTCTGGTTCATACTGGCACACCCTAACTGGCCATCCTGCCTGCAGTGGGGCAGGGCAGGCAGCAGCAGCAGCGTGGTTTCCCATCCCTGCTTGCTGGATCTGCCAAGTCAGTTTATGTAGGTTCTGGGTTCCTGATTTCCTCTGCCGAATAAAATACAACCCCTTGGCTGGTACCAAAACCCATGCGGTACATGAGGAGCATTCATTCCAGTTGGAATTGTGCTCCTGGGAATGCAGGTTTGGGGGCTTTTGTGGGAGAGGATACTTTGGGGCCACTTGTTTAAAGTCAGCCTGGTCTTCCCAAATTTGCCTTGTCCCTTTCTGACCATATTTATACTCTCACCCCCATCCCCAGTTTAATGCCTGATGTGATCCCAGTCAGGAAACAAGGTAAACAGTGAAGAGACAGAGTGATGCAGCTCTGAGGGTTTGTGCACAGTGAGCCACCACGCGCTGGAGACTGCTGCCAGGCTGGTACCCAGTCAAGGCAGCTGGAATCAGCCCACTGCCCAGATGCGATTGCCATGTTGGTGCAGCAGCAGCACAGATGGACTGTCAGGAACCTTCTCCTAATAGGCAGCAAGTGCTTGTTTAAAATAAAGCCTGACAAGTGGCATGTTGGGGGCGTCAAGTCCTGGAGCACTGTCTTCCCAAAACTGCGAAGGCACCGGAGGGGAGCCAGGCACAGCCTCCCAGATGACAGTAATTAAAGGCTTTTGCACTCAGGCAGTGGGAGCTGCTCCTCTTGCAAATTGGCCTTGATTGAAGAGGAAGAGAATGATTAGGCTGAAGGGGAGTGATGGAGGTGGCAGGTGAAAACACGGAGGTAAGTCTCATTTTGTCTTCTGGGCTTTTTTTCCCCCCTTCTTCCTCTCACCCAAACTGTGTCCATGTGAGTGGAGGAAGCAGTGCTCCAGCTCTGCTCAGCCTGGGCTGGTCCTGCCTGTGCAGCCCCAGAGCATCTCCCAGCACCTCGTGCAGCTGCCCTCCTCCAGTAAACTCCCCAAGCTGGATGGCACCATGGTCACCCATCACTTTGCAGGGCTGGCAAAGGGGTTAACCCCTCATCTGGCCTATACCCCAGCTCCACATGGGGTCTATGCCCCTATACCACTTATAAGGCTCAGGGTTCACAGCTTTTTCCCATATTTTAATTAGAAAGGGGACATTGATAGCTTGTTCAATGCAGATTTTACCACATTATTTATTTTAACCTCTGGTTTTGATGAAATTGAATGTGTTTGAGTTCACTGCTAAGCCATGCATCAAAATGAGTAGTTCCTGCAGGGTAGCTGACAGCATTACAGAAATATTATCCCTTCCCTTCCTGAAGCTTTGTCTCTTCTCAGACCCATGAGCACCGTGGCTCTGGCTGGCTGAGCTGCTGTGGTCCTCTCTGGAGCAGTTCGTCTTGAAGTCACTGTGGCCTGAGCAGGATGCTACCTCCAAACCCAGCCAGCCAGCTGCTCCCCAGCACAGGGCCAAGGAACCAGCTGAGCATTCAACAGAGAGCCTCTGGCCCACAAGCCCAGGCCAATTAACAGTCAGGAAAAGCAATTTAACTCGAGTTATGGCAGGATAGAACATCTCTTCTGTCCCATTGTGAAGAGCAGCAAGGTAAGTTGACCCTATTCAAGCAGCTGTAAAACTCCAGCAGAGCTTTTGAGCAGCCATACTCCCTCAATGAAGCTGCTGGTCCTGTCTGCAAATGGGTCCCCTTCTTTGGGTCCAGTCGTGCAACTACCAAACCGAGTGGGCAAACTCCCTGTGGGAGCACAGGGAAGCAGGCCCAGTGCCCTACATTTGGTGCTTGTTAATGTTTGGATAAGCAGCATGCTTCATCTAGTGCAGCAAGTGTGTTTGTTATAGGGCAACAACTCTGCAGGTTACCATGAAATTCAGTGCAGCTTATGAAAAATGCAGGCTGTTGCAGAGGCAGGGGTGCAGACCTGTGTTTGAATCAGAAGGGTGATGTGATTGAAGAAAGGATGGACAAAGGCTTTTTAACTGCTGCCTCAGGCAAGGCCTGATACCCAGCCATCCCCACGTGCTGTGCTGCAGCCCCTTCCCAGTGGCAGGGTGGGAGATGCTCTGCCTGGTTGGGCTCCATCTCCTGCAGTGGCACTCAGTCACCCTAAATCCTCCCTGGCCTTTCCATGGGGACGCTGTTTGCTGGAGGGAGCAGGGTAAGTGGAAGAGGAAGAAACAAATCATTTGCTTCCAGCTCCTGCAGGCAGCAGATGCAGTTACTGTGTGAGCAAGGCTTGTGGCACTGGTTCATTCAGCAGGTAGTGTCTGTGTACCCAAACCCCCACACATGGCAAGCTTTGTGCTCCTGCGGTCAGTTCAGAAACCTACTTAAAGCCTAGGGATGGTCCCTGAGGTTTGTATCTGCCCTCAAATGCCCTACTGAACACTTGTAAAATGGCTCCCACAGCCAGCTGCTAGAGGAGCAGCAGGATGATGGTGCAGGGAGAATCACCCCAAGTCCATACAGTCAGTTGGGATTAAACTGGCACTGAGGAGTGATGGTGGCACTGCATTCAGGTGGGGCCAGATGCTCCTCTGAGCAGTGTGTGCTGCTTGTGGTGGTCACATCAGGGTGCCTGCAGAACTGCAGCAGTTAAAGAGCAGAATCAGATCCCAGGACAGTTGTTCCCTCAGAAGGAGGTAAAGAACACGCTTTCTTCTCCAAACCAGAAGTAAAGCTGGGTTCCCTTTCCTCCCAGAGCATCCAGGTTTAGCCTCAATCCCACCCTGTGTTACCAAGGGAGCAGCAGCATCTTGCTGCTCACTCCTCTCAACCCCATTTAAACCACCCCGAACCCCAGTCACTGTCAGGCTGGCTGCTGGGTTCAGTTGGTTGTGCTCCAGGACAGCACAATAAAGCCTCCAGAAAATGATGTTTCATTCCTGTGTGCTCCCCACAGCCTCCTGCAAGCCCTGTGCCACGTGTGGCTGCCCAGGGGCTCACAGGATTGGGCTGGACAGGGAAGGAAAGGGGGTGCCAAAAGGCAGCTCTGTGGCCCTGCTGCTCATCTCACCCAGTTATGCACTGGTGTGACTCGACAGCAGATGACAGAGGTTAGGAAGAGGCCTGGGACAGCTGGGATGTCGTTGCCATGGAAATCATGCAGTGTCTGGAATAGCAAGAGCAAGAGCAACTCAAAAAGCAATGATCTGTCACATTGATTAAGGGGCAGTTGGGGGGATGTTGTTTAGGGACAGCCTCGTGCTTCAAGCGGTAGGAATCCATATGCTGCATCTCCCCGTGGGCCTCTCCCTGAAGGGCTCTGTCAACAGGAAATAATCTGATTTGGTTTGACCGGGGGTTTCTCTGGGGAGTACCGACATGGTTCCTGCCCATCAGCTGTGCTGCTCAGCTCTGCCAGCCCAGGATGAAAGGCATCAAGTCAATGCAATATTCATTCACTTCCTCTTCCCTCCTTCATTCATTTCTTCCTCCATTCATCTGCTTCATTCACATTTCCCTGGCACTTTAATGAACAGTGCTTAGCCTCTGCAGTCCCGCAGAGCCTTCCCGTGATACGCTCTTCACTGCAGATGGCTGTCTTCAGGCTTATTTATTCTGCAGGGCAAGGCTTGATGTGGCTGGGGCAGGGTCGTGTTATGTCCAGCTGACACGTGGGTCTTTAAACCCCACTCACACCCCCACCTTTTACATCTTGATGGTCTCTCTTTGTTACCATTTCCATCTTGTCCAGCTCTTGTCCTCTTCCTGGGAGCCCATCACGGTGCTGATGCCCGTGCCTGCAGCAGCCCTCCTGGGGCAGAGGGGGTGGCTTGGCAGGAGGTGGCTTCGCTGGGGAAGCAGGGGGGAGCCAAGCTCGAAATGGGCATCACTGGAGTGCTGGTGCCAGGCACTTGCTGCTGAGACAGAGCCACAGGTACAAATGTCCCCAGGGCTGTGTCGCCATCCGCCCACCCCTGCCATGCTGGTGCCTTCCATGGTGCTGGAGCTCTCAGAGGCTCAGCAGGGCAGGTGGGTTGTAGTCCCTGTGTGAGCTCCAGGCTTGGATCAGGGAGCAGGGCTGCAGACCAGCAGTTACAGGGCAAGGGGCCAGACCCCCGGCATGAGCAGCTTGAGCAGCGAGGGGCCACAAGCCACACGCAGGAGCAGGAGCAGGAGGCACATGCACCAGCCACTCACAAGCTCCTGGTTTTAGGGATTTTCGTCAGATGAGCATGGCTTATCCCTCCCATCGCCTGGGTACTCACTGGGTATAGGTAGGGGAAACAGGAACACTGGTATTTCAATGCCCTTTTTTTACCACCGCTGAGCAGGTTTGGGGTTTTTTTTCCCCACCAATATGCAGGTTCTTCTCCTGTAGAAAATAAAATGCCTGGGTAGTGGCTGGGTAGAAATCCAAGAAGGATTAAAAGGAGAGAACTAATTTTCCTGCCCATGATCTCACTAGTGGAAAATGATCCCTTCCTCCCCCAGCCCAAATTCCGCTTCTGCTGTGCGTGCGGGTGAGCACTCCAGCACTCTCCAAATAGCTAAATGCATTTCCGAACCAAAGGCAGCAAAGAGAAAACATCCATTCTTTGTATAAGGGAGAAAGCTTTCTCTTTTGTTCCCTGCTTTTTATCAAGTATCTGCTGCCATTATTGTTACTCACTGGGTTATTACCTCTGAGTGCCTACTTCCACCAGCGTGAGCTGGTTTATTGTCTGCTCGGAGCAATTATGGCTTGGGATAATTCCTGTCGTGCTGTTTCATTGTGGAAGGATCCGCTGTGCTCCCTGGCCAAGGTAACTTGAGGTGATTTGTGCTGCTGAGTTACTACCCATCAAGTTAATTAAGAGTGGGTGGCTGGTGCCCTGACGTGTGCTGGGACAGAAGGGTCAGCGCAGGCTGGACCCAGGCGTCCTCTTGGTGTGAGAAGTGGTCAAAGGAGACTTTGTTCAGGGGAGCAGAGACTGGAGTTTGGTTTCTTTCTAGGACCAGTTCATCTTTATTCACTGGCTGACAGAATGGTGGCCAACGCGTCCCCCCTCTGAGGGCATGGGACCCTGTTGCTGTGTGTGTGTAGAGGACAGGACTTGCCTTCCTGGTGGAAGCTGCTTGCTGTTTGTTCACTCTTCCCATCTAAGAGGTCATTTGGTTCCTCACCCTGTGCTGCAGTGATGAGAGGAGGAAAGTCTCCTTTCCTCGCTCTGTGTGGGCTTTTCCCTTAGGGACTGCTTTGTCTTGCCGGTTGGAGCAGGGAAATAAGATGAAAATGCTCCTCTGAAGTTTGAGATCAGGACTTCTCCTGGGCCTTGCCCATCTGCAGAGATCAGAGCCCCAGTGCTGTCGTGCTGCCCCTTTGAACGGGGTGTGGGGAATTTCACCCCAGGCAGGAATATACACCTGGCTTCACAGTAGAGGGCTCAGCCTGCAGGTTGCAAAAGGCCCTGGTTATTTTTATTCCTTTGATACTTGATCTACTATCAAAATAACTTCTTTCTTTCTCTTTTACATCCTAGGAACTCCAAACAACCCTGTCCCAAGTGATAACGTACACTGGTGAGGCATACCAAACCCTGAGAGGTGTCCATGGACAAAAGGGGTCAGGTCATTCCTTGCACAGCCCTGCAACTGTGGCCTTGCTTGGTGCAGGTTTCTTCTGAAGACATAAGGGTTTAGACCTGCAGGAGGAACTGCATGGGGTTTGCATTCCAGATGCTCAGGTTAGTAACAACATGTTTCTACATTCACTTGATAATTAATAAATACAAAAGTGTGACACTTCTAAGCACTTGCCAAAGCTGTGATGGATGTGGTTTTCCCACAGTTAGTAACCTGTGGATTAGAAAGGCATGATTTTTATTTATTTTTAAGAGCACACAATGAGGACAGATTAGCATGAAACCATAATGCCATCACATGCTCTCAAAATCCCCCATGCCAAGACCTCATCCAAGTTCAATACAAGGAGCAATGAGCTTTTCTAAAGAGGCTGGATGATGAAGTGTTTTTTCTTGCTGGCTTAGAAACTGTAACTGGCAGGGTTGAATTTCTGGGTTTGCAGGTATACATAAACCAGTGGCATTTTTTACGTTATTTCCTCATCATTAAGGTTGGCCTTCCATACCCACAGAAATCTCTATGTGTCTGGACTGCACCTGACACATGAGTCCTCCTGGACGCACTTACTAGAGCTCCTCTTGGGTTCAATACTAAGCCCATACCCTGAACTAGGACAGCATTTGCCCATTTCCCAGCATTTTCTTTTGTAAAGCTTGACTCCATGCTTGCTCTGCTATTCAGACCTGGCCCCTCTGAACTTTTGGATATCCTCTTCTGCAAGAAATTGATGGTTCAAACTGATCTGAATGGACAGAAGGACTTTACCTCTTCCCTGCTGCAGGTTGGATCCTGGGAAATGCTATTTGGTGGTGCAGGGGGCAGGAGACCATAGAAAGCCACCTCTCTCCAGCTCCTCTCTGTCTTACTCTGGTTTAGCTAAGGTTTAAAGGTCTGGAAATACATCCTAATGTTTCAAGGCAGTCTTCCTTGTGTCATCCCTTGTCAGGCTGAGTTCCCAGAGCAAAAGGAAATGGTGGTTGTTCACAGAGCGCATTGCCCTCAGCATCACAGTGATGGCATTTGGGGACCTGGACAAAAACCCTACCTTGCCTCATGGGGAGGCAGAGAGCAGGCAGAACCAGGCAGCAGCTCTGGGATTGGGATGCTGTCCTGTATGAGACAGGCTTTCTTTTTCTGCTGAAAAAATTGCCTGGCTCAAAGTCTCACAGCCACTCTTGCCATCCCAGCGTGCACTAAGCTGTGAGTGTCACATCAGTTTTCTCCATAGCTACCTCGATGCCTGAGTGGATCATTAGAGTCCAGCGTGACTTGGGAGACAAATGGTAGCCAGCATCCACCCGCCAGCTGTAGATGGGGTCCATCCACTTGAAGGCAATAACATCTCAGTGCAGACAGGCACCCAGCAGTAGCATCCTGGCAGGTGACTTCAGGCCTCCATCAGATGGTGAGATAGGGAGGTCTCCAGAGACTTTTCCTACACAAGGCTGGTGTCTCATATCCCTTTTCCCTCGTGGTTTTGGCCCTTGCCCCCAGCTCCTGAAGCAGCCCCGGGGGTTGTCACAATGGGTGCAGGTACCTGCTGAGTGCCCATCTGCATTTATGCAAATAATCCTACCAGGACCTGATGGCATTTGCAAGTATTTGCATTTTGAGAGGAAATTCCCTGTTTAAACGTAGGGTGATATTAACTGCGTCTTCTTTGTGTTCCCCCATGTTCCTGAGCTCCCTTCACCAGCCTTGGCCCCTGAGACAGCTCTGCTGAAAGCAAATATGTCAGTCTTCACTGCACAGGGAATATTTTAAGGCTCTGAAAACAAAGTTTATTATAGCAAAGCTGCCAAAAGCGTAACCACTGCCATGCTAAAATATCCTCTGCCTCCTACATTTGTAATGTGGGAGTCTTTTATATCCTCTTTACTGCTGCTGAACCATACATTTGTATTGGCAGCAGATGTATATAGACTGGGACCTATTTCAGTGTCATGCAAAAGAGCTTTTAGGTTAAAAGATATATTACAACTTACTGGAAAGCTTGAAATTAACTTTGTGATGATGCCACATGATGATAAAGAACCAGCAATTTATTGAAGTGTGATTTTATCCATATGGGCTGAAGGGTTGAACTGCATTAACATCTCCAAAGGCCTCTCTTTGCCAAATTAACTATTGAGTTTTGGGCAACTGGTTGGAGGCAGGAAAAAGAGACCTTGTTTAACCGTTTCCAGGAAAGCACTGCGTCCTCCTCTCCTGTATAGGAGTAACCCAGAAAGAAGGCAGCCAAAACACAGCCCCTGCTTCAGCCATTGCTGGCCAGCACGAGGGCTTCAGGGAGAGCATCCACTTCCCTTGCTCTCAGGCACAGTGGCAGGAAAGACTCAGTTGGTCTCTATGAAGTTCCGCTGTGGTTATTATTGATACCAAGCCCATAAATATTAGTGCTTCAGTGGCCAAATGGCCAGATTCCTCTGCATTGCTGACAGAACTCTTACAGCCCCTGGATTTGAGCAGCAGCATGAAGGTGTCCTTGGATGGCCCAGGATTTCCTTGTGTGTTCGGCAGTGGCAGGCAAAGAGTTAACACTGGAAAAATACAGATAGGTTTAGGGAAAGGACTTTTTTTTAATGTATGTTTTTTGCTTCACATCTGAGCTCTTGGCACTGCATCCCCTGCCTCTAATCACACCTTATAACTGCAGTTTAAATCAAAACCCGCAAGGCTGGACCAGTTGGATCCAGTTTCCATCAAGCCATTTGATCTGTGACTGAGCAGACTTGCTGTCACCAAGCCAGTCCCCTGCCTGCGCCTCTACATGATGAGGCAGCCGCAGCTCCCCACTCAGTGCAGGGGAGCCCATAAAATACCCATCAGGATACATCCCCCTGCACCAGCCCTCTCCTCCCTCCCTCCCCAAGGAGGAGGCTCATGCTGGGCTCTGGAGCACACCTTAAAAGCCTTGGCCATTTAAAAGGTCCAAAAAACAAAAAGATTCTTCCTTTTCTTGTATTTTCTTTTTAATTTTCAAGTTAAAGCAAAATCCCCTTTTTGTTCCTCACTGTAATTTGTTTGAACATTAACCACTTGAAGACCTTGGTCACTGATTTTGCTGTTAAAGGCACTGCACAGCTGTGAATAGGTACGTAGCTGCCTTTAATAAAAGATGAGATCTCATTCTCCCTGTGGTTCATCGCTTCTCTAAACAGAACATGGGTTGGAGCCACAGCGGATAAAATTGCCTGGGCCCTGTTTTGCTCTCTGCTGATACCAGGGAGGGAGCTGGCTCCTGATTTTGTAGACTGAAAGAACCCCTCATTCTTTATTCTCTAAATTACCCCCCCCACTGATGCACATACTGGCAATCAGGGTTGTCTCAGACACAGCCTCAGCCCCCTCTGTCCTGTCCTTTGCTGCTCCCAGGAGCCCTCACGTACGCAGGGCAGGAGGATGGAGGGAAGCGATGGCTCAGCAGCCAGGACTGCACCACCAGGCTTCTGCTTTAGCTTCTTTCTGCAGCCATTTTGAGCACTGAATAAAGCAGGAAAACCAGCATGCAGCCATCCAGATAAATCCAAGGCAGTCTCCTAAATCAGATGTATTTGAAAGCAGAGTTGCAGCTGTGACAGGGAGGGAGCATATTCAGTAGAATTTCCTGCTTTTTTAAATCCATCTTTAAAAAAGCATTGGTTTGGGTGGGAAGGGAGTTTGGGGGAAATTCTTGGGGATTTATTCTATTAATGGGATATTTTTTTTCTTTCCCTTCATGTGTCACTGAACCACACAAGACGGCTGCAGACTCCAAACTCTGAATCTCCATTCGTGGGCTCTGAGCTCCTGACACTGATTTTACCACTGCAGTAATAGGGACAATTATGTGACTTGGTGGCAGAAGCAAGTTCCATGGCGAGTGGAGAGAAATACGGCTCTGGAGCCAGGTTACTGCTTCAAAGAAGGCTGCAGCAGGTGATGGTGCCCAGCTCTCTAGCAGAAATGGCTGCAGTGAAATGACCCAAGAGGTCCTGGTTAAAATTAATGGTGTTAATTAATTGAGCAGCTGTGGAATTACTGTTTTGTCTGCATGTACTGGCTCTCAGTCCTCCTTTCCAAGGGGAGAAAGTGTCGTTGAACCCATTTATTGGCAATGTCAGTTCTCCAAAGCAGAGGTCATCACCGCTGGTTTCCCATTGCAGGTGCCTGAGCCTCAGCTGAGACTTTCAGACCTTGTGACAGTGGTTTTTAGGTGCAGAGAATTGAGAGAAGGAAATGTTGTGCAGAGTTTCTGTGTTAGTGTCTGCAGAAGGATGGCATTGCCTTCCCTCTGCCTGCTGTGAGTGCAGGATGGGGACATGGTGCTGGGTGGCACCTGAGCGGGGAGGGCAGGCTGGGAGCACAGTGTGCTTCAGACTCCTCAGAGATCACCTAAACCCAGGTCTTCACTTCCCTGTTGTTACATGCAGCAGGTCAGGTCTCTCTCTGGAAGTCACCAAGCTGTGGATCAGCCACGTAGCTGATGGAAATGCTGCTGCTGGCCCGTGCAATTGGTTTTGGGGTGGGGATTCTTCTCCAGCCAACCCATTCAGGAAAGAATAAGCTTTTATTTTCTTAGCCATCACTTTTTGCTGCATGTGTCAAGCTAACAATGGCTGGGTATTCCTCTGAGGCTGTAAAATAAGCTCATTCATCCTTTCTGTTTGTTGTAGGGGGAACAAAAGCAAAAAATCTACTGAGCTACTGTTTGCTTTCTAGACGGAGCCTGTGGTATGGTACCAGCAGCCAAGCACTGCTGTGGGTCAAACATGAAGGCAACGTGCTGTTTGTGTTTGCTCAGCAGCACGGATGCAGAGCAAGAGAGAAGGCAGGAATGTCAGTGGGAGCCTTTTGTGGGCTCCTCCTCACCGAGGGGAGCCTCCCTCCCACCGCCTGTGCTGCAGCTCTGTGATTTCCAGCAGGATCATGTTAACCACAGACTGTGCAGGCAGCAGGGCTGGGGTTTCAGTCCACAGGCACCTTCCCATTGAGTCAGGGCTGAATCACCACCCTGCGCTGAGTGCAGAAGGCCACGGTGGTGCTGGGAGCTCAGTCTGCATCAGCTGTGGGGATGGATGGGGGATGCTTTCACTTGGCTTGGGGATGCTTTCACTTGGCTTGTGGCAGCAGCCTGATGTTGCGTGGCATTGAGGTACAGTGGAGGCTGCGGGGGGAGATAACAAAGTGACATCTTTGTCTTTAGAAAGAGACAGGAAATGAGTTGCCCGACTCCCTGGGAAAGGGGTTGGTGGAGGAGTTTGGGTGCTGCCCCAAAACTTGTTGCCAGTGGCAGGAGAGTGGTGAGGGTGTTGCCAGTGTGGCTGAGGGACCAAGATGGCAGCGCTGCAAACTGCTTCACCTGCCAGGAGCAAAGTGCTGGGGAAGGTGTACCCAAAGTGGAAGGTATAGCCAAGCATTTGGGAAAGCCTGTGGGGTTTTCTGGGAATATGTGTTTGGGTGTGTGGCCGTCCCGGAGAGCTGCAGGAGCAGCAGTTGTGTATCTGCAGCTGCAGGCAGAGGGGGTCACACACTGACATAGGACCTGTTCCAGCCCACATGTCAGAGTTGGTGAGCAACCACTGAAATCCCGCTGGGCAGTTGTAGCTGGAAAGGAGAGCTCACCCAAAGTGAGGTGAACTCGTGCACTTCAACTGAGGCACCTCAAACAAGCGTGTCTTGTCACTTGTACAATGTCTCTGCTTGGCCACAGGCGCTGCCTGTGTCTCCTCCCACCAGAGACCATGCTGGTAGGTTTGAACTTTCTAAGGGGAAAGGAAGCTGTGGGTGCTTAAAGGCAAAAGCCTGAAGAAGTAATGGTCTTAAGAATGATTGTGTTAGAATGGATTGGATTGGAGGACCAGGATCAACCTTCACCTGCTATTGTCCCCAGGTGATAATAATGGATATTCCAAGAAACACCAGCTCCCGTTAGCACTGCAGCTGTCTTGTAGGTCTTGAGATGTCAGACCTTAACCCCCACCCCACTTCTTCCCAGGTTTGAGGAGAGGCTTTATCTTGACTGATCTGGGCTAACCTATGGGGACATCCCGGTGGCTTTGCTGGCAACTAGATCTGGCTGTTCAGCCTGGAGATGCAGTCCAAAACCAGGAATTGCACCCAGGAAGCAGGAAGGCTTAAAGGAATGATTGAGGAAAGGAAGGAGTGGAGCAGACATCCTTCCAGCAGGTTTGGGGCCTATTCTTTGATGTATTTTACTAGTCCACAAGCAGAGCAACCATCCACCCTACTGAATTCCTCCTAAATTCACCCCGGTGGCATGAGCAGTATGAATGCCAGCAGCTGGAAGACTGAAATAGCAGCTACCATTGCTGAGGCCCCACTGATTTGTCCTGTGGTTTTTCCATGTCCTTTAATCTCCAGTAACTAATCCTTCACTTCCTTGCGGTCTTTCTAATTCCATGCTCTGCACCAGCGCTTCCTGTAAACAGTGGGGCTGGTGGCCCATGCACAGCCACCACCGTGTAATTGAGGCTCTCCTCAGCCACGCAAAGGGCATATGACAGGGCTGGTTTGTAGGGTGGATGTGGCCATGTCCGAGGGCTAAATAATGGAAACGCCTGATTCTCTTCTCCATCCAGCTGGGAGAAGTCAGGGCTGGCTCTGATGGGGCCAGTGAATAATGCAGGTGTAAAACCAGCACCTGTGAGAGCATCAGACCTCCAGTAATCATGGTTAGGTCAGTGCTTGAAAGCAAAATTGAACTGTTTTATGGGCAGTGGGGTCCTTCCAGCACATGTTTGCACTGGTGCTTGCTTTTATGTGCAGTAGCCATGCCCCAGGCAGGAGCTGTGACTAGACCTTGCTCAGCCCTTTATTGTCACATCTGTCCTAAAGTTAAAGGAAGAGATGAAGCGACTGTGCTAACTGAAGGCCCTTCATGATGTTTGTTGCCTCACTGGCTTCATCCTTTGCACTCTCGTAGGTGAGAGGCTTCAGATCCCCCAGGGCACTCTGACAGCAGGGGAGGTTTGACAAGGCATTTTTCCAATCAGAATGTCTTCATCTGTTTATGTGCAGTAGCTGTAAGATTTGGGTATCAGATACCCATCCTCAGGAGAGAGAATCTGCTTCCTCCGGGTGACTTTGTGTTAAACTGGTGATGGATTGAAGAGGGCTGCGACAGGAGCTGGGCTTTTTGGATTTCCCAGCTTTTCCCGTGCCTGAAAGCTCTCTCTGTGTTTCTGTACCCACAGATACCTGAGTGTCCAACAGACCATTCCTGCTGGAACATCTTCGCTGCCCATATATCTTGGGCTCTCATTCACATCCTTGCACATGGGGCATCTGCCTGGCTGGAAGATGGCAGTGTGAGTGTGCTGATGGAGGCGGTTCTGGAGATGGATGGATGCCACCCTGCTGGCCCTGCCAGTCTTTGCAACTTGCAACATTAATGCTTATGTATTTACACAACTATAGGAGGAATCCTATAACCGGACCCTTCACACGTGCTCCTTCCCTGCATAGCTGCTTCCAGAAGTCTCCAGGTTTCAATCCATTGGCTGTTTCAGGTAAGTCCCAATTTATTCATTCTCTTCTCGTAAGCTCCCCACAGCCAAGCCATGAGGGAAACTTGCTCAGTCTTTCAGCATTAACATCTCAATTATCAGAGCACTGTCTGCTCCCCTATGAGGATTGTGTGTGTGTGTGTGTGTGTGTTGGCACTCTTCAAGTATTTTCAGAGCTGAAACACAAGCAGAGGCTCAGTTTGGCATGGCATTGGGGGCCCTGAAAAAACGGCCAGGAGGGAAAGGCCAATCTCAATTTGTGTCATTTAATGCCATTTAACGCCATTTAACATCTGTCTTCTTGTTTAGAATGGGACAGTCAATAGCAGATATGCAGTAAAGCTGAGGTTTTCCACTAAATGCTAATGACCCGGTTGCATCCCACCGTGGTGCTTGTATCACATGGAGTTGTGTGCATCCTGCAGCTGGCTGATGCACTGAGACGTGAGCAGTGGGCATCCTGCTCTGCATGCTCTGGCCTTGACTGAAGGAAGCTGGGAGGGCTCATGTGAGGAGGCAGGTGGGAAGTTTGTGTTTCTGGCTGTCCATGCAGCTCCGAAATGACTGAATGTTGGCAGGAGCAGTCCCAGAGCATCCCATGGAGATCAGATGGGGGAAGATAATTTCCTTGACCCTTGAAGAAGTGGGAATTGCTGGCTTTTTTCATGACCACTTTTCCCTGTGTTATCACCGGGCTGAGCTGTTGTCTGAAACAAAGCCTTATGCAAAATCAGACTAAACCAGAACTCCTCAAGGTGTTAGATGGTTCCCTGAGTCCTCTTCAGAGCATCACAGGTGTGGATGAAATTGCCTCAGTTGATATGTATTTATACCTGCTCTCATGGGTCTCCCTGGCCTCAGGCTGACCATATGCCTCCACGGCTCCATTTTACCTGACACTGGGGATGTGAGAAGGCTTGAGAGGGGCACAAAGGCTTTGTCCAGGCAGCAGCAGGAGCCCCTTGAGACCTGAAGGCAATAACCCTTGCCTGGAGCTGGTCCTTTTGGCTGCAGGCTCTGCTGAGTTTGCTGGTGGAGAAAACCACTGTGTTGGATCAAACCGCTGTTAAAGGAGACCTCACAAACGCGAATAGTTCGTGGTCAAGCAGAGCTGCCAGACTCCTGCTTTCTCAGTAACTAATAAAAGTGCTTTTAAAGACAATTAATGTGACATCTTGCTAAAGACTGAAGGAAATTGGAATTGAGACCTTTGTATTTTGACCGTCTCTGTGGAAAACTTCTGTTCAGACTGGTAGGAATGAAACCAATAAATTTCTGAGGAGTATTTCTGCATCCAGCCTTCAAGGTAACAGATAGGCTGTTCTGACGGAGCATAAACAAACTCTGTTTTTATAAGCATTTAAAGACCTTCGGGATGACGAAGTGGAACATACTTGAAGTCTCTAAAGATGGGAAGTGGCTTCTGAGTCAAAGCCCTCCTGCGCCAGGGCTCGTATTTTAGGCTGAGATCACTCTTTTGTGACTTGTTGACAGGTTTTTTGTTGTACTTTGAAGAAAAAAAGGGAAAATGTCTCAGGCCGAAAATAGCGGTGAAACATTCCCCAACTGCCCAACCTGTTCTTGAGGAACACTTCCCAGGGAACGCAGAGTTCCAGCTGCAGCTCCAAATACACCAGCTATGAACGCCTGAGCATTGCTCATCTCTTGTGGTGAAGGTGACCACCTGAGGAAGGAAGATTTGGTTCCCGGCAGGAAACACTTAGAAGGTGTACTCTTAGGGCAGGAAAGGTGGGAACTGCTCATTCCCTTTTTGCCTCCCCCTCTGATGAAGAACCTACTTGCAGTTCTTGCTCTCCCTGGCAGCAGGTACAGCCATCCCAAAGGCAGGTGGTGATAAGGCTGGATCAGAGCTCATGGCCTTCTGGAAAAGCCTTTGTGCAAGGCTGGGGCTTCATTCTGCAAACCAGACCAAAGCAGATGCAACCCTGAGCTATGGGGGGAGAGCAACAAGCTTTGTTTGCTTTGTTCTGGGTGTCTGCTGGCTGATGTGAACTGCTGGGGGTGTTGGACAGAGGCCATCAGGATAAGCTTTATTTGAACTGAATAGAAAGTCACATTTCTGGAGGAAGAAAGATGAGTCACATCTACAAGGTGAAGCCCAAACCAGGCTGATGGACTCCGAATGGATGTGGGTGCCTGCAGTGGCACATGACAAAGGGTGGTCCTGACACAAGGGTGGCAAGCTGGAGCAATGTGCCTCAAGGTCAAACACCAGTGTGATGGCCAAGTTGCTGATGCTCAGAGAAGAGGCACCAGAACATCTCAAGGGGCTGCTCACGGAGCTCTGTCTCTCAGGTTCCTCAAAGAGAACAGGAAGAGAGAACGGGTCAGGGCTTGCGATGTACAAAGATGATGGAAATGGAGGAGTGACGGGATTTAGGAGGCAAAACCTTACAAGAAAAGGACACCCAATGAATCCAGCCTCTGAAAAAGGCTCCGTTATTTAGAAGTCATTAATCAGGGAAGTAACTTAGCAAAGCTTGTGCTGATCCTCCACTGCTGAGAGTGTTTTGATCAAGATTGATCCTTGCTCACCAAAGCAGATGCTCTAATTCACGTGGAAATGAGTTCAGGTCTGAGCTGCCCAGGGAGGAGCCTGGATGGCTGCAGCAACTCCCCCTGCCTTTGAGGCTGCCTCAAGGAAAGGCAGTTGTCCTTGCCAAGGAGCAGAGGGGCTGGAGGAGATGCTGAGGCTTTGGCTCGTGCACAAGATTGCCCAGGAGCAGGAAGATGCAGCAGCATCCCTCCAGCTCAGCACATGGGCACAGGGGGCTTTTTTCTAGCAGGGGGAACAAATGTTCTTGCAGCGAAGTGGCTCACACTGCCTGCTGCAGGAAACGTGTGCTCCTGCCACCAGAGACATCACAGTTGCTACAGCAACTGCAAAGCATGGATTCACCAACACCCTCCCTCTGCCACCCTCCCAAAATAAGGCAGACCGGGAAAGTGGTGATGGGGAGACAAAGCAGCTGGTAGGGATAGCCCTTGGCAGCTGGGGCCAGGGCTGCTGCATGCTCTGCTCCTGTCCCACTGTGGCCAGGCTCCAGGCACCGCTGTGTTCCCATCAGCCCCGACGAGCACTTGGTTTCCAGGTCAATAGGATTTCATCCACTCAGCCTGCAACCCAGGGGTGGCTGAGCAGAGCATGTAGCTCCCCAGTCTGCCTTCCCAACCCAGACAGGTCCCCTGCTGGGATCTGCAGGAAGGCAGTGCTAGGTCAGGAGCTCAGTGCTTGTTCATGTGCTGGGGCTGGTGCAGGAGCTGTCAGGATGAGGATGCAATGCTGGGGATGCTGCGGGGAGCACCACAACAAGGGGAGGCAATGGGAAGCTAAAACTGAACTGTGCTCTGCAAGCACCTGCCATCTCATTGCCATTTTAATCTGGCTCTCCGTGGTTCCCAGCACTGTGCATCCTGCCTCGGCAAAAGCACATGCTTTCCCCCAGTGCTCCTCTCTTCAATATTTAATGGGAGGAGGAAGAGCTGTTTTAAGAAATGCTCCAGTGCTTCCATCGGAACAGAAGGTTGGTTCAGGTGGCTGCTGCAGGCAAGAAAGCTTTGGCTGTAAGTTTTCAGGATCCTTCAGCTATTGAAGGAACGGCAGCATGAGGATGCAGAGCAGTGGGGAAAGGAGAGGTGGTTTAGGTGCTCGGGGACAGTAAGGACGCCTGGGATCTGTCCTGCATCCTCTTCCTGACTCTGTGGTGCTGTGGCTTGGTTTCTTACGTAAAATACTTGAAAGAGTTTTCAGTTCTGGAGCTTTAGTGGAAAATGCCTGAAGATCACCTGCCCCCAGATCTTCGGTGGGCGCTCTGTCCTCCCCACCGCCTCTGGATGTGTCGGGTTTGTCAGGTGCCAAGGGTGAACACAGATTTAAAGGCATCCACCTGCCAGAGACTCCCTAAGGATTTATTGGAATTCATGAAGTGCTTTGAAAAGCCTGCATAAAATCCTTGCGGGAGGAAATGTGTTTTGATCCTGGCCAAATCGTAAATCAGGCCATCCTTAATACAAATGACTGAGATGAGGCTGATGCAAGAGGGGAGGGCTGTGCTTCTCCTTTGTTTTGCAGTCCTTGTCCCAGTGCATCCACCCCTATGGGGACCAGTTCAGTTATTGATGACACTTGGAGCAAACCTGCACATCAGGGTGTGGGATAGCAGCAGGGCTAAAGGAAGTGTTGCCACAGCCCTTATCTCCCTCATAAAGCCCATTACCCCACCCAGGGCAGCTGGTGTCAGGCTGAAATTGGTGGCCCTAAGCACCATTTCCAGAACAAGTGTATTTAAACCAGTCAGCCAGCCCAGGCACAGCACACATGGTGGTCTGTGCTGGGCTGGGGCTCAGAGAAACACAGCCAAAACCTATATGCAAAGTGACATTAAAATGCAAGCTTTCGTAGTGGGAACTGTGAGCTCCACAGCCAGCCTGTTTGCCAGTCCCAGCCCCTTCCCATGCAGCTGGGGTGCAGTGATGTTTTCATTTGAATTAGTGCAAAGGAGGGTGTCACTCGTTCCTTAGCCCTGACTTTGTGACAGGGCAGGGCAGTTCGGCTGCTCAATAATTTATGTCACTGTTTGTTAACTTCCTTTTGCTGCCACCCGAGATAAGAAGCAGCCTTCCAAGAGAGATGGGCTGATTGCAGTGAGCCCTGAGAGCATGCACAGAGTGCACCAGGAGGTGTTTGCGTTAGTGGTTTTGATGGGGATGTGATTTCTTCATTGACACGACCCACTGAAAAGATCTTGATACAAAACCACAGCTAAAACCAAGCAGCAGATGCAGCCGGGTGGATTTCTGCACGTCTAAAGACAGGGAAAGAAATAGCACAAGATGTGCTTGGTGCTGCAGGGGGAAGGATTTCAGTGCTGCTGAGCAAAGCACACAGCTATCTGCATCCCGGGAAAGCTGAGATGGTCCATGGCTGCAGCAGGCAATCCAGCCAAAGGAAAGCATGTTGGTGGGGGTTTGCAGGGGAGCACCACCAGCTTGCAGAAGGTAGGGCTGGTTTGCCATCCTGTTGCTTTGTGTGCATGAGGCAGGGAAGGGAGATTTTTAACTGAATGCTTAGAAATACAATGGCAGCCTCCTTCAAGGCTGGTTTCACACATCACACTGCTCTTCTTCCATCTCCAGCAGGCAAGTGGCTCCTGTGCCCACATCCATACCTTGTAAGAAGAGCTGGGAGCAGCAGATAGAGATGCCCACACTGGACCAGGTCCCACGTGTTTTCTTTGGCAGGGGTCTGGCTGCCTGCACGAGACTCTGGCCCAGCTCTGTCTGCTCCTGAGGGTGAAAGACTCCTGAGGCTTTGCTGATGGAGCAGTCAGAGCAAGGCCGACCGCATCAGGCCACATCCTGCCCTGCTGCAGTAAGTGAGATCCGTGACAATATTACTGTATTGACAGAATCAGCTGTTCCTTAGAAAAATACTAAACTTTAGTGAGCAGCTTAGGAAATGTCCCTGCTGCTAGAAACTGGGAAAGTGCCAAAGGAGAGGTTTCTTTTTCCCTATTTACTCCTGAGAGGGTCAGATGCAATAGCCAGGGGTGGAAGGATCTCTGCGCTGCCCCGGCAGTTTGATAGCAGGTGGCAGAGCATTGCATAGCTGCAAATCCTGCATCCCAAGAGGTGATTTGAAACCCATCTCCTAGCGCAAGTCAAAGGAGAATGACGGTGTGTTATCTCCCCTTCCTGGCCCTGTATCATCTTTGTTAACAAAGAAGGCTTTTGGAGTCACCAGCTAGGGGTGGTATTTGTCAAAAACCTTTCCTGCCCTAAGCCATCTCACCCAAACGCAAACCTGAAGTGATGAATGTCTCTTGTCACCTGCACCTCTCTGGGATGGGGTCTGAAGGCAGAAAAAAGCCCCAAGCCCCTGTCCCAGGCCCCCCCCCACCCATCCCATTGAGTCCATTAAGCAAAAGAAGGTTAAGCTGCTGGTGTCATATAAGCATTATTTTAATGGATGCTTCATTTATTGCAGCACCCATTGAGCAATTAGCAAGTCCTTCCCTACTGTATGTTAGCTTCTAGCATGGGATTTCACTTGAGGTGAGAAAAGCATAACTCTGATCATGACCCTCACGCTCAGAGGGAGTGTGGGGCACACAGCACCTGGCAGGATCAGGCCCTGCTTATCTCCTTCCCCTTCCCCAGCTCTGCTTAAGCAATAACCTACTTTCTTGCTTTGCAGAAAGAACGGCTTGGATTACATTGCTGCAAATGAGAGGTTTCAGTCACGGTATCAGATGAGCTGCAGGTAAGCAGTGCTTTTAATGTCAGCTTTTTTTGGCAGCTTCTTGATTCCCTCTCCGCTTTGCACAAAGAGCCCATTTTTGTGTGGAAGTTCTTTTTCCTTTTTAGCTGCAGCATTTGTCAACATGGCTTCCCAGTAATCCTCTCCACGCAGATAAAGGGGAGCCAGCAGCCAAACTGGATCCCTCACCTGGAGGCTGAAAACCAGCCTGCTGCCTACTCCAAAACCAGTGCTGGTTCATGAAAGGACTCTCCCCTCTATCACAATCCCTTGCTGCCAAGGAAAAGGGCAGAAGTTGTGCCCACATGATGGATCCTAAATCCCAGGTGGGATTCCATTTCCAATCCCATTTGTCTTTAACTCCATCCTAATGAGCCCTATGCAATTAAGGCAGATGCATCAAAACCCAGGACTCCAGGGGTCTGGGATGGCAGAGTGCCTTTCTGTTCGCATTAGGAAAATCAGAGCATCATCCACTGCATTTCAGTCCAGGATATAGGGAGGGAAATTAAAGCTTTCCTGATAATTCACTTTGGCTGCCTCTGTCCTTTATTTGTTCCTTCCTTTCTTGGCCTCACAGGGCCCTCAGACCAACACATCTAAACACTATATTGCTTTATATTAAAAAGCAACCCACAAGTACAAACTGCAGTATAAAGCTGCGCTCCCTGTGGGTTGCCAGGATGAGACCCTGCCCAGTGTTTGCACTGCCCCAGTTTAACCAGCAAAGGCAGAAGGGCCTGACTGTGCCAGGCGGAGCAGCACCCACCTTTGCAGACCCACAGCTGGCTGCTTCCCTGTGGTGCCTGCTGGTTTGGAAGACTCTAACTTGCAGCCTCATTAACTGCTTCATTTCTGCTAGTTTGCACTATCCCACCCCCAAAAGCGTTCTCCAGCAGTGTGAAGGCAGCATGAGCTGAACTGCCTTTGCTGCTGAGCTGAACAGCATCAGTGCTCGTTTTACTGCTTAAAAACCTTTATGGAATCAATCAGATTGATGAATAATCCTGTTTAAAAACACCGTAACAGAGATTCTGGGTAACTGGGTAGAACACTGGCCTACATTTGGATACAGCACTCCCCTGGATACTCCCCTGTATCTGGATACAACACTCACCTAAACAGGGGAAGTTTAGATTGGATATAAGGAGGAAATTCTTTCCTGTTAGGGCAGTGAGGCACTGGAATGGGTTGCCCAAGGAGGTTGTGAATGCTCCATCCCTGGCAGTGTTCAAGGCCAGGTTGGACAGAGCCTTGGGTGAGATGGTTTAGTGTGAGGTGTCCCTGCCCATGGCAGGGGGGTTGGAACTGGATGATCTTAAGGTCATTTCCAACCCCAACTATTCTATGATTCTGTGATTCTGAATCTGTACATCTGGAGATGAACCCTGATGAGAGACAAAATTAACGGGCTCTGCACAGCACAAGCTTGGTGCTGCACAGGTTGAACAGTGCTAAGCAGCTGTGTCCATACCCCTGGCCTGCACAGGAATGGTGCCGGGGTTCAGACAACCTGCACAGGCAGCAATTTCTTTTTCCTCAGCTTGTGGCTCTTGAGCCGCAGCACCTCTGAACCGCGCCATGGGCTCACAGGGGACACGTGCAGCCGATGGGGTGAACCGCAGCCCAAACCGCTCTCCCAGCAGCAGGGGCTCCGTGTCCTCAGCATCAATTCCCCCTGGCCAGTGCTGCAGGAACTGCTAGGATGTGAGGAGAGAGGAGGCTGGCTGGAGGTGGGAGAGGTTTATCCTTGAAAGCCTCCATGCTGCAGGGCGCAGGGCTGCGTTTGGCACCCGGCATGGGGGAGATGTCGGTGGAGGTGAAGGCTGCCTTGTGCTGTAGGAGCTCCCCAATCCTCTCACCAGCCAGCTACATTGGAGATAAATGTCCCTATTAACAATGCATAAAGCAAGCCAAAATGCGAGCACCTTCCCAGGCGGGAGGTGAAGCAAAAGCTCAAAATAACTTTAAACCCTTCCTGGCTCGAAAGCGGCTGTGTCGGCGCTCCCCATAGCATGCCTGGCTGCCTGGTGGGAGCGCGGGGTGCTGAGCAAGGCTGTGCTGTGCTTGTCAACGCAATGGTTGTGAAAATCAGCTCAAAAATAACCCCATCCCAACGTCAGCGGCAGAGCTGAGAGGAACCAGAAGTCCTGAGCTGCTTCGAAGGCGCGTTAAATAATAAAGCAAAGGAATGAATAAATTAGCTCAGCATCTATTTAGGTCAGGCCTCTCTGCTTCCCCCAGCCGCCTCCGTGTGCCTCCCCTGCTGCGATCAGCTGCTCCATGCACGCTGGATCCGCTCGCTCCTTCCCAGCAGCCGGGCTCTGGGAAGCGCAGGTCGGGCAGGGGCTTGGGAAGCACCAGGAAAACTTCCATTACCAGGACAAAGTATTCTGGAAAACCCCATTGAAGTGATGGGATTGAGCGCACACGGCTGCTCCCTTCCTGGCATTCTCCCCTCCACACAGCTCTGCACGGACGAGCTGTGTCTCCCTGCTCTGCTTGCTGCAGCCTCTAGGTAGCCTTGGGCATCTATTCCCAGCTCCCAGCCACAGCAGCACCTTCACCTTTGCAGACCGTGCTTCCCCACCTTGCAGGTGCCCCCAGGCTCACTTTATGTGGTTGAAGTCGTCATTTGTTGATTTGGGTCCATCTGGACCCGGATGATTGACACAGAATAACTGTAACAGCTTTTAAAGCCCCAAGTTCCCCTTATGTTACTCAGAAGCCTCCAGGAAAATGCAGCTACCATGCAGTCCTCTCTATATAGCTTTGTTTACATGTTTCCCAAGCCTGAAAAGCCCTTTCTGATGTCTAGAACATCTCATGGTTCTTGGCTATCAGCACGCTGCGTACACACTCACCAAGTAGGAATTCATCTGTATCAAGGGCTGCTCTGTCTCAGCCCAGCACCTGCATTGCCAAAACTTAAAGGAAACACAACCGAGCTGGTCCTCCCCAGCGCTGCAGGTCGCTGGAGAAGGTCTCCAGTGGTGAGCCCAGCCAGAAGCAGCATCCAGGGTGTAGGCAATGGAAAATGAGATGTTTCTAAGTTTGGCCAGGCTTAGCTGGCTCCTCGCGGGTCCCAGCCTGTGAGTCACCGGTACGTGGGCCACCAGCACGGCCTCCCCGCTGGAGGAAGGAGCGGAGGTGGAAAAATAACAGGAGGAAACCAGTTGTTAGTAGTGCCAGCTCTGGGGAGAGTGGGAGGAGGTGGCAGGCCTGGCGAGAAAGGTCACGGCTGCACTGGAGGCTGCTGCCTGGTTTTTCCACCTTCCTTCATGGTGGGAAGCTGCTTACAGGAGCACGCTTACAGGAACACGTGCAGAGGGTCTGGGATGGTCTCTGTGGGTGTGAAAGCCTCCAAAGGCAGGCAGGAGCGATGGAGCCTTTGCTCACAGTGCCTGCTCACCTGTCTTCTGGATGCTGCTCTGATTCCTGCTGGGCTAAGATTGATTATCCTGCCGAAAGGAACCCTGGCCCACTGCAAACACCCTAAAAGAAGATGTGCTTTGCAGGTGTACTTGGGACAAATACATCTACCCTCCACTGTGGCTAAACACCAGTGCAGAGTGTTTGTTTCCTAGTCCCTGCCCCATTATAGTGCTGATGCTCATCTGTAGCTAACCCAGGGACTCTCTCGCTGTTCGCGCTGCTCCGTGGTGACAGTGGTGAAACAGGAGGTTCAGACAGCTGGATCTTGAGGCAGTGACCCTGTTCCTCCTCCAAAGGCAGTGCAATGAAAACATTGCTGAGGGGAATAAAAGACTGCATCTCTCGAGCCTCTTCCAGTGGCCCAGCTCTCCTCATGTGCTAACTGGAGTACACCAGGCAGAGCACACAAGCCTCAGTTACGGTTCCCAGGTCCAGGGCACTCGCAGGGCTGTGTCACAACAGCTCCCCATCCTGTAGGAAAGCCGTGGCTGTGGGTTAGCACTTCTGCTCCCCTTTGCCTTGCAGTAACTCCTGCTTGCTGAACCCTCCGGTCTGACGACTGCACCGGTTGCACAGAGCCAGCTGTCTGGCTGCTGGCCCATCAGCACTTTCTATAAGAGAAGCAGTATTTCTTCATGCCTTTAAGAAAACTATAACAGCTGTCAGGGGAAAAAAAGCCACAGCAGGTCAAGGGGGAAAGTGCTGTGTCTGCTGTTACTGCCTGGTCCCTTGTGCCTCAACAGGACCAGTGCTCCCACATTGAGCCCAGAGCGGGATCTGTTATGCTCAGGCTCCCTCTAGTGCCTCCATGTGCTGGTGGCTCTGCTTCTCTGGAGTACTGGCCATTTGTCCTTGGGGACTTCCAGCATGACCACCTCGGGCTTAACAGCGCAGCCAAGTCCTGCTTGCCCATAAGCTGGGAGCAACCCAAAGCTGCCCCAAAGCCACCACATCGCACCAGTGCAGGGACCTCTCGGGGACGTGCCTCCGCTCGCTGGGGGAAAGGACAGCAATGAGGGTGGCCACATCCCACCGAGCGGCCCTGGCGGAGAGAGGTGCAGCCCTGCACACGGCAGCTCCACTCCAGTGGTGTCCGTGGAGAGCACAGCATGAAGGGTGATGAGTGGCAAGCGCCTGAGCTGCCCTGGGAGCAACAGCTTCAATGGGAGCCACCTAAGACAGCCAAAAGCATTGCTGTGCTTTCCCATTGCTGGTAGCTCCATGTCAAGGGAAGCAAGCTGGACTCCTTCTAATCAACACCTGAAATGTTATCCCTGGTTTTGTCCAGAGGCTGCCTGTGTATGAGGGCACAGGGGAGCTACGCTGTCACGCTGTGTCCAGCATCTTATGTCAGTACGGCCTTTCCTTGTCTTCTTCCTGGGGAAATGGGGAGGACATTTCCCAATGGCTTGGGAAATGACTGGCCTCAACCTCAGTTCAAGCCCTCCTTGTAAAGCCCAGCCTAGCTCAGCACCACGCTGGGTAGCCAACACCTCCGCAAGCAGCCCTGTTTCACATAGCACCATGCAGAGGTTAGGGCAGCCCCATTTTCTCACTGAACAAGGAGATGTTCTTTCATACAACCATGAATCGAAGCAGCTATTGTTCCTGCAGATACACACCCAGTCACAACAAAATATTGCCTAAAATGTCAACAAAATCCTGCCCGTATCCCGTTTGGGGTGGATTGCAGTGTTTTCCTGGAAATCAGTAATATTTTCCTGATTTATACCCATGGAGTGCTTGGCTTGGGCACCAAGCTGCTCTGAGTCCCTGCCATTACTAAATGGGGGAAGTTAAGGAAATTCATTACCCTGGGTCCAAATGTCAGCTTACAGGGAGGGAGAAGGCAGGATGAGAGGAATCTGCTGACATGTGGTGTCAGCGTGAAAACCGTGACAAACCTAACAGAGATCAATCGGCATAAATGTGTGTGATGCAAGGACATGGAGATAACGCGGTTGTCAAAGGCACTGTGAGATTTCTACTTAACCTATGATTTTTCCATAATTGTTATGCAGCTGGAGTAATTACCATCCTATTTAATGAGTACAGCTCCTTTAATAGAGGACACTTGGGCTAACGTGCACTCATTAAGTTTGTAATCACTACAAGTATGATTGAAGGTTTTGAACTGCCCAGCCATTCTCAGTCATACTGTAATTAGAGACACTGCTGCTCATCAGAGCACAGGGGGGTCTTGATCCTGCCTTGGATCATCCTTTTTACCTGATACCCTGCATTGTTTTGGAGTGGTTTATGAACCATCCTAAATACATTACCCTCAGCCCCATAAAGTGAATGCACTTCCAGTTTTATTTTAATGAGTTGGCTTACAGGTCTTGTAAATGACCTGGGCGTTAAGCACAGCTCCCCTCATCCCCATCTGTGTGACTGCTTGTCTCATGAGGCCCCAGCAGCAGCTGTGAATGGCTCCCAGGGAGCTCCAACAGCAATAACTGCAGTGAGATACTGAAAGAACTTGGAAAACGTAGCTGGAACCATAAAAGAAACCCTTCTGTTTCTTCCTATAAAGGAAGGCTCAGAAAGGAGTGGGGAAGATCAAGAGTTCTCACAACCTAATGGGTAAGGGAACCTGGCAGTCTTATTTCCTTCTGCAACGCAGTGGAGGCAAACCTGCCTCTGAGATTCAGGTTTATCTTCCACTGGGCTTGGCTCTTTGGGTTATCAGGGAAGTCAGGCTTTCTCTCTGCTGCTGGCTGCAATTAGCTGGCCACGGAAAGGGCTGAATGTTTTAAGACCACAACTCCCTACAATGGAAAAAATGTAAAACCCCCATAATTTATAAAGTCAGAAGTTCGTGTTTCGGGGAGGATTTTGTGGGGAACCCCACGTTCCAGCTGCACAACGCCAGAAGAATCTGGGTATTTTCATCTGTGTTTACACTATTTGGTAATAACGGTGGCCCAGAAAGAAAACAAAAAAGTCAAATACAGTTTTCAAGACTTTTCCCCATTTTTTTAATAGGAAGAGCTTGCTCACAGGTATCCAGACTTGAGGCAGAGTAGCTCCGGGAGCAGTCACTGAAAGAAGGACCAGTTCTCTCTCCCATGTCCTGGTCCAGGGGCTTTGGTCTCTGGGCTGTATTTTCCTGTGTGGGTTATTTCAGGCGATTCATTTGTGCCTCTCTGAAAGGCAGTGCCATGAAAAGATGCACTATTTTTCCATTCAACCACAGTGTGGAAAACCCTGGCCTTTTTCGTGCTCATTTTTCAAAGCTTCCCATCTGAAAGCACAGCAATCCTGGACTGAAATGCAGCAGTCTGTACACAGATACAACCCAAATGCAGCAGTCTATACACAGATACAACCCAAATGCGGCAGTCTGTGCACAGATACAACCCAAATGCAGCAGTCTGTGCACAGGTACAACCCAAATGCAGCAGTCTGTACACAGGTACAACCCAAATGTGGCAGTCTGTACACAGATACAACCCAAATGCAGCAGTCTGTACACAGATACAACCCAAATGCCGCAGTCTGTGCACAGATACAACCCAAATGCAGCAGTCTGTACACACATACAACCCAAATGCAGCAGTCTGTACACAGATACAACCCAAATGCAGCAGTCTATACACAGATACAACCCAAATGCGGCAGTCTGTGCACAGATACAACCCAAATGCAGCAGTCTGTGCACAGGTACAACCCAAATGCAGCAGTCTGTACACAGGTACAACCCAAATGTGGCAGTCTGTACACAGATACAACCCAAATGCAGCAGTCTGTACACAGGTACAACCCAAATGCCGCAGTCTGTGCACAGATACAACCCAAATGCAGCAGTCTGTACACACATACAACCCAAATGCAGCAGTCTGTGCACAGATACAACCCAAATGCAGCAGTCTGTGCACAGATACAACCCAAATGCAGCAGTCTGTACACAGATACAACCCAAATGCAGCAGTCTGTACACAGATACAACCCAAATGCAGCAGTCTGTCCAGAGGTACAACCCAGCAAGCTTGGGCGACCTTGGCTTTTGGTTCCCTTCTTTCTTTTCACACTTCCCCATGGCAGATGCCCCAGTCCATAACCACAGATGCCTCCCTGTGGCATCACCACTGGCAGCCCCACGGCCAGCACTGGGGCTCCCTGTGGCTGGGGTAGCAGAAGCTACCAGGAGACTTAATTCCAGCCCTTGGCCATGTGCAGGTGGATCCACTGCCCTCCGGCTGGGCTGCCTGTGCCAGCATCATCTGGCCTTGCTGTCCTCAAAGGAGAATTGCATTAGTGTTCTGGTTTAGCAGGCACCTTGGCAAAGCAGCTGCACCATGGGTAGACACGGTTTCGTTCGCCCATCTTAGTGATCATTTTACTGCCCTTCAGGTACTAAATTGTCTAAGTCTTGGGTCTGTATACTTTGCAGGAGTGAGACTTTCACCGTGTGGGCCAGTGTGGCCAGGCACGGTCAGGCACAGCACGGATCCCCCTGTGCAGCTGAAGGCGTGCTGGGCCCAGGAGCAGCAGGTTTGGGGGGTCCCAAAAGTGGCACAGCCAAAGCTGCTTCTTGTCAGGGTTTGAGAATGAACAGAGCCGTGCACAGCCTTTCTGCAAGGGCCTGTGGTCCATGCAAATGAGCGCTTAATGAATCTGCTGTGAGGATAATATGCTCTGTGTGATCTGATTCATAGAATCACAGGCTGGAGTGGGTTGAAGGGACCTTAAAGCTCACCCAGTTCCAGCCCCCTGCCACAGGCAGGGACATCTTCCACTAGAGCAGCTTGCTCCAAACCGCATCCAGCCTGGCCTTGAACACGTCCCTGTGCCGGGGTGGTGATGCGAAGGGTTAACCAATGTACAGGGGGGTAGGTCAAGCTGCTTGCTTAAGTGTTACTGCTTGCTCATGCTTATTGTACTTGCAGTGTACAAGGGGATAGATGAAGCTGCTTGCTTAACGATGTTACTACTCATTCGTGTTTATTGTACTTGCCGTATGTGCTAGAACAGGATGTAAGGACGTGGCTGTTGTTAGGAGGTAGGGACCGTGACTTGATTCCCATCCTTTGGCCGCCCAGGCCGGCTGAAATCGGCTCTGTGCTTTGGGCAATGACCAAGCCTCCAGGGAGGCTCCCTAACCCTAACCCTAACACCCACGACCACTAGGAGGCACTGCGCAGGGGCAAAGGACGTCTTAGCTCATAATACAAAGCGGGGGTAGGACATTAATATGTATAGGCGTGTTGTGCAACCTCATGCATATGTATAAGTTTAGAGGATAAATGCAAAGGGGAAACGCATGCCTTTGGAGGAGCTATCCCCCATGGGCCTCAGCGCTGAATAAAAGCATCCCTACTTTACAACTTTAACGAGTTGTCAGTCTGTCTGGGCACCAGTGGCACGGACGGCTGAGTGTGCAGGGGATTCTGTCCGAGTTCAGCTGCCCATGGGCTGGGGCCCCTGGCTTCCAGCGATGCAGCAGTGCCACCAAGCCCCATGGTGCCGTCGGGTCTCGGAGCCGCTCGCTTGCGCCGCACGGCGCTGGAATGGCCATGTTGATGGGGAACCTGGGTGGGGGGACAGGCTGTGTTAGTGAGGAACCTTGTTATGGGGGAACTCTGGGAGTGCGGGACCGTGTTGTGGGGGGGAACCATATCGCTGAGGGACCGGCGTCCGCCCCGGCGCTGGGGCCGCGGAGCCGTGTTCCTGTGGGTCCTTCCCCACTCGCGCGGCCGGGGCGGGAGCGGAGGCCGCAGCCACCGAGGCCGGGGCCGGGGCCGGTGCAGGTGCAAGGGCCGGGCACAAACCGGCGGTGCGGGAAGGGGAGCCGGGGGGGGGCGCTTCCGGGCGGAACCTTTCCGGGCGGAACCTCCCCGGGCGGAACTTCCCCGGGCGGCGCCTGTTGCGCACCGGAGCCGCCCGGAGTTCCGGCCCATTGGCCTCATTTCCCAGCAGCCCCCCCGGCGAGCCTTTCTCTTCCGGCGCGGCGGCAGCGGCGGTGGGTGCTGCTCCGCTCAATCCGGCTCCATCCGCGGCGGGCCGGGCCGCAGGGCGAGCCCGGGCAGGCCCCGCCGGGCTGGGGCTATGGGGGGCAGGAGACCGGAGCGGCGGGGAGCCCCGAGGAGGCTGTGGGGATGGGGATGGGGTATGGGGAGCCGCGCAGCCGTCCCCGGCTGAGCCCTGCTTCTGTCTCCCGCAGGTGCAGCCATGGCCAAGTCCAAGAACCACACCACGCACAACCAGTGTAAGGCGCGGCCGGTGCGGGGCCTGCGGCTCCGGGAGGACGCGGTGGGGGGCGGGTGTCGCTGGGGCCGCGCTCTGCTGAGAGCTTTGAACGCACTGCTTCGGCCCGCTCAGTCACTGCAGCCCGGTGCTCTTGCGTTCCGCGTTCGGTTTTCAGCGGGAGAAGGAGGTGGTGGTTTGTGGAGGTTGAGCGGGGTGTTGGAGAGAGCTTTGCGAGAGGCATGGCTTGTTTGGGCTCTGTATAAGAAGACTGTAATCGGAGAAAAACCTCCCTGTGTGTGAACTAAGCACGTTGCTGAATGGCATTCCGCCTGTGTTCCTGTGTCATCCAGAGATGACCACAGTGATAAAAGAGTTCCTGTTTGCGTTTTATTTCCATCGGTGCTGTAAGTTAGGAGAGTTCAGTACACAGTACGTTCTGCTTGGGCTTGCACAGTGCACGATGGTGCCCTTTAATGCTAAGTACAAGTGCTTGAGCTGCTTGATGGCTGAGGCCCCTTAGCGTGCCAGTGGTGATGCTGCCAGTATATTATTAGCTGATGAGGAGCCAGAAATCCTTGGATTGGAAGCCCATAGAAATGCAGAGGGGTGAGACCAGAGGTGTGTTATTAAGTTGTATTATTCCCATCCCCCATTTGGATGGGAAGGGTTAGAAAACACTCTATTCACCATCATTTTGGTGGGGTCATGTGGACTTAAATGGGAGGTAATGCAACAAGGTTAACTTGTTTTCTTGTCTTTGTTCATAGCCCGCAAGTGGCACAGAAATGGCATCAAGAAACCCAGATCCCATAGATACGAATCTCTCAAAGGGGTGAGCATTTCTATTGATATTCCCGTGCTGTTACTTTGCTGAGGCTTAACCATGGAAAAAAAATCCAGGATTTGTATTATTTTGACTGGTGCATTTTTTGCAGGCAGGGGTTTGTGTTTCAGGCGGCCAGAACCACTGGGGGTTTCTGGTTTGTTTTTGCTTACCTTACATGCAGCTGTGATGTTTCTGACTCATGTGAAATCCACCCTTGTGTGCCTGTTAAACTGCTTTTCATTGGCCAGTTTTGTTTCTGTCCTGCTCGGGTGGGTGTCACTAACTGCTGCTTCATGTGAAACAAACCTGTGTCAGTTGAATAGCTGTTTTCCTCTTTAGTCCTGCCCCCTCTCCTAATTCCTGCACACTTCACTATTACTATCCTGTATTTACTGTTGTACTCATCCAGAGAATTTCAGTCTGAAGATTAGAGGAATTGGCATTTCTGGACAATACGTATGAGAATGGCAGTATTGTGCTTTTTCAGAGATTAGACAAGTGATATAACAGGATCTTATTCCACACTTGAGTGAAGACAGGATATTTAGGATTTGGGGAGGGTTGTCATTCTGTTTGCTTTTTAGGGCACTTCCCATATGAAGACAGGCTGAGAAAGTTGGGGCTGTTCAGCCTGGAGAAGAGAAGCTGTGTGGAGACCTCATAGCAGCCTTCCAGTATCTGAAGGGAGCTATAGGGATGCTGGGGATGGACTCTTCATTAGGCACTGTAGTGACAGGACAAGGGGTAATGGGTTAAAACTTAAACAGGAGAAGTTTAGATTGGATATAAGGAAGAAGTTCTTTACTGTTAGGGTGGTGAGGCACTGGAATAGGTTGCCCAAGGAAGCTGTGTATGCTCCATCCCTGGCTGTGTTCAAGGCCAGGGTGGACAGAGCCTTGGATGAGATGGTTTGGTGTGAGGTGTCCCTGCCCATGGCAGGGGAGGTTGGAACTGGATGATCTTAAGGTCCTTTCCAACCCGAACTATTCTATGATTATTGGCTTTTTGGATGTGACATAAAGGCTTGTTTTCTGCATAGCTCGGGGAGGGTTCAGCTCCCTCCTGCAGACACTGCTGCAGTCTCTGAGTCTGTCTCTTTGCACTGAGCATGAGTTGACAGAATCCCGATACTTGAGTGTGCTGGTTAAAAGACTGTTTACAGTAAAATAGAATCATAGAATGGTTTGTATTGGAAAGGACCTTAATATCATCTAGTTCCAGCCCCCTGCCATGGGCAGGGACACCTTGCACTAGGAAAATAGCCAAGTGTTTATCAATGCAAGAGCAGTTGATAGTTCTGAGAATCGGCCCTAGCTGCTGGAGGCGCTGGCTAGCCGTTAGCTGACAAGGAAACTGGGGAGCTGCTATTCTGTGCTGGTGGTTTTTTTACCTTAATGTGAAAAGGAAGGGCCTGAGGAAGTGGCATTGGTCTTCACCCAGGAATTCGGTGTGTATGTGCTCACCTGCCAAGGCTGGTTTGTGGTACTTCAGATCCAGAACATCCTGTGTCAGGGGAATGAAACTTGTCTTGTTTACAGGTTTACTCAACTTGTACTTTGTGTGCTTATTGCTGAGGTTTTGTGTGACTTTGTTTATGGAAATGAAGGGGAATAGCCACTTAAAGCATGGTTACAGATGGCTAAAAGAATTTTGTTGATGTAATATATCAGAAAAACGGAATTAATCACAGCCAGCATTTGGGATTAATTGGAACAATCTGGAGATTAAAGTGTTTTTACATATATCCCTTTTACAGTATGGCTTATTTTTTCCTCATAGGTTGATCCCAAGTTCCTGAGGAACATGAGGTTTGCAAAGAAGCACAACAAAAAGGGGCTGAAGAAGATGCAGGCCAACAATGCCAAGCAGGCTGCTCAGCAGAAAAAGGACTGACGTGGTTTAAGACAACTGGTTTTCCTATAAGCATGTTTGTTACAGCATTTTTATAAGAAATAAAATTGGGTGTAACAAAGTCTTTCCCTCCCAAACTTGAGGAGAACCCTCCAAAAGCCTTCTTTGATTTGTATTTTAGATGTCAGTTGTGCATCAGGTCTGTGTGTAGTGACCAGTATGTGGTTTTGTTTCCTGTCAGATGAAGCCAGCTGGAGCTGTAGAGAGGTTTTGTGTTGTCAGCCTCCAACACGGAAAGTAAACCACGTGCTTCCTCCTCAGAGCTCTTATACTGTGGTGGTTGGTACAGGTCACGAGCATTTGGTGGTTCAGTCTGTTTTCAAGTTGTGAAATGGTTATTAAGTGAGGCTGTAAAATTCAAACAAGAAACAACTTGCTTATTTCCATCCAAACTGAAGCCAGCGTTGCCTGGACTTTTGGGTGATAGTATTCAGTACAGGTAATGTTATTTTTGATACTGGTGTGCATGTTCAGCTTGCATACTGTGGTTTTTATGATAGTCCCTAGTGGTGCTATGGCAGGGTGAGATCTCCAAGGGCTGTTGTGTGTCTGCTGTTACACTATCCAGGTAGGGTAGCTACAGCTGTGAACACCTTGAAAAATGGGAGGGTAGTGAGTGCTAGCTGTGGTGTTAGAGATCATAGCAATTAGTGTTAGAATTTGCATGTGTCGTATTCTGAAATAACTTGGAAGCATTGAAGCATTAATGGAGCTACCATAGGCATGTGTAAGGGTTTTGGACTATATGAAATAAGCATATTTTTCATGGAGACTGTATTTTAGTGGACTTCTTCCAGTAACAAAAAAACGACCTATCTGAAATATGCTCACTGATGAGAAAAAGGGAGTGACATTCAAAAGCCCTAGAGGTACAGGGTTTTGTTACTGCTGTCCTCCTGCAGGTCAGGAGAAGGCTTCGCTCTCCACATCCCCCCAGTGAGTAAAGCTGGTTCAAAAGGTGCTTTTTTACTCACAAGGTGAGCCACCTGTTAAAATGCAACGCACTGTTCCTGAAACTGTAATTCCAAAGCTTGTCCACCCGGTGGTGTCGATCCACAAATCACAAGGGCTGGATGTGTGCAGCTATCTTCTGTCTTTGCAGTAGAGCAGCAAAACACCTGCTGGCTAAAAAAAGTAATCAACTGAGACATCCAGTTAATGTATTTATTTCTTAATAGTTAAGCCAGTTGCCAAAATGCAGCGTTATTTTGAAAAAAAAAGGTAAATACTTTGAGTTCTTCATGGCTTGATTTCAAAAGTCTTTTCCCAGTTCCCACTTTTGAGTTGGTGTGGACTAATGAAAAATACCACCCAGCCCTGAACCAAGCAGTCTGCAGCCCTCAGCTGCCTGATTCGTGCTGTTTGCATCTCCTGGACTGTTGTGGATGTTGGTGTTTGTCAGTTGAAAGAATTCCATTGCTGTGTGAGAGCAGCATGCTTTCTGGGAGGGGTTCTGTGCTGGAGAGAGCTACAGTCGCAGGGTTCATACCACCAGGTAGAGTCTGCTAAATAGTCAAGGCATAAAGGTGGTCTGGTCGCGCTGCACTCAGGTACACAGAGGGTCAATGGGCAAGGGGGTGCTCACGGTTAATGCTCCGTGGAGAGTGTTCTGTGGCAAGTGGTGGGTCACATGTGGGACGTGCACAGCATTGAAATCTTGCTTGCCTCGGGTACCTGAGTGTGGCTATTGGAGGTCTTGAGCTCTGTGGCTGCTGCCTGCCTTGCTTGGGTGAGTTTGTTTGCAAAGGTGATGTGTTAGCATGCCTGTCTCATAGCCTCAACTGCTGGCTCAGAGCTGCCCAGCAGCCCTCACTAGGGCTGACAGACCTAGCACAGGGAGATACCCTTTGAGCTGCCGCTGGTTTTGGAGCAGGCAGTGTGACTGGTCCAGCTGTGTCAGTGAAGGTCAGTCTGCTGCAGATGCGTGTTGTGACAAGGAGAGTCAAAGAAAAAGACTTGATGTTTATCAGGCTACACCTTCCCTGTGTGTCTGCAGATCTCCAACCTGGTTTAAATTCCACATTTTAAGTCTAGCATTGAGACTTTTTAATCTAAAAAACAAAATTTCACCTCTAAACCGCCTTGGTGTCTTCCCCGGGATGCTTGTGTTGTGACAGTAGCGCACCCACAGGATGTAGTTTGAGGGAAGAGAGGCAAGGGTCAGGCTGAGAAAGGGATGTTGGCACATTAACGAGAAGCAGAGGGAAAGATTTGGGCTTCCTGTGGCTCCAGGCAGCTCCCCTGGGCCTGCGTTCAGAAGCAGCCTTTTCATCTCTGCCCTTCATGTTGCCCTTCAGTGGGACAGCTTCCCAAATATGGGCTTGCTGACTTTCTGACCAAAATAGCGGCTGCGTGACAAAATGCAGCCGGGAGGAACGTAACCTTAATCCAGGCATCATTGTGTAGCAAGAGACAGGAATTCTGTGAGCTTCCACAGCAGCTTGGTGTCAGGTTTGTTGTCTGCTCCCTGCGCACACAGTGGTCCCACAGGACACTGCCCAGGCATCAGTTCATCACCTACTGCATTTTCTAACCCTGTGGCAGCTCAGCCTGCAGCTTCCTTCCTTCTTGCAGAAGTTGACCCAGCTCAGATGGGAAGCTGCAAGGGGAATCTGTGCTGACGTGGCCTCCTGGTGCATCTTCATCCTCTTTCACTTGCCTTGTGAAATCATTTAAGTTTTGTTGGTCAGGTGAGGCCGAAGATCCTTTTTGGGAGGATTACACGTAGAGCCCAGGAGATGGAACTGGCAGCTGTGGTCTGTTTGAAACTGTTCCCGTTATGCTGGGCTCTGCCATCTTTGACGTTTAAAAACATCATTACTAAGGCCTTGGTATCCTGTAGGAAGCCAATGAGCTTAAGAGCATCTCTGCTCAGCTACTGCAGTACGTCAGGTTCTATGTTCTGTGTGTGTGCTGCTGCTCTATGTCGTACTTGTTGCAGATGGTTCTCCCATTTGTAATTAAGAGGACTCTGTATCAGGTTCCTGTTTGGCTTTTTTCCCCTTTGGAAATAAAAAAAGGAGCAAAGGTTATGTAACCAAATACCAGCTCAGCTCGTTTGGCAAAGGTGAGCCATGGCACTGAAAGCAGAGAGCACAGGCTGGAGGGGAGAAATCAGCGCTGTGAACGCTGTGCTGGGGCAGAGTGTTCACTGGGGACAGTGAAAATGAAAAGCTGGGCTGGATACGTGGTGCTCTGTCTCCCTTTACCACCTTGGGTAGTGTGTTCGAGCAAGAAGCAGCATACAGAGCATGAGTTCTGCTTTGCCCAGGTTTTAAGGATGTTGCCGGAGTTTACACACCAGGGGTTTTGGTGCTGTGAAATGTTTATCCAATGTACCTTGGCTCGTATTACACTGCTGCTGCCCTGCTGACACATGTATAGGTGAGATGCAGAGGTTTTATTAGGGAGGTGTGTACACAATGTCCTCAGACCTTCCTGCAGTCACTTAATGCAGACAGCAGTTTTAGAGGGCTGAAGAGAGGTTCTCAAACGTACTGAGAGAGCTGCAAACCACGGCAGGAGTGAGATCTATGGCAGCAGATGCAGGTAGATCAAATGGCCTGAAAGCTCTGTGTCTGGTAGCACGTACTGCTGCCACTTGCCAGCACAGCTCCTGTCTTGGCTGGGGGGATCAGAGCACACAGGTCTGGGGATGGCTTTTGGGTGTAGTAAATGGTGTAATTTTTTGCCTGACTTTAAAAGAATTACTGTTTCCCTGATGTGCATTTTCCCCAGGGGTGCACATGGACACGTGTCATCTTCCTCAACGGCCTCAGGCACCACAGGTTCACTACACATGCAGGGAAAACTGCAGAACTGGCAAGTTGCATAGATACATGGATTCCCCTGGGTGGGTTTCATTTACCATTTGCACATCTCCACACCCGTGCTGTCTGTGGAGGCTTTAACTACTTCAGCTCTGGGGACTCCTGTTCTGGCTACTGGTTTTCCAGCTGCCTCACCAGCTCACCGGCCTGTCGTGTTGTGTTACGTTCCTAGCAGTTGTTCCCATGTTCTAGCCAACAGTGAAACCCACCCGCAGCATAGCGCAGCGCCCGCCCTGTGGCATTTGCTGCCGTGCTTGTGGAGGACCGTCGATGTGTTTGGGTACATCAGTCTTGCAGCAGTTTCTCTGACTTCAGACAGAGCGTGCTGATCTGCTGGCACCTCTGGTGCAAGGACTGGAAAAACCCAGCTGCTACCAAGCGTGTGTGCTCTTACACAGCCGTGTTTCAGCTGCTGCAAGACCTTTGTCCTCTTCCCAGGGACCCCCTTCCCTGTTTTGCTTTCAGAAAGGAGTGGGTAGCCAGCAGGATTGTGGCTTGTTGCTCCCTGTACCATTGAACCAAAGGGGGAGACGTGGCAGGGTGGCTCTTTGCAGCCATCCTTTGCCCTAGTTAGGGGCCAGGCTGCCCCCAAGCCACCGGGTTGACTGAAGGGAGGGGGTTAACCTTGTCTCCTCTTGTTCACTCTTCAGTGAGCTAAAGCCTCTCAGTAAGCAGTGAATAGTATCTTGGTGATGTGCTTGTCGGGTGTTGGGATCTGGTCAGAGGTGGGTAATGGGGCTGCTGGTGATGCCTGCCGAGGTGAGCGTGGCCATGGCTGCGGGGAGACCTGCTGTCACCGGCTGGTGGCTGCAACTCCATGGAGGTTTCCAGGCCTGTGTCCTCAGAAGCAGGGCTTGGTCAGAAACAACCAAGTAACTGCTGCTGACTGGGGAGGTGCAGACTGACTGGTTTGATCTCTAGGCTATGGATTCACTGGAGACAGAAACATCGGGAGCGCTTCCTGTCGATCAAACACATCCCTGCCTCTTGGCTTCTGCACACCTGCAGCGATGGCTCTGAGGGCTCAGCACCCTCGGGGGGTCCCTCTGAGCAGGGCTCCCAGATGCTCGCGTTCGGGGTGCTCCCAAAACGCCCTGGGGTTTAAAGACAGCGGCTTTGCTGTGGTTCTCTCAGTGCAGCTGCTCGGGGGGTTGGTGCCACGGGCAGGGCAGCGGGCACGGGGCACCGGTGAGGCAGCATCGCCGGCGCTTGCACCAACGCAGTCTAGCACCTTGCCCTGCCAATGTTTATCTTGCTTGGGTAAACGATTGGTTTTAGCAACACGACTGCAATGTGTGAGCTGTGCTGGGGCTGTAACTCGAGGGGAGGAGGCGGCTTTGTGCGGGGAGAGCTGCTAATGCCGCAGGAATGCCGCGCTTCCTTGGGACGGGAAAAGATGGTGCCCCTGGGGCACTTGGCGATGGCACGGCTTACCCTCCGCTGCTCAGCGCTGCTGTCGCCCTGTGCCTGAGGACCGAGGCACAGAGTGGAGTCGTGCCACGCTCAGGGCACTTTTTGCTCAAATGAACGTGATTTCTGAGGGAAAAGTGGGTGTTCTGGCCATTGCAGCAAGGCTCCCATTCGGGGCTGCTGCCGTTTGCCCCTTGGCAGGCTGGGTAGGATGGGAGGGGTGCACCCAGTCTGGCATAGGAACGGCCTTTATTCATGGTCCCAAAGAAAACAGGGTGTCTTTCTGCATGCGCCGCGGGGTGGCAGGAAGGGGGGTCCCCTCAGAACACAGGGAGTTCAGGGATGGCATAAGTGGTTGTTAATTCACATTTCGATGCTCCAGTTAAACCAGCAGGAACCGGTTCTGGATCCTGAGCGTGCTCACCGTGGCAGGGGTGAGGTGATGCAACACGACAGCTCCCATGGCCCTGTTGGCCCAGCTTTGCCAGTGGGGCAGCCGGGGCAGAGCTCTCGCTAAGCCTCCAAGGAACAACCATCGGAGGCACTCGCTATTAACACGTTTTATTTTCCCAGCGGCCACCCTTCTCAGCACTCAGTCTTCATGCCGGTAGCCAGGGGACGTAGCCAAGGAGGGGAGATGCAGAGCTTGAGGGGTCCGGGAGATGCGGGCTGTCCATCTGGCCTCAGGTTTATTCAACTCCCTTCATAAACTCCAGGAACTCTGCCAAGGGAAGACATCGGAGACACGGGGTGTGAGGTGGGACTCAAGTGCCCTCGCGGCTGCCAAGCGCGCTCTTGGCCGGTTTCCCCAGCCCCGGCTCCTCTTCCATCACCCCAGTGTGCGAGAGGCTGCGGGGGGATGGCTACTGCTCCTCTGAGTGTGGCGAGGGCTCCTCGTGACTCCGGATGGAAATGTCACTGGAGCCCAGCATCGCCCTAGGCAGCCACCAAAATGCCAGGGGTGAGCGCACGGGGTGAGATGTGGCCATCAGCAGCTCAGCCCAGAAATGGCCTGGGGGTCTTTGCAGCAGCACTGCCTTCAAAGATACGGCCCTTCAGAGTGCTTGTGTTCGGGGGGCAGGAGGGGATGGGCAGGTCTCTGGTGGAAAGCAGCATTGCTTCAGTGCAGGCTGGTTTGGGAACTTGGGAATAGTTAAGGCAACGCCAGGACCTTGCTACCCTTTTGCTAGCCTAAGAAACCCCCCATCCCTGCGCGAACACTGGCTGTGGTGAGGTGTGCTGCCTGCATGGCTCGTGCCTGGCCAAGAAGATGACCAAGGCCTTGGGAGGTGCCTGGGGAACACTCAAGGGCTTGTGACCAAACTGCATGCAAGGAAGAGCCATACCATCATAGTCAATCCTGCCGTCATTGTTTTTATCCCCATCTCTCATCAGTTCTTCTATGTCATCTTCAGTGATGGTCTCTCCCGTTGCCTGCAGCATGATCTTCAGCTCCTCGAGGTCAATGTAGCCATCAGCATTTCTGTGTGAGGACAGGAGAGCTCAGGAGCAGAGCAGCACCCTGGGGAGGGGGGGCAGGACAGTTGCACTGCTCCCACACCCCTGCCATGCTCTGCTCATGGCTCTTACTTATCAAACATCCTGAAGAGGTCTGAGAGTTCCTCTTCAGTTTTTCCTTTGCTGTCATCTTTCATACACCGGACCATCATAACAAGGAACTCATCAAAGTCTACAGTGCCGCTGCCTGTAGGTGGAATTAACACCATCAGCTCATGCTACAGTGGGTGGAGAGGCAAGGCAAAATGAGGGATTGTGCTTCACTTCAGTAAGCAAGGACCAACACTCCAGAGAGCAGCCCTGCAGCAAGAAGCAGCTTTCAGGATGCAGGAGTGAGTGAGTCCCTGCACTGACTTCATCACTGATTTTTTACCTTTTGCACTCGTTTTGCCAGGGCAAAACGAGCCAAAAGTCCTACTGAAAGCACTGGTGAATGGAAATTTCTGCTATGGAGGTACCTGTCCATCTCACCCAGGTATTAATAATAACAGCTCCAGAAGGCAGGTATTCATGCAGTGTGGTACTGTTGTTTTCAGGCAAGAAATGAAAACAACTATGGCATTGATTTTTAACTGTGCTTTTAGTTTCCACTTTTTAGTATGGTATTTCTGCCCCCCTTGCACACAGGGGATTTTGTTAGGTGTGATGGCCAGTAGACTGATCCAATCAGTACTGACAGGGGTTTGTGTGTGCAATCTAGCAGTGAAAGACTTTCCTGAGGACAGAATCCTGTGGCATTTCTGAACTGTCAGTTGCTACAGATGCTCAGCACTCCCAACCCACACCATGCCCCCCATGCCTGCAGACATGGGGATGGTGCTAGGGAAAGCACCCCAAGAGAAGAAAGCCAAGTCTCTCACCATCCTCATCCACCTCATCTATCATCTCCTGCAGCTCTTCAGGGGTTGGGTTCTGCCCCAGCATCCGCATCACCTTCCCCAGCTCCTTGGTGCTGATGCAACCATCCTCTGCACCCAGCACGAAGATGTCAAAGGCAGCCTTGAACTCTGGGGAGAGAAGTAAGAGACGTTGGGGGGTCTTGCTCCACATCCTAACCTCTGCAGGGCAGAGGGCTCACCCCAGGCACAGCCTCCCCTGCCTGTGCACCGCAGCACTGCCTGAGCATCACATGGTGCAGACACCCAGGCACGTGCACAGAAACAGCCTTGCTTGAAATGCTGGTGGATCACAGTTCCTTTGGCCAGTCTGCCCACAGCATTGGGGTGTAATTGCTGAGGCAGGCTGGGCTGCTGGCCAGGGAGCTCATCTTTGGGCTGTGGTCTCAGGTTAAAGGTACACCTACCATTTTTTTGCTCTTCTGTCAGCTGCTCAACCTGTAAGGTAAAGAGACCCAGTCATTTTGTTGCATCAGCATCACTACTTGTTAAAAGGACATGTTGTTTGTTCATCAGCCTTGTCACGGAACCCTCACAGCAGTCACCCTCATGGACTATGGGTTATAGGACACCACAACTTCCTGTAGTCTAAGAGGTTCTTCCCCTTAAACAAAGTTACTCCCAATTGCTTTGAAGTGAGTATGGTTTCTCTGGGGCGGCAGCAGCTGGTACACAGCCTTTGCACAAGCAGGGGAGACCCTCGGGGAAAAGTGTTTGTCAACCTTTTGAGGATAATGCCTTGTGGCTGGCAGGCTTCACAGTGGGATGGCTGCAGTGCTGAGGGGCCTTTGCATATGGGCTGAGGCCAGGTCAGATGTGGGATGTGCGAGGGAGGTCCCCAGGGTCCCTGGGGGTTGTTTTTCAGGCCAAGGTTCAGGGAACTCCCTGCACTATCCAGAGCATCAAGAGCTGGTCTATTTCTATCCAAATCGGTGTTTATTACAAAGGTTTCTGCCTCTGATGGGAGCTTCTGCTCTCTTTAGCGTGTTTTGGGTATCTCCCTGAAGAAACGGCCCGTGGAGCATTAGCTGAAACGGGCTGGCAGATTGTTCCCAAACCATGCCCTACATCATTCTGTGCAGGCAGTCAATGGGAGCTTATTAGTTAGCATTAATTAATTACAATAACCAATGAGAGAGCAAAGAGGAATCTGTCAGCTCTGTGTCATATCTCTTTAAGTGCATTTCTGTCTTTGGCTGATGTCTCCTTCCTATCATCCCTGAGCAAGCAGTCCACATCACCCATTCCTCAACCCCACAACCCGAACTTGTGGCACCTTGCCTTTAAGGGAAGGCCGATGCTTCTGCCCCAGAGAACACTAGTTTTACAAAAGCCATCTGGAAGTCCTTCCCACTTGCAGCAAGAGGCAGGAAAAGTGCTTTTCCTTAGTGGGATAGAGCCTGCGGGAAGCAGACAGCGAGCTTTACCCACTCCCCACACACAAGGAGGTCAGAAGGCACTAAAGACAGTGTTAGGATTGACATTGCGGGAGGGAGCCCAAGCCCACTGTGGCCCTGGTGCTGCTCAAGGCAGGCAAGTCATTGCTGCCCCTTCACAGCTATGGTTTGGGCAGAGCCCTCTGCCGCTGTCCTGCTGCTCGGGTACATGACTCACTTGGTGCATTGGCTATTTATAAGCCTGGGTGCGAGCGGTGCTGCAGATAAAGATGAGCTCCCTGATTGTTCCCAGGCTTTGGTATTTATCCTTGCAGCCCTTTATCTGGACACTTGTCCCTAGCACTGTTCTTAGTGCCGCTTAACAGAGCCTAAAAATGTTCCCAAAATAGCTTTGTGTTTGCACACCCTTATCTAGGCATGAGTGGGCAAGATGAAAATCCATTGGGTTCTCTGGCTGCACGTAGGGAATTTGGCATAAATGCAATATTAATATATGCCATTAGCATGCAGCAAATGAAGAAATACTCACATTTGAAGCTTCCTTGACTGCTCAAGTGATAGATGTGTAGCTATGCTATATGTAATTTAGTACATTATAACCACAGCTTGACACTTTCGTTAGAGAGGTGTCTCTTGAGCTGTTCATAGTACCCTCTGGACACAGGTACCCTTTGCACCTTTATTCCCCCTTTTCTGTTCACACTACAGGGACAGGTCTCTCTGGCTGTGGTATGGGAAGGCAAAGCACTAAGCTCACAGCACTGCAGCAGCCATGGTAACCCCAAATCTGCTGTATTCTGCTTCTATCAGCTCTTCTTCATCCCGTGTTCCAGTTGGAAGTCAGATGCAAACTTAAGTTCTTGGATTTGTTTTCAAGGTAGATGTTTTGGGGAATATATCCATTAAAAAGCTGCTTGTCTCACCTGTGCCTGCCTTGATCTTGTTTTGCCTCTGTGAAGGTGCTGGCAGTTAATGCCCAGGATTCAAGGCTCACATTTGTCAGTGTGCCCCCACCTTTAAATCAGCAGCAAAATCCTTATGGAAGTCCATTGGGTATTTTGTGTGGCCCATTTCCCTGTGTTTGGGGTAAGATTTTGGTATCTGGGGTAGGAACTTAGGGTGGTTGTCTATTGCTGCAGTTACTTCTCAGCTAAATTCCTCTGTTGTCCAGCTCCACTAAAGCCCCCAGGCTTCGGGTGGGGATGACCTTCACATATGGGGAAAGCCTGGGGAGAGAGGCTGGAGCTTGCATGTAGGGAACTCTTTCTTTGTGGGGCTCTCCACCCAAGCTGCAAGACTCTGTGGGCATCACCAGCTTGCAGAGCACTTCAGCCTTTCTCCCTAATGACAGGCATGATGTCCCCAAGCGATGAGAGGACCCGTGCCTTGAGCCTCAGAGAATATATTTAATTGCAAAGCTTAATTACAGAGATCTGGATTTTCTTTGATTTTACAGGTCACATTTTCCCCCCTTTTGGAGGTGTTGGTATGGAGACTGTTTTACTGTTCAGCCTTTCCCGAGCCTTTTCACACTATTAGGATCACTAGAAGGGTTTCTAGTGCACGAGGTTCAGTGCTGACCAAAAGACAGAAGAGGTGTGAGCATTGTGGTTTGTTTCTTCAGTAATGTGTCAAGCACTATCTTCCCTCTAAAAACCATTGAATTCAAGGAGGACTTGTATAATATATCTTTTGAGCCTCAGATAAAATCAAACCTTGCCAACTATATATTAAAAGAAGAAAAAGTTGCCAAAAAGCTCTTTTTTTAACTGCAGTTACGGCAGGGGCACAGTAGCAATCCATGCAATCCACAATCTATTTTCATCCTTATTCCACTCCTGTATCACTGTCTGTCTACATGACGAAACAATGCAGTGTTCTTATTACAGATCAGATAGTTTGGGTTTACACAGTGAGTGCAGCATGCAGCTGTGTAAGTTAAAATAGCCATCAGGATGCTCTGCGTGCCCTGAGAGCATAGCTCACATTCTGGATTTCTGCAGGGCACATAGCAGCAGCGCCAAAGAAGAGGAGGATATTTGGAAATAACTTTAAAAAGCCAAAGGGGTCTTTAAATCTCCCCAAAAAATCCTCAGCTAAGGAAGGGGAAACGTAGCAGTGGCAGAATTATAACGCACTAGAAAGAAGAGGGTGAGGTTTAAACCATATAAATACTTTCATTTCATGGGAAGCGCTGCTTTGCTTTGTCCAGGCTAAAACCAGCAGCCACCTTTTACACCGTCAAGATTCTGTTGAGGTTTATAGCTTCACCTACAGGCCATGTCCCTTCCCACAGTGAGGAGCCAGGGGATAATAACGTTGCAGCACAGTTGAGACCTTCACGCTTACAAGAGGAGCGTGAAACCTTCAGAGCCATCAGTGGGAAAAGTCTGAGCCCTGGATAGCGATGTTGATTAAAAGTTGCCTCCCTCATTTGCTTTTCTCCATTGAATGAACTCCATCACAGTTTGAGGGAATCTACTACAAAATTCCTGAAAACCCTTTAAAACTCCTATCCCCCCCCCCCCCCCCGAATCACATCCCAGAAGGAGGTACTTACCGCTGCCTTATAAATGTCATCCATGGCTGGAGAGGGTGGGCAAGGGGCTGAGGAATGTCACACAGTGCCGGCTCTGCCCCTGCGAGCCTGGCTGATATAGGGGTCTGCCCGCCCCGGGGGATGTGGCCAGCCCACCGGCAGCCCCACACACCAATCCCCATCCCATCCTCCTCCCCACAGGAATGCCTCGCCTGCGTGCCTTGGGATGGGGACACTGCCGAGCCCAGGGCTGGCATGTCCGGGGCCAGCCCCAGTCCCACTGCGGGGCTCCCTCGTGACTGATGCGGGAACAAGCGAGCGGTTTCAGCAGGGGTATTTGGTGTTACGGTATTTGGTTGTCCTGACTGGAAGCATGCCACCACGGCACCTCCACCTCCCGTGTCTTCCTCCTTTAGAAGCTGCATTAGAAAGATTATACTGTGCTTAATTAAACTGGGTAACACAGAAAGCCATGCCTCCCAAAATATCCCTGTCCGGCAGCAAATGTTCTCGGGAGCAGTGAAACAGGGGGTGTCGGGGGCTCCCTGTCCCCTCTGACGGCTGTCTCCAAACCCATGGGGGACATGCAGCCGGTGCCAGTGTCCACAGAGGAGCTGATGCCATGTGCGTGTGGGTGCTGCGGGCAGGGAGGATGTGCAGTCCTGCTGCCATGGTGAGAAGCGTGGAGGCAGATGGAGCTTTGCCTCCGTTTTCTGCTTTTAACTGGGGCTGCCAGATGAGGGGTAGGAGGGATGAGGATGGCTATCAACTCTGCTTGATTTCAGAGATCATTCCCGATCCTATAGGAAACCAGGACTCCCTTCACCCAAAGCAGCGAGCTGACCTGTCCCCACTGCAGATGGGGAGAATCCACGTTCCTGGATTTATCATGAATTTATCCCACCGTTGTGGAGAGCAAAACATACCAAAGGCCTCCAAACAACGAGCAGTGTTTTCTTAGCACAGGGAAAACCCTTTTAATCCACAGCAATCAAAGCAAAACCGCTCTTTAGGTGATTCAGGACTCCCTCTTGTGTCCAAAGGAGCCAAAGGATGGCTCTGGTGTCTCAGGGTGACAAAGTCCCATCTTCTTTAGCGAGCCAGAAAATCCTATGAATGCAGCTGTCAGGTTTCATCTCCTCTAAAAATCCCTTCACCCTTTAATAGAACTCGTGTTGCATGAAAAGCCTGCTGTCCCTATGTAACACCTAGCCAGAGTGGTGTTACCCAGTGACCCAGGTGGCATCAGCATGGAGTGAGGGTGCAGGTGAGCACAGAACCATGTCCCCACACCGCAGCCCCCCAGGTTTTGCCATCCTGGAAGACTAATTTGCTATAGAGCCTCTCAGGAACTGTGGTCCTGTGGGTGCCCACTGATTTACCCAGGCTTCAGCAGGACTCTGCCTCTTCTCAGCATGATGCTGGTAAATATTCCTTAAAGAAATTACTTTTTGAAGCACATTAATCTTCAGAATTGGAATATATTAATACTTTGGTTGCCTTGAACATAGAAAAGGCAGGGAAAGCTTCAAACAGAAGCTGTTATTTTGCTAAGGGCATCGGAGCCTGTCCTTAAGTGAGGGAACAGGCTGGGATGGGGAACCTGCTGTCTCCCAGTGCTGAACCATCACCCAGTCCCTCTTGAGTACCCCCATGGAGGCCTTCTCAGTGAAGTGCTGCCCCAAGACAAACCCGACCCCAAGGCTGCTTCCTCCCACCTTGGGACCCCCTGTGGCAGGTGCTGGCTCCAGGCAGAGGGTGAGGAATGGTGCCTGGCCCTGTCCTTCCATCCTGGGTGGCAATGGCTCTGAGTCATCCCCCTGCAAACAGCCCCTGGGATGCATCAGAATATATCTAGGGTGATGCATGGTGGGAGCAGGACCTCTAACATTGCCTTCAAAGGAATGCAGCCATGCTCCAGGAACACCTGGGATGAAATCCAAGTCGGGATGTGGAAGAAGGGCCTTTGTCGGCTTAGAGATGGGAAATCTGGGCCACTGCCACCACACACACTGACATGGGAAATGCGCACTTCTGCACACGCCCAGTGCAAATAGACACTTACAAAACACAGGTATGCCTAGAGGGGAAGGATGGAATCCATCTGGCACGGTGCATGTGAGGGGCATCATGCCAGCCCCGGCATCCCTGCTTGCTGCTTGGAACCAAAACTTCCAGCATCCCCTGGCTCTCTGAAGCGGTTTGCTTACAAAAGAAGTGGAAATTGGAGTTTTGTAGAGAAACCCCGAGCCTCTTGTGCAGATGTAGGGGAAGGCTGCTGGGGCAGGTATGGGGTGTCCTGGGGAAACCATCCCTGCTGTTTCCCTCCTCCCTGCACCAAACCCACAGCAGAGCTGGAGCAGGGCTATCTATAGCCTAAGGAGGACTGCCAGCACAAATGCCCTTAATATGGGTGCGTGGCCGGCTCGGCAGCACACTGACTGTCACTGCAGTTAGGTATGGCACTTTAGCTCAGGCTTCAGCTGCATCCTGACATGCTGTGGAACCTGTCAGTCAATCCAAGGTACCAAGACAAGCAGAAGGAAGGGTTTATTGCACTTTTCCCCCAAAACCTCAGTTCAGGTTTTCCTTTCCAAGCACTGCAAAACAAGAAGTGGCATCCTTGAGGTCAAATATAAAGGAACAAAATGCAGAAGCACAACTAAGCTGCAACTTTATTCGAGGTCAGGGTTTTTTGCAGGGCTCTCCTTGGGCAGTCTGTTATGGCTCCAAACAGCAGCAAAATGCTCCAGCTCCCTCTTTCTTGTGCAGGGCACCTGGCTCCAAGCAGGGCCAGACCCACTGACAATGAAGCCTTGCAATTTACTGCTACCTAAATCCTCCTTGGAGGACTTTCGTTGAATGAGCCCGTTTGCTCATTTCCCCAGCTGCATTGCTCCTGTTGATGCATCTTCCCTGGGAGCCAGGGCAGGGCTGTCACACCATGAGCCACCTCAGTGCCTGCCGGCATTGACTGCTTTATGAAGAGTACAGACCAAGAACAACAGACACACGAGTGCTGCAAACTGTTCTTTAATTAAGGAGATGGGACATTCAGAGGAAGCTTAATTAAAGTTGCTCTCTGTAAGCACTTATTACCTCCTCAAGAGGCTTAGCTCAGCGGCAGCTCCTGCTGATGCTGGAACAGTGCTTGGAAATCCCTCTTGGGCTGCCTTTACTATGCGTGTTTTCTCCTCACCCACATCATCCTTTGGCTGAGTCCATCACCAAAGGAAGGTGTTTCGCACACAAAATAAAATCAGAGTGCTTTTTGCGAGCTCCGTTTGCAGAGGTGTGTTTATTTGTCTGCCTCCTGGTCCCCGTTGCATCTGCCAGATGCCAGCATTTCCTGCTGTAGCATTACTGCCTCTGCACCACAGCTCCCATTCTGTCCAGATGACTTTGAAAGCCACACATGCACGCAAGGCGTTTGCCACTTCTTTTGCTATTATTATTAATGACACTCCACTGGAGCTAACTGCATCCCCTAAGGAGGGACAGAGTGTGATCACCTTTGTTTTGTGGGAGGGTGCTTTTTCACTCAAACCTCCTGTGACTGCCCCTTAGGGCAGCTTGGGTTCACACTGAAAAGGCTTTGGAGGATGTGCTTAGCATCCTTTAAGATCCTCCACTTCTGTTACAAGTTCTTGGCTAGATCCCTTCAGGGTGCACAGATTTGAAACAGAGTGCACTGAGATAAGCGAAGTTCATAATGTCAGTGAAGTCACCCCAAAAAACACCCGGAGTTCACTCTTAAGCTCACACAGTTCCAAGCCCCTGCCACGGGCAAGGACACCTTCCACTAGACCAGCTTGGTCCAAGCTCTGTCCAACCTGGCCTTGAACACTTCTCTCCCACCTAAAATGACCTTAAGAGATAGGGGTGAAAGGAGTCACTTTGTTTCCTTCCATGTTTGAAGGGGCTCTTGACTCCAGCACCAACCAACACCCTGTGAGGAGGCAGCTGCTGCGGCCTTGCACCATTTGGGGTGCCACCTGGGGCTGGGGCCCATCGCTATGACAGGGACCAGCCATGGCCCCACAGACCCTCCAGCAGGGCAGGGTCCTTTCCTCAGGTATGAGCTGGGCCACCCCAACCCCAGCTCCTCAGCCCTGTTTTTGAAGTGGCACCAGGCAGAGAGGGACTGGCTTTGCCCCCATTAGTTCGATCATTCACAACACCATCATGTGGGGCCATACAGCAGCTGCAGGTTTTGAGAAGGGGAAGGAGACAATCCAAATCAGCCAGTTTTGATGTAAAACAAAGTAAGGTTAAGGGACCGGCACAGAAGACACAGTTCTGGGAACAAAGTGGCAAGATGGACATCGTCAGATCCCCACAGGTGTGTCCAGCAAGGTAATAGCAATGCCTGAAGGCCTGAACCTGAATGCCTGTGACTGTCAGTACTGCAGTGTGCTGCCCGGCGCAGCACTGTACAACTCAGCACTGTACAACTCAGCACAGCACTGCACAGCACAACACTGCCCGTACCCCGCACTGCCCCACACTGCCCCGCATTGCCCCGCACACCGCTGCACTGCCCGTACCCCGCACTGCCCCGCACTGCCCCGCACACCGCTGCACCGCTGGACGCCATGCCTCAGCGCGCCCACCGCCGTGCGTGACGCCACGCGAGCGCCCCCGCGCCCCCGCACCCGAAACACCGCCTCTCCAGGCGACAAGCCCCGCCCCCAGCAACAAGCCCCGCCCTCAACGTCAAGCCCCGCCCTTTCATCCGCTCGTGTCTGCCAATAAAGAGGCAGCGGGCGGGGCGAGCCGCACCCTGAGGGGGTGGCTAAGCCAAGATGGCGGCTGAAGGACAGCGGCCTAAGCTCGGTGCTGGTGCGGACGGCGGTGGCGGCAGCCGGAGGGGTGCGGTGACGGCGTGAGCGCGGCGAAGGCCGGTCCACTGCGGTTCTCGCGGCGTCATGGAGGCGGCGGCAGGGGGCGAGGACGGCGAGGAGCCCCCGCGGGAGGCCCGAGTCCTGGGTTCTGAGCTGGTGGAGACCTACACGGTGCGGGGCTGGAGGGAGTCCTCGCGGGGGCGAGTGGCGAGGCCGTGAGGGACGTGCCGGGGAGGGGATGTGGGGGAGCGGACCCGCGTCGCCGCCGCCTCAGGCAGCCGGCGGGGTACCGGGGGAGCGGGCGAGGCCGGGCTTCGTGCTGACTACCTCTTGCCTGGTGCCGCCGTCTCCAGCCCTGCGCTGGGGAAGCCAGGCAGCGGGTCCCGGCTTTGTACCCGCGGTAAAGCCGGAGCGAGAATAATGTGGCAGAAGTTTGTGAGTGGTTTCTGCCCCTGTGGAGGGACCCGTGCTCTGCGAAACCGGCCGGAAGGTGCCGGGCTGCGGGTCTCGGCCGGCGCAGATCGCCCTGAGCCCATTGGAGCTTTGACACTTCGGGAGAGCTGGTGTTAACAGCACACAGGGGCTGGGTTTGCAGATGTCGTGGTCTTGCTCATATGTTACGTACATATGCGTGTCTAAATGTATGTGTGCATATGATTATGACAGAATTGTCATGGAGTAAACGTGGCTTTTAAAGCTGGACCAGATATAGTAGGAAATCTTCAGGTGAAAATACAGTAAAAATTCTTCTTGAAAAGATAATGTTATTTTCAGAGGAAATGGGATTATTTGGTACAGATAGCTTTTTCTCATACCCTAGGAAGAGGGAAGATTGTCAGCAGTGTGTTTGTTTTGGGGAAGGAATTAAATGTTTGATGTATAACTCGTTTTTCAACTGGTTGCATTCTACCAAGAGTTAATTGGTTTGTTTTTCAGGAAGAAGCTCATCATAAAACAAACCTCAGTATAATTGCAGCCAGAAAACATCTTGAACACACCACCCTTTAGTTATATAACTGAAAAATGTTTGCTTCTCCTTTTAGTGTGATTTGAATGATTATACAGAACGCATGTAATGACACTAGGTTTCTTTCTGCTGTAGGAACCTAAAAGAAAAGGGAGTGGTGGTTTAGAAAGGCAGTATTTGTAAAGCTGCATAATAGTTACAAGTAATATTTCAGGTTACTGACTCTGGAAAGGTACTCACAGAAAACAGAGCAACAGGAGAGTGATTTCCAAGTTTTTTGCAGGACAGAGCATGTGCACAGCTGTAGCCCATGAAGGGTTTAATGCCTTTCCAGTTAATGACCCTTGAAACATCACTGTGTGGGAATTACTGTCAGGTGGTGAGCACCCGTGTTTATAGACAAGAATGCAATGACCATGATGGCTGAAAACTTTAATTTCAGATGTGAACCAAGGCTCAGCAGTGGTCATGTTGGTGTTGAGAGTTTTGCAATGAGAATGAGAAATTCAAGTGAATTTAGTTGAGAACATTAAAATGTTATCTGCCCCCTTAAGCCAGAGGTGGTTATGGATGCAGGAGGTGAAATGTTAGCTACAGTGCTGCTTCAGTCTGCAAACTAGTATTGTGGTTCAGCCAGCCTTTATGTGACTGCTACCATTAATGTGCTAGATTGAACTGTAGTTCAGATGTATAACTGTGCCCCAGGTAGTGTTCAGCAGATCAGCTGATAGTTGGGAATAACATCTTAAACTGCTGAAGCTAAACCCAAGGAAGCTTATTTCTTCAAAGCCAGATTTTTCTTTTTAAATGAAGTTCTGAAGATGCCATGTTATTTTAATGCCATTTTTCCTTGGGAGCTTTAAAAGTAGGGTGTTTGAAAGGCAACATTTATCAGTATTTGGTTCTACTTTGATTCTTTTGTTGCATTTTTGAAGGAATCGTGGCATTAGGCTTACCTGTGTGTAAGCCTTCTAAAGCTGTTAGCAGGATGTCAAGCGTGCAGCCAGTTTGTATGAAATAGACCCAAGCCATTAGAAATGTAGGAATAAATCTTTACATGAAAGCAGAAGTTGTATAAAATTATTCACAAGGTGAAATGTTTTACAAAAATTAGCATTGGTGTTTCAAAATTAGATTAGTGACACTTAAGTATGTGATAAAGACCTGTACTAGGGCAGAAGTGAAGAAATTAGAAGATGTAAAAGTCAGGCAAATCTGGTGGATGTGGGAAAGGAAATACAGCTGTGGCAAGCTACGTATTTATCTGTTAAACATGTAGTCAAGGTGGCAGTGGTCCTTGGTTTTGAGTTATTTTTCCTGTTGGCATGTGTACTTCCCACTGTACTCTGTATTTGAGAGCTCAGTCTCAATACAGTTGAGATTTATTTCAGTGACGTCCATTTTACAGTTGTGAGATTAAATCCTGTAAAATATATCGGGGAGACCCACAGTTCTGTGTCATTTTGAAGGTGCTTTAAAAAGTGATTCTTGTTGGAGCTACTAGTGTGAAAGATAAGGTATGGATAAATCCAGCAGAAAAAAATACTGCACTTACTAATGCTTTTTTCTGTTGGGCTAGAAATCTGTGAGCACTTTTACTAGGTATTTCTCCTGCATGTCAGCTAGATGCTGACTGAAAACTGGCTGGTTGCAGAAGGCCTCAAGGCTGCCAGTGCTTCCTTTGTTTACTATGACATTATGCATTTGTTTGCCCTAGAACTGCCTTCCTGCTTTTCCTGTCTTTTGCAGCTGTTTTTAGTGTAATTACTAGCTTTGATATTCAAGGAAAATGTTGTGGCTTCCTTTAATGGGTGTAAAGTGTCTGACTACTTGATGAAGCAGAGAGAAGGAGATGTATTCGCATCAGTGCTCTGGAATTTGGGACCTACTGGCTGAGGCTTCCTGTGGGCAGCCCTGTCTGTCATCTGTTAAGTGTTTTTTTCTTTACAGTACTGAAGCGTGTGAGGTTGGATGAGGGATGCTGTAAAATTCAAGCTTTCCATGGAAAGTGAAATGGACAAGTTTTTGTAATGTGTGCATCTTGAAGAAAATTTAGTAAATATTTCCCCTTTAAATACTAGGGAAATGAAAACATGCTGTTTGGTGGTGTGACTACTGCAAAGTTTGGAGAAGATACTGAAAATACACAGCACTGCAGGTACACTAAACACTTTACAAAGTAGAACCTAGCCAAAACAACTCATTAATTGAAAGATGTACAAAATTTATTACACAGAAAAGTTTGATAGAGACATGGGGAGGAGGAAGTGCTGTGAATGTAAATACTTTTGTATTAGCTTAATAGAAATGCAGTTTGTCACAAATGTGGGTGGAGGCTTCACATGGTGTATTTGTCTGGGAGACAGTGAAGTGTGAGAGAATTTCATCATCCATCTACTTAGGCCTTCTAGCAGTTGGCTTAACAGGTAGGCAGTCCTTGAAGAAGCTTAACCTAAACTGGCAGCCTTGTCGTATTAGTGCATTTGAAATTAATTGAAGATGAATTTAGATATGTCTGTTTTAGAAGCTTAGGGGGCTTTTTTATTTATTTCTGTCTTACAACAAGTCTTTGAAGCACTTAAGCATATTGCCTTTGTATTTGTTCTCTAAGATAATGGCAGCTTGTGGATTGATATGAAATCAGTTGCTGCCATTCTACATACTGATGCTGTTTAAGTGATGAATATGTGCTGCCAGCTCTGGCTGTGCTCTACATGAGGAATGCTATGGCTTTTTAAAGACTTAATTGGAGGAATTGTGTCAGTGCATGTAAACACTCACTTTAACAGATAGTTTCTTGACCAGACTATTTGGCTCAGAGCTATGTTTCTAGAAGGTGTCAGTGCTTGCCATTTTAGCAAAAGGGTATGAAAACTTTATAATAAATTTATTGTACACAGAGAGGAGGAGCACTCCTTCCTCATCTTGTGAGCTGTCAGTTGTGGGCTGTGAAGTTTACTGTGTTTTCAATGTCTAATCTGAGGTTTTATGCATTGCATACTCAGATCTGTACTCATTTAGCTGTACTGCTTGATCGACCATAATTTATCACAGTCAGCTTTTAAAAACAACTTAAAGCCTTTTTATTATGGCTTCTAAATGTAGTAATGCTCCAGTTCTGACTTTAATCTGGTTTCTTTGAGTATCTCCTTGCTCTCCTTAGGGTTACTTTTGAATGCTCAGGTTATTCCTGTTCTAGTTTGTCACTGGCTTGGTGAATAATCCTGGTTTGCTGTTTCCCAATGCAGCATTACGGGAATGCAGACATAGGCCTTACTTAATTGAGACTGTAATTCTGTAGGCATTCATCTGTGTTTCCAGTGCTCATCCGAACACTGACGTGTCACTTGCTGTGTGCACTAGTCAGACATCTTGGTTCACTCCTCAGTAGGACTTGAGTTTTATCAAGGAAGCCAGTGTCAGATGCTTATAAAAATACAATTGGTATGGGAGAGTTCACATTTTAAAATGCAGGTGGTATTCTATTTAATGTTGGTTGTGTGCTGCTCTGTACTAATAGAACAGAGTAAAAGGCCAGTGAAAACTGGCCTCTTCAGTAACAAATTGAGATGGCTGATGCTTTTTTTTTTTCTTCAAGTGTGTTTAGCACCTAGATGTGCATCATTCTCATGGCAGCTGTGAGTCAGGTCTGTGTGATCTGTGGTAGTAAGCAAGTTCTCAGCTACTAAATGCTTTCAGGATTTGATTACGAATTGGTGTTTTCCCCAAGGAATATAATTGGATAGGGTAATAGTTTAATTTGTTCTTTTCAAGTACTTGTAGAACTGGTTTTGCTGAACTTTTTTTTTTTCCTGTTATATTTTGTACTTTCTAAATTTCTTTGGGATAGCTTGCTTCTGCCATGTCCAAAGGTACATTGTGAGCTTCCTGCAGAACTGGTACTGTTAAATCTGGAAAGTCAACTACAGTGGAAATCGTGAATTGCTTGGTATATGCATGTCTAAAAAGACTTAGCTTTTGTAAAGAAATGCTGGGTTGCTGTAGATAATTGTAATGATTCTTTGGACATAGTTGTAACTCTCAGAAAGCTGCGTTGTGTGTTTTACCCTAAGAGGAATAAAATAATCCAGCCCACGGAAGAATTTGGCTATTTCACAAGGCTAAGTTAAGGGAAGCAGATTTCTACTTAACTGTGAAGTGACAGCAGGATGTTTGCCAAGCTCCTCTGCCCGTTGTGGAACTTGGTAAACTGAAGGAGGGATGCTGCTGTTGCAGGCTTGTTGTGGATAGCTTTGAATACCAACTTAAGTAGCAGGAATCTTCAAAACAGGAAGTAGCTTAGAGATCTTGGTTATAAACCTTCGGGCTGCAAAAATGAAAGCTGTTGCTTTACATTTTTATCTGTATGGGGGGGGCAAGTCTTGTGAACGAGATGTGTCATCTTACATTAGCAAAGTCACCTTAGTCTGGATTAGATTTTAGGTAACTGCGGTACTTCAAGTACTTTCAGAATGTAGAATCACCTTATAGTGCTACAATAACGAGCATGCCTCACAGTGAGCTTCTCTTTAAGACAAGTTGCTTTGCTGTCCCTTTACTTAAATTTCTTCCTTTCAGGTATACATTATTCAGGTCAGTGTTGGCAGTCATCAATGGACAGTCAAACATCGTTACAGTGACTTTCATGACCTGCATGAAAAGGTAAGAATATTAAAACTATGCCCTTGGTATTGTACAGTTTATATGGTTCTGTTGTAGGGGACAAATTCTTTCCTAAATGAAGAGTGAGAATATCTGCCAGATACCATCTGAACTACAGACTAAATCCTTTTTTGTATGAACAGTATTATTTCAGCCTGTTACACTCCCCTCTGCAACTGGGGAAGGGTGGCCTTGGGCAGAACCTTCTATCAGAGTGGGGTGCAGGCTAGAGTCATTAAACTTCCCAAGAGAAATGTTTATGATCAGCTGATCTGGTAACCAAATGCTTGACTGGCGCAAAACCTCTTTTCGGGGTATGGTGTATGGTAAAACTGTTAGTATGATGAAGTAGTTGCTAACCAGTACTGACTTAATAAAGAAGCAGGTGAAAATGAGGGAAAGCCAAATTTACTGAAGTAATTTTGTTTCTGGATCTTACCAGGATCAGGCAACATGCTCTTAATGTGTTCTGTTGCATCCTTTGTACAAGTTCAGGTAGTGAGTTGGGTTGTAACTCTGGTCTTTGTCTTTCAGCTTGTTTCAGAAAAGAAAATAGATAAAAATCTGTTGCCTCCTAAGAAGATGATTGGAAAAAATTCCAAAAGCCTGGTGGAGAAAAGACAGAAGGAATTAGAGGTCTACCTGCAAACTCTGCTAGTCAAGTTCCCTGTTACTGCTCCAAAAGTTTTGTCACACTTCCTACACTTTGATTTATATGTGAGTTATGTTTTTAGCATATGAATGGAAGCCTGAGTGTCTTTCTCTGGCTCTGTGACTTGGAGAGAATTGTGTGGAATCTTTGCAAAGTGGCTGAAACTGCTTTTTCACCGTTTTGCTCAATGTAATAAACAAAGCAAATTTAAAGATTTCTGACACCACTTTTTTTTGCAGCAGATAACTGTGCTGAGGAGTAGTGTGGATAGGGACTTCAAGAGGAGAAAATAAATGCTGGCAGGATAGTTGGAAGCTGTGGATAAATGTGAAGCTAAATTGGTTCTCAGGCTGAAGTCAATAGCACTGGCTCTCTGAAGAAGCATTGTATAATCGATCCACACCCCCCTACTTAGTGGTTAATGGTTAGAGTTGTGGTTCACACTAAAACAGTTTCCAGTAGCCCAAATGAAGAAAAATGTTGCTCTTCAGTGAAAAGAGCACTGATGGAGTGCCCTCTAGAGAACCATCTCCAGCTAGCAGACAGAGTGTTACAGTAAAAGATGCTTGAAGAAAAAAGCAATGGCTTGCCTTCATGTTCAGACTGCAATTTGCTCATTTATCTCCCATGTATAGTTAGGAGGTGTTTTTTTTCCAGTATGACATCATGTTGTTAGGGGAAGAATGAACTTTGTAAGGAGGAAAATGCACTGGGGAGCTCAATGGAAAGGAGGAACAGTAATTGCTCTTGGGGAGATGTGCTGAGATGGCCCTTCACAATTTCATATAAAGGCTTTAGGAATGAATCACAGGTGGTCCATTGGATGTGTTAATGAAGTGTTATCAACAAAGAAAAACCTGATTTAATTAAGTTACATGATCATAATTATCCTGAGATAATTTAGAGTTTGACTTGAATAACAGCAGAAGGTTTACTTCATAATGTTGCTATTGCACTTCAGATTTGAGTGAGAAGCATTAGCTTGTCACAATCAAACCTACTAACATGGATTGGAAGTTTTAACAGATGGCACAAAGTACCCGATCACCAGGAAGTAGCATAATTTTTCTTTTCTGTGGCTGCTGTCTCTTAGGTGGTCTGTTTCATTGATGTTTCAGTGCTGTAACTTCAACAAAGCTTTTTAATGCAGGCAGAATTCTTCCTAGTCCTCTTGGTTTTCAGTTAGACTATTATTCTTCCTCTTGATGTAATGTTCGTGGGTTTTTTCCTTTTCCAAAGAACTAGTGCTATTTGGGTATGAATGCTTCCCTGTTTTCATATGGTGCTTGTGTATTAAGAGCAAAGTTATTGCTTAATCTGCATTTCAGTGCTTTAGAGCAGTCTGACTTGAGGTATAAACTCAACTGTTTGTATTTGGAACTTTACTTTTAAATATTTACCAAAAAAGTTGGTTATTCAGCAGAAAAGCTAAATACTTACCACAGCACTTCTACTGGAAAATGACCTTCCTGTAGAACTTTGGTCTTTTAAAATACCTTTAATACCAGACAGCCCATGTTTGTGCTTGAGCCATTATTATAATCCCTGGTATACGTAGGAAGGCTGCAGTATTTTTTGTCTGTACTTACTTGTAGTCTTTTGAGTAGGAATTTATTAATTTTATTTTGCAGGTTAATAGAATTAAATGCAGTAGCGATTCCTAACATAAATACATTAAAACCACTTTGAAGCTTTTACATGTGACAACGAAAAGCCAGGTGCAGTTAAGAGAAGCATTTTCATGTAACAGTAATATAGAACATTATTATTTTGACATTTAATAGGATATCTCCACTGATGCATGGATGCTTATTTTGTTGCACTGCCTTGTACTTTGTCATCTCAGCAGATTTGGTTTGTTAACTTACAGATAGAAGCTTTAGCAAGAAAAGAATTGAGTACCCACAAACTGCTGTTCAGAGACACCTGCAAACAATGGATCTCTGGGTGTGATGCATGTATGTAGTTAGAGCTGTGACAGAGGTCTCTTGTAGGTCTGACAGAGGAATAGAGTTGCTTTCTTTGCCTGCTAGTGGCTGAACAGTTGAAGTAATCATCTTGTTTCAATTATAAATGTAGAAAAAAATTCTGCTCTGTCCCAGATGACAAAAGGGATACAGAATATAGTTTTCAATTAAGTCTGTGCATGCCAGAGGAGTGCAATTGGCTTATTCAAATGAGAGTCAGAATTGTTGAATTTCAATTGGAATGCAGCTTCTAGCTTGTTGTTCTCAAAGCTGTGGTGTGGAGGGCTTTGTTCATCCTCAGTGGGAGGGGTTTCAGTTATACTAAGAACATGCTCTTTAAAATGCTTGCTTCATCAAATGTGCTGAACTGTCTGTTGTAGATGTACTGTGGATTTATTCCCTTGTAATGAATCATGAGGGATTTGTGAGCAAAGTAAACTCATCAAATATTAATTTTGTGATGATCCATATTATCTGTTTATTCTTTACAGCTACCTTAAAAGGAGATGTGTGTGTCTAGGGAAAGCTTCACTATCACAGATAGTTTTATTTTGTTCTTTCTGTGGGCCTTTGAGAGAACGCTGTTGGAATTGCTCAGAACTATTTCTGGACTTCCACAGAGCATTTGCTTTTTGTGGAGGGATGTATGCCCAGATGGGAGATGCTTGTACTGATCTTTGTGAATGTTCAGATTTAGAAAGAACAAATCCCAGCTTTGAGAGCTTTCAGATTTTTCTTTCCTTCTGGAGCTGTCAGTGCCTGGAATGGAGACTGAGCTCCTGGGTAGGTGCAGGAAGGTGGAGAGGATGATGGATGGGGAAAAGGGAATCTTGAATTACTCCGTAGCAGGCATAATAGTTGAAGTACAGAAAACTACTTATCTCTTCTTCCCTCTAGACCTGCTAATCTAAGGTTTTCTGTGTATTAGTGATATTCCAAGGAAAAGTTGATCGCTTGATGCGTTAGGCTAGTCTTAATGCTGTAGTTGTAACAATTTCTTCAAACCAGCTTTCTTTCAAGTTGGGCTGAAAAATTAGAACCCTAAATATGTAAATAATACTTGGTTTATTCTTTGCAGGAGATCAATGGCATCACTGCTGCATTGGCTGAAGACCTCTTCCACAAAGGTAAAGAACTGGCAAGAATTGAACTGGGAATGTTCTCTATTCACATACCCGTGATGTTCTATCTCCAGAAAACAGAAACCTGAATCTTCCATATCAGACTATGAGACTTTTTTCTTTCCCTTCTTTCCCTTCACCTTTTTCTTGCAGTTTGCATTTTGATTCAAGCTGCCTTTTGGGACTAGCTGTAACAGTAGTGCAGCTACTTTTGGAAACAAAAGAAACTGGTAAATTGAGGCTTTGACAAGGATTTACTGGGTGTGGTACTGTACTGGTGATCAGGAGCTGTTGCTAAGCTTTCTGTCTTGGTATGTTTTAGTGTAACATGTAAGGAACAGTTTGTTTCAGAGTCCTGATACAAGTGTGTGTTAAATGCAAGAGACCACTTTACATATGTAAATAATGTTCTTCCAGAATTCAGGAAACATGAGACCACCTTAAGTCAGTTAATTAAAGGATGTGCTTTTCAGAGGCTGGCAGATGAAAATGAAATGCACTTACTGTAGCTGCAACAGGTCTTAATTGATCCATTGGCAGTAGGAGGCATGTGAAATGATTAGCCCATACTAATTTTGTTTAAAAGGACATGCTAGATGCTACTGTATAATTCCCGTGTGATAGGTAAAGTATGTTTCAGCATGCCATTTCAGTTTGTTCTGGCACAAAATTAACTTTAGATGAAGCCATTTCAGAGTTCTCTCAGCAAATTTTGGAACGTTTTAAGGAAGCTTCTGAAGAAATTTCTCCTAACATTGTAGTGCCTGTAGTCTTGCTAATACCAGAATGACTTTTCTGACTGCTCTCTGTTAGTTTAGCCTTCAGTAATAAGCAGCTGGACTCTTGGACTTGCTCCCACTGAAGCCAAAGGGAACTTTACTCCTCAAGCAGGGTTGTCAAATGCTCTATCATGAAAGCTGATGTTCTTGTCCATGAAGTTAAATTGATGCCCCTAACAGGAAGTAGAGAAAGATGGTTATTAATTCCACATGTGGGTGCTTTGCCTGCTGTAGTCCACTTTGACTCTTGTGCCTTCAGAGAGGGGTTTGGGTGCTGTTTTCTACTGTTCCTAGAATGAAATGGGATTGTAAAAATACCAGATAATGCATTTCAGGTTCTGGGAATTTACATTGGTATTAGTGTGGTGAAAGTATTCATCATCTCAAAGAAAACAATTTGCTACAGTTCTGCGTTTAGGCAGCATGGCAAAAGATTTAAAGTTTGAGTTTTTTATGTGGCATGTGCTGTTTTTATAGAATAAATCCTAACTGCCATAGACTTTAGGGCTGTGTTGGAAAAAGCTTAGTAACTCTTACATTATGTAAATAAACTTTGATTCCAGTCCTCTTTAAAATTGAGGGAAAGGTGCCGTTATGGGCATTAGGAGCTTCATGCTTGTATAATTTTTGCCCATCTGAACACCTAGGTTATGAGAACTTTGGTCCCTCCTTTGGGAGCTTAGAGTATGTGACAAATATTCAGACATTTAATCTCTAACATTAGGTATTCTGTGTACTCTTTATTCTGTTGTAACCACTGCAACATTGTGTTGATACCACCATACTCTGTTTTTTAGGAGAGCAGTTGTTAATGGCTGGAGAAGTCTTCACCATCAGACCCTTGCAGTTATATGCTGTCACTCAACAGTTGCTCCAGGGGAAGCCTACATGTGCTAATGGGGATGCCAAAACAGATCTAGGTCATATTCTAGATTTCACTTGTAGACTGAAGTATTTAAAGGTGAGCTATGCTTGCACAAGTACTGGAGATATTTTCTACCATACTGACATGATTCTTAGCATACTTTTGGAGTCTAGCACAAGAACTTTACTGATAGCAAACACCTGCAGGGACTTAGAAGTCAATGCTAAGTATTTATTCTTCCAGCTTTCAGTACTATGTAGTTCTCTAATAAGGATGTTGATTCTCTTGTGTGATATGATCTCTTCAGCAGTGCTCTCTAGAAATGCAGCCACAGAATCTTACTGGGTGCTAGTAGGAGTGAGGAGGTAGATATTGTTCTCTTCAACTCTGCATTCTTTGCGGACACTGGGTAGACCATTGTGTATGTATTGCATGTATACATAAACCCTGTCCCCTTTCTTGCCTTTGACTATATCTGAAAGCTAAAAACCCCTAAAACTAATAAACTCAGTTTCATAGATGAGATGGCCCTGAATTTCTAGCTAAAATACCATTTCAGAATAAATGTAACGTGGCCTCAGAATAGATAATTTTTTTCTGGAGTCAGTTTAATTTTTTCTAACCAGATAAGTGAACTGGAAAGACTTTTCCAGAGCAATTATTTTATCATTTCGTGCTACAGCTCAAACTCTTTAACCTCTTTATTACATGAAGAGCTTCCTTTTAATTGTGTGGTGTGCTCAAAGGGGAAACAAAGTAGTGGAGTGAGGGAAGCTTTAGTGGAAGACTGAAGAAGTTGAAAAGCAGAACCACACTTGTAATCATATTCCAGTGGATCTTAAGTTGCCTTTGTCATCTGCTGAACAAAGGTTTCTTTGGCTGGAGAAGAGCAATATTGGGGAGATACCTATCTTCAGAATTTCTGGCCCTTCTGAATGCTTGTGAGTGGGTACCTTCAGAGCTTGTAAGATACATATAAAAACAAACAAAAACCTTAACATATTTCTCCCCAAAATCTGTTTACAACAAACACAAGTGAAACTAAGTGTATTCCATGCTGCCAGAATGCTCTGAGGCAAGAATCCAGTGCCTACATGGAAATACTAGACACATGTTTTAGATGTGTACCTGTGTCTAATGTTTTCTTCAAACCTATTTTGTCAACATCTTGAACTTCACTGTAGTGAAATTGAAGACAGTTCTGTTTTGGAGGACCCAGATATTCCAAAGAGGTTGTCCTTACTGAATGCAGCTCTAGCTTGGTCAGCTGAGCATGAAGCCTTCATCAGTCTTGCCTATGGTATCTTTTTTGTATGCCTCATGTGCTACAAAATACAAGCACAAGGTGGCAGTTCAAGTTCAGTGCTTCAGGTTCAGTGCACTTAGCTGGAGCAACCGTCATTTTTTTCCCTGAAGAGTTAATCTGCAAGTTTTATGAATCATTCCATACTTGAAATATTAGCTGGAATTCTGGCTGTCATTCCAAGCTACTGTATTTGTGCCATTACCTGTGTAAGGTTATCTGAAATGTGGATGACTTGGATTGTGTGTGCTAACTCTGTTCTTAAATATTGACTACTAGGTCAGTGGAACAGGAGGACCTTTTGGAACCAGTAACATTCAGGAGCATCTCTTGCCTTTTGATCTATCAATTTTCAAATCACTTCATCAAATAGAGGTACAACTGAGATAGTGCCCATATTATATATGCTCTGCAAATGGCAGGTCTGCATATCTTTCATAGTTGGTAATTGTGTGGTTTGATTTGGGGCTAGAACTAGGGAGTTCAGTGTTTAGAAGCACTGTTTCATTTGTGAAAAAAATACTCTTTCCCAGGTCTTTGAAATAAGCTTTGGGTGTAGCTTTGCTTAGTTGGGGATGGAAGGTTTTTCATCTTGAAGACTTTGTAATTCTGTGTTCATAAGTGCTGGATTGGCTGCACCAGACTGACATTTTCATCTAGTAATGAACACTGCCCACAGATTAACAGTAGTAATCTGGAAAGATTTTTTTTCAAGGGTGGCAGGAACTTTCTATTCACTGTGGCTTCCCTGATGCACCAGCACATGTGCCAGCTGTTGTGGTTGTACAATGTGCGTGACCATCCCTAGAAAAGGACCTGGCTGCAGGACAGACCTTTAGTGGTGGTGGTCCAAATGGTGCTACAGGAAAGAGACTCCAATTTTAAACTTGGGTTTGTGTAATTAGCTCACTAGTGTATTAAATACTTATATTAGTATTCTCACTTCTTATGCTTTTTATTTATGATGGAGAACATGATACCTAACTGATAGTGTCTGCAGGTAGAGCCATGGCTTGACATACCTCTCTTTTTGGAAACAGTAATATATTGTCCCCTCTTAAACTGCCTGGGTAGTTTCACACTGAAGAATACATGAGGCAGGTAGAAAGTCAATGGAGAAGAAGCTTTTTTTAGACGGCTGTTTGAATTTCAATTTTCTGTAGTCATGTCTAATTTCTTGCTTCAGCTTTACCAAATATTGGAATTTCTGACCCGATCATCTCAGGAGATTTTAAGGTTGTGCTGTAACTACTTTCCAAATTGGTGGAGAATCTGTTGAAGCTTTTAGCTGCCTCTTCCATGTCTCTTATTTGTCTGTTCTAGCATTTCTGACTGTAACATAAGTTGTTTTTTTTTTTTTAATAGATCAGTCATTGTGGGGGGAAGCTTATCAAAGGGCTGACTTCATCTAAACATGCGCTGGCCACAATGAGTGTTCGATTTTCGGCAACGTCAATGAAGGTAACAGCAAGGTCCTACTTATGGTCATTGTTCAAAGCACATGCAAAAATAACATACACATTATGGAAATAGCCATTTGGAGTCCATGTACTTTTCTGACCTGATTGTTGCAGGTTCTGCTTTTAAAACTGTGGAACTGTGAAAGGGTTTGCTAACTCTTCAGAGTCCCAGCTTTAAGTGGGGGAAGTGTTTACAAGTGTCCCTTCATGGGGACATTTGTGATGCCTTTATTGGAATGTATGTTTTTGATATACATCCAGAACTGAATGCATGTGTCTTACTATTTTTCTGGGCTGTGATTTGGCAAGGGCTATACAATAGCACAAAATTCACAGTCCCTTTAGAGTTCCTCCACATTCCCCAGTGTCAGTCATCTGCTGGTATCGAAACTCTCTCCCTGGCAGGTCTAATTCTGACCCAGTCAGTTTGTATTTTAAGGCTTAAAACTTTAAAATGATAAAGCTTAGAAATCTTCCTTATGTGTATAACATTCTTTGGATTGGCTTCAAAACTGTTAGGTTTCACTGAGGGTACAAGCACAGTATTTTAGTATGCTTGTCTTAAATAGGAAATCCTAGTGCCTGAGGCCTCTGAGTTTGATCAGTGGGAGCCAGAGGGTGAAACTTCAAGTTGTCCAGTGACAGCAGTTATCCCAACTTGGAGAACTTTGACAACTTTGGATATGAGTCACAATAGCATCTCACAAATTGATGATTCAGTGGTAAGAAATACTTTTTCATTTTGGAAAGTAAGTGTGACTGATCTTTTGTGGTACATTATGTATCAGGGCTTTTGCATTTGCTTTATATGTGTGTTTTTCAGGAAGGTTTTCAGTTGCACTTGGTTTATGTTGATTTGCCCACCCAGATTAATGCTTAGGAGATTTGTTCCTTTACTACTTTGATATTTTCTTTGCTGAAGGAGAAGTTTTGTCACCCTGCACTCTGCAAGCAACGCTTCCATCAATGCTGACTTTTGGAAACATTTTTACTATTTTCATTGGCCTTAGGGCACTTACAGAAGGGGGGTGTTTTTGAAAAGAACAAAACATCTCTTGAGCTCAACTTGGGAGTGTTACCAAGGCTGAAGCTTCCTGCATGTTCAAAAATCTGGCCTTGCTGGCAGCCTTCTTGACATCAAAACAGTATGAAGAGCATAAAACCAAACCTTGGAGTATTTGGCTGATACCTTAGAATTCTATTTTGCAAATCAGTTAAGAAAAGAGAAATAGCATTCATCACAAGAATGTGTCAAATATGAGCATAACTTTTTACTTGAGCTACTCTTGTGAAACAGAAGATAGCTATGTTTGTAGCTCAACTAGAAATCATGGACTTCTAGTGCAGTTCTCTTGTTCGGGATTTTTTGTGGTTGTGACTTCAGGTTCTTCGGGTCTGAGTCTAGCCTTAACTACAAGGTGAATCATTGGTGAGATTACAGCCAAAATCACTGATGTTAGAATCCAACATCAAGTTCAAGGCATGAGTCCTTCAAAAATAAAAGGCTTTCGGGGTTAAAGTGCCTTTTCAGGAGGTTTGTGTTTCTATGTAACACTTGCCTGGTGTAATCAAAACATGGATACGAATCATTCAACTTATTCTGGTTTTTGGTACTATTGTCTTTATCCAGATTTGTGTAACAAATATGCTTGTTTAGATGGAAACACCCATTAATGTTTGATCTATAGTTAATGGGGCGAAACTGAGAGACATTTGTATGTCTTCAGAAAGAAACAGGTTTCAAAGTAAAACTTAACCATGCTCCTCAGTATAACCTGGTTTTCTTAAGAGCAATATTTGGCTCTTGTGTTGCCCTAGGTCGTATGGAATGCCAACAGTGACTGTGCATTAGATACCTTTCTTTTGTTGTTGGTCAGCTGACAGTGAAGAAAGTATGGCCTGATTTGTAAGATGAAATGCATTTAATGCATGCATTTTTTTCTTCCTCCCATAGAAATTAATACCGAAGATTGAATTCTTGGATTTGAGTCACAATGGGGTGTCTCTGGTAGAAAATTTACAGGTCAGTGGTGCTTTTGAAGCTGATTTTTTTTTCCCTCAAGACTCTCTGAGACCTTAGAACAGATTTTCTTGCATCAGAATTTTGTTGCTCCTCTTCCCATGGAGAATAATTTAAGCCCAAATATCTTATCCTTCATAACATTTTTCATGATGTATTTCTTACTTGCTCGGGATATTATAATTTCTTTGTCAATATTGACATACAGCATTTAGTTCTTGACTAAATTCATTCAGTGCCAGCTACATCTGTGGGTTGGTAAAAACGCAGTTGAGGTTCCCTGTCTACATGCTTGAACCTGTGAAATGAAAAATTTCATGTCATATTTTTCATGCTAGGCAATGTCCAGCATGAAAACCCTGCTGCACAAAAAGAGCAGGCTGTGATAACAGTGTCTTTGATAGTGCATACTAAACGTGGATGGATTACTGAACATGACATGGATTTTCTGTGCTTTTATAGCACCTTTACAACCTTGTTCACCTGGACTTATCCTACAACAAGCTAACATCATTGGAAGGTGTTCACACAAAACTGGGAAACATCAAAACTCTGAATTTAGCAGGAAATCAGCTGGAAAGGCTGTGTGGTCTTAACAAACTGTACTCATTAGTCAACCTGGATCTGAGCAACAACAAAATAGAACAGGTAACTGCTGATTTTTCACTATTAAATTGTACTTTAGATCACAGGCAATTTTTCTAGTGGATGAAACTGCAAATAGAAGTGTTTCCAGTGTTTTTAATTCTGGTTATCATATGTAATCTATGCATGAAATGCTTAGTCTGTCTGCTCATTTTCATTCAGCCAATTTGTATTCATCCTTTACAAAAAAACTTTCAGATTGATGAAGTAAAAAATATAGGAAGCCTCCCATGCTTAGAGAAGGTGGTCTTATCCAGCAACCCATTGAGCATCATCCCTGATTACCGGACCAAAGTACTTGCTCAGTTTGGGGACAGGGCCTCAGAGGTAAGCCACTGTGCACTTCCTTTGAAACTGGCATGTGAGCAAAATCTTTTTTCAAGCCTGGTGAGGAAAGTCCTGTGAATCTTCTAAAAACCTGACAAATTTTTGGTGTGTGTTGGAGAAGGTTGTTAGAGAATGAGATGGTATTAACATTGACTGTGCTTCTGGATCTAAATGGAACTTTATTGTGCCTTCATTGGGTAGCAGTGTGTTTGTTAATAGTGAAACACAGTTGTGCTAGAAAGGTCTAAAGCTTACCAAGCGCTTCTGAGTTTGCATTTTAAATTCATATTAGAGCTCCAATGTGATGATTGGCTTTGTATAATGGTTAAAAATGCACCTAAGTTTGCATTAAGCAACCATAATTTAATATTACATAAATTCTCTAGCTTAATGCAAGTCAGAGCTGCAATTTAAGTATTTTCAATATTTTTAGATGCTTTAACATGTTTTTCAGGTCTGTTTGGATAACATTGTTACCACAGAAAAGGAACTAGACACCGTGGAAGTGCTAAAAGCTATTCAAAAAGCAAAGGAGGTGAAATACAAACTGAGCAACTCTGATAAAAAGGTGAGTTGGTGCTGGGGGAGGAGTGTGCTGTGTGTAAAAGCAGCTTACAAAAAGACTTCAACAGAGTAGAGCTAAGCAGAATTCATTAAACTTTCCTTAGCATGAAAGTTTTTATTCTTTTTGTGCTTTAATGTGGTATGAACTTTTAAGGTTGCTTCTTTTCCTATTTAGTTTTCAATGTGAGTAGTTATCTGACCTTCATTTTTGTACTGGTTTGGGAGAAAGGAAGTTAGAGGAAAATATGACTTAATGGTGTACACCATGAATATGCAGTTGACCCTAACAGCCATGTTTTACTACTAGTAGAAGTATTGCAGAGGTGTGATTTTACTGCTTGTGTTGCAGAGTGCTTAAATGACTTCCCCAAACTTTTTTCTTTGAGGTTTTTAACAGTGAGAAAGAATTGGACCTCTAAATCCTCTTTGTCTTCTCATGTCTGTGCTATATAGTTGATTAGACTTGTTTTGGTAATAAACTTACTAGCAGAACATGTTCTGTCCCTACAGCGTGTAGAAATTCTGGCTTCATTTGCTGTGGTTTGTGAAAATAGCTGCTTGTTTTGTCAATACAGTGATTAATCAGTGATCAGAATGACTTCTTTAAACAAATTCATAGAGGAATTCCACTTGATGTAAAAACAGACACTTGAGAGGATGTGACCACCTCTCCTTCAAAAAAGCTGGCTCTATCTTTGCTTTTACTGAAATTGAGAAAGCTTATGTAGACTTATTTTAGTTCAGGATCTAATGTGGCCTGTGTACTTTGGTTTTTTCTTTTTCTTTAATTGCTGCATACTTTCTTTATTAGATCAGTGAGGACTCCAGGCTCACTGCTGCCAGCTCCAAATCAAACTGTTCTTCTCTTACTGTTCGTCCTTCCTCTCCCTCTCTGCCTCGTCCTGTCAGCTCCAGCCAAGGTAATCATGTATGTATCGTGCTGCTGGGCTGAGCCTCTTGGTTCTGCTTTTCTAAGCTGCATTGATATACATGAGTATTATGTGTATGGATATAGGGCTTGCTAAGTCAAAGCAGAAAGACCTGGTATTATTGGCTTAAAAAGTGGAGGCTGTATGTATGTGAATTGGACTGACTGAGCTGTTGTTCACTGTAGTGTGAATTAACTAGTGGAATTTTTGGGTACAGGGCTTTTTTAATGCATCATCCTGCAGAAATCACCAGCAGAGGACTATGTATCTGTTCCTAGTTTAGATAGATATCTTGGTGGAAAAGCAGGGCATATATAGACAATGTTTAAAAGTTGCTTCTCTACCTGTTCTTTGTCTGCAAAATGTGAGCTCAAGCAGCATATGTGCCATTATTCCTTTTAGCAAGAGCTGTATTTCTGTCAAACCACAAGGAAGATAGAAAAAGGAGATGAATAAAAGACAGTTCTGGGATTAGCGTTCTTCTGGCTGAGCCTGTGATTTCAGCATATCTGTTGTGCTCTACAGCACCTGCTAACCTTACCTAAAAATTGCTTTTACTGTATGCCATAAATAAGTGTGCCTGTTGCATTAGCAACTTAGAAGAATGATTTATCTTCATCTTTGGCAGGAGTCTGTAAGACTGACTTATTCAGTGAATGTTCATTTATGACTGAGAAGAAGAGATAAAGATACTTTTTATTTCTTCCTTTTGCCTAATAGAAAACTTAAAATGCAGGAGGATATGAATAGTGGGAGAAGACTTTGTAACCATTTGAAAGACCAGAGGTTATATTCTTGGTAATTTTGGGTATAACAGTTTACTCTTCCCTATAAATCAGTGGATTGGTGGATGGGGAAGAGATGCTTGGAAAGCTTCATATTTGAAAAAAGTCCATTGCTGTGATTTCTGTAAAATAAGTAGATTTCTTGGTTCACTCTGCAAGGATTAAATTGTTCTGACAGCCTTTGATCGAGGTATAGGCAACTTAGATACAGATTTCATTGCTATTAGATACTTCATTTGCTATTTCAGATCTCTTTTCATCTGCAGGTGAAATGCCAGATTTTTCCAAAATGAAGTAAATGCTTGCTTTAAAGTATTAAGCGTTTAAGTTACAGGATTGAGACAGCTTGTCTGTATGACAACCTGCAGTTTTATAAAGGACTAGCTGTAAAAATCCTAGCAACCACGGTGACTTTAAAAGCCATTTGTCGATAGTGTTTCTAGTACAGTAAATATTTAGGTGCAAATGAGTCTTGGGAGGAAAAATGAAAATCTAGGTCTTGCTTTTGAAGTACGTTTTATACAGAGTACTGTTTTATACAGAGGTTGGTGTAACATTCAAGGTTTATTTATTGTTGCCCTTCTCCATAATGTTACTTTACTGGTACCTTGGGGGATGGCTTGTATGAATAGTGGGAAAATGAGGAATAGGGCAGGCTATTTCTCAGCTTTAACAATATAAATTGACTACTTGCTACGTATCTAGTTACCAAGGTTTGTTTGCAAAATGCCAATTTTGGGAAATCCAATTTAAAAACTCAAAATATGCTAAGCAATGAGTTTCACTGTTAGGCCTTAAATCATGAACAATGGGATTAATTTCCTGATATGCTATTTCTATGAATTTTCTCTGTAGTTTTTCTAGACACCATCTGTTTCCATAACGTATTATTCAAATGAAATGTCACTGACAAACAGCTTATGGAAAAAGATTAAATATTTATATAGGAAACAGAAACCCAAAAATAATGCTGTCATGTTATGTTTTTCCTGTCAATCTGAGTTTCCTTTTTGCTAACACAGTGTTTTGTTCAAGTAATAAATACCTCTTGTGTTTCCTCTAAGAGATGGTTTGATGTAATCTGCTCAACTTTAACATCAATCCAAAAAGACAGATACAGGAGTTCTTCTGCTCAAGCCAGAAACACATCCACACTGTAATTCTGTTGTTTTATTTGCACATTTATAGAGTTGAGCTGGCTGGCTCAGTGGTAATACTGAATTGTATTACCTGTGAATATCACAGGTAAAAAGTCAAATGTCTGAGAATGTTGCTTTATATTTACTGATGATTTGGCTTTGAACCTTGCAAAAATGTTCAGAATAAGGTGAGATAATTGTCTTGAGTGGCGTTTGGGGGACCGGATCTTCTGAGGCTGGTGGAAGGTTTTGCACAGACTTTTGTTCACTTGAAGCATATAGAAATTTGAGACAATGCTACAGAGTTTACACAAAGTGCTCTGCTGTGTTTTTTCCAGCCTGGCAATGTTTTGGTAAAAAGGTTAGTATTAACAAAGCTGATGAGTTCTGTCAGGAAGAACTCTTGCACCAGGTGCTGAGATTTGAATTGTTAGCTTGAAAAACAAACTTTACCAGTCTTTAATGCAACTTTTAGTGCAGTTAAATTTGCTTCTGTAATTGGACTGAAATTCTGCCTGATATTATTTTATCCTGGATATTATGTGAAGGTATCCTTTAGTTTTAATGGTTTATGATCCAATCTTGATTATATAATTTTAATTCCACTTGTTTGGCAGATAGTATTAGACATTCATTTTGGTTTTATTTCAGTGATTTTAAGAGCTCTTTATATTTTTTTCTAGAAATAATTTGTGAAGAAACAGTCCTAGCCAGCAGTTTTTTGCAGTCCAGTGGTTCGACTCCTACAGACCATACAGTTCCCCACAGATGCTTTGAAATACCAGACTCCAGGTGTAAAAATCAGGTAATTGCCATACTTGTGTTATTTTATGGTATTTTTGAGTGTTTTTGCGAGGTTATTTCTGATGTTAAACTTGTTATCATAGTAATCCATAGCAAAGTTGGGGTTTTGATTCTCAGAGCTGCTGTAATGGAGAAGGTAACCACAAATTTGAGTCAAGTCCATCTTGTAGGTTAAATGCATAATCCAAGTTTACCAGAGTTGCAGTGAATTGCTGTCATGATGTCATGACACTGAGTTGCTTACACAGTATTGGTATCACATCATTTAATATCCACTTAGGTACCAAGTGTAAGACTTACTTGTATCTTACTACATCAAGTTTTTGGAAGATGATTCTCTGGCTAGTAGAGTGGAAGAACCTTTTCCCTGTCAATAGGTAACAATTTGTTGTCTTCAGACTTTTGCAATCTGACAACTTCTGCATTGTGATTTCATTTGTTGTATTGGAAGCACTCTTCATATGTGTGACTTCAAGGAATAAGACAGCAAGCCTTGAGAATCTCTTCCTTTGCTACCAGTGTTGTTGGTCTTTGTCAAATGTCTTTACCTTTTTACTTCACTTTGCATTACTTCAGTAAAAACTGGGTATGCTAAAATGTTTGAGTTGCAGATTGGATCTGTTCTCAAGTCAGTAGCAAAGTTCATTCTGCCTTAATTGAATGCTGTACCTGAAGTAAACAGTGTTTCAGGGTCAAAGGATAGCTGCCTGTGGATACAGCAGTAGGACTTTGTGGTGAGTTGGCTGGCTTTAAAAAGCAGGAGCCATCATTAACTTGACTTTTCAAGTGTGCTGAAGTCTGACAGCTGCTGTAAGTACTTGATAGCTTCCAGATGATTTCTTCTTTTCCTTAGGCACCTGCCTCTCTACTTGATTCAAGCAAAGAGTATGGAAGTGGTCATCATATGTGGTAAGCTAGATACACAAGTTCTGGTTTAAATCCTTGTTAGCTTTTGGGTAATAACAGTGGATGCTGCATTTTTAAACCTGGCCTTTAAGGCAGAACAGTCTCTCTCACTGTATGCTGCCCCTGTTTGGGTTTCTTCAAAATAATTTTCATGGAGTAAAGTGTTCTTAACTGTTGAACCCTGTGATGCAGTTGGTAGTTTAAAAAACAGCAATATTTGTATTGTACAGTCCTTTAATTCATAAAGACATGCTTACTGGGGATGGGAAATGGAAGGTGAACTAAACGTTTTGGGTTTTGCTTTCTATAGAGCTGCATGCTACCAGTTTATGGAATTACACTGATTTAACTGTAGTAACAAGAGTGAACCTCAAAGTTCTGAAAAGCAGCACCATAAATCATAGGTAGCTATGACTGTCTTTAAATTCCAGCTTGACTTACTGTGGCTTCTCTTTTGAAGCTTGGATCACTCAGAGGAAGAACACTGTCCGGTGCCTGACCCCTGCAACACCATCATCTTGCCTTTTAATTGTATGTCATATACTGCCACAAATGAAGATTTTATCCAGCACCTTTCTGCCTTGATAGTGCAGACTGTGCAGAGATCACCCCCTTCCTTTACAGAGAATAAAGGAAGCCCTCCGGGTGATTCTGGAACCACAGACAAAGAAGATGGATATTTTGAAATGGGACTTCATGAAGGAGATGAGACTTTTGAGTTCAACACGAATTCAGACACTCGGTCATCTGACAACGTAGTAGTGGAGCATGTTGACATAGTCAAGATTCTCTGGAGTTTTTCTATTCACATTCATAAAGGACTCAGGCAGTTTGCTTCCTGTTTGGTTTTGACTGATGATATGCTAGCTGTGTTTGAGATCCCTCATCAGGAATTGAGAGGAAATTGCCAGCACATTCCTTCTGCCTTGAAATTAACACTGTGCTTTCCTTATACGGATCTAACAGAATTTGGCTTTCTTCTGCCAGAAATCTGTTTAACACTGAAGCTGAAAAACAGTGACAACTACTTGTTCGTTGTTTCAGACTCCCAGAATCTTCAAGATTTTTATTCCTGTTTACACACACATTGCTCTCAACACTACACACCAGTGTTACCAAGCTCCACATTGTACTGTGGTAAAGCAAACCTCCAAGAGTTTCTGTCTCAGCTTATGGAATTGAATTGCATTTCAGCAGAAGATGTTGAAATAAAAGGTCATTTCCCAACATACCTTGTTTATGGGAATAAAACCAATCTTCAGAAAATCTTGCATCAACCGGAGTCAGCTGCCAATAGCAAAGAATGGTCAAAAAATGTTTTGTGTTCTGCACTTTATTCTTCAGTGTATAAATCTTCTGACCATGGCCCCTGTGTGGTCCATCCATGTTGGATATTTCTAACACCCCAGCACTTGTATATAGTAAAGGTGGATTTTGGTTTACTGCCAGGTAAATGGATAGGCACAGAAGAGCTGGGAAGTGCATTTAAGTTGAATAGGATTCCGTTAGCATCACTTGTGTTGCATCCGACTCATGGTTCCATCCAGCAGAAGGGTTCATTTTTGGATGGGCATGTACTGGAGTTGCTTGTTGGATACAGATTTGTTACAGCAGTGTTTGTTCTACCTCATGAGAAATTTCACTTCCTAAGAATCTACAGTCTTTTAAGGACACTCCTGCAGGATGTTAAGACTATTATTATTTTCAAAACTTCAAGCAAATCAGATGCTGTAAGAAACCATGTTGTGGAGGCAAACAGACATGGTCAGTCAGCAAGGTAACAATGCCCTTAAAAGGTCTGTTGTACAGTGCTGAAGTTAATGTGGTCTAGCCAGTGTGTTTACAGTTGTCATCATAATTGATCTTGGCCTGTAGCACTGATAAAGTACTCTTTCATTCTGCTAATCTATAGTATGTATGAATGGTTATCCCAGTCTGTACCAACATAAAATGTCTTGCAGAAGGAGACTTCCTATTTCATTTGCTTGCAGACTGAGGTCATGGCAGATTGACAGCTATGCTCAGTTTACTTTAAATGATTTTGAAGTAAACTGTTACGTGTAGAAGTTGCCTAATTCCTGAATGAAATATAAAGTATTTTTGTAGGAGAAAAGCTGTGTATTTCCTTAAATTTTGATGATGTGTTTCCTGGATCTCTTCTAGCTTTTGCAAGCCTCATCTGTCGCTGTCATCTTTATATCCATCTGAACTTCTTATGCAGAAGATAACAGAAGATAACCAGATTCCTGTTCACCTTCATGTTTCTGTGTCTCTACAGTATGTGGCTGGGCTGAAAGGCAATGCCCTAGTCGAGTTTTTCCATGGCAATATTGCAGAGGTATTGTGCCTAGCCCAGATGTGTAAGAAGATGCCTTGTGGCCTGTTGGTACTAGACAGTGTTTTAAAAAACTTTCCTGATGAGACTTAAAAGAAATAGTTAGGCTTTACAAAACCTGGAAGCTTTTTGGTCAAAAGGCTGCCTGCTATTCCATTTTTGGCAGATTTTGCCTTCAGGAACCTTGATGCAGAACAGGAGAGTGGGTTATTGTATGTCTTGATATAGTTACTCCAAGAATGTCCCTCTTTTTTTCTTTAAACTGGCAAAAGGAAAGAAAACTGGAGTGGGATTATTTTGTGATGGTATCTGGCTAATTCAATAAGGGCTCTGATTCCTTTGTGTAATATGGGTGCTTGAATATAACACATGCATGACTGTAGGTACTCCAGAAACATGGGCAAATAAACTTAGTTTCTGAGAAAGATTTATAATCTGTATGGGGAACATCAAATTTAAAAGTACAAATGTTGCCTAAAATTCATGTGGCTTTGAGTGATAAATCATTGTGGAACGAGTAGAAAAGTCAGTTGAAATGCTTATTGAGAAATACTTTTTATTCAATTACCATCACTTCCAAATATAAGTAAGCACAAGTTAAGTTGTGCTTCTCTTTTTACACCAGGAGAAGTTGATAAAGCAGGCAGATGACTCATCTGAGAATTCACAATAGGCTCATCAAGCTGGGAAGGGGCCTAATTGGAACAGCAGCTGTAGTGGCAAGCTGTGCTTCTGGGTGTCTCCTAAGGGTCTTTGAACCCAGCCCCTCAATAGCATCTGAAGGCAACAGACTTGTTGAGGCTTGGGTGGAGCTGCTTAGCTGTTGACGAAAATTTCATCTGTAGCATCTGTTCTAGAAAGTTTTGTACACTACATGTCTGTTTTCTAGTTTTCATCAGAAAACAAAGAATAAGTATATCAGAATTATTTTTCTGTTGTGGTCCAAGCACAAGACACTTTCAAGTAGACAGATACTTGACTATAGCATGTTCAGATTCTGAAACTCTTTTTCCAGTAGTCTGAAGTTGCTTCTAGGATGACGAAACTATCCAAAATATCAAAGTATGTACATAACTTATAACATACAGTTTATATCTTAGGTGGAGAATGAAGAGTTGAGACATCTCATGTGGTCTTCAGTTCTGTTTTACAAGACTCCCAATGTGGAAGTGATGGCTTGTGTGCTTCTCTCAACAAAAGCTGTTTACTTTCTCTTGGATGACTCTTTTATTCATGCTGATGAGTGCCAGTCAGGTAAAAAACTATTCTAACCCTTTAGTAAGATGACCAATTTAATCCCTTACTCTGTGTTTGTCTTCAGTTTCAGTACCAGGTTTGGTCAATATTCTTACTTGGCCCTCGTATTTGAGGGAGGGAGTGGCACAGTTGGCTGTGTGTAGAATACTTGCATAAGGCTTTTAGGTTCAAAAACCAGGGTTTTCAGTCATGGCTTCTCAAAATAGGCCTTTCCATGTGCTGTTGTTTCCATGGCTTTCTCAGATTTAATTTTGTAGTCCCTAGCAACACCTAGGCAGCTAAAGACCCTTTCATAACCAAAATGGTCAGTGAAGGATAATGAAGCTCATGGTGTGCATTCAATTAGTGGAAGTGGTTTGTTAATTCACCTGCTGATTTAAATGTGATGTGACATGTACTTCAAGAAATGCTGCTAACAAGATTTATTTGTATTGTTTGCTTGAGAAATTAGTTGCTGTTCCCACTTTCTTCCAAATTTCTTCCTTGGTGTATTATACAGGTGTAAGATTTTAATATAAAAAATTATGCTTATGGAAAGGAAGAATATTTTTTCTTTGGACTCTTTATCATATATCCTTTATCAACAGATTTTTGGAAGAAAGAAGACTCAGATTGTGAAAATAGTTCTTTCCACCTCTCTTGCTGCTTTGTGCTGAAACTTAATGACTTGCAGTCAGTAAATGTTGGCCTGTTCGACCAATACTTCAGAATTACTGGTGAGTACATGTTGTACTTTAAATTTTTCTAGTTCTATTTGGTCTCTTTAGCCTTACCTTAGATGCATTCCTGTCTTTATTAGTGAAGAGTATATTTTATTTTTCTTTGAAGAAATCAAGTTAATGTAACAATGGTGCTGTACCTGTAGCTGATACACTGTCTTGCAACATCTTAATGGGAAATTTAATATCAAAGGATTAATTGGTGCCACAAGTGATCCTAAAAATTCACTTAGTGACACATCAGAAGGGAAACCTAAAGACTTTCTTGTTCTGAGGCTTTGGCTTGCAATAAGGAGTGAAATCAAAGTACTGTCTGTGTTGCAAAATGTGTACTTGATAGATTTATTTATTTATTTATTCTTTGCAAGTGAGGCCTTAAAGTTTACAGAAGGTAATGATGTCAACTTCAAATTTAATGTAAGTAACGTGGGTGAAGTTTCTGGGCTGATGCCCAGAAGCGTGTGAGCCATACACTGCTGTGTTCTAAAACGTCTTCTGATTGCATTGAGTGTTTTGGGGGTGAAATGTCCCTTGTGGAAATTATTTGAAGTGACTTTATATGTAACAAAGAAAACTGAGGGCAGTTTTTTTTCTGCAAGATAAATTGTAATCATAAAAAAAGGTTGAATCCCCACAGCAGTAGTTGAACAGTTAAATTCTAAGTGTACATTATAATTTCTCATTATTTAAAATATTTTCTTTCTGTTTTTTGAGGGATTTGTAAGGATTCTATTTTCCAAAGATGTGAAAGCTTTCAGAATAATGCATATTTTCAGGAGAAATAATACTTTTCTGTTGACAGTTGCATGTTGGTTGAAGAAATGATAATGCCATTTACAGATATGTGAGTGATTTACATTCTGTCTTTTCTTCAGGACATTCTGCAGATCATATAGTCACGTGCCTGACAAGAGACAGTTACAACACTCACACCTTCATACAGCAGCTTATGGCAGTTCTGTCCTTGCTTGCACGCACACCTTCACCTGAACCAGTAGATAAAGACTTCTACTCCGAATTTGGGAGTAAAAACACAGGTAGGTAGTCTTTTCAATATGTCATGAGTTACTTAGGTATCATACTTGGGGCATTATCTAAAGTGTACTGATGACAAACTCTTGAGGGAAATTTATTCATCAGTTGTTTCCCATTTAATACTTTAACAAGACTCTTGACTTTAATTCTTACATGTTCCTTATCTAAACAGAATTGTTACATACAAAGTCTTGCACATATGAAATTAGTGATGGATTCTTGAGTCCAGCAGAAACAGCACTTCCAGTACGGTATTTTAGGGTGTACATTAGTGTAGCTCTACTGCATGTTTCAGCCTAACCTGTAAAGTCATCAAAGAACAGTGAAGGTAACAAAGACTGAAGGTTACTTTTCTTTGTTTGGTCAAATAAAAGAATCCTGTCATCCTGTGGGAATGTGGTGGAAACTAAGCTTTTTTTAAGGCATCAGGTTTAATTTCACTATCAGGTGAAATTGTTTTCTTAGAATTCTGAATCTAGTTGAAGGCATGAAATAAAATGGCATTTTCCTGAAGAATGACAGTTATTGTAACTGTGCTGAGAATCTCTGTAAGCTCAGAAGGTGCAAGGTTTAATGGGAAGGCATCTCTCATTAGACCAGTTTTGTGAAAAAAGCTGGCATGCTTCCTTAAAGCTTTGCTATGTTGTATTTCACCACTTTTAGGGAGTAAGGGACTGTGTCACCTTCTGCCCTTCCAGAATGCATGAAAATCAGAATAATTTTCCTTTTTTGGTTCAGTTTCTGTCTTTCCTCTCTGCTTAAAAGAAGCAGGGATTTTGTTTGTGTTCTGTGATCTAATAATGCTTTCAGTGTTCTCAGAACTGGAGAGTGGGAAGGAGGCAGAGGAGGTCAGATGGTGGGGAGGTGGATCATCTCTGAGAATCCAGCTGTACTTATTTGGATCCTCTTCTGCCAACTCTCTGAACTAGTTGTGTGGCTAGAAATTTGCAGAAAAGTATGTTGGCAATGCAAGAGAAGACTCCAGTAAGGATCTGTAATCCAAATACAATTATTCCAATATTGTATATAAGTAAAACTGTATATGAATAGATCCAAACCTTGAATTCTTCCAGCTGCAGCCAACCATCAAAGGTTAGTTGCAGATGGTAATATATTAAGAAACTATTTTAGAGTGCTAAATATAAAAATGTATGTTTCTTGCAGGAAAAATGGACAATTATGAACTGATTCACTCTAGCAGAGTGAAATTTATTTATCCAAATGAAGAGGAAATTGGGGACCTTGCTTTTCTAGTGGCAGAGAAGATGGATAGTTTGACTAATCTTCAGTCCCTCAACATCCTTCTGTATGTGTTGGCATTTCAAGTAAATCATGTTGAAGGATCTGCCCAAAATGCTAGTTTGCTTCAACCTAAAACACTTATATTAACCAGCTCCGATCTGTTTCTCTTTGATGAAGATTATGTCAGTTACCCACTGCCTGAATTTGCTAAGGAACCGCCAAAGAGAGATAAGTATCAACTTGCAGATGGAAGACGAATCCGGGATTTAGATAGGGTGCTTATGGGTTATCAGACATATCCACAGGCCCTTACGTTTGTGTTTGATGATGTTCAGAATCAGGATCTGATGCAGAATTTAACACTGGATCACTTTGGAGAAACTCATAGTGTCCCAAAGGGAAATCCTAACCAAGAAGGCAGCAGGAGCAGAGAGATCCAGTGGTGCATCTTTATCCCAAGTGCAGAAAGCAGGGAGAAATTAATTTCATTGCTTGCAAGACAATGGGAGATCTTGTGTGGTAGGGAATTGCCTTTGGAACTCACTGGCTAGTTATTGCACAGGTAAATGGTTTTGAGATAAAGCACAGTGTTTAAATAGCACCCGTTAAGTTCTGTATTTTAATAAGGACGTGACCTGGACTCCCTTGCTCCCTAGTGCAGTGAACATTTAATAGTACATAGAAATATTCTGACATGTTAACTGGGACTGAACTTCTTATAAAGTCTATTTTTTATGCAATAGTATATAATAAAAAAAATAATCATGACACATCCTGGGAAACTGTATGGAAAAATTAAGGAGTCAACACTAGATATGCTCTCTAGGGCTGTAAAGGTTTCTGCTATTTTTCTGTATATATCAGTCTTGCTGTTCTATACAAATTCTCATGTGTAAATAAAGGTAAATGCTTGTGTATGTTCAAGTGCAATGTTCTTTGTATGAGAAGTATTTTGGGTATTCTGCTCTAATGCTTATTATTTAATGATCTTACAGTTTTACATACGTTTTTCTTTGAGGCCAAATGTGATTATTTGCTGCCAATCATGAACTTAGGAAAATTTGAGCCAAAAGCAGGTAACAGATTTTCATATGGCATTTTCATTGGAGTTTTTTCCTTATCCAAGGATAAAGAGGAATTACCTGTTTAAAAGGTCCAATTAGTATTGTCTTGAAAGTGGAAATACCCAACATGGGTGTATAAGCATTCTGTCAGCAAATAATGAATTTGTATCTCTGAACACAAAGTCTTTCTTTTGCCTATCTTGTCAATACAAATAAAGTGTAATTTGACAGTTTTCTTTTGGCCTTGTCTTTATCTTGTAAACACAAAATAAATTCAAATAACCATACGGCAGTTCAGCAGCACATGCTGTGTTCCTAGAGTGTATTGTAAAGTATGAAATATGCAGCAAGATGAAAGAAGAAAATAGCTTATTCTACTATAGCAAGTTTTTACTGGTCCAGAAATAGAGCTGAGTCATGGAAACTGAGGATCTGCAGCTTCTAAATACAATTTAAGGAGGTTATATTTCAAGTACTTTTGCTTCTTTGTCAGATATTAGGGCTTTGCTTTCCAAGCTGTCATCCGAGTTGGCAAGTTTCAAGCCTAACTTACGAAGTCTTGTATGTCATCAAAGGACAGTGAAGGTAACAAAGTCTGAAGGTTATTTGTCCTTGCTTGGTCAAATAAAAGCATTCTGTCACAGAGTTATCATGCCCAACAAGTTTAGTCTCCTCTGTGATAGTAAAGTCCTTAGTATTATGAATACTGTGACTTTGAAAAAGACTGTTCTATATCCCCTGGGAATAAGAAGGGAGGAAGCAGGTTTGATACGTATGTGCCAGAGGATGTTGCTTAAAACTGATGCTCCTTAGGAAAACACATGGAAGAAGTTATGATGGAAGAGACTTCTGGAGGTCCAGCAGTCAAACTCCAAAGAGATTACTCAGGGCCTGGTCCAAACAAGTTTTGAATTTTCCCCAAGAAGGGCAAGTCCACAGTGGAGCTGGAAATCTGGTAGTTCTGTGGACTATTTTACATGCTGATGTGGAGCTGGGCTGTGCTCCAGGTGCAAGGAATAGTGCAGTCAGTGCAAAGGCGACAGACACAGGCAGCCAAATTGTACTGCAGGATGCAGTGGAGTTCCCTAAGCAACCAAAGAGGTGAAAAGCGTTACTTGAGTGCTTCTCTGCTCACACTTCTGCAGAGGAAAACTATCCCCTTTCAAGAGTAGACCAAACTGAACTATTCAGGTACTCTCAGGGACTAAGGTAGGCTGTTGGGGTGAAATAAATTTTCCTGTATTTTAGAGGTTGTGTGTTCCCTGAAAACTTAAGGATGCTTACATTCATTTAAGCTTAATCTTCACTAGGTAGAAAAAACCCGAATTTCTAAAATAAAAAAATCTAGGGAAAATATAATTAAAAGCTTAGGTCTTCATTCTTTCTGATGTAAACTTTTTAATCACTTGTAATTCTTGTAGGTAACACTTAGGAGGAGCCTGTGGCAACTTGAATAGTCTGATATGCAAAGCATTTGAAAATTTACCAGATAAGCAGATCACTCACAATGTGGCTTATGGTTTAAGTGAATGCAGAGGGAATCTGTACTGAGTGCTTTGGAACTGCATGGGATTTGAGGCAACATGAATAGATCTGCATGTCTCTTGTACCTAGGGGTTTATACTTCTGGGTAACCTAACCTTGCTTCCATCTTTTTTATAAGGCCTATTCTGGGGGATGACCTGTGCATTAGTCAGACCAGAGTTCTCTTTCCAAGCATCTTTTGTAAAGCCCAACTGGTCAGATTTATTTTAATACATTAATGCATATCATAGAATCTTGTATTAGAATAAGCAAGGATAATCCCCTCCTGTTACACAGTTTGAGCAGCCAAGGTTTCCTTTCAGATCTTACTGCAGCAAGAACACAGCTGGGATTAAACTTGAAATTCTTTGAAGTCCACAGCTGTTTCAAACATTAAATCTGTCCCTTTAGATCAGATTATTAATCCAGGGCAAAGGTACGATTTCCCCTTGAGTTGTTGGTAAGCTCTGATCGCATTTGAAGATGAACAAAATGTTCAGTAATTCATTAGATACGCATGACAGTATTCTTCCAGTTATTCTCCCATTAAGTATCTCAGCTGCAGTGCTACCAGGATTGTGTATTTTCAGGGCATCTTTTTCGGATAAATAATCTCTCACACCCTGGTGTGGGCGATGTGAAGTTTCTGCTCTGACCCCTCAGCTCTGTTTAATGTTGCTCTTTACAAAATAAACCCCAACAAACCCAGACCGAGAAATCCTCCACACATCTGATACCCTCCGTGCTCTTCTGCCCATGTTAAAATCTGCTGGAGCTACAATGATTTGGGTGCGGATTTCTGTTCATTTAAGTGCAATATTAAGGTGAAAGATTCTCCTTACTGTCATTCCTCAGCACGAGCCTGTTGTCTAATTCTGATGCAATCCTTTGTTTCTATGTAAAGGGATTTATTTGAAGAGTTTTCCTTCGCCCTATCTTTCTGAATTAGCCGATGGTTTCAGTTCATAAAGGCTTCTGAGAGCTTTCCACAATCACTTTCTAGAGAAAGTTCTGTGAAACAGATTGGTTTGTAAGTGGTTGCGGTCACACGAGACAGTCTTGATTTCTTCCTTCCTTTTTGCAGGAGCGCTATGGAGCCTGCAGGTGTATTTTTCTTTAGTGATCTTTCATGCAGAAATCTTTTATGGTTTCCAACCCTATTTAACATTAGGACAACATCTGAGTAGCTAAAAGTGCATGTAGGCAAGTGGGGATAGTTGCCTGATAAAGGTATCTGCTGAACCACAGTGTGGCTTTGCAGCTGGTGTAGATGTGTCACCCTTGGAAGATCCCGTCATTATTTACGTTCAGTGACATCTGCTGAAGATCTGGCCAAAAGCTTTAAAACTTCCCTTTTATTACAACTGGAAAATCGCATATGAGTTTCATTGGAAGGAAAGTAAATGGGGTGCTGACCTGACCCGAGCTAAACTGCTTTCTGTGTAAGAAAACATGCTGGTGTGACCTGCGTCCTGCCTGGCCTCTGTTCATTCCTGTGCTGCTCTTACAGCACTCTGATCTGCCTGGCTGTGGAGGGACTGAGTGGTGGTGTATTTGCATCAGCCTCCTGACATGTTCTCCCGTTCTTGTCAGCTTTGATAAGGAGTTTCTTTTTTAACTGAGTTAAAACAAAATGCTGCTGCTTCTCACTTGAATGTACTAAATGTAGCTGGAGAAGCAGCAGTGCAAGGAAAAGCATGAGGTGTGGTTCAGATTGCAGACTTCTGTTTCTTGCTGTCTACCTGATTTTGAAGGGCAGTTAGTAATTTGGAAAGCTAGAAATTGGTGTGGAAAAAAGGGGTATATGAAACTCACTAGACCAAAAATGTGCTAAAGACACTAGCCAAAGCTAGAAAAAAACCCCAACACCTGAATAGGTGCATAAAGAGTAATAGCCGGCGTTGGTAAGGTGGGCACAAAGCCCTTGTGCTTCAGTCTTTAAGAAGGGGTAACAAGAACTCACATCATCTCTAAAATGATGGGATAGTGGAATCCAAACTCCTATCTCTATTATGCCATTCTCAGACAGGCACATTATACACCCTTTCTATCCCTTATAATGGTATGTGAAGGATAAGCAGCATCACCATGGGCAAGCAAAGCACACTGCCTCTTTGATCATGCTGGTGTGAGAGGGTGCTGGGTTTAATAGCTCAGCCTCATCAAAAGACTTTTACTCAGACTTCATATTCAATATGTGTTGGGAGTTTAGTGCCTGACTGTCCCAGAGCAAGGCCAACTGCTTAATAGATGGGAAAGGTACAAAAATAAAACCAAGAGATGGGACATACGTAGCTGGCTTGCACTGCAGGAGCGTGTGTAAAGGAGCTGGCAGTCAATAGCAATGAACAGGCCAGGACTTCCAGCATTTATGTACTGACATTTGTACTGTTGCCCTTCGAGGTTTTGACCTAACAGGATGTGAGCAGCTGTGATAATTTCTTCCTGACTGACATGGCAACGCTGTGCTCAGGCAGCTCTACCTGTCTGCTTGGACCATTGCATGTGTGTGTGTGTGTGTGAGAGAGAGATAAGCGAACTCCTCTTTACTTCCCGTGTGACCCTTCTGCTTTTTTGCTTTGTCAGCGAACTTTAATAAAATTCCTGCACTTTCCAGTTTGCCAAGATGAAAAAAAAAGGCAAAAAAATCAGGATTGTACCCTAGTCTCTTCACCAAGAGCCTCGGGAGTAGGTTCAGTAAGAGTGCTACAGCTGGCCCTCTTCCTACACACAAGCATTTGTCTGTTGAATCCTTTGGTAGTACCTCTTCAGACTCGTAGCCTTCTTACACACTCACAGTTCAGAGCAAAGAGACTTCATGTTCCATCCCAGCTTACTGAGAAGAGTGGAACGAGAGTCCATGTCTCGCTGTGGGTGTAACCAACTGGTGAGCTCCAGCAGCAGCCCTGTGCTCTGTATGGCAAATCCTTCCTCCTGCCTCTAATTTCTGTAAAGCTCCCTTAAACAAAAGGTTTCAATAGCAGGAAGTTGCCGAAGCTTGCCAGGGCTGCATGCATCACAGAGGAGGGCTGGTGACCCAGCGGTTTAACTGCGGTGTCTGACACAGGCATGGAGGCTGGAGGCAGTCGTATCTGTATCCTTTGCCTTTACCCAGGCTACTCTTTTTTCCCCCATGGAACAGGCTGGGTAGTTTTTTGCCAGCAGTTTCTCAGCTCTGAATGTTAATGTGTGCGCAGAAAAACAAAAGCCAGGTCTTAGACAAGTTATTTCAGAGGACCCAGTGAGAACCCTGATTACCCAGGGAACCATCAATGCATAAAGTAAAAACAGCAAGTGAGGCAAAAGTCCTGAGCAGTGCTGCTTGCCAGTGATCTGCTGATGATCTGAGACTGAGACTACAAGGCAAATCATGAGTGTTTTGTAGAAGCAGTCTGTGTCAGGGCCAGAAGCTGAAGATGATGATTCCGAGACCCTCACATGCAGATGTGTGACCTCAACTGCTAAACCAGCTGCCTCCTGTGGAATGGGCAGAGGAGATACTTGGCTGATAAGTCAACCACTGTGCTTTCCAGAACAAGCCCCCGTGCTAAGGCACATTGGCAGACAGCTGACAGCAACTACTGTATGTTTTAAAACTGGATTTGCACAACCCTGTTAAATCAGATATTGGCTAGGATGTGAATGAAAATCCTTCTCCCCTGCCTCCACGGGGCTGTTCGCATGCTCTGTGATTAGATCCTTACAAGTCTTGCCTATAAATTTTCCTTTTGATGAAGGCTTTTCCCCCCCCCAGTTTTCCTGTCTTACATATTCCTATAATTGCTAATGACATAGCAAGTCCCACGGCTTCATTCTTAATGCACTACTGGGTATTTCCTGTGTAAATTCTGGACTGTTTAGAAGGGAAAAGATGTTGAGCTCTCTGTCAGATCTCAGGATCTTTTTCTGTGGGACGTTAGAAGATCTAACTGCTCTGTGCAGATGTCTCTATATGGGCTGGTCTCATGCAGACGGGAGTGAGGGCACTGGGGTTTTTTATTTATTGACAGTTTTGAAGGGTGTTGGACAAAGCAGAGCCACCAAAAAAATCAATCCAAGGCATTTGGTCTCTAAGTCACAAGACTTTTATTGATGCCATCCATGAGAAAGTCTGTCTGTCTGCCTAGGAGGCATCCATCCATTAGACAAGAACAGAAACAGTGCAAGTGGAGCAGTAGGTTTTTCCACCCAGCTTTGCCCCCTGTGCTGTTTCCATGCTGGTGTTGCCATCTTTGGTGACAACGCCACTGCAAGTACACTGGCGTCTTCCCACTGTGCTCTGAGTGTTACCAATGGCTCCTGGCCACCCGTTAATTTGGAGGCCGTTGGTGCTTCACCTTAATGGACAGACTCACATAGATCCAAAGTTGATAAGGGTTTTGGTGTTCCAGGTGCAGCAGTGATCAGTGAAGTGTTTCCATCCCTCAGAGCAGTTCATGAGCAGTGGATGCAACATGCTGGCTCTGCTGCTTGATCAGGAAAGCAGCGTCTGGTGACAGATGATCTGATTTTTCAGTTTATGCTCTGCTGTTGTACAATGGCACTACTCAGTGTTTGCATTTTTAACTTGTATTTTGCTGTTGTACTGCTTGTCTTTGATACATAGTCAGATAAAGAAGCTGGCTGTGAAGCTTTTGACGTTGCTGTGAATCTGATTTAAATCAGATGGGAATGACACGAAGCCGTCCCTCACTTCCCTTCCTAGTTTCCTTGTAATAGGTAATGACAAGCAGCAGTGGAGAGCCTTGGAATCAGCCTTTCTGTGTCCTTTTTCCCCTGTACCATTTTTAGTGTCAACTCTGTTAGAAAATGGTCTGAAGATTCCTTAGAAGATGCCAGGTGCCTTAGGGTAATCTATTTTCACCTTAAAAACTTACTAGCTATCCCTGACAACATAATCCTTATGTCATATACCCAGCTCTTGGGAAACCCACCAAACAGCACTCAGCATCCTTCTAGGCCGCCTGTTATAGATGTGTGTGCCTAAGACTAGCAGTCTCATTCTGTGTAGGTGGCCAGTGTGGCACCGTGACTGTACAGCTTCTATGCTAATTCCCACTCCACAAGAACGTTCTCACTGCCCATCCGTGACTTTACCATCCTGCCAGAGGTGGTCTGAGCGATGTGGACCCTGCCTCATTTCACAGGCACAGGGGGTACCCAGGGGTTTGCAGAGCTGTGTGAGCCCTCTGGCAGTGCCCGTCTGTTGGCAGTGGGAGCCCCAGGGCTGCGGTTGTCCTCTAACAGGACAAGGGGGTTTAGTCGTCAGATTGAGCTGTGGGCTGGTACTTCTCACATGGGTTGCCGTGGATGGTTGTGTGCCTTATCTGCTTCCTGTTAGTGCAGGATATATAACAGTGCTGGCTGTTCATCATGCTGGCTCTCTCTGTAGGATGGAAGAAGAGGTAAAGCACAATTGACGGCACTAGTAAGTACTGCAGTTTTTATGTCCTTCATATGTTAGCATGTGTATGTGTGGTTGCAGGGGGCAAGAAAATATTAATGCTCTCCATTATTTATGTGAAGACAAGAACAGCTTCTTATCCTAGCTTCGTTCAGGCACCTTCATGTGCTATCAATGGCTCAGAAATTAAGCAGGATTTGTCACTAACAGAAATAGTCCTTAGACCGCTCAGTACTGTGGATACTCTCGGTAGTGTAGGGAGACAAAGTCCATCTCAAATCTGTTGATAATCAATTCTTGGTTATTTCTGGTGTTCAAAAGGAGAAAATAAATTGCAGACCATACCTCAGGCTAGTGTGTATTTTTGAAATCAAATTTTAGGGGTTTTCTATTCGAGTGCTATGGAGGTGTTCCTTGGATTCATCAAACTGTCAGCAGAGTGCTTGGAAAATGATGTATTTTGCCATTGCTGCCATAGCACCTGCAAAATGTGATGCTTTTCCTGCTGAGAAACTTAAATATTTTAAATACCAAAGCCTACCCAAAGAGCTTGCTTGATTGATTGATACAATGTGCTTGCATTATTCCTCTGAAGCACAGCATGGCATTTGCATTGTTCATGTATACTTTGGGATAGGCAGTGGTCAGGTCTACCTTCTCTTTGAGGTAGTGTGGACACACTAACATCAATGATAAAAGGAAATTAACTTACCCTTTATGAATTCATGGTATTTAAGCTTGCCCCTTGGATTTGCCTCCAGTTAAGCATACAGTTAACCTTTTTTCATTGCAATTAGTTGAAAACTAAGGATTTCCTTCCTTCTGTTTTGAACTGATATGTAAGAGGAAATCCGTAGATGTTCCTGTTTTGAGTAAACCTTTTACTAAGGAGTTCTGCTTGTGCATTTAAAGTAAGAATAGAAAGAAAGAAAAAGGTGGTGTTAATTCAGACGTAACGCTCCAAGCAGCAGATCCACTTCTGAAGGCTTTGCAGCCACAGAGCACAGGGCGAAAATGCTCTCTCCCTGTTTACTTTTAACCTCTGGTTTTTCTTGGATCTGATTCGTAGTAGGCGGTCTTATCTTACAGAAATTGCAGCCTCTATCGCCACCCCTTCTGTGGAAAGGGTCCTGCCTGTGAAAGCGTGAAAATGCATCCTCCTGGGTTGCTGGTTTTCTTCTTAGCAGCGTGCTTCGCTCCCACAGCTGAGTGCCAGAGCCAGAAGGTGAGTCTGCGAGTCTTTGTCTAAATGTTCATTGAATGATTCCTCGTGTTTAGATGGTTGCATGTTATGAAATCGTCCTCCCCAAAACTTCTTTTTTCACTGGCTTTTAGTTCTGTGTAGGATAACAGCCATAATTAAGCTTCAGGACTGTAAAGTATCTTCTTTGCTTATGTGTAGGTATGTATGTGTGTAGTCCAAACTGAGGAACTACAAATAAGGTTGAAGGGAGCTGCCTGAGTTTTAGATTTGTTTCACACTGAATGCGAAAGTAGCAGTATGAAAGGAATATACTCAGCATCTTTGTCTGTGTGATGGGAGACAGGTCCATAAACTTCCCAGGAGACTTTTATTAAAAACAAATAAATAAATAAAAAATCCCATCAAAGTGATGCTTTGCAACAGGGTAAATATATCTGCTTCAGGTGCGTTTCCCAGCAGCTCCCTGGTGAGCGGTGTGGAATACTTTCCCTTTTGTTTCAGTTTCATTGGTTTTCTTTTGATTCTTACATCTCTGCTCTTGTGTTTAGCAGCAGCATTAGAAGAATGTATGATGCCCTTGTAGATCTGTTCCCTAGGCTCCATGGTGAGGCATCCTGTTTTCTATAGGCTAGAATTCACACTAGTTCCTACTGTACTGTCTTCTGCCACCGCCTTTCTGGTGTCCTGCTGTTGGAAGAATGAACTGGCCTGCAAAGTCAGAAGCTGTGGAAGCATTTGGAAGTCTGGGGACCCAAGCTATGGAAGGGTTGTCTTGTCTCGAAAGACGATGGGCCTTGTGGGGAGTGGAGAGACCTGTGCTAAGGAAGGTGCATGTGAGTCTGAAAGACTTCATTTATAGAAAGCCAGGGCACTCAGAAGATGCTTCTGTCAGAAATTTAGGTGGAAGCTGTTGTATAAACCCCTTAACAAAAGGGCCATAAATAATTAATAAGCATACAAATAAGGTAAGAACCTCATGAGCTTTTAGTTTGTAGGATCATCACATGAAGAAGTGTCTCTGCTGGTGGTTTTCCTTTGTCTGGAAGGGCAGGTTCTGTGCATTCAGAAGCACAGGCTCACATCTTCAACTAGTGGAGGTGCAAATTTATGTCTCTTCACCTTGGGACACTGTATTGATTTCTCAAGCCACTCAGGTGTTTGGCTTGATGTGAAAAAGTTGTATCAGGTCATAAGTACCCACTCACAGAGAAGGGCAGTGTTTTGCATCACATCTGGAGCAGCTTATTTAATCCAGGTGAAATAACTCCCCTTTAGAGTTCGGTTTTTGGGGTTTTTTTCTCCCTAAAAGGTTTCTTCTTTTGGAGAAAGAGAAGAAACATTTGAAAAGTTATAATGGGAGATAAGGAAAAATACGAGTCCAATGAAGCCTTCTTTGATAGTTTCGGATGGCCATTGGATCTGACTGCAGTAGGAGTGCTGACTCCGCAAGAGGCCTCCGTTGGCTTGCAGGAGCCTTGCAGGGGCTACTAAGAGAGAAAGGAGAGACTCTGTGCTAGCTTTTCAGCGATGGTACCGCAGGGCTCTGTTTTGGTGGCTCAGACATGACAGCGGATGGGTTAGCCTGGTTTGGTTTGTGTATGCCTCGTGGCATGGGCTGGGGAGGATGCAGCAGTTGTGAGAACCACGACAGCTCTTCTGCTAGGGGGAAGCCAATCCCAGGCTGTACTGGAGGATGAATGGAGGCAGGGGGGAAATGAGGGAAGTGCTTTCTGCATCCCTGTGCCTCCTGCACAGTGCTCTGCAGCTGAGACAGTAGGAAACACCCAGGGCAACAGCAGATCTTGTGTTATGTGATCTCTGAGCTTGATGGTTCATCCTCATGCTGAAAAGTGCCTTCCTTGGGCAAACGTGAAGGGTTTGTGTGTCCAGAAGACACTGGTCTGTTTAGCTAGCATTACTGAAAACTTCTTGGGGAGGTACATGACTATAATGACTCAAGCATGTGTCTACAGCTCTGTTTTGTAAAGGGCACATGTGCTGGAAACTTGGTGATTCATTAGATAATGAATGTTTCCCAAACCAGCTCCCAGGATTGTTGGAGCCAAACACTGACGTCCAAATGTGTTTTTCTTTCTTCCTTGAGATTTTGCCATGCAGAAGGATTTGTGTTCCAGTTTGGGAGGAAAAGATAAAGAGTGAAAACGAGGGGAATGAAAGTAGCCCTTAAAAAAAACCTCTCCAGCTTATTCTTTTGAGGTGGAGTAAGAGAAACATGAGCACTTGAGAAGGAAGGACATCCATGTCAAAGGGAGAGGAGAGAAGGAAACGCTACAACATTCAGAAGCTAAGATATGTCTCAGCTAAGCACAGAGGGCAATGGCTGCTCACACACATGCATGTGTTTGAGTGCAGGGAGAGAGCACAGTCGAGCCCTGGCAAGACAGAGCTCAGCGTGGACAGAGGCACCCTGGCTCTTAATTTCTCTTAGCTACAGCTAGATGTCTTCTGCTAAGGGCCTCCTCTCATTTTTGATCTGTTTGAGAGCACCAGTCTTTCTTTTCCATTGTGTTGTACCCAAAGTGTGATACAGTGCAGGCTCATAACGTCACCTGCTTACAACAGTGACTTGTTTTCACCCCCTTTCCCTGGCATAGCCACCATGCACCTCACTGACTCTCAGCCCTCCAGGTAGCATTGCTGCATTTCCTCTTGCTGCTTCCTCTCCAGCATCTTCAAACAGATGTACCCAAGGGAGCAGAGCCTCATTTTGTACCATGAGGCTGTGCCCCAGGAGCCACCTCTGACTCAAACTCCTGTCTGCCTTTCATCCTCTCCAAAACTGCAGTATTCAAACAGCTGCATTTATGTTCCTTGCTTCCCTCTTCTGCTTTCTTAAGATGCAAAACTCTCCAGAAAATGACTGCTTCATCAGTTCTGTCACTCAAACAAGAAAGGAAATATCTTTTTTATTTTCCACTCAGCTGTTTTCTTCCTCTTTCCTCCTGCCTGTTGCTGCTGACACAGGAGTATTTCTTTATAAAAAGGGGAAGATCTTACTGGAAAGCTGCCTGAAGATCATGAAGTGTCCCAGGAAAGTAGGGTAGGGGGGATTCCACAATGATCTGCCTTGTCTTAGGGGGCTGCAAGTGGTAAAAGATGCTGAAAGGGAGGAGTGATAGCCCTTCTCTCCCAGTGTCCATCTCCATCTAGAAATGGAGTCACATTGATGAAGGAAAGAGAAGGAAAATGTGAGCATAACAGTGGCTTCCTCCACCAGCATGACAGAGAATACATTGAATAGCCCAGCTGTGTTTGACAGCCAATTCCTGGTGTCTGAAGTACAGATGAAATAGAAGATTGGAGAGTTTTCATTTGGTATTTTGTGCTCTAATGTTTGTGTGCTCTTTTTCATACAGATAGGGTGGCTCAGACGTCTCATACAGGTTTGTGGGGTTAATTCTGACAGTGTTAACATCATAACCCATGGGAAGGCATCAACCTTCCTGTTTCCTCCTTGGGCACCTTCCCATTCCTCTTCCCAAAGCTTTGTCTCAGTGAAGGTTAAGCTGGGACTTGGTGAGACCAGAAAGGCAGGAGGTGAACTGTTCTGTCAGAGCTGAGTGCTTGGCTTCAGCTGGGTCCTCTCAAAGCCCGGCTTTAATCTGAAGACCTAATTTGTCCTTGAATCAGCTGGTTAGATGGGCAACTTCCCTAGCACATCAAGCACTGAAGATCTTTTAAGACAAAGTACTCCAGAGGTAGCACATCGTTTATCCATCCATAGAGACTGTCTTCTCAGTTTTGCTCTATGAAAAAGGGGAAACCTCTGACTGCTCTGTGTGCCAGTGGGGTGGAAATAGAAGGAACAGCAAAGGTGATCTCTGTCCTGCTGCATAAAATGAGTGAAGCTGGTGCTCACGGGGCATGGATAGGTAGCTTTGGTGGATCTCAGATTGGGTTCGAGCTGTTCCTAGTGCAAGGGAATCCTTGCTGTAACAGGTTCTTTGAGGATTCTGCTACTGAAGGCGGTGGAGGTTACTGTACAGTAAGAAAAGCCCCAGATGTGCAGCTAGGAATTAATATCTATGTGAAGGGCAACTACAGACACAGAAATCTCTTTCTGCGTTGGGCAGCATTCTTGTATGGATGGCTCCAGAAGATGGATCCATGAAGATGAGCAAAAGCTCAACAGCTCCAGGCTGAGGGAATGTGGATGTGAGTCAGGAAAACATTCCAGAGGGATGTCTCTGTAGACGTGGGACTGGAGGGTTATCTCTCAGGAGGTTTTCCTGACAGGGTCTGCTGGCTATCATTTGGGAGGGCCTTCCTGAGCTGTTGATAACTGATGGGAAGCCATGGGCTTCCTGCCTTGCCTTGAGGCAAATATATGCATTTAGGCCAAAGTTCAGAGGAAGCAAAGCGAAGATTGCTGATGGGAGTCCAAAACAAGAAGTCCTGAGCCCAGGAGGCTGCTGCATTAAGGCCGTTATTCAGGAGAGGCTCAAAAGACCCCAGATCAAGGCCTCCTCCCAAAATCTTATCTAATGGGTTTATTCTCAGCAAACAAAGTGCCTGCAGAGGCACAGTTGAGGTGAGCTGCATGGGGCTTTCTCCAGGCACCGACCTCTCCAGGCAAGCACAGCTTGTGCCTCCCAGTTTTCTCTGTCATCATCAGTGGCAAGCATTGTCTCTTTTAAAATGAGCAGTGAGTTTTCCGTGCAGTTGCTTCCCTCCAGGGGTTTAGAAATTCAAGGAAATGCTTTTGGGGTAAAATCACGAGCTTTAGTAACAAGTTGGCATTTGATGCTGATGATTATCCGCTCTGAGGCTGTATGTTTTTTGTCGCTCAGGCTATGTTTCATTGGAAGAAGTAGAGTTAATTGTTATGGGGGCTCAGGAAAGCCCTGTGAGGAAACCTAAACCCCTAAAGTTACTCTGCTTGGGTTGGAAGGACTCATGCTGAATTTACCACCAGCCATGTGAATTATCCAAGCGCCCAACCTGGTCATCTTGCCAATGTTTCTGGAGTCCTTTTCATCTAGGATAAAAGCCTGAGAGGCATTCAGGTGTCCAGAGAAGTGTAGAACACCTTTCATTTTAATCCCCACCTCTCCATCCTCGCACACACCTTGAAGACAATTGCCATGGGATTTATCTGTGTGAGCGGCCCCTGGGCTCTGGGTAATAGACTGAACTAATGCATGCGGTTCTTGGGACCCATGGAACACCAGTGAACTGCATCATGTCAATGGCATGGAAAAGAAATGCTACATTGCTTTCTAATTCAGTGTCTTCTGGCAAGGGTTATTAATTTAGGGCATGTCCTCCCATACCACTAGCACATGTTTTTAAAAGAGCAGCTTAAATGAACAGTGCACAGTTAGGATTATTTTTAAAATGGTTAGAATTTTTGCTGTGAAGGCATGAGGGAAAGATAAAATAGCTGTGATCTACCCTGTTGCCTTCCAGCTGAGATCCCAGCAGAGCAGCATGCAACAGCGTGACATGCTGGTTTAGCCCATCTGAGTGTGTGGTGTACCTCCCAGCAGCTGCACTGGTCACTGCCCTCCCCACTGCTATCTAAAGAATGGTGCAATCTTGATAAAGATAGGGAAGGCTGGCAAGGGTAACAATTTAATCTGGGCTTATTTCCATCCTGTTTTCTCTTTTGAAGTTAAAATCCATGCGATGCAATATCAAGACGATGTTTACCTTGAATACGGCGTGTACTGCTTGTGCTGCAGCACCTAAAATGATGTGTCCGAGAGGCTGGTTAAAGATGACCCAAGGATTAGGAGTGAGGGGCTGCAGGTAAGGCCTATTTCCTAACAATGTTAAGGTTTTGGTGCAGCCATGCTCTGTAAGAAGTAGCGTGTATGCCTTCAGGAGAGCATACATGGGTTGTGAGCTCTAAAGACGCAGTAAGTTTTGTTTTCAGATGCATAAAAGTAGATTTATGGCCCTTATTATTGTTGCTCTTGCCTCCTTGTGAATTCCATGGACTTTTTGCCGGGCATAAGGTTCTATATACACAGAAGAAATTACATGATATTTACCTGTAACTTGCCCTGAACAACCTGAGTTTGCTAATCCTGCTGTAAGCACTTAGCAGAGGTCTGTCTAGCACAGAAACCTGTTTCAGACCCAGAATTCCATAGTGTATTATTAGGAAAATAATATAATAGTTCCCCTTGTGTATCCTTCCAGCTTCCACCAATAATCCTCTGAACTTTTTACCTTCCTAATTCACTTTATGACAATTGCTTGTCCATGTGTTCCTTGCTCGTATTCTGTTAAGCTTGGCTGTAATAGGAAAAGGGTGAAGGAAAACTGAATTTACTAGGAAGTTTTTAAAAACTGAAACACTATTGATTATTGTTTGCATATCTATTCAGTAGTGAATGTTAACTTAATATATAGCTCCATTGTCTACTGTTTTCTGTGATTCACTATTCTATCCAAATGCTTTAAAAATAGCCGTGGCAGTTTCGCAGTTTATAGCAGTTTTTGCACAGACACACATAGGAGTCAGATTGCAGCCAAAGCAGCAGTGCTAGTGAGACAATTTCCAAGTTCCTTTTGGGAAGGATGTTGTGCCATAAATAAGATGAAGGGTAAGAATAATGTGAGTGTATGCAGCTTTTCTGGGTGTTATCTGCTCTCATGGTGGTGGTTGGGCAGACCCAAGAATAGTTCTGTGCTGCATACGTGCAGAACAAGAGACACTGCCACCAAAGGCTTACCCTGTGTGTAGAGGTGATGGATGAAGGGTTGAAAAGGAGGTGCTTCTTGGGGGGATTTAAGGGGCTTGCCCAAGATTGAACAGAGGGTCTGTACATTACACAGTTATTAAATCCAAATTTCCAGCATCTCAGCCTGGAACCTTTAGTGCAACAGAAAAGGACAAGTCCTGCAAAGAGATTTTGTTCTTTCGAGGTTATTTTAGGTGTGAAGTTTAATGTTGAGCCACCCTGGAGAGACTAACTTTATCTAGAGCATCCAGCATCCAAAGTTTCTGTCCTGATGCTCAAGGTCCTGTCTCATGTCCAGTCGCTGGCATATTTCTTGGAACCAATCTTTGAGGCTTAAACCAATGAGCATCCTTAGAGAAGACATAACCCAAGTGCAAACTCTTGTGTGCATGTATGGCAGAGAGAATGAGTGTCCTTCCTTCCATTCAGAGTTCAGTGCACTGCAGTGTAATTGCTTAGAAACCCTCCAACAGGCATACGTTGTCTTTGTGTTGTAATTGTGAATCTTGGATTGCTCTTTTTAAGATACACTGTCAAGTTAGGAGAAAATACCCTTTCCCAGCCAGGGTGCCACCACATATGTAAGAAGGAAATTGAGGAGAAAAAGTGCTGCCCAGGATTCTGGGGTACTGAGTGCTATGGTAAGTTTTTCATCTTTTTATGACATTCTCTAGCTATTGAATAAATCTAACAGTTTTAATAGGAGGCATTAAATATGCATTGAGGTGATTTTTTTCCACTGTTCCTTGAACACTCACAAGATCTGTTATCTGTCCGAGAGGTTCAGAATATAATGGGGAAGGAATCTGCTTCAGATGAGTTGAATCCTCCTGCATTTAACACATAACCTCCTTTGGTAGAACTTCCTTTTGTCTCTTCTTTAAAAATAAGCTTTTGGAAAGGGATGTTTTTGTTCCTCTTTAAGAAAGTTTCCAAAGGAAGAGGAAGCCGTTTCTTTCTGGTGTCCTTCTAGTCTGCAGCACGTGTGCCATGTGTGCTCCTGTATAGTCTGGAGTTAGTCACCCATTCAGACACTGAAAATACTTAGCAATTCCAATCCAAGGTGAAAAGAACCATTCCAAAGCTCCCACACCGGTTTATGCCAAGTGAGGAGAATTTGTCTTGTCTCAAAAATCCCAAAGCAAGACTTACTAAGCTAAACACTTCTCATATGATTGACTGATGATGGAAATGACACTCTCCAGTCCTGCACAAAATGGGAGGTTGGTTGAGTGCTTGGGCCTGCTCTCACACAAAGTGCTTTGAATAAACAGAGGGCTTAGTCAGAGGAATCACATGCCCCCAGAATTTGGTGGTACCCCACTTCAAAGGTGCTTTTCTGAGCACCATTCCAGCTCTTCATGGAGGGAGGGAGAGCTGAAAACACTCAATATCTTTGCAAAGCAGCCTCCTGTCTGTCCTCAGCTCCCGAAGAGCCCTCGGATATTTGATACTGCTGCTAGCAGCAGTGGCTCAACCCCAAAACATGCTTCAGTCCCTTTGCTTGAATTTAGTTAGTTATGGCCCACTGGGACTTTTCCTTAGACTTTCAATAAAAGGCTTTTCTTAGCTATCAGCCAAATTGCTGCTTGGTGCCACTTCTGGCCATATTCACCGGCACTGGGCCACTGGTGTTGGATACATAGGCAGGGACTTTGAGGTTGAAGAGGTCATTGCCTTTGCACAACTGGAATGCCTGGAGGAAGGGGAGATAAAAAGGGGGATACAGGTGCTGGTTGTTCAATCTTACCTTATCTGGCCTATCTCTTGCCGGCTAGAGTGTGTGGGTGGCTCTCAAAATCCCTGCAATGGCCATGGGACATGCTTGGATGGTATGCAGCAAAATGGGACCTGCGTCTGCAAGGTCAGTGTATGGTTTATCCTGAGGGTTATGTGCTTTTGTCAGAAGGAGTTGTACGGTATCTGTACGGATGCTTTGGATGAAGGATGCCCTTCTGCCTGGAGGGTCCTTAGCAGCTTCTTTCATTCCAGCATCTGTGTCTGTGGTGTTCCCGGAGGGCTGGTGTGGTCTGCAGTAGCACTAAGACACTGGTGGGGAGGGTATGGAGTTGGGAAGGATCTCTGTGGGGAAATGAAGACAAAATTGCATGGATTTAACCCTCTGAGCAGCTGAAACAATCAGTGCCTGTCTGGGGCTGCAGGAAGCCCTGAGATACTTGGTTCTTAACACACAGCACCTTTTCCAGACTTAGATGATGTATCTCCCAAATTAAGTGGTGCTGCACCTTGGTAGGCAGATTCTCCCTTTCTCAGGAAAAGCAGAAGAGTCCAGAAAGAGTATTTAGGAGCACTGTTGATTTTCTTTTTCCTTTACAGCTTCAGACTTACTACAACAAAAGCATGAAACCAAAATCCCTGTGTGTTTGAATCACACAGAGCCGTGTTTCTAAATTGTTTAGCTTAGTGGATCAGTGTTAGGCTTGAAACGGTCTCTTATGAATTGTAGGTTTTTACAGCTTCTTTAATTAATAGCATTGTGAGCTAAAATCCTACCTCTTGGGCCTTTCTTTGAGAAAGGTTGATTTTGGATTTAACTCAAAGATGCCTTATATCAGTTGAAATACATGCTGAAGGTCCCCAGGCCCAATAAAATCCGTGTCAGAAATCCCACTGGCATTAGTGAATTCCAGACTCCTTTTTCGGAGAGATAACAGAAGCGAGCTGGTACGTCCTTGTATGTTTGTCACATTTTGACACTGTTTCCTCAGTGCCCACCAGAGTTTCACTGGCATTTGCATGCACTCTCTGTGTCAGCTTACACTGTGGTGATCTTTGCCATGGGGATTGACTAATGCTACTGGAGCACTTAACAGATCAGGTTTCTTTACTGTATTGTGTCGGCTGTCATGGAAAATCAGAAATGGGGAGAGACCGCACTATAACAATGTGTGGCATAATGCAGTGATACAGGAACTAACATCTGGGACCTCTGGGGGCCCTTCTAGGACCAATACAGTGGGTTTGCCTGCCAGGATTGTCACGATGAAAATCGCTTTGGCCCAGACTGTCTGTCAGGTAAGAATGAGTAATTCAAGTGAAATCTTCCCGTGAACAACTGAAAGCAAGGAAGGAGGGAGGGGGAAGGTTGACTGAAGAAGGATGCTGGAGGGGAGGGAGGGTGCCAGCTGGCAGCGTTCAGTAGCCCCTCTCCACTGTCCTGCTGGACACATGGTTCTCAGTCTTTCACTCAAAACATTCCATTTTTCCTATAGTAAATCTCCCCTTACCAGAGCTATCTCAGTTTCCTATCTCTTTCTAGCCAGGCGGTTACAGAGGTGTAACAGATCTTGGTAGTTGTGCTCACATGACAACACCAACGCCGGGATGCAGATGTAGCAGGCACTCGTAACACTGCCTCCTTCCACACTGGCTGCAGGAAGAGGAGTGGGAGGTTGAAACACATGCCTGAAAAGCTGGTCTAGATCTTGCTTTCAAGGCTGGTTTTAGAGGGCAGTACTTGGTCTCCTTGAGGCCAGGACATGCAGTCTGCCCTCTGTAAGCTCTGACTGGCATAGACAGCTTTTAAAAGTAGCTACATTTGCTGTGGATTCCTGGCTCTGTGGGTTACTGGGAAATCAGGGTGCTAAGTCTGGGGGCTGGTGGCCAGTGTACGCCTGGAGACCTATCACTGCCTTGTAGCTGAAGGTCAGGTTTGTCTGGACTTCCCTTGCAGTGTGTGACTGTGTGCATGGGGAATGCAACAGCGGCATCAATGGGAATGGAAGCTGCACGTGCTATGGAGGCTACACTGGCCCCAGATGTGACCAAGGTAAATATATTGATAACTGCAGAGGAACTGTTAGCGGTAAACTGTGATATGTGCTTGGGTGCACGTGTCCCAAAAGGAGCTGGGTGGGGGGCAACGAATAGCTTGGGAATGTAGAGGGAAGATGATCTGAGCACTGGAGAGCTACACAGAGGGAAAAGCTGGGGTGGGCTCCCCACTCTGCTGCGATGTACCCCCTCTTCATGCCGCTGTTCTTTCTTGGAAAGCCAGATAGATCCTCTCTTCTCTCCAAGCTTTACAGGACCTGACTACCTAGGCTGCAGTGATTTAGAGCTGTCCATACTGCTTGTATCCCTTGGCCTTTGCATCAGCTTGGGAGTCTCTGGAAACCACATTTGCCTTCATTTCCAGATACGTTGTAAGATGTGTTTTCCAGCAGTGTTCTGCATGCTCAAAAGGAAACCCTCTTTGCTGTGTGATTCCAGAGCTTCCCCTTTGCACAGGCGTGACGTGTGAGGCCAATAGCGAATGCGTGGTAAGGGATGGGACAGCGATGTGTGACTGCAAGCTGGGCTACAGAAGAAGTGGGAGCACTTGCCAAGGTGAGAAACTTCTCTGTGACCATAAATGGTCCCCTGTTGAGAAAAACCTTCCTGTACTGGCATCTCTGGATGAATTTGCTCACTCTAAGTGCAGTGCCTACTTCACTGCAGAGGCTTAAGAACCTGTTTTTCAGGAATGCCTTTAAGATTAATGGCTGAAGTTTTGGCTTTCCTCTCACTTGGTCCTGAAAGCAGGAAATGGATCAGAGTTGCAGGTTTCACCCATGTACTGAATAACTGTTACAATGGGATATTGCTGTCTGCATCAGTTTAAATAATAAGGTGTGTGATTGTGGATTCTTCACAGATTTCAAATGTAAGTGTCTGAATTGGCCTTGTTAACAGAAAATCAGTCAGATGCATGTGGTTAGCCAGCTATGGATAGCTCTATTTTGACTGGCTTTTTGCAGGTTTTGCCAACAAAACTGCGGTTTCATATATCCTCGAATGTCATGGAAATTCACAGATAAACCCAAGCATCCTCTGTCACTCCCAGTTCTGTTACTGAAGTAACATGAAGAATGTGTCATCCAAATTCCTCAGATTAAAACCCATCAAAATGTCTACTTTTTGATTTTTTTCTTATTATCCTGTGAAATTTTAGAAGCTTAATATTATGAATGCCTTATACTCCATTCCTTCCAGGCCTTTTGCATTCTGCTGTGCTGCAGTAAGTGCTGTTTTGAAAACAGAAATTTGATTACTCTCACTTCTTTAATTGCAGCTCAGGATCCTTGTGCTGCTTCTCCATGCTCCCCCTTCGCTGTATGTAAGGTTCTTGGACCACGAAAGTATCAGTGTACCTGCAAAGAGGGATTTCAGGGAGATGGGAAGATTTGCCAGCCCATAAACCCATGTGTTGACAACAATGGAGGCTGCCCAGAGAACTCTACAGTTTGTGTTTACACACGTCCAGGAGAGGTAAGGGCATCTCAGCAATCTCTAAGGGTCTGAAAAAGGGTCAGTGGGCTCTTCAAATGAGCTCACCATTCTGTTGGTCAAGTCTGCTCTCTTCACCTTAGATTCTGCAAAGGGAAACCAGACAGCTCTTTTGTAGGGTAACTTACTGGGTAAAAGATAACGAATGAAGCTCTATAATCATTGTGTTGTCTTCCCTTAGGCAACTTGTATTTGCAGGCCTGGGATGAGTAGGAGAAGTCCTTCATCTGAGTGTGTTGTATTTCCCACCGATTGCCGGCAGTATCTTTGCGACATGACTTCCACATGTGAAATTAATTCCCAGGGGAATCCTAGGTAAGCCAGCTTAAAGCTTGCCATTAAAAATGCTTATTCTGAAGCTGGAATGGAAATTGAGTTTGGATGAGCTGAATTATGAAGAAACTGAGAATGGGCCAGAGTCACCTTTTGAGTAGAGCCTGTTTGTAACAAACTCATTGAAAGTAAAGAGTCAGTCCAAGAAAAGGTGGAGCTTCTCTGAGAGACTGAAGAGGGAAAGAGCAGTCCCAGTTCTTCGACCCTTCCTTCTCCAGTGCTGCTAAAACTGTTGGCTTCCACTTGCTCACTGTGTGCTCCAGGCCAGAACTGAAACACAGCGGCTTCCCCTTGCTGAAGGTCTGCTAGCAAAGTGCAGGACGCGGTGTTCAGCACAGTCCCTGCCTTAGCAGATCTGTTCCCCAGCAGCTGGCACGCAGCCCTCTGAGGCTGGAGTAATGTCAAATTCCTCCCCTGTGTCGCATGGCTTTGCATCCCTGAAACAGAAAGAGCAGAGCCGATGCTTGGACAAAACCCAAACAGGAAAAAACATAGTTATCGGCCAGTGATCTTGGGTAGTCTCTGAGTAATGACTATAAACGCGTGTGAATCAGGACGGAGATTTTCACATGTAGATAACCTTTTCTGGAAAAGTCATTAGCCTGCCTGGGGCCCTCATTAAGTCTAAGACGAGCCGCAGCTAACTGATGCGCTTGAGCTGGCCCTTCTTACTGAATCCGAGGGGTCACACAGGAGCTCCTTGTTAGATTTTCACTTAGCTTGTGGGTTTTAAACATTACCATTACCTCAAACTTTCAGCTGCTCTAATGACTAGTACTGACTGAATATCTAGTTAGAAAGCAGTTGATAAATATATTGTGGCTATCTGCACCCTTAACAATAGAGCAGACAATCCTCATGTTGATTATATCTGAGAAAGCCTCTTTATTTTCTTTGGGTCAGTCCAAATTTTCTTGTGCTCCAGAAGTGTGCATCTTTTCCTGTCAGTTTAGAAGTTACTAAGCTCTTACCTGTTCCCTAAAGGTGGGATTTGTCCTTCAAATGTAGACTCTGACATGTTCTACTCACAGCTGTTGAAAGCATTGTGAAGTGTTTTGTAATGGTTTTTTATGTTTCATTCTTGTCTCTTAGCTGTGTGTGTAAAGAAGGGGAGATTGGAGATGGGAGAAGTTGCTATAAAGATCTCTTGGGTGAGATAAATCAGCAGAATTCAAGAGGAAGGTTTGCTAGGAAATTAAACGTCGCCAGGAAAATGTTTGGTAAACGTCTTTTGAACTTGTTTGGGGAATGGAGCAAACATGAGCATGTCTGAAAAGGCTAAAAGCCTTCCAGTGTAATAGATCTGTTTTGCAGTGTATGAGCATGGGCTACAAATTAAACACATCACACCTCTGAACTCATATAACCAGAGTGTTAATAGAGGAGACTGTTGCAGAGAGCACTGTGGTTGTGTATTAGGTATCTGACAGTTCTGGTGAAGAAGGTGCCTTATCCACAGAAGAAGAAAAGCTTACCTTGGAGCTGTAATTAAACCTGTTTGTATCAAACCACTGCTGTGCCTCCACCTGCAGCATCTGTGTGAAGGCTCAGCAATCTTCAGCTGTCACTGAGTTTTCCAGCAGTGATGCTTGAGGCTGGTGGGCCATGGGTCCTCTACTTAGTAGAACATTTACTGAGCCCTTAAACAGCCTTAATGAGAGGCTATTATAGAGATGAAAAGGCTTTATTCTATGCACCGTGGTAATTTCTGAGTGAGGAAATGTGTTGCAAAGCATAGAAAACTGTTTTAGAACCCATGTACTGCAAGTGTGGGCTGTGATAGCTGCAGAGTTTAATTTTTTGCCTCACTGTGCTCCAAGGAAACAATGAGAACCCTGTAGACCAAAGCATATTTATGTTAGATACCTTCTCCAACTCATCCTCTGCAGTCTTCTCTATCTCCACCAACTTGACAGGCACATAGAGATAGGTCTCAAAGCTCAGCTTAGTATTTGTGAACACTCCTCCCTGTGTGTTGGCTGCTGTGTTGGCAGCACTGATTTTCTGCATGTTTCCCATACTGATTTGTGCAATGGACAACCCCATGAGGATCTCCAGATTCCTAACACCTGTGCAGTGGGACTTACTACCCAATGAGCTTTGTTGATGGGCCACTGATGATTGGGTGAGGACTGGCAGGTGTGGGTTCATAGCAGCTTCTCAGGAAGTATTTAGTCTCAATAAATTCTGATGTGAAGAATTTCTTTATTCAAACCCCAAAATTAATTGTTCCAAAGGAAAGACAGAGGGCACTTGGCCTAAGAAGAAGGTAGTAGGCATGTGGAAAGAAAATTATAACTATTCTGCAAATTCCAGCAGTGGTTTGAAGCGAACCAAAGCCACCACCAATCCTGCAGAAATGGTGTGAGTAGGTGCTTAAAACTAATAGCAACCAAGCTGGGCTCTGATAGCAATACAAAACTCCCTCTGGTTCCTTGTAAACAAGTACTAGTTACTTGCACTGGGCCAAAAATGTGTAGATTGAATTGTGTTAAGAAGAATAATTATTGCTGGAGTTAAACCATATGCTAAGTAACTACTTCACATTGCTGTTCTTTTTGCAGTTTCTGGTTGTTCAGTATTGCTGACTAAATATGGACCTTTCACCGTCTTTGTACCATCCCTGCTTCCCATTCATGATAGAATGGAATTTAATGTAAGTTTTCTTGGTTTTAGTAATTTTTTTCTGCTCTTTCCTGCCTGAGTTCTGCAGCCTGTAAGAACTGATTGATATGAGAGTGGAATTTGGGAATGCAGTATTTATAGAAGCAATCTCTTGGGAAGACTCTTCATTGTCTGGTTAAGTTGCAGTCTCACAGAGGTTGTTACATCCCTCACCTCTATCTCTCTCTTCAGTATTGACAGAGCTTATTTGGTTTTTAATGTCAGGAAGTGCAAGCATTTCTGGCCATTCTTCATGTAAAGCTCAAACCTCCTGTGTGCAACTGTTCTCAAAATCTTAGGTGGCTTTCCACTATTTGAGGTTGGGGTTTTCGAAAGGGCCTGAGATTTGCATCAGTCTTAGATTTTGGCTCTGTGGCTCTAGATGTGGGTAGGATGTCAGCCTCTTGAGAAGAGCTCTTTTTATTAATGGGGACAGCAAGTATGGCAGGACAAGATTTTGGGAATTCTAGGCATCAGCAAGTAGGTCCTGCAGGTCATATAATTATTTTGTTTATCCATTTAAATTAAATGGTGTTGTTTTGCAGTAGTTTTTGCACAGCTAAGCCCACAGCCAGGCTATCCATCATTAGGATGAGAAAGTATAAAAACCATTTTCCCAGGACAAAGCTAAAAATCAACACACGTGAGCTACAGAGGCAGCTCGTGCAGCAGGGGTTTTATTTGCATGCTAATTGTGTTTCAGGTGGCAGCTAGCTTACAGCTAGCACTAGGATATAAGAGGTAAATGCCTTAAAAATAATCTAGACAGACCAACCCTATTTGAACATGACATCTCCAAAGGGTTTAGAAATATCATTCCTTTGCTTGATAGCAAAGCTATGTGTGCAGCAGCAGTGACCTGCATACTCACATAGAGTCAAGTGAGCAACTCCTAAGCAGTAAGCTGTCTCCTACTAGCCTGTTGGACATTAGTTTCCACTAACACAAGTCATGCCCTGTGCCTAGATCATCATGGTAATTTCTGGATTCATAGAGAATACGTCAGGAAAGGCTGCCGAGTTGCATAGTCTACCTGTTCCTACATGAGTCAGTTCCAACTAGATCAATACTGACAAGTGGAAAGCTCAGAAAACAAAGGAAGAAACTAAATGTAAATTCAGTTGCTTAGACCCCCTATATGGTTCATCATAAACAAAGGTTATGTATGGGGAGCTTTAGCAAGTTTTATAATCTGGAGCATGCAAAGATAGCTTCTAAATTGTCCAAGACCAAGAGGTTTCTGTCCAGGGGATTCCTCTAAAGTCACTTCCAGGTTGATCAGTCTCCTTGTATTTGAATGTGTACACAAACAGAAGCAAAAGGTTTGCCACAGTGCTACTCCAGTGAACCAAAATGAAGAGGGAAGCTCAATCTTGTATTGAGCTAGCACAGAAACAAGAATTTCTGTGTTAGCTGGGAGAAAGGTAATGTTATGGCTCTGTCTGTAGATGAGGTTCTTGAAAGGACGTGTCATTTCTTTACTTTGTGCTCTTTATTCCCCATAGGATACCACTGCTGAGCGTTTGTGCAGGATGCATGTTGTTGCTGGTCTGCATTTGATGGAAGACATGGTAAAAACCAAGACTCTGTGGACCTTGTCAGGGCATCAGCTAACATTCAGTAGCCAGGTAAAGGATCTCCTGAACTGAAGCCCTGTTTTCATGTAAGACAGAGTGGAGCTTGAGCATAGTTTCCTCTGTGTGCTTTTTTTAACCAAAAAACCTTTCTCTCATCAGCCTGCCTGCAATCACAACAACAAGCTCCTTTGTGGAGTCCAAAGCAAGTTGATTTAAGACCAGACACACAAGCAACCACTTCTCCCTTCTTGCAGAGAACTAATTAGCCAGAATCTGACTTGTGAATGGTTTTGTCTTGGTCTGTATATGTATTCTGGAGAAGGGAACTTTTCCCTACATCACTGGCAGCTATAATATTCATGTAGCTGATGTGGAAGAGACAGCAAAACTTCTCTTCCAAATGAACGCTTCTCCCTGGAGATTGTGTGCTTAGACACAACCACACGCTGAATATTTTCTTTTCCAGTTTCCCTTTTACCCTCTTTCTATTTTATTTTTCTTAGTTTTCCTAACAAAGATTTGTTCATCATTAAGTTCTGATATGGAAAGTTTTTTTTCCCCTTTTCCAATTGACTCATATTTTCCAGGATCCACTGTTCTTTCTCTATTCTGCACTTTTCCTGAATGCCTGCTCACAGCTGGCCAAGGGAGAGCCGTATGTTTCCTCTCTGAGGATCCAGCCTTGGCCTTGAGGTCTAGGTCGTAATACATGCACCCTGCGTGCATCAAAAGGACAAAGCACTATTTGGAGCCGGGGAATCCGAACTGAGCCTGTCAATGCTTTTTTTACATTTCTTTCCTGTTTGTTTACTCAGAGTCTTTTGATGTGAGAAGTCTGCCCTCCCCTTCCTTTGTTTCAGCCAGAATCCTCAGTGCTGTGAACTGAAGTTCAGGGCAGGGAGGGGTAGTTCAAGGAATGCACATGGTGAAATGAAAAGCATGGGGAAGTTGTGCTTGGCTGAACTTGGGTTATGGCTCCAGCACCAGGCTTAGTTTGTAGGTTATCCTTGGAGCACCCCCATACTCCCAGCTTCAGTGCATACTTGTATTCAGTATAGAAGGACCAGATATATTCCTTATAATTCAGTGAGCCTGACTGGTTTGGCTCCTTGCTGGTATTGTGAGCCAATAAAAGTTGCAGTCAAAGCTGTAGTTCCAGGATTGCCTCCCAGTTCTGTACTTCAGTGCCCAGGAGGCACCGTGCTTCTCTCTTTGTACTTGACAGACTGAGGCAGCAGCTACTTGATAGTGCACCCTTTTGTGATCCAGAGCAGGGATCAAGCATCATTCATATTCAAACTCAATTCTAAAAATGATTGTCCCAGATTAGGTGTTTTTGCTTTATTAGACTTAAAAACATCCCCCAGGATCAAAGTACTGCCCAAACTCGAGTACAAGTGGGATGTTTGTTTTACACAAGGCCACTCCTTAAATTTACCTTTTCCAGAGTAGAAGGATCCTAGAAGGATGCCAGAAAGGGACTCTTCATCAGGGACTGTAGTGATAGGACAAGGGGTGATAGGTTTACGCTTAAACAGGGGAAGTTCAGGTTAGATACAAGGAAGAAGTTCTTTACTATGAGCATGGCAAGGCACTGGAATGGGTTGCCCAAGGAAGTTGTGAATGCTCCATTCCCGTCAGTGTTCAAGGCCAGGTTGGACAGAGCCTTGGGCTGCATGGTCTACTGTGAGGCACCATTCTCATTCTGGTTGTGCCTTCACCTTGCTGACTCACAGGCAGAGAGCACTGAAGGGAACAATGTTTTATGGATCTATTGTGATAAGACAAGTATACAACAAGAAAATAACCTTTTATTATTATCCATGCGTACGTCAAGGCGTTTCGATATCAGGACCTGCCGGGGGAATTGTACAATGTTTTGCGATCAAACCTACCAGCAGCCAATGGCATCATGCATATTGTGAACACCCTAAGGAAAAAACCCAGCGTTGACAACCTCAGAAACCCAGAGGTACACAGACATCCATATTTCTTTTGTTTAATGGGACAGTAGAATGAACACTTATAAAATAACCTGTTCTCACCCTTAAACTTCCAAATCAGTGATGCTTTTTTTAAAGGGAAAAGGCTATTTATTTTGTTTTCAGCTCTTCATCAGGCCCATTAGGTATTATTATGTCAGTATAGCATTAGAAGTATCTAATAGGACTGTATTAGCCAGATAGAGACCTTGCAATGAAGCTTTTACATTGGATGAATAGCGAATTCTACTTTCATGAGGGACCTCTTCAGATGCTTCCTTCCCCTGTGATGTTGGCTTTGCAATAAAGGCTAGTGATCACGTCATTCATTTTTGGAATGAAATCCCTTTGTACCAGTGTTCCTTGGAACACTGTGCCTCTGCATGTTCTACGGGAAGCACTTTCTGCCAAAACCCCATTCAGGTTCCTGCAAATAAAGGTCAGGCAAGTTTCTTCACAAGTTTTGATACGTGAAGGGAGGCTCCTCCTGTTACCTTTGTCTTCATGGGCGACATGGCAAAAAGGAAGGCATCTATTTCCTCTGCGCTTTCAGGAGTATGCACATGTACTTTCTCAGCATTGGTGCTCATTTGCAGGTGGCACAGTGAACTCTTGTCCTCAAAGCACAGGGAGATTTGAGATGAGACAGCAACTCCGCTCCCTGCCAGCCCGGCACTGATTTGCATAGCACTGGGAGTACTGTATCTTTAGTTTTATTGGTAGGAAGCAACTGCCTCTTCATTTAATTTAATGTGAAGATGGGAGTGGGAAAACATAAGGCTGCTCAAGTGCATGGTACCTTGGAGAATCTGGTTTGTTGTGCAGTTGGGGGAGTTTGTGCTTAAGTTACTTTAGGCTCAGTCCGTGTAGATCAACTGGCCAACAGGGGAGGTTTGAAGACTTTGAGGATGATGGTCTTCCATGGATCTTTATATGCAAGTCACAAACTGGCCAAGGGCGTTCCAGTATGTTTTCAGACCTTGCTTCAGTCCTGGCCATTTACCTTGTTATATCTTCTTGCAGAAAACCATTGGTGAGATCCTTGCTTCAATGGAGATCTTCAGTAGATTTGAAACTATACTGGAGGTAAGCAAACTTGTGTCTGCCGCGGGAAGGTGTGGGAATGCTGCTGCTGCTGCAAAGCCTGCTCCTGGTTTTGTGGGGATTTTGAATAACTTTTAAATACACTTCAGTGGTTTAGCTTTTTTTCTGAATGCCTTTTTCCATGTCATGTCTTATTTTGTGTATTTTACATAAGCAAATGTGGTTGTCAAGATCAGCGTTTTCCCGTCCATAAGGCATCTGGCACAGGCAGCAAGCATACATGCCTCTTTCCCATCTGCTTCCCCTTTCCCCCTTCCTCTCTATCCTGGAGAGTTTGTTTTCCAAAGCATGTTCAGTTCCTGACCACTGTCAGGACAAAGAGTGAAGGTTTCATGACTGCTCATGCCAAGCTAGATTGTACCTACCTGGTTTTGGGGTGTAGATCTCTAAATAAAAGCAATCTCCAGGTTACAAACACTTGAGGCTGCTGCCCGGGATTAATTTAGTTAGTATTTTCCCTAGGGACAGACTGATTTTTCTCTTTGCCTCCATCAGAGTTACCTGGGTCTTCTCTAGCATTTCTCACAACAATCTTGGCCTACATGTTTTCAGCTCTGTCACTGTTAGTTGTTTGCAAAATTCACTACTTGCAATCATGATTATAGACTTGAGTCTCCTTTTCTTCAGGAAAAATGATACAGTTTTAGTCTCTGTTTAAAACACACAGGGAGCATTCACCCAGTATTCACTTGTTCGTATTAGCTTCATTCAAACCACTGCCTTCATTGTCCAAGCTATGTTTTTGTAGCGTTTATGCCTCTGTTATATTACATACCTCCCGTTGGTGTCCAGTTGCCTGTTATATACATCTGCCTCTATCAGGTTGCTTAGAGTTTCCTCTCCCTTCCTGATAGACCCCCTCACTAACTCTTGCTAGATCCATGATGAAATATTTTCCTGATTTTGCAGAACTGTGGCCTGCCTTCAATACTGGATGGACCAGGCCCCTTTACTGTATTTGTGCCTAGCAATGAAGGTGTGGATAAGCTGAGAGATGGAAGGCTCATTTATCTTTTCACAGAGGTGAGAGCTCGTAGTACTTTAAGACATCCTGAGCTAACAGTGTTGCACCAGGCTGTGCTGGAATGGCTTGTACAGTGTTATCTGACCATTGCTGAAAGTTGTTCTTCCTGGAGATGGCTAAACCAAGTCTGTTTCCATAAGGCTTTGGATGAAAAGTGAATGCTGATGAAGCCTGCAATAGCCAGACTGTTTTAATCTGATGTTTGGCTTGCCTTCTTCACTGTGGCTTTGGGTAGGGGAAAGTGAAGGAACTTAATTTGCCAAGTGAATTTACTGCTATAGTACATTTGCATTGTAGTCTTTGGTTAAAAGAAAATGTAATTGCCTCCTCTTATTCCTGAGCATTGAAGGGGTATCTAATTCTCATGTTCTCTTCTTTCCTTAGGGCATAAATAAGCTCCAGGAACTTGTGAAACATCATATCTACACTACAGCAGCGGTAAAGCAGAGCGCTCTAATTCTAGATAACTGGGATCCTTTGGGCCAGCATGTTAACAATTGTGTGGTTTGGCATCAGGTTGGCTTGGACTTGCCCTGCAGGAGCAGAGATGCGATTCAAGATCTGATGAGGCAAAATGATTACCATGAAAGTGGTTGCCAAAAGGCACAGCTTGTGCCCTTCATCATGAAACTCTTGAGTTTCCTGGAAGTGATGGTGCTCACTTCCCAAATCACTAAGTTTTTCAGTAGAGTACCTACAGCTTACATTTTTTCTGTCTTTAGAAATAAGCTTATTTATTAAGTCAAGATATGTTCTCTATTATGCTTCTGATTGAGCTTTCATTTTTTATTGAATATGTCCTGGAAAATCCCCTTATTAGTCTGCCCTTATTTGCAGGTGTATTAGTAAGTGACACTGTTAGTGAGATGTGATTTTAGCTGTGCTGGACTGTTACTTTCACAGGGAATGAAAGCCAAGGCTGCTGCCACCAATTGTTTGTGGTTCTCTCTGACCCATTGTTGGTGTTTAAGGTATTTAATGAAATATACATCATAGAACAGTTAGGGTTGGAAAGGACCTTAAGATGATCTAGTTTCAACCCCCCCCCCCCCCACCACCATGGGCAGGGACACCTCACACTAAAAATTAAGTCCCATTTAGAATGTTTTTGAAGGGGTAGAAATCATGGAAGGATTCAGTAAGCTGTACTGAAATAAACTTGCTTTTTCATGGTATTGTTACCTTGTGTTTTTATTTCAGGTGACTGTAGAGAAACTGATAATGATGCCACACATTGTTACTATGGCTAACCAGATAATTACTATCAATATCAGTGCAGATGTAAGTATGAATCAAAACCCCTTTGGGGAAACCCTCCTGTGCTAGGAGGAAGTTTGGATGTGGTTCTGAACAATGTGGTTTCAGCCCATCTCTGCTTCTTCCTCTGCTTAAAAAAGACTTACATAAGGTCACTGAATTCTTATCCAACCTGTGACCACTGAAAGGCTTGACTATTTGTTGACGTGTACCATCTGCATCCTGCACTGGCTTTATGTAGCTGATACAGTCTAAAGGGCTAAAATGAAGGTAAATTGTTTGTGTTTCTGTGTCAGGGAAGAATTCTGATGGATGAATCAGGGATCCCCATAAACATGCGAGACATTGTGGCATCAAATGGTATTATTCATACCTTGGATGGCATCTTCATCCCGCCTTCAATAATTCCCATTTTGCCTCACAGATGCAATGAAGAGCAACATACAGTTGTGACGGTGAGTCAGCTTCTACTCTTCTCGTACTAGTGGTGGCTAGGTTGCTACAGGCCCCTCACTTGCCTGAAGGGACAAAAGCAGGATGTGTAAATTGCATTTAGGAAGTAGGTTCTCTCTAAGAGGTTCCCTGATGTGAACTTAGGCAGTGAACTTATCAGCACTGTTAGTGTTTCTTCTGCTAGCACTAGGTACTGCTTTCCTGGCCAACATTCCTTCTAGGTTGCTGTTCTTTCCTTGACCCATCCTACCTTTGATTCAGAGTATATTTACCTTTTTATAAGGCCTTATATGATCTTCCTCACAGCATAGTTGCTGACTCAGCAGACAATGCTTTATTCCCATTGCCGTCAGCATTTGCGTCCCGTAGTTTGGACAGGAAGCAGTCATTCAATAGCAGGAGCTATAAATGCTGTGCAATATTCTCATCTGAAAAGTTTTGTATACCTTATTTCAGGTGCTTGCTCCCCAGTTTGACCATTGGTAGGTTACTGAGGAAAGAAGATAAGGCTCTGAATAGGCAAGAGGTACCTGATTTGGAGAGATACAGTTAATCCCTAGTAGCCAGAGGGTCCATGTAATTTCTGATGTAGTGAGGACTGCTGTGTGGATGCCCAAGGGGTCTCCCAGCACAGCTGTGTGTGCAGTGGCTGATAGACACACAGAGCACACCCATCTTGCAGTCAGGTGCAAGCATCAGCTTGAGGCAAAGGAGTAGTCTTATTTAAGTGATCAACTCAGCCCATTTCAGAGTGTCGAAACTCCCTCCTACAAGTGTTTCTGATACATGTGAGGATGTTTTTGATATATAATGGGAGCAGTAGCTCTGTAGCATTCTTGGTGTGGGCAGTGGGTTCATTTGAGAAGATGAATTTTCCCTTCATGTTTTCTTAACAGGGCTCTTGTGTGGATTGTGAGGCTCTCAACAGCAGCATTTGCCCACCTGGCAGCAGGGAAATGGTAAGTATTTTGATGATTTTTTTTTTCTGCATGATGATATATAAATGTACTGATAGACATTTTCTAACCCAAACCTCTTTCAAATAGAGAGCAGGGAAGGCAAGCAGTAGAGAGGCTTGTTGTACTCCCCACATATCCACAGCTCCCATCCCAGGCTATCACCCACTAAGTGCTCTCTGCTATTGCTTATTCTGAAGTCTGTCTGCTCAGTCAATGGAGAGTGGTGAGAGCCCGGGGTTAAATGGAACTGGAGACTTGCAGCTTTTAGCACTTCTGTTCTGCCTCAGGCAGAGCTTTCCTGCCAGCTCCTCCAAACTGCTAGGACCCAGCCTGATCACACCAGTGCCATCCAGTACTACCACTGCCCAAATCACAGCCAGAGAACCACAGCAAGCTTTCTGCACTGCAGAGGGGGAGAAGCAATTTGTTCTTGGCCTGTGCTCCCTGCTGTCTCAGAGGTGAGCAGAACTCACTGAAGGAGCTGCAAGGAGGAGGAGGTTGTGTGCTGGTGGTTGAATCATCCCATGCTGAGTTCAGCAGAGCAGCAAGTTCCAGGAAATCCCCATGTTAAGGCCAGCCCCAAGATGGTTTTATTGAAAGGCAGAGAGGTGCTCACCACTGTTAACTGTCGGGTGGCTTCTGAGAGATCTGACTTTGAGGAGAGCTTACTGATATGCTCGCACTGTAAATATCTGAAGTAGAGCTCTGCAAAATCACTGCTCTTTCATATTCCTCTCCTGCAGGAGAGGCAGGTGAAGCCAGAATCATCTGGGGCCTAATTCTGCCTGTGTCTGAACTCTGTGACAAGTCACTAAGCATCGTTCCGATGTGCAGTCCTTACGCCTCTTTGTCACTCTCTGTCTCACCTGCTTCCCCGTCACTCTCACCTCCCCTCTCTTACTCTCATTCTCCCTTAACTGCTACTCTGCTCCACACCCTTCCTCCCTCCTTCCTTTCCTTTCCCTTGTCTTTCCTCCCCTCTTTCTTACCCTCTCTTTCTCACCCTGCCCTTTTCTCTCTCTTGTCTCCTCTCCCTCCCATCCTCTCTCCCTTATTATAGACACTACTATTAGAACGAAAGGGCAGCACCTTGGCTCAACTCAGGAACTGCTGGGAGCAAGAGGAAGTTGCCATGTGCCTTCTTCCATGGTAGGCATGCCATGAGGGTATCTTGTTCTCCTTGGCTGCTCTGTGAACTTCCTCAGCTCAGAGACAGGCATAGTTGCTCCCTGCAGCAAAAAGAGCTAAGAGGAAGGTTACAGTGCTGATGTCTTGTTTTGTTTGTACAGGAACCAACACTTTCCCCAAAGGAATGTGTCTACATCCATGACCCACAAGGCCTGAATGTCCTGAAGAAGGGGTGTGCCAGGTACTGCAATCAAACCGTCATGGTGAGTGTGATGGAAGGCCACATTCCCTTTGAAAGGAGCTCAGCTTTGCTATTCCTGTTCATCAAGAAGAGCTCTGACTCCTTGAGCTGAGAGAGGGCTGGATGGGAGCAAAAGGAAAGCTGTCGCACACAAAGGGCTGTCCCCAGGACCATCAGATGAACTGGCTACCTCCTTTGTCTTTGGCAGACAGAGAACACAGGGCACCAACCTGCTGCAGGTGTTGAAAGCAGCTCAGTTAAACCCCAGTGGAGAAATAGATAAAACAAAGCACACCAGCCATGGCCAGCCAAGCTGGAGGAAGCCGTGAGACAAACGGTGCAGTGTCAGCTGTGGCATGTGGTCCTGGGTTCAGCTCTAACAGTTCTTTTATTCCTTCTTAGTAGCTGGTACAGTGCTGTGTTTTTGACTTTAGCCTGAGAATAGTGCTGAAAACACTATAGGGATGGTTTCAGCTGATCAGATGGCCTGGCACATCAGTCCCACAGGGGTATAAGGCTCTAGTAGATACTGGTGCACAGTGTACCCTGATGCCATCAAGTCATCAAGGAGTGGAGCCCATTTTTATTTCTGGAGTTGACAGAAGGATCCCAAGAGTTGGCTTTAAGAGAGGCTGAAATCAGCCTAGCTGGGTAGGAGTGGCAAAAGCTCCCCATTGTGACTGGTCTGGAGGCTCCATGCATCCTTGGCATAGACTGCCTCAGGAGAGGGTACTTCAAAGACCCAAAAGGGTACCGATGGGCTTTTGGTATTGCTGCTTTGGAGAGTGAGGAAATGGAGCAGCTGTCCACCTTGCCTGGTCTCTCAGAGGATCCTTCTTTGGGGCCTACAAGGATGCTGGGGAGGGACTCTTCTCTAGGGACTGTAGTGACAGGACAAGGGGTAAGGGGTTAAAACTTAAACAGGGGAAGTTTAGATTGGATATAAGGAGGAAATTCTTTCCTGTTAGGGTGGTGAGGCACTGGAATGGGTTGCCCAGGGAGGTTGTGAATGCTCCATCCCTGGCAGTGTTCAAGGCCAGGTTGGACAGAGCCTTGGGTGAGATGGTTTAGTGTGAGGTGTCCCTGCCCATGGCAGGGGGGTTGGAACTGGATGATCTTAAGGTCCTTTCCAACCCGAACTATTCTATGATTCTATGGTTCTGTTGTGGGGTTGCTGAGGGCTGAAGAACAAGTGCCAGTCGCAACCACAACACTGCACTGGTGGCACTATCGCACCAACCGAGGCTCCCTGATTCCCATCCATAAGATGATCCATAGACTGGAGAGTCAGGGAGTGACCAGCAGGACCCACTCACCCTTTAGTGGCTCCAGTGTGAAAGTCTAGCGGAGAGTGGAGTAACAGTACTTATCCTGGCCTGAATGAAGTCACACCACCATTGAGTGCTGCTGTACCGGACATGCTAGACCTTGAGTATGAACTGGAGTCAAAGGCAGCCAAGTGGAATGCCACAGTTGATACTGCCAGTGCATTTTCCTCAACCCCTTTGGCAGCAGAGTGCAGGCCACAGTTTGCCTTTCCTTGGAGGGGCGTCCCATACACTTGGCATCAACTGCCCCAGGGGTGGAAACACAGCCATCTGGAAGGGTGGAAGCCGTCTTCCATGGACTGATCCAGAGTGCACTGGAAGAGGGGCAAGCTCCAGAGCACCTGCAATACATTGATGACATTACGTGTGGGGTGATACAGAGGAAGATGTTTTTGAGAAAGGGAGGAAAATAATCCAAATCCTGCTGAAGGCTGGTTTTGCCATGGAATGGAGTCTTAAACCACAATACACGTTTTCACTGAGAGTGCTCTGGTTTTAGCACTTCTCCCAAAGGAAGCTGAGCACAGGGAAAGTGTTGTAAGCTGTGAAGTGATTGCATCCTGTTTATGAAACATTGTCAGATGGTTTGGGAAGGTCTCTCTTAGCAAGTTTATGGACCTCATGTTTGTCTGCAGCTCCTGAGCTCTCACAGTGCCAACTATATGGAATGATTTGTGAGGATCTCATTATATACTGTTGTTTGTCTTGTGATTTTAATTCCATTGGCCAGTCATGGCAAGGCCTGCAATCCAATACTGCTACATCACTACAAAAGAATGCAGCAAGGATAAAATAGGAGTGAGTGGGCCAGTACCATTAAAGAAATAAAAGCTCATAAAAAACACAGACCCTATATGTTCAAGTCACAGAAAGTGCAGAAAATAGTGATTTATTCTGAGAAGAATCAGCTTTGAGCAGAGAGAGGGGTATTGTTGAAAAGTAATTGTAAATGCAGGAGCTTTTATAAACACAGGTGCCAAATGAGATGGTCCATTTCAGTCCATGGCAGAGAGGACTAGGATTTCAGAGTTATAAGGGTAGGATGACTCCAGGCAATTCTTGTGAAGTCACATCATACCTTACCAATTCTGCTTTTGTTTCAGAAACCTGGATGCTGCAAAGGATTCTTTGGTCCAGACTGCATGCCATGCCCAGGGGGATTTTCCAGTCCATGCTATGGCCGGGGAACTGTATGTATGAAAGACCCTGCTAGGATGCAATGAGCAGTTGAGACGGTGTGGTTAGAGATTATAGCTGTAGATAAGTACAATTTAGCATCTGTGCTCCAGGGCTAAGCCCACAGTGTTAGCAGCAGCAGATCCAGGGAGAATAGCACATGCTCAGTGGGTTTTCTATCTCAAACTCTAATATAAATCATGTCATGGTTGTTGGAGACAGCTCTGGCTATGTGGTATTTTGCATTCCTGCCACCATTCCTCAAAGTCCTGTATTTTACTGCAAGTATGAAAGTGCTTTTGATATCAACACCTTGGCTTTGCCTTGGTTTCCTGAGTTTCAATCACTTTTGTTTCCTTGTCGTTTTCCTTCCAGTGCAGTGATGGCATACAAGGGAATGGCAACTGTCAGTGCTTTGAAGGTTTCAAAGGAATAGCCTGCCACATCTGTTCAAACCCAAACAAACATGGCGAGAACTGTGATGAAGGTTGGTAACGCTGATAAGAGAGACAAGAGGAAAATGTAAGGCAAGGACATAGTGCAGGGTCGTGTATCCTGGGTTCCCTTCTGGCAAGACCAGCATCACAAAATGAGTGTTGGAAGTGCCATCATGGGTGTCTCTTCAAACAACAGTAGAGAAAACATGGCTGATATGACAGTGGTGATGGGGGTCTTGGAAACATCAGCCAAATTTAGGTTTGGGACTTTGCTTTTAGATCTCTCCTGCTAGGAAAGAAAAGAGAGTTGACAATGACCTTGAGTTTGATACCCTAAATGTGATCCTGTCCTTACAGCCTATAAAAAACATGGACCCAGGCAGAGCATCCCTAGCCAAGTTTTGAGGTATGATGGATGCCTCTCAGCAGACGTCTGTCTGTCAAGCACAAACGGGATGACTGTTGTCACAAGAAGTTGTGAAGCAGAGTTGGATATCTGTGAAATGCAGCCACTGTGGTGGGTTCTGGACTTTTTGTAGTTAATGATCTTACTTCTGTGTACTTGACAGATTGTGGCTGTGTCCATGGTGTCTGTGACAACAGGCCTGGCAGCGGTGGTGTGTGTCAGTCCTGGTCCTGTAAGGAAGGCTATACTGGGAAATTCTGTGACAAGACATCCAAGAACTGTGGCCCAAGTGGTCTGTCCCAGTACTGCCACCAGAACGCTGTCTGCAGCCTCAATGACACAGCAAGGTCAGTCTTTTTGGCATGCACGTTCAGGTGTGATTTCATGGTACAGGTACGCAGCAGCTGTGAGGCTGCCAGCTCTCTAATTGTGTATCTATGTCTGCTTACTTGTTTGAGTAATGCAGGCAACCTGCTAGAAATCAAAGGCAGGGTTTTGCTTTCTTGAGAGTCTCAAACTGGCTTTTTGGTTTTTGCTGGCTTTTAGAAGGGCTGCTCTATCTGTGTCCCTTTTGTGCTTATATTTTCAAGGTGCATCTGCATGGATGGGTATGAAGGTGATGGGTTTTCCTGCCAGCCCATTGACTTGTGCAGTCAGCCAGAAAAAGGAGGCTGTTCACAGAATGTAAGTGGGCTTGGACTATCAAAGCATGGAGCAGCAGCTCCTATCAATCAGAGCAGGGATCCAGGACTCCTGGGACTGTTAGAGATTTTGTGTGCTAACTTTCCCTGTCTGTAAGATGAGGTGGAACAAAAGATACCTGGACACAGCCGTCATAAGGATGTCAGTCATTTGAATTGGTGCCAAAATGCAGCACTCTGAGAGTCTGACTGGTTTGCACCAGATACTTTGGCAGGTACAGATTAGCTGTACAGATAATTTGTGGTTTGTACTTCTCCTTCCTCCAAGCTCTTCAGATGTGTGTTATTTTTATTGTTGCTCTGTTCAGGCTGTAACTTAACTGTGAACTCCAAGTTATATTTCTAGTAACCGTCAACACTACATTATTATCCTTAGTAAAAACTGTGGTGCTTTATGATGGTAATGACTGCCAAGTGGTTAGATGTCTCAGTGAGAGGAACACACTTCCATGTGGAAGAAAATAGGATGGCACTGGGTTCAAATTAGGTCTTTCCAGGGAGATATGTCCCCTCCATCATGGATTTCATCCTGCATGTACAGGCAGGTGATTGTTCTCCTCCTCTTTAGGGAGTACCTATGTAATTTATGTAATGGAAGAGCTTTAGAGGACGGTAAGGAATACCCTGGCTGTTCTGAGCCACCCTAGACACAAGTGTCTATCTCTGTGAAAACACAGAATGTTTCCAGAATGACTTTATTATGATATTATCTAGGGCTTTTTTTTGGAGAAGATGCTTCCCCCTCCCAGTGCTGGAGTCAGAGTTGGTCATTCGAAAATTCTCCATAGTCTGATGGAGGTTTGTTGCTGTATTAGCACTGCACTGTCTTCCTTCTTGCTGAGTGTAATCCTTCTCCTCTCTCTTCTCCTGGAGGCCCTGTGCACCAGCACAGGCCCTGGCACTGCCACCTGCCAGTGCACCACGGGCTGGACCGGGGACGGGAAGGCCTGTGTGGCTATAAACAACTGCATGCTGGAGAGCAGAGGCAACTGCCACATCAACGCTGACTGCGTTTATATCGGCCCTGGCCAGGTATGAGCAATGCTAAGCAGTCTGATGGGGGACTTAACCTTTCCTCAGCTGCTCTGAGATGGCCTTAGATTACCAGAGGTATAAATTGGGCTGATGAGCAGCAAAGCCTGTTTGTCTGCTGCCAGAGTCACTGGCTGCAGCTAAAACCATACAGTGTGCTTGCGTGTGGTGAGATGCACTGATGTGTTCGAGGCTGCTGCTCTACTCTGAAACTTCTATGCAGCAAAGGGAGGAGACTATGCTCCATAATATGGCTTGGTGTAAGGCACCAGTTGCTATGTCCCTGTTACTCCCAGATCACAGCATTGTCTCTAGGTGAGGATAAAAGATACTGAAAAGCATCTGAATACTGTGCATGGAGGGAGCTGGTCCAGGAACTGGGCATCCTGAGATAGGAGAGGTGGCTTCTCAGGGTGCTGCTTCTCAAGGTGCTTCTCCTCACTGAGCAAAGGGAGCATTGGACAATGTACTGAGAAAAGGGGCCAAATCTTCAGCAGATTTTAGTGAAGTGATATGTGCAGGTGGTCTCCTAGCTGTCTTGAAAGTTGGGAGCTTTGGGATTAGCCCCTCTTTCTGCCATTCAAAAACCTGTGTCATTTTCTGAAAGGCTGGAAATAAAGATGGAAACCATTATCCTTAAGTCACCCTGCAACAACCAAGCAGTGCAAGGGATCAATGCCTTTGAGTAACCAGGCAGTGTGTGCTGTGATAGAGAGCGATGCTATGGTAAGGAAGTACCTCTGCATTTCCAGGTCTTTAGGGACCAGGAAGAAAATTTGGGAACATAAATTAGGACTGGGTTTTGGTACCTTAGACCTTTTCTGGGTAGCAAATGAGGATGCTCTGATATGTCTCTGAAAGGGAAATGTCTCTTTCTTACAGAGCAAGTGTGTCTGCAAGAGAGGCTATGCTGGCGATGGCCACAACTGCGATGCAATCAACCCATGTCTCATGGACAATGGTGGCTGCCATGACTTGGTGAGTAGCTCAAGAGCTGTCCAAGGCTGGCATGAGAGTGGAGGGTCCTGTGCTCCCTGACAGAGTTTTTGCAGCCATGGCATCAAGAGAGTTGCCAGATTTGGTGTTATGTCCTCTTACTGGCAAGCTGAGGTTTTATAAAGATGGATCCTCTAATTTTTGTGAGTTCACACAACCAAAGCTATCACCCAGGCTTAGCTGCATGAGGTATAAATTCAGTGCCATCAAGAAGGCAACAGGAGAAAGGTGCTTATTTGTGCTTCTCTAGCCAAGGCCATGGAAGGTCAGAATTCAGCTCCTAGGTAGGTGTAACACTGCATGATACGTGTTTGCTCTCTAATTTTTCCTTTCCTTGTATTTGCAGGCTATGTGTGTGCCCCTTGGAGGAGGAGAGAGATCCTGCACTTGCCCTGAAGGCTATGTTGGGGATGGTATGACGTGCTATGGAGACATTCTAAAAGTGAGTAAAAGGCAAATGTCTGAGGTCTTCTTGAGGTTGGAGAGAAATGGCTCTGCTCTCACTTTCCTTTCCTCTGTTACCTGAGTTGACTCCTTCTTCCAGCATTAGCCTGACAGCACAGGTGTGTCCCAGGGCCATGGGGACAGAACTGATGGCAAGGCCATTTATTGCCAGTGAAATTGTTGTCAGTAATTTTGAAGTTGCTTCACCGCAGTCTGTCCTGTGCATTAAGTCACCTTTTCGTTGTCATTCAGAAGGCAGGTCAGAGCTGCTATGCCCATTTTCCGTCATTAGAAATATCAAAGGTCAGTGAGGAGTCAGTCCCTGTCCCTGGTAAACATGAGCAATTGCAGATGACTTAAAAAGAATTTGTTGGTTTGGGAATATATAGTTTTTACTGGCTGAAGTTTGGCTTTCGGGGTGGCTGTCCCAGCCCACAACACATTGTGCAGGGAATGGTTGTGACGTGAGAGGAAAAGTCATTATTGCCCAATTTAGTATTGCAGAGGGCCCCTTTCCCTCACCCTGGGTCTCCCAGACCCACAACCTCAGCGCTCAGCAGGGGTAACCTTTGTGTTGTTTCTATTTGGAAGGAGCTGGCCCGGAATTCCCACTTCGCAGGCTTTTATGGCTGGGTTAAGGTAAGAGCAGCCATGGGATGCTTGCATGGGTAAGTTCTGTAGAAGTGAAGTCTCTATGAACACTGCTGTTAGAGAAAGAGAAGCTCTGTTTATGTTTTTCATTAGAGAGTAACAAAACAACAGCAAAGGACAAATCATTACAGAACAGGCATGTAGAAAAGCTCTGGAGTTTATGAGAGAGTGCGGATTCTTAGTGTTTTGGGGGCTGTTTTTCTAGCACAGGAGGAATCTGGGGCTGTGTTACACTTAATTTTCAAGGTTGTATCATCTGTAACTCCTGGCCACCATAAAATATCACAGAAGGGAAAGAAAAAGGGGTAGCATTATAATAGCTATTTTTCAGAAGAACATGCTTTGAGAAGTTAGACTCTATGTTAGTTCCTTTCTTGTTACAGCTTCCCTGTCTCCAGTGTGGCAATAGCAGAGGCACTCTGCAGATGGCAGCAAGTCTGTGGAAGCGTGCCATGATGTGCAGTATCTAATTGAGCTTTAGTTTACCTGTCCTGCTGCGTACATTGCTTTTGCTAGGAATAATCTTGTTCCTGTCCCACAAACTGATGTTGAGGGTTCAGAAAGGATTTATGATATGATTGAATGGGTTTGAAGATAATTGAAGTACAAAAAGGGCTTAAAACAGGAGGTTTTCCCTTGGCAAATAGATGTCAGCTGTTACAGCTAAGCCATATGTGGCATTCATTGACTGCCAGCGGTGCTTACCTGCCATGCCCAGGAGAGCCTGCTGTGCTGCTGAGCATATGCTGTATTTCTGCATATCCCTTTCATGCAAGATCAGGATGGCTGTTGGTTATATTTTGTGGATTGGATGTGGCAGTGGCATGTCTTATTTGTTCATTTTTGTGCTTTGGACAACAGAAATCTCTCTTCAGCATCCCAGCAGGAACCAATGTCACTGTCCTGGTGCCATCGGAGGCAGCTATCAAAAACTTGAGCAAGACTGAGCAAGAATTCTGGCTGACCCCCTCCATGCTGCCATTTTTAGTCAGGTACAAGGAGACTCCTGCCTTTCCTTTACTATGCCAAACAAAGCCATGAACTGGATTTCTGCTTCTATAAAACCAATAAAGGGTTATCTTGACATAACTATAGAAGCAGGGTTAAATATCTAGCAGGCGAAGAATTTAGTAGGCATTAAAATGTATCAGACCACAGGCAATGGGAAGTGGGTTTATTATTCATTTATTTGCAGAGAGATCTTCCCTGTCATGCAGATGCAGATATCATCAGAACATGTAATTTCTTCCATCATTCTTCCTACATGCTTAACTGCTTCATGTGAGAGACATGAAAATTGGGCAGTATAGTCTTATCTCCCTGTTATTACAAGTAGTGTCCTAATCTTTTCTTTACCTGCCTTTTTTCCCTTCAGATCTCACTTTCTTGAAGGTGTCTTCACTGATGAAAAGCTCAAGAAGTATGACAGGCTGGAATTACCTACCCTCAACCCACAGACCAGATGGCAGATAAACACCAGGAGCGGCGTAAGGGCTTCTCTTACAGAACACACATATACCAATATTGAATTAAACTGTTTAACAGCTGCTGCATCCAGCGGGGAACCTGGATGGGATGCTGATGCCCTGAATCATGGACATCTTCCAAAACTTGTGCCCAGATCAATCATGTGCAACCTTGAATGAACAATATTCTTGTTTTGTACTTGCTTGGCAATTTCTAATCCTTTTGCTTCTCTCTCTGATACCTTTGCAGGTAGTAACAGTCGAGAATGCAAGTATAGTCATCAGTGACATCCCTGCCAGCAACGGCATTATTCATGTCCTCAGTAAGGTATGGTGGTACCTGTGATACTGGGAGATGCTGCAGTTGTAGCAGCAGATTTGTACTGCAGCATCTGTGTTAGGGCCAAGGAGGAACACGTCTGGACACTTAGGAAGAAATAATAATGGCAAAAATATATTTGGTTATCACGGGGTCCTGATGAATGTTTCCTGTGCAACAGTTTAATGTTTAAAATATTTGTCTCTTTTGCCACAGGTTTTGTTGCCACCTTCAGGAGATATCCCACCGAGTCCTCCAGGTCTGCAGGAGCAGCTCGAGACAGTTGCCTCATTCAGCACATTCAAGGAGTTGCTACAGGTAAGCAGCTGAGGTGAGCACTGTTGTCGTCGTCAGAGCGGTCTCTTGAGCAAATACCCACCTTACCCTATACTGGTGGACCAAAATTTGGACTGCCTGGGCAGAAAAGCCGTTTCCTCCTGTTCATGAAGGATCTTGTAGGAAAGCTCTTGGTTTTTTTAGTCAGTACAAGTGTAATTGCTAATGTTACTGTTTGAATGTTTTTTTAGGAATACCAGCTCATTGGAAAAATCGAATCCTCTGAAAAATACACGGTTTTTGTTCCTGGAAATAATTCCATTGAGGAGTACTGCCATGCTGCCAATGTGACACATTTGGTAAGCTCACTGCTTGCTCACAGTTTGAATATGTGTTGTGCTAAGTGCAGGGACGTGTGCACTGTCAGATCGTAAACATGAGTTCAGTGGATTCAAACATTGAGAAGAGAAGCATAACTGATGCTAAAAGCTGGGAGAAATGTGGCAGAGAGGAATGAGAGGGTTTCCTGGGGTGTTGCAACGGGATCTGAAAAGAATATTTGGACTCCAAATGCAAAATTCTGAGTAGATTTGTATGTGGATAGATGGAATAGCATGTTCCCCTGCCTGCCTGTGGTGTATCTGTGGCAATTTTCAATGTATAGCTTCATCCAGTAACAGAGTCGTCAGGTGTGATCAGTCACTTGTGATAGAGAGTTTCAAGGCTCTGTTAGCCATTACAGGTGCTTAGGAACTCTTCTTATGCCACTGAGTTGTAATCTAGGAAATAGAGTCCTAACATTCGTGGGTTTTTTGTGGATTTAGGATAATGAGACGGTGCAGTACCACATTGTACTGGGAGAGAAGCTCTTGCCCACAGACTTGAGAAGTGGAATTCATAAGAACAGCATGTTAGGGCTCTCCTACTGGCTAATGTTTTATCAAAACAACACCCAGGTAAGGAAGGAAGACTGCTCTGCCTTTTGAGGATCTGCCTTGGCCTATCGCTTTCTAAGGCTAATGGCTGGGTACACCCATTTCTGTTCTTCACACCCTACAAGTTCACCTAGTGTGACTGACAGCTGTTCAGCAATCTATGCAAAAGGAGTTGAAGGTTATTGTCTCAGCTTTCTTCTTCTGCTTTACAGAAGTTCGTCAATAATATTCCTTTGGATGGAAGATTTCTTGAGACAAAGAATGGCGTGCTCATTGGGGTTTCACAGGTCCTCCAGATACAGAAGAATCGTTGCACTGTCAATACCACCACCATACAAAAGGTAATGGTGATTACCAAGGAGCTGACTACCACTTCTCAGGGTTTCTCTACCTGTTGACTGATACATAGCACACTTTGTCTCTTCCACATAGATGAGACAGTAGCTTGTGGAGTGACCCCAGATGAACCTTATAAAATGGGGTTTCAAGGAGACTTGGCATCCTCCCAGCCTCAGATTCTGTACTTTTAATGCAGCAGATCTGCGGCTGTTATGCAGATTATATTCACTTCTCTTGCTGGGACTCTCTCACAGCACCAGCCATGGGGCAGGCTGGTGCAGGGACGGCCAGATACTCAGCTGTGGAAGGAGAATCCAACCCAATTCTTGCACAGCATGACCACAGGCTCCCCTAGGAAATGCTTTGGTATGCCTGGGAGCCATGGCCAAAGCCCCGCCTGCATGTATCCTGTGGCTCTTGGCCATCTGAAGATGGCAGGGTCAGACTTAGGTGTGCCTGCCTTATTACAGGTCAGAAAAAAGTATTTGCAGCCTTGTGTGAAGGAACTCCAGGCCTGCAGAAAGCCCTGCTCCAGCTCAGAGCCTCAGGAAAGGTGTACATGTCATCTCTTCTGGTTTGTTTTGTGGTACATTCTCTGGAAAGCAGGAATAAGATGTTGCATACACCACTGTGTGAAGCCCTTGATAGCAACCAGGACCTGAGGGTCATGCATCATGATTTTAGTTCTTCTGGTATTTTGAGCCACAGAGATAAATACGTCTTTGCCTTTGTCCCAGCCAGCAGCCTTGTACAGCACCATTTGTAATTCAAGATTAGTGTCTTGGTGTGACACGGGTAGAGGGCACACGTGTGACTTGTCCTGTTCTCTGTGCCCTAGTCAAGATGCAGCAAGTGTGAGAAGGGGATCAAGTGTCCTTCGGGATCAGTTCTTGTGGTGAGTCTTTGATTTATGTGACATCTCACAGACTGCAGATAGCGTTTTGATGTACTTCTGTTGTTCTATGGATGTCATCTTGGTACCTGAAAAATGTGCCTTTGAGTCTTCTGTGGCTCATTTGGTACCAAGGTTTGTAAGAGAAAGCAGAATCCAAGGGAGGCTTACAGAGGAAAAAGACAAGCATGAGCCATAAGGCTCCTTACAGGGCTGGCACCAGGCTTTGCCTTTTAGAGCATGCAGTGTGGGGAGTTTCTCCACTTAAAAGGGAAGAAGAGATGTCCTTTTTCATCTTTTATAACATTACATCAAATAAAGCCATTTTAGGGGTGCCAATAGCAATTCCCCATCCTGGACCATTGATATGTTCACACAGATGGGCTGGTTGTGCCTGCTGCTTACATGTGAACGATAAACGTTTCCAGACAGGAAGACAACATTTAACCTCTGAGCAGGCTATGAATTGCCTAGCAGCCACATCTGGTTTCTTAGGCTTCATTATGCCAAAGATGTTCTGATTACTTTTTCTCAGTGTCCATACTGACACGTATCCCATGGATTGGGCAGGTAACAGAACAGACACTGTGCTGACCTCACATCTAGAGATGTTTCATTGGTCTCAGCTCTGGATAGTCCAGATTTCTAGGGCTGTTACTGGAAAAGAAAAAGCATTTTTCCTCTGTTAGGCAAGAACAGTGCCATATGCACCAAACCATACAATGTTTCTGCAGTCTTTGTAGTACCTTCTGTCTGTATCTCTGTTCATTATATCTGCAGGAATTACCAGGAAGCAAGAACCTGGCTCGCTGTGAATTGCGCTCTGGGGATGCAGGAATACTTGGCTGCCATTTCACCTGTGCCAAAGTTTCTCTGGTAAGAAAAACATTTGCCTCAGATTCATTTTGACAAAACAAGATGGATATTAGAAATGCAGCCATGGAAATACCTGCTTTGAAGGAGGAACATTCCACCAACACATATTCAAGGCCAGGTTGGACGGGGCCTTAGGTGCTATGGTCTAGTGTGAGGTGTCCCTGCCCATGGCAGGGGGGTTGGAACTGGATGATCTTAAGGTCCTTTCCAACCCGAACTATTCTACGATTCTATGAAGTACATATAACCCAGCAACCAGGCACCGTTCTGTGACCATCTGCACAGGTCAAGAGCACTCATCCTGCCCGATCCTCAAGGCAGAATAGTGTGGTACCCATCTGAAAGCAAAGGCTGCAGCTCCGGCTGGGGGTCTGCCCCATCTACCCTGTCCAATGGCTCCAATGAGAGCTGCTGAATGGAAAGTGACCTTTCTCCTGGAGCAGGGAGAGGCAGCAGACCTGCCTACAAAAGGTGTGTCTAGATGGAAGACATCCCACAGAAGGGCGTCCTGAGTTGCAGGAGGTGGGTTTCATAGCATCAGAGAGGCTAAGAAGGAATTAGATAGCTGGTTCCAAGTGCAGTCTGCAGTGGATCCACAGCCAAGCTGCAGAAAAATCCCCCAACAGCCACACAGAAGTGTTGGGGGGGGGGAATAATGCAGAAGGATGGAAGCTTGCAATGGCAAGCACCTGCAGGAGGAAGAGACTTCCCTTGGTACGTGGCCGTGGGGATGGCTGCCACGCCAGGGTGAGGACCTATGTCCCCAAGAGCTTCACAGCGAGGCTGCCAGGGTCCTGAGGAAACTGGCTGGTGAAGTGGCTAAGCCTCTCTTCATCCTGTTTGAGGAGTCGTGGCAGTCCAGTGAAGCTCCTGCTGACTGGAAAAAGGGAAACATAACCCCATGTTTAAACACAGAAAAAGGGAGGACCCAGGAGCTACAAGCCAGTGCCACCTCTGTGCCCAGCAAGATCATGAAGCAGACCCTCCTGGAAACCTGGGGTGTGCTCAGTTCTTCACCCCCCAACATAAGAAGGACATGGAGCTGTTGAAGGAATTCCAGAGGAGGCTGTGGAGGTATCAGAAGGCTTGTGCACCCCTCCTATGGTGATAGGCTGAAAGAGCTGGGGTTGTTGATCCTGGAGAAGAGAAGGCTCTGGGGAGACTTTAGAGCAGCTTCTAGCGCATAAAGGGGCCCTACAAGCAACGTGGAAAGGGACTTTTTACAAGGATGTGTAGGGACAGGACAATTGGGAATGGCTTTAACCTGAGTTCTAGATAGATAGATTAGATAGTTCAGGTATTTCTCTTCCCTGTGAGGGTGCTGAGGCGCTGGCACAGGGTGCCCAGAGAAGCTGTGGCTGCCCCATCCCTGGCAGTGCTCAAGGCCAGGTTAGACACAGGGGCTTGGAGCAAGCTGCTCTACTGGAAGGTGTCCCTGCCCGTGGCAGGGGTTGGAGCTGGAGGAGCTTTAAGGTCTCTTCAATCCAAACCAGTCTGGGATTCTATGAAATGTCTGCATAGCAATGGTTTGTGCTCTGCTGCTTCGGTATTGTTGCTTTGGGTTTTGTCCTGAAGAGGAAGAGGAGTTGAATGTTTGTAGCCTGGTTTCCAAGGGAAACGAGGCACTAGTGATGGTATTTTGCTTGTGCATGTGCCTTCCCAAATAACTGATGAGTAATTGGAGCTGAACCAGAGGGAGGAGCAGAAGGTCTCACAGCTATTATGGCCCTTTGTGAAAATGTGTGGCTGGGAGAAAACACTTGAAGAGGAAATGGTAAAAGAAAGACTTGTGGGAATTTGAGCTCTTGTAGATACTGAAGCATCTCCCTGGAAGGTTTAGAGGGAGATTGAGAAGGGAGAGAGGAGTTAGACATGCAGTACTTACACGCAGAGCTTCAGTCCGAACTTGTACCTCACTGAACACTTCTGCACTGCTTCTTTAGACAATGTTTCTCTTCATCTGTACTGTCCACCTTCATCCCACCAGGTTTCCCCCTCTGTGGGTAGATGCAGAAAGCAGTGAGAGCACCTGAATCAGGCTGCTAAAATAAATCACCTGGCATGGCCCCTCTTACTGGGGGGACACACTAGGACACAGGCACGAGATAGACTGGATGGGCACAGGACTAAGTGTTTGTGTTACCAAAGCTGGTGTTGCTTAAGGGCAGAGTAGACCTTTATGTAAAGCTCTGCACAACAGAGCACCCTATTTTAGGGCATTCAATCTGTCCTACCTGCACACATCTGGTCCTTTAATGCATTGTCAGAAATTATGGCTATCACATACTGAAAGGAATCAAGTAGCTTCCATGATAAAGCTGTACCTTGTTTGTGCTGCACAAGACTGCTCATACCAATACCAACCTGTTGGCTCTTCAGAGGTCTGTCTGCTGCCCCGGCTACTACGGACACATGTGCGAGATGTGCCCAGGGAAGCCAGGCCAGTGGTGCTCTGGGAACGGAGAATGCCAGGACGGCATCGAGGGCAGCGGAGAGTGCCGATGCCTGGAGGGCTTCCACGGCACTGCCTGTGAAATGTGTGAAGTGGGCCGATACGGAGCTGCCTGCAAATCAGGTGACACTGGTGGCTACTGCAGCTCGTCTCTGTCGCTCCGCTGGGGAGGAGAGGGGAGAAAAGTGGCCATGTCCCAGCTCTTGGGAGGGAGGAAATGTCCCAAGAGCTCTGAGACGGGTCAGCGGCTGGCCAGCCACTGAGAGAGGGACAGTGAGAGTGGGTGCTGTGGACAGCCAGAGGAGTGGCCCCATTTATCATCCCCAAACCAAGGCATGACTGACTGTGCTGTGCCAGTCACCCTGCTGCCACCCAAACTACAGAAAGTAGAGGCGGGTGATCTGTTCCTGGGCTTTTTGTCCTGGTAGCGAGGGAACAAGAGTGTTACTGCTGTGATATTTTCTGTATGGCAGCTTTATGCATAGGATTAGGAAATGAGCAGCAAGAGAAATGGCAGCAAGACTCTGCTTGTGGGACCTGTTGGTTTGACAGTGATGAGTGTTCATATTAACCCTGCAGAATGTGCTTGTGACAATGGCATATGTAACGATGGACTGCAAGGGGATGGGAGCTGCGAGTGTTTCCCAGGGTGGAAGGGCCCTACCTGCCAAGAAAGTACGTGAGTATAGCACTATGGTGTAATACTGCCTTTTTGGCAGAGAAATCTGCATGATCCTTTTCACTTGCCAGGGCAATTCTCTGTTAGCAGAGCAGAGTGACCTGTGATGCAGGTGTACGCTGCATCCCCCAGAAGCTTATCAGACTGCTGGCTCATTTCTGCGCACAAAGCTGCATTTGCGGTGTGACATCCCCAACAGCACATGAGTGAAATTCATATGGAAAAAAGTACATCCCCATCTTCCATCTCCACTGAGATTTGTGGCACCTCTAGAATAGTCCTTTGCCCTGGGAGAGCGAGATAGAAGCTCCCAGCTAGACTGGGCTCATCATGACTCTTGTCACTTGCAAGGCTTAATTTGAAGCCTCCAGAGGGCCCCAGTGTGTCTACTCAGTTGCTGTTTCTGCTCGCAGATCCATTTATTTAGGCCAGCTCAGGCCATGGGCTGCAGTTCTTAATAAACCTGTCATTGTGTGTCAAAGTAGTATGTCGAAGTTGGTTGCTCCTGGGATTCTGATTACAACTGGGGTGAGGAGGAAGCTGAGCTCCTAAATACTTTGGGATGTTAGAGGTTTGTACACAAAGATTGATTCTGGGGTGAAATGTTTTGCGGGCATTTAGAAATGGAAATGAGTGGAGCTGTCCTGTCTAGTGCAAATGTAGAGCATAAAAAAGTTCATCTTTTTGTTTTTAAAGGGGCAAAGCCAAATGGCTCTGTATGTCTGCATTAACGAGGTTTCAGTCCCTGTTTCATTCCTAGCAGTGTGGAGACCATGCAGATAAGGTCAAACTGAACTGTTAGAGAACATTGAATTCACTCCATTGCAAAATGCCAGCATATAAATCCCATGAAGTCCTCCTGCTGCCATGTAGGACAGGAGAGTTAGACTAACTGCTCGTATGTCAGCATCAGTCAGGGCACCACAAGTGTGGCACTGAGGCTGTTTGCAGGGTCCTTTACTCTAGATGGCAGAAATGGTCCCAGCAAGTGCTAAACTGAAAATGCCAAGTGACATTTGTGTTTTCTTTTGCAGGAATCAAGATTGACTTATGCAATAACACTTGCCATGAGATGGCCAAGTAAGTATAGACAGGAAGCTGGGTCATTCTGAGGAAGGCATGTGTGTTTGTATGTGTTTTACACAGAGGTGATTCTGTGTTTAGGCTTCCCAGAGGGCTGGGAGAAGATAAAACTGACATTTAAACCAACGTCTCATTAAAGAGGCATAAATGTCAGTTCCATTCTGGGAACTTTGGTGCTAAGCTGCATCCAATTTCTCCAAGGATTTTGTCTGTCTGAACATCAGTTCTTTCCAAGTTCCTTCTGCATGTGTGGATGGGAGAAGGCAGAGACTGCAAGGCACTCAAGGTCTGACCCTATTCATGGAGTAAATCAACCATTTACAAGACCTTTCTGCCTTGCTTGCCCCCACCAAGGAATTAAATAGGCTAATGGGCTACGATGACTCCCTCTTGCTGCCTTCTCCATCCATTATCTGCTCTCCTATTTTGCGGTACCGAGACCCAGCCATCTCCATTGTACTGTGCAGAAGCACATGGGCATGCTGAAGGTGCACTGTGTGAAGCATGTGCCCGCCAGCTCCCTGTTCAGTGTAACTTGGGTGTTTGGTGAAGAAAAACACAGCGACTTCAGGCATGTTCCTCTTGTGGTTATAGAGGTCTCTAACTTGCATATGCCATACTTGGATAGTGTTTCCCACTGCCTGAGCAAATTAGGAGGTGTTGTCAGTGATTATTTATCTCTTTCTTGTTTCAGCTGCCTCAATAGTTCTGCGGATTCCTCACCTATGTGTTTCTGCACTGCTGGATACACAGGGAACGGGACCCATTGCACAGGTATGTCCAGCAAGTGCGGGCAAGATGCAGGGCTTGCACACATGGGTTGAAGCTACACAAAGACAAGGGTTTTGTTTGTGAAATAAAAGGCATGATGCTGCCAGGGGAAAGATCATTCAAAGCCCTTTCCTGTCAGCCATCCACCATGAACTCTGCCATGCTTTGGCTGCAAAGTTTTCCAGTCCAGAGCTTTACACAGGATGCTGTTGGTGTTGCTAGAACCTGTGAGAGAGGGATAAAAAGGCAGGCAAGTGTAACAGGGCAGTCCTTATTGTTTGTGGAAAGAGATGCACATGAATGGGTTGTATTAGTTCTGATCTCACAGCAGTAGTGGCAAAGATGTAACAGTTTTGGCCATGAATCTCTGGAATATTGATACTCTGATTCTCTAGGATTCTGTGCTCCTCCTGTTTGTTGTCAGATGATGTGATTTGTGTTAAGATGGATCCTTCTGGCACAGTTCATCTTTCCTAGATGCTCTGAGCTGACTCTGCTGCTCTTGTTCGTGGTTACAGAAATAGATCCATGCACTATCAATCATGGTGGCTGCTCCATACACGCTGTGTGTACTAAAGTGTCTCCAGGAGAGAGGACCTGTGTTTGTAAGGAAGGCTATGCTGGAGATGGGACGCTCTGCATGGGTGAGTGCTCAGGGCATGTTTTGATAATAGCAATGAGGCATCATCCATGCAAAAGGGGCACTTCAGACTAAGAGTGTTAAAGTGCTGAGTAACTCAATTCTCTTTTCAGTTTCTTCAAGCAGGGTTTATTTCAAAGCAATTAATTGCTGGCTGGTCTTGATTCAACTGTCTTTCTGCTTTTTATGGAGGTGTATGCACACGTCCATGTACGTGTGTACATACATACATGTGTACAGCATACTCCCAAGCCATGATTAGTGGCCATCACTGCACCAGCACAGTGCCACACAAAACTGCACAAAGAGCCCGTGGTGCCTCGGGCATCTGCCTTGCTGGATCGCCTCAGATCAGTGTTTTCATCTCAAACCAAGAGAGCCCTGAGAGTTTTCTTGCCCTGTTGCGTGTCATGGAGATGTCCAGAGACAGAGGTGGACAACAGTCTCCCACAGTGATGCTGTGAGATGAAGATGGAGCCATGAGAGAGTCCAGTCCTCTCATATCCTTTAAAGCACACCCAGGCAGGTGTGGGATATTTTGTGGGCAGATGCCACAACCCGGAGGCCCACGTGTTGCAGGGGTAGAACTTGCAGTTGTGCCCTATTTGCTATCACAAGTCACTTTTCCACTGGAGTATTCCTAAGCTAGGAAGGTACTCCCTGTTGCTTTCCCAATACCTCTTTGGATCCCCAATTCCCAGGTGCTTTGAGCAGCCCTCAGCAATAACGTGACTTTATTGTTTTGCTGCAGAAATCGATCTCTGTCTTGAAAGCAATGGGGGCTGCCACACCAACGCAGAATGCATTAAAACAGGCCCAAGGAAGGTGAGTATGTAAGATGACTGTCAGGGCAGCATCATAATGGAAGTTGTCACAGCTGGGTAATTCTAGAGGCAGTCCTTTCCACTGCAATGCACTGCCTTGTGCTTATTACCTTCCACATAGAAAAGATACCTGGGATGGGCGTGAAAAGATTGCTGTATCCTTGAAAGCAGATGCTTTCTGTTGGCCAGAGGCTGGAGGCGGTCTCAGGTTCTATTTGCTGTTGACATGAGCATGGTTGTTATGACTGTAGCAATGGGTGCTATACCACATGCTTTCCATCCAGCCCAGCGCTGTGTGTTTTCTTTGTTGGGTCCAAGTTTCAGACTGAGAATCTGTTCTCCCTCCAGGTTGCCTGCAACTGTCTTCCCGGTTACAGTGGGGATGGTGTGAGCCAGTGCAACCCCATCAACTTGTGTGAGCAGGTATGCCTGCATTTTGCTCTTGGCAGAGGTGAAGGCCACAGCCTTGAATTGTTACTTTCTTCTAGCAGTTAACAACAAGAGCTTGTTTAGAGCTGGCTATCTTGCCTTTTCACATACCAAAGGGATTTCCTAGTCTATTTGGTTTCCATTGCCTCTCACAATACCTGCAATTACGTTGGCCACCTGACACTCCATCTTTTGGGAGAAGCAGTGTGGAAACTGTGACAGAGGGTTGGAGACATGCAGATTTGTTTCTCTGAATCCATTTGGTGTAGGACACTCAGAAGCTTAAAATTTATGCTCATGGCATCACTACGATGTCAAAATGTCTCTTTGAATCATGGGGTTTGTCATCACTCTGGGTTGTAAACTAAGGTGCAGAAGTTCGTTTCATGGGAGGATTGGTGCTGAAAACCCCTTGAGGATTTTGGTGAGGTTTATTCTAAGGCACTGAAGAGGTGGGAGGAATGGTTTCCTTTGCACTGGGCTGGATGCAGTTAGCAGCTCCTGCATGCAAGTGGCTGTTCAAACAGCGATGATGCCCCTCCATGGTAGCCTTTTGCTTTGCTTGCTAGAACAACGGAGGCTGCAGTCCATTTGGGGTCTGCAAATACACGGGCCCTGGCACCCGAAACTGCTCCTGCTCTTGGCTCACTATTGGAGACGGCTTCACCTGCCGTGGCAAAATGTACCAGGTGAGAAGCACGCATAGCATCTTGTCTGTGCTGCCCCCCTGCCCTGCAGCAAACTGCTCCCTCCCCTCCGAGTGTAAGCTGCAGGCGAACAGATCTGTCGTGTCATATTCATGTGTGTGGTGGAGGAGGGGAGAGTGGGGCTTTGAGGCAAGCTGTCCATAAATCATAGGAGTATTTGGGGTGCCAGCTGTGGGAGAGAATCACGGTAAAGTGACTTTGCTCCAAAGGGAGTCATGACACGAGCACTGCTGCTCTGCCATCACCACTTGGCCAGACCTCCGGGGTGCTCTTTTCTTAATGCTACAAGAAAATGGACATTTATTTTATTCCTCAAGGAACCCTCTTCTCCCAGGCTGTGGGATCAGGGCAGGGTCCCTGTGGCCATGCCAGACCTTGGGATCCAGTCTGGAGGGCAGAGTCTCCAGCCCTGTTGCAAATAAAACAGCTGTCCTTGGGCAAACTGGTGACCTTTTCTGATAATGACAAATAAAGCTGCCATCCCCACAGCAGAGCCGGGGGGAAAGATATGGACTCAGTTCTGTGCTCCTGCTTTTACTGAAAGCTGGTGTGGTGAGGAGAGGGAATTTGCCCTGCCAAGCCTATGTCTGCCACAGGGAGGGTAAAGCAGAGATGTTGGGAAGCACTGGAGGTGTCCCATGAGCACAGGGTCAGTTAAACCCATGAGACAGCTGCTACAGAAGCAGCCAACTTTCATGTCTCTCTCCACTCCATCCTGCAGCACCGGCAATGTGAATGGTGAGGCAGAAGTCACTGTCTGCTTTTTAACACCCATGTCATCCATGCCCAGCACACTGGCAAGAGAGGGAGGGAAAGATCACTGTGTTCTGTCAGCAGAGCTAGTGTCTCACTGGGGTGGGAGAGTGACCTGGACGGAGGGGGCAGGTCACCGCACTGCCTGGTGAGGAGCAAGAAGGGACTCTGCTAACACCGCCTGTTTCTCTTTGTTTAAGGAGCTTGGAAGGATTGAAGATGCATCCGTGTTCTTTAAGATGATACTGGTTGGTGATAAACACCTTTGGTTTTGTCTCTGTGTACTAAATCACACTTAGGGTTTTCCGCAAAGGGTCTTGCTAACTGGAGCTGTATTTTCTGTTTTCCTTCCTGTGAATGCTGGTCTGCCACAGGCAGAAAACATCAAGGAGCTCAGTGGGGCAGGGCCTTTCACAGTCTTCGTCCCACGGACTGATTTCATAGGAAACAGCACTACAGTAAGTATCTTCCCATCCCAAGCACTGTAAACCAGTTTTTTAACCAACAGCTTTTTGACATCACAAGTCCTATTGCGCAGCTTCACATTACTAGTCCCAATTTTTTCCTCATGGGCCCCGATACACCCAGTAAAGGAGTAATTCCCAGTTCCCAGGCATCACTTCCTCAAGCCAGTGTGTTCGTCTGACCTCCATCAGGGGACCTGAATGCTGGTTTTGTCAAGCTGGTTGAAATGTCCCAAAGCTTCTGTATGATTTTGTGCATTCACCGTGTTTTGGGGCGACTGGCTTTCCTGCAGGGATGGGTCACAGGGAGCTTGGGCAATTCAGACTCCCTCACTGGGTCTGGGGTATCCCCTGCAAGGCAGAGTGTCTCTGGTGTGATCTCACCCTCGTTTCCTCTCTATAGTTTGAGGAGTGGAGGACCAGAGGTCTCCTTCGGGACCTGCTTCGCTACCACATAGTGGGTTGCCGGAAATTGCTGTCCAGTGACCTGGAAGCACAGGACTCTCTTACATCTTTATCTGGCCACAGAATGAAGATCACAGTGAAAGAGGTAATTCCCTCTCCTGGCCCATTTGCCAGGGTGTCACTTTTGCTGTCATTTGAAGGCCACTGTGGTTGTGGCAGGTGACTTGCCTGTGGCCCACAGGCAGCTCACAGGGCAGCGCCATGGGTATGGATACCTCATTGCATCCCTTCTCTCTCAGAATAGCATCTATCTCAATGAGGAAGCCAAAGTAGTTGTGAGTGACATCGTTGGCATGAACGGGGTCATTCATTTCATCGACAAGATCCTCATTCCAAGTGACCTGGTGGGCCGTAACGTTTCCTCTAAGACCTCACGGGTAAGGCTGAAGCAGTGACTGTGTTATAGCTGCTGTGGTGAGGACGGGGTTAGGGTCTTTGTCCCAACAGCTCTGGTAGTCCCTGATAAGCCCTCAGCCCAAGGCCACATCGGGTGCTCTTCCTCCCTGTTCCTAGCTCTGTGGGGTTTGCCTGAGGGCACAGATTTGGCTTGTGAAGGTGACAGCATTTGTGGCATAGGCATATTTGAGACAGAAGGAGCCTTACCCATCACTAGAGAGTAACAACACTGTATGTAGGCAGGCAGACTGTGCCCTGTGCCACTTGTTTTCCAGCACAGAGCAGACTGCAGTGTGAGATTGCCAATGTCCCCAGTACTCCTCCAACAAGCACTAGGAGCTTATAGATCCTGTGCTTTACAGAATATAACACTTTCTGTACAACAGAACTGAAAATAATCCCAGCTCCTGCCATAGCAGTGTCTACTGGGACAAATGAGAAAAGAGGTGGCTGTGAAAGCACTCACCAGGCCAAATCCACCAGCATGATGATGACGGAGATAAACTCGTACTCAGTTGCTGGGGTTGTTAAGCATCTGGTTTCCCCCCTGCATTGCTGCTCCGGTCCTGGGGAGGGATGTCTTAGTGACAGTTGTTTGCTTTCTTCCCTCTGCAGCAAAACATCACGGAAGTGGCAGAGGCCTTTGGGTACACCATTTACAGCAAGCTGCTGCAGGTGAGCACCCTGACCCCTGCTGCCCTGTGGGGAGGTGCTGTGTACGTGGGCATGTTCCGTTTGGGCTTGGGGCTTTTTCTTTGTATCCCCTCTTGTCTTGGACAGGACGCAGAGCTGCTGCCACTGGTTAGCGACCCCCTGCACAGACCCTTCACCATGCTATGGCCCACGGATGCTGCGTTTAATGCCCTCTCAGAGAAAAGGCAGAGGTGGCTGTACCGCAGAGAGCATCGGGACGTGTTGGCATCCTACCTCAAAGCACACATGATCAGGGATGCAAAGGTAAATGGAACAGCAAACAGGCTTGTACCTCCCCAGGCCACATGTGGTGCCCATGGCTATGCCAGAGCAACCTTACCAAATACTTTCCTGCTCTAGAACATGCAGTATATTAGTTGTCTTGAGAAGAGCCAAAGCTGTTTGAGCATTTGAAGTAACTGTTGCTTTATCACAAACCTCTGGTGCAGCATGGCTTAGCTGAACACTTCTGTCTTCAGCTTCTTGGGGAGGCAACATCGCCATCAGACTGTCAGCCCAAGGCTCACAGAGAGGATGGTGTCTGCAGGGGTGATGAACAGGGAAAGAGTTCCACTGTACAAAACCAGGGCCTGATTATGCACTCTGGTCTATCACTATTCCAGCATCTTCAACTACCCCAGCATAGTTAGGCTGTTCCACCAACACTGGCTTCATGTGCTGCCACATGGCCCCCACTCTCAGTGTGGCTGCTGACCCTGTCCTCACTAGGGAACTGCCAGTTTTTGCATCTCTCCCTTCACATTCTTGCTTTTCCCTCTTAGATTGTTGCTGGGAACGTGCCCCAGATTGAATCCATACGGACCATGCATGGCTCCACCATCTCGTTCAGCTGCAGCAAAACCCACGTGGTGAGTGACGGCGATGCTGGGCTCAGCCTTCCACTGAGCAGGTGTCCCAGGGCATAGGCACAGGGCAGCTGGTGCTCTGATTTGGTCACTGGCAGAAAGTGAACACAGAGTTGGGTGCTTGCAGGCTGAGATACCCCATTCCATGGGCTACAGCTGAGCCTGTAAAGAAGCTCGAGCCTGTGCGGCCAGCTGTTAGGGAAGTGTGGAACCAGCACATGCACTTCATGACGACCAGGTTGCAAAGCCAACCGTGCGGTGCTGTAACCTTTACAGAGCATGTGGTGCCTGGACAAAGACCATTGCTTAGGGGAGATGGCCATCAAAAGGGGCAGTCAGGAAGGGCGGTCAAGGACATGAGCACAAAGATCTTGGAGAGTTCTTGGGGTGATTGAGAAGTCATGGCAGCCAAAAGGGCAACTTCTGGGTAGTGCAGCCGGGATGTAGGATGTGCCAGGATCACAAGGTGCTTTCTTCCTCTGGCAGGGAGAGCTTCTGGTGGGGAATGGTGATGCCACTATCATCCAGAGGCACATGGAATTCAACGCAGGCATTGCCTATGGCATCAACAGGCTGCTGGAACCACCAGATCTCGGGTCTCGGTGTGACGAGTTCATCTCTGTTGAGCTGCAGGTAAGCACTTGCGATGAGGCCAGTGACGATCTGTGCCTGGGAAGAGGGATGTTGGGGAGGAGGAGTTGCTGCTCTTCCTCGGCACAGCCCAAAGCAGCCAAGAGATGCGGGAGCACATACCAAGCTGTTGTGAGGTTTCTGTCTTCCCTCCACAGGGATCTATGGAGAGCTGTGGACTCTGTGGCTTCGAGCCACCCTGCCCTGCTGGCTCCGTTCAACGGGTAATGCTCCCAGCTTTGTCACCAAGGAGGCCTCTCACGGGGCTGATGACATCACCCACACCCCCCTTGTGTTCTAGTAGGGAAATGAAGGCACACCTTGTCCCTAGTCACACAGTCTTGTAGGGCAGGAGCTGGGCTGAGCAAAATGGGGTCAGGGGCTCCAATGGTCTTTGCTTGGTCAATCCCTATAAGGGTGACAGTGGTACAGCAGTCCCTGCAGTACCACTGGGGCTTCTCTGAGCGCTTTATAGCAAAAGAGCTTGACCTAGCCTCTGGAGATGGACCAGGGATGAGATGGTGAGCAGCCTTGGGGGGCAGTAGTTGTACCCCACTCTCGCTGCATCACCTGGTGTCCCTCTCTGCTGGGCTTCTGGCATGTCCCTGGGGTACAGTGTGGCTCCTCTGTCACCAGACCCATCGCGTGTTAGGCAGACTCCGGTACTTACCATAAAGCGGAAGGCGTGGCACAGGAAGAGACAAGGTGAGCCGTCAATGACCAGCGTGGCAAACTCTGTGTTTCGCCTGTTTCCTCGCAGGGGGAAACCAGGCGCTGCTTCTATTACGGCAACCAGCTGTTGAGAAACACCTTTCTGTTTCACCACAACTCCCTGTTGCGGCCGTCCTGGCCGCCCTCCCCGTGGGACCCCCTCAGAAGACACTTCTCTTCCAGGGGGCCTCTGAAACAAGGCTGCAAGAGGAGCTGTGTTTCTACCCAGTGGGTCCCTCAGTGCTGTGCAAACCACTATGGCCGTGAATGTCGGGGTAAGGAGCTGCGTCACCCTTTCCCATCCAGCCCTTTCTCTTGTGGGAAGGCGGTTAATGGTCCAGCACGGCTGGCACCCAGGATGTCTTTCCCTGGAGAAGGCTGGGCAAAACCCCAGGCACAGAGCCCCAGTCTGCAGAGGGCACAGGGAACAGTTTCCATGGTGAGCCTACGGCACAGGGGGTGGCTGTCAGATGTCACTCACCCCTGGATGCTGCAGATGCTGAACAACTCCCTGCCCTCTGTGCTTTGTCCTTGGATGAGTGCTGCCAGGTTATCACTGGGTGGGCCAGCACAGCCGCAGCTAACGGCAGCAGAGGGTCTTCCAGGCTGGAAGTTGTGCCACATTTGTTCCTCTTGCCCCTGTCCCTGAGGCGGTTGCCATGGGGTGCCCCCAGCACTCACCCCCCCCCACCTGCCGAGCAGGCTCTGTGGTCAAGCACCCCATAAGCAGCAGCTCACGCGGCAGCTGGTGCGCAGGCTCTGCACGGGGGCAGTGACTGCCTCCCCTCCAGCACAGGGCCACTTTGTCACATGGTGCCCCCTTTGCAGCGTGCCCGGGAGGGCCGGAGGCGCCGTGCAGTAACCGTGGTACCTGCCACGACCAAATCGGTGGCTCAGGGCGATGCAACTGCAGCCAGGCCTTCATCGGGACCAGCTGCGAGCTGTGCGCTCCGGGCAGATACGGCCCCAGCTGCCAAGGTAAGGGCGAGCTGCGGGCTGAGCAGCCTGGCCGGTTTGCACAGAGGTGGCTGCGGGACACGGGGCTCCTTGGAGAGGGCTCAGGTGTTGGGCTGGCCTCTTACAGCAGGGAAATCAGTGCTGCCACGTGCACATCGGTCCTCACAGCACTGGGCTCAGACCTGTGGGGCCAGGTACATCCTCCCTGGGCTCTTTCTTGGCTGGAGTCTGAGGAGGCTGGATGGCACGTGCCAGTGCAGCCATGCTGCCAAAGGACTCACCTCCATGCCGTGCCCATTTGGTGGAGCCTCTTGTTTGTCAATGCACAGCTGGGAGCCCTGGTCTGGCAGAAGGTGTTCAGATGTATTTTGAGCTGGGGGGCAAAGCCTGAGGTTGAGATGAACCCTGTACAGAAAGCGCATCTCCTGGGGCATGCTCAGCAGGGTCAGGGAAGCCAGGGGAGGAAAAGGGAAGGGAAAGGGAATCCCCCATCCTCCCACCCCAAGCCGAGCCTTACCGTGTCTCCTGGACTGTTTTTGATGGCTGTATGTTTGCAGGGGCTGAGAGTGAAAAATGCACTGAGTGCATCTCTAGAAATGCCCAGGGGAGGGGGACAATGGGGATCAGGGGGTGCAGAGAGGGTTCCCCTCCTCCCCGAAGGGTGCACGTTGCAGGGTAGGGGACCAGGGCTGGCAGCAACAGGAAGGGATGTGGTGTCCTGCAGGCACTGCCCGCACAAGCCACATCCCTGCTGTGTGCCAGGGCCATGGCCCCTGTGTGACCACCCAGGGACAGCGTTTTCATCCATTCCCCAGAGTGCAACTGTACTGAGAACGGCGTGTGCAACGGGGGGCTGCATGGCGACGGCTTCTGCTTCTGTGCCGAGGGCTGGACTGGGGACCGCTGTGAAATCAGGCTAGGTGAGGGCTGCCAACCCCTGCCAGCCGCTGGCCCCTGGGCACCGGTGCCGTCTGGCTGCTCTCCCAGTACCTGGATTGTATCTCCGGGGCTCATCCTGAGGTGTGGCCCTTGCTGTTAAATCGCACGAGGGTTGGGGTGGTGAGGAGGAGGAGGAGGAAAGCTCCACTTGGTCACCAACAAGCCCCTGAGCCAAAGGTGCTCCAAGAAGAGCTCGAGGGTGAGATGACAGCCTGAGGTGTGTCTGGGGAGGGGACAGTCCTCTGCATTTGGGCAAAGCACCTGCAGAGAAGCACCGTGGGCAAGGCATCTGCAGAGGAGCACCGGGGTAAAGAGGGGGGGCCATGGGGCAGAGGCTGGTGATGGCAGCCATGCCTGTGCGCAACCCTTGGCTCGTTCTGACCCGTGCGTGTTCTGGTTTCAGTCTTGAGGCCCTCCTGCTCCCCGCCGTGCCACCCCCAGGCTGTCTGCCGTGCCGGCAACCTCTGTGAATGCAACCTGCACTACGAGGGCGACGGGAGGATGTGCTCAGGTAGGGGCGAGCCACGAGGGGCTGGGGTGGAGGGGTGGTGAGCAGAGGGGGAAGCAGACAACGCTGCCAGGCAGGAGGTGACCATCTCCTGTCGGCCAAATGGATGTGACGACGGGCAGGACAGACAGACAGGCCATTGGCAAGTTGTTTTAATAAAGCTAATTCTTCTATCCCTGCAGTGATCGACATGTGCAGCCAGGACAACGGGGGGTGTGCCAGGCACGCACAGTGCACGCAGGTTGGTGTGAACGTCTCCTGTGCCTGTGCGCCTGGGTACAGAGGTGATGGCTTCGTCTGCGACCCCATAGACCGGTGTGCGGACGGCAGGAATGGGGACTGCAGCCAACACGCCAGCTGCATCAGCACCGGCCCGGTGAGCACAGCCCATGGGTCCCTTCACAGGGAGAGCTGCACACCTGGGAGAACAGCCCCTGAGGCTGCCGTGGGATGCTTCAGGCTCCCAGAGGACAGCAATGTGACAGCATCCCTTGTTACTGGGGTCACCAGGCCTCTCTGGTCCCCTCAGCTGTTGCACTCATCCTGCAGGTCCTTACTGCCAGGCAAGGGCCATGCCTTGTTCTGTTGCCTGGCTGTGGTGATGGACTGGTGATGTTACGCTGAGGCTCTTTTCCCCCATCCCTCTGTCTGAGGGGAATAAGCTGTGTCAGTTGTAGCATTTTGGGGACTGTTCTGGGGCTCAAGGGTGGTCCTCCAAGGGTGATGCTGGCCATTTCTGCAGAGGAACCAGAGCTGCTCGCTGCAGGCCAGAAGGTGGGACTGGGTGCACGACGTGCAAGAATCACGAGCCACATACCTCAAAGCTCAGCTGCCTTCAAATAGCACGTGACAGTGATTCAATGTGACATTTTTGGTTTGTGTGCAGTGGGATGGGGAGGTAGAGCAGAGGCCATGTGGCCTTTCACAGCACTGCCATAGTCACAGCAGGCTGTCGAGGCATTCTGAAGGCTCATCCCCATCTTCACAGGGGTACAAGGATCCCCAGCTGCCACCTGCGTGACCGCACTCACACAAATCCCTCCCCTCCTTCCTTTGTGCTGCAGAATGAGCGGCGCTGCGAGTGCAAGCAGGGCTATGTTGGTGATGGGATCCAGTGCCTGGAGGAGGCCGTGCCCCCCACGGACCGGTGCCTGGAAGACAATGGGCAGTGCCACCGGGAGGCCATTTGCACTGACCTGCACTTCCATGGTGAGTGTGCTCAACCCTGCAGTGCCAGCGATGGTGTTCCACAGGGAGATCACACCCCCTCAGCCTTCACTTCCCAGCTGGGGCACCCCTCAGGGGAGGGTGATGGGGATGGATGGCCAACGGGCCAGGGACTTCTCCCTGTAGCTTGGTGGTGTGGTTTAAGCCCAGCCGGTAACTCAGGACCACGCAGCTGCTCGCTCACTCTCCTGCTTTCTTCCTCCCCCCATCTCCCAGAGGGATGGGAAGGAGAACTGAAAGAATGGAACTCCCACGGGTTGAGATGAGAGCAGTCCAGTAACTGAGGTATAACACAAACCACTGCTGCTACCACCGGTGATAATGATGAGAAGGGAAATAACAAGGGAAGAGAACACAACCGCTCACCACCCACCAACCCATACCCAGCCCAACCCGAGCAGTGATCTGGCCCTTCCGGGTAGTTCCCCCCGGTTTATATACTGGGCATGATGTGCTGTGGTATGGAATAGCTCTTGGGCTACTTTGGGCCAGGTGTCGTCCCTCTTCTTCCTCTCGGCTTCCTGTGTCCCTTCTCGCTGTCAGAGCATGAGACTGAAAAGTCCTTGATCAGAGTAAGCCTTACTTAGCAACAACTAAACCTACTGGTGTGTTACCAGCACTGTACTCAGACTGAAGCTGAAAACTCAGCACTGCACCAGCTACTAAGATGGAGAAAAATAACTGTTACAGCTGAACCCAGGACACTTGATCTGGTTTTCACATTCACCTTTTGCACTAAATGTCACTGGGGGAGGACAAGCCCTCCTTGTCTGCTCCCCTGATGTGTGAGGTAGCCTCTGGTGGGATTACGCTGCCAGTGAGCACTGACTCCCTTGCGGAAGGCTCAGAGGAAGCCGTGCTGCATCCCACCTTGCCCTCACTTGAGCATCATCCACATCCCACCCTCCCATGCAGCACGAAGCACCCTCCGTTGGCAGTGCTGCCCCTGCTCACACAGGGGGCTCAGGTGACTGCCCCAGGAGCTGCTCACTCTCGGCGCTGTACTGATGCTCCCTTGGTGTTTTGCAGATAAGACCATGGGTGTATTTCACCTGCAGTCACCCCGGAAAAAGTACGACTTCACGTACGAGCAGGCTCGAGAGGCCTGTGCTGCAGAAGGTGCTTCCCTGGCCACCTTCCGGCAGCTCTCGGCAGCCCAGCAGGTCAGGAGAGGGCTGGCTCCCTTGCCCTGTTGATGTGCGGGTGGGTGGGTGACCCTTCATCCTCCCAGACAGGCCCTGTCTGCTCTGTCTACATCCATGAGGCCAGGAGGGCTGGTGGCTCTTGCCAGTCACACTGGGATGAGAGCTCTGGCAGTGCCCAACCCTTCAGGTGCTGGGGGGACTTTGGATAAGGCTGCACAATGGGAGTGTGCATCGGGGCAGAAAACCTGGGCTGGGGATGTTATTTTTAATCTGATCCATTTTCCTCTGTTAGATGGGATTCCATCTGTGCTTGGTGGGCTGGCTGGACAATGGCACAGCCGGGTACCCCACGGCCTACCCCAACCCCAGCTGTGGGGCTAACCGAGTGGGCATCGTGGACTATGGCTCTCGAAGCAATCTGAGTGAGACCTGGGATGCGTTCTGCTACCGGGAGAAGGGTGAGTGGCACGAGCACGTTTCCTGGGGCTGGTCGTGTGGGGCACAAGAGGACTGTCAGGTCAGCAGGCACAGATCTGCCCTTGGGCAGGGGGCACACCTCCCTCTCCCCATGCCTGTGGTGGGAGGGAACATGCTGAGGGGTATCCAGAAGTCCAAGGAAAGGCCCTTGGCATTGGTGAGTCGAGTCGCACCCTGGTGTTCCGTTGCAGATCTGACTTGCACCTGCCGGGATGGGTTTGTGGGTGACGGGTACTGGTGCAGCGGGAAACTCCCTGACGTGCTTGAGGACAACGCTCGCTTCTCCACCTTCTATTCTGTGAGTGATGCTCCCCTGGTGTCCCAGAATGCCAGCAGCCGGGAACAAGGCAGAGGGAGGGATTGGCTGTAGCAGAGAGAAGTGGTGGTGTAGTCTGTGTGTGTGTGGGGGGAGAGTACAAACACAGAGGTGTTTGTTTGCTCTTCAGGGCTGGGGGATGCTTCCTGGGCCAGGGAGGGTGACAGCAGCGTGCTGATGGGAAGATGTCCTGTCTTTTCCAGATGCTGCTCGATTTTGCCAATGACACAGAAGAAGGACTGGATTTTTTCATCTATTTGTCTGATGACTCCACTCCCAAAACTCTCTTTGTCCCCCTGAATTCTGGCTTTGCAGACAACGAAGTAAGCAAGCAGGGACAAGCGGCTGCTCAAGGGGACATGAGGAGCAGGAGTCCTCCAAGGCTGGCAAAATGGGATGTGAACTCTGGGGAAGGGGGAATTTAACCCAGAGGGAAGCACTGGAGGTCTCCAGTCCGAACCCTCGCTCAGCAGAGCTGTTATCAGAGCCTCTGCCAGTTGAGCTTTGGCTGTTTCAAAGAATGGCGACTCCCCCTTTGCTGCAGAGTAGTTTTGTGCTGTGTTGCCCATGAATTGAGTTGTCTTGTGGCCATGGCGTGTTGGGGCTCAGGCCAGGTGGGGGCTGCACACAGAGGAGCCAGCTCAGCCCTCTCCTCCCTGTTGCTTTTTCAGACACTGACAGGAGAGGAGCTGAAGCTCCATGTGTCCTCCAGCAATGTCGTCCTCTTCAGCTTCAACCTCACAACAGGCACCATCATCCCATCACAGTCAGGATACGACCTCCAAGTATCAAACCTCCCGGTGGGCAACGGTACAGAGCACTCAGTAGGTTTAACCTCCACAGAGGTCAAAGAAAACCCCACAGGTTTTCACCACATCTCTTTCGAGGCAATGGGGAGCCTTTCTGGTTGGGTGACACATCTGTCCTGTCCTGCAGGACGCCAAGGGAATCAATGACACGATGATTGTGGAGTGGGACATCATAGCATTCAATGGCATCATTCATGCAATTGCAGAACCGCTGAGGATCCCCCCGCCCGCCGTCCAGCTTGGTCAGGTCAGTGCCTGAGGGCACCAGTGGGAGAGGGGACGAGGTGATGGCAGTCGTGCCCAAGGACTGTCCTGGCCCGCGGTCACGCTCGGAGCACGGCAGGGAGGCTGGGGCTGACGGTGACCGGTGATGGCTTTGGCCGCAGGTGAACGGCGTGGCTCAGGCATCGGGCTCCGTGGCCACGGGCACGTTGTCGGCGCTGAGCTTTGCGCTGGCGCTCGCGGCCGGGGCTGGCATCGCCTATTACTGCGTGAGGCGGCGGCGGGAGCAGCAGTTCGGGTACTTCCAGGTAGGAGCGGGCCGGGACTCAGCGAGGGGGGCTCTGAGGGAGCGGGGGGGCAGCGAAGGCTGCAGGAACTCCGCCCGCGCGGACCGGGCACCGGGTGGGAGTGAGGGGCGCGCCACTGCCCGAGGCCCCGCCCCCGCCCATCGAGCCCCGCCCCCTGCAGGCGGACCTGCGCGCGGACGAGGAGGAAGAGGAGGCGGGGCCGCCCGCCGCCAGGCCCCGCCCACAGCGGCCGCTCGTGGCCATCCCCAACCCGCTGTACGGCGGGCACGCGCCCGACTACGAACCGCTGCAGGTGAGCGGAGCCCTGGCCCGCACCGCGGCCCCCCCGGCCCTGCCCCTGCCCCTGCCCGCACCCGCCCCTGTCCCCGCCTCACGCCGGTCTCTCCGCAGGACTCGCTCCTGTCCGACGCTGACGCCGGAGGCCCCCCGCAGTGACGCGCCCTTCGCCCCAATAAAGAGCTCAGCGCCACTGCCTGTGCCCCGCCTGATCTGCGCCGCCCCCCCCCCCCCGCCCGTTCCGGCCTCCATCACCCGGCGGCTCTGCCCCCAGCCCGGCTGCTCCCTCCGACCCTGCCCGCTACGAGGGGCTGCGCACCCAACGGCTCCAGCAGCCTGGGCGCACCACTCCTTGTAATCAGGAGTCACCTCAGTTACCCCCAGGCACCCTCTTTGCTCCGTCCAGGCGGTTCCTGCCTGTACTAAGGCCGTAAGGGGCACAAATGGCCCCTTGCCTCGGGCAGGTCTGTCAGACACCCACCAGCTGCAGCCCAGGCGCAGGAACAGACCGGAGCAGCGCCTCTGCAGTAAGTACATTGGTTAGTCAGTTAGTTACACATGCGGCAGACCTTTATTGAGCCTTCACACCACACAGCACAGAGACATCAAATGCCACATGCACACAGCAGACCCACTGGATTAGTGCAGCTATGTTAACAGGTCACAGAGTCAAGAGTCAGAGCCGGCGCGTAACATGAGAACAAGGCAGTGAGATGCAGGTGTCAGACTGAGGGGCCAGCCTGGCACACCACCGGGGAGGAGGGGGTGTGTGTGTGTCTCATTGAGGGTTTGTTGACACTTCCACATTGTACCTCAGTGCCTTTCCCTGATGAGGCTCCTGGCAGAGGGTCCTCTCCCTCAGCTGTCCCACATTGACATCACAGCCCAGTGCTCACAAACACCCCCTGCCTGCTGCCCTGCTGCCTGCCCCCCAACGCAACAGCCCTTAACGCACCACGCATCCCAAAGACCCATCCTACATACCCTGCAGTCACTCACCAGTGTCCTTCCTCCTCACTGCCAGCCCCAGCACAAGTGTATCTGCTCTCTGTTTCCTCTCCTGGCTGTCACCCTTGTTGCTGCTGGCAACTGGTGCAGCAGTGAGGGAGGAGGTGATGGACCAGGACAAGCAACACGTTCTGCAGCAACAAAACATCCTGACAGCCCCTGCATGCCTCCAGTGCCAGCAGCTGTATTACATCTCTCCTGCTTGCATTGGGGACCACACAGTGCCCCACCTCACCTCTCCCTCCAGGGACTTTTACCCCTCATCCCATTGCCATAGTCTTCCCCCACATCCAGCTTTCCAATGGCATGATTGCTGGCCACAAACTCTCAGCAACCCCAAGGCGCCTCTCTGCTCCTCCCCAGGGCCCTCCCTGTCCCCCAGGGCAGGCTGAAGCCTGGGCAAAGCCAGCATAGCCCCGAAGCAGGTGAAGAACTTGTTTTCTGTTCCTCACGTCCTAAAGTAGCTCTGACCTGCCTGGGCCTCCAGGCCCCCATCCTTATCCCTTGTCTCATATGCTCTAGCATTGCTGTTATCTCCCCCTTAAGATGCACACAGGGCTTTGCGTGGCCTCGCTCGCCTTGCAGCCCCCTCCCACCCCGCAGCATGTCACTCTCCTCCCTGGACATCCTCAACAGCCCTTTCATACACCTTAGGCTACCTCTCCGCAGGTGGAGGCCAACACCTCTGCTGCCAACCCTGCATCTTCCCTGAACGGCTGACACATCCCTCCGCAGCTCCCAACGGGCCTGAGCTGCCAAAACATTGATGTCACGTGGCACCAACCCCCAGAATACCGACACAGTGTGGCACTCAGCTCGCAGTAAACACTTGGTTTGCAGACTCCCACCCCACTCTCACACAGGACTTGCACATCCTGTACATTGAACCAACAGTTACCTCCTATCTGTGTGCCCCAGGACAGACCAGTCTGGTGAGGAGCGGGACGGGGCTGGGGGCTGCTGGTACCTGCATTGCTAACACTGCTGATGCTTTTGTCCTCCATGATGTCCTTCGCTGGTTGCCCAGTTGGCACCCCTGCCCCTCACTGTCCCCCTTCCAGACTGATGAGTAGTACCCAAGGCTACAGGGACAGCCCTGACACACCTTGCCACACCACCTGTGGGAGTCTGTGTTGAGCTTGCCAAGCACCAGAGACTCAGGATGCTATTTCTGAGCCACGTCTCTGCGCACAGAGCAGGGAGCAGCAGGTTGTGCCCACCAGCACTGGCTCTCAACCTCACTGATTCCCACAGCCTAGAACAAGCACCCACCCTCTGCCCAGCCTGCAAAGCACCTCAGGGAAAGGGATGGAACCAGTGAAGGGGAGAATAATAAACACACAACCTACACGTGTATGTAAGTGTCAAATGCCCTTTAGTGGTAGACAGAGGTGCTGCTGGCCGAGCCCCCAGCTCCAGGTACAGCCATGCCCTGTGCTGCTGCCCCAGTACCTGTCCCCTCACCGGATATGCACCATCTCCTCCAGGAAGGGGGTTTTCATGCAGCCTGTGCAGAGCTGATCCATCCAGAGTGGAGCCTCGTGCTGCAGGGGGGTGCGCCGGGGGTAGAAGGTGAAATTCACGTCGTAGTTGAGCAGGCAGCTGATGGAGGCCATGTAGATGTCGGAGAACCGCACCAGCCGCCGAGAGAAGTATGTGGGGTTGTGGAACGTGCGGAAGATGCTTCCAAACTGGGGGTTGAACAGGTTCTTTGTCAGTGACCTGAGAGGAAAGAGACAGCATGCTGCAGGTAAGGCCATGGTCACAGATTCTTCCCCCTCCAGTTCCTTGCCCCTGGGCCACCCTCTTCCCATTCTGGGATCACCCTAAGCACCCTTCCACCCCAGTTGCAATGCAGACCAGTCCCTGTGCAGCGAGTCTGTGATAAATGTTCAATGTACTTTCATTCTTTCTTGTTACCCTACCTGTGACGGGCAGGAATCCCCCTGCATTGCCAGGAGGTGCAGCAGCAGACACAGCCCAGCATTCTCTCCCAGCACAGGGTAACATCACCTCCCCTTTCCCACCCTGCCTTCAAACTAGTCCAGCCTCACCAGCTGCAGGATTGCACTGCTGCTCCCCACCCAGACAGTGATACCAGGGAGGATACAGGCCAGCAGCACTGTCCCCAAAATGAACAGGTTACAAAACAGACCCAGTGCAGGCCTGGGAGCCCCTAGGAGACCTCCTGCTCACCTGATCTCCTGACGTTCCTTCATCCACTCCAGCAACACTTGCTTTGACTCTGCATCCTGATACATCTGCCAAGACAGCAGCAGAAAGCCCCACATTGTCAGCCCTGCAGGCCATACCTCAGGGCTGACACCTGTAACTCACAAACCCATCAGTCCAATGCACCAGGAAGAGGATGAGGTATTTTTGACAAAACAGGCAAGCTGGTACGTCCCCTGATTCCCATGCTAAGCCCTAAACGCAGACTCAGAAAGCAGAATATTGCCCATGTTGCTCAGCCAGGAGCTGTTTACCTGCATTCTCTCTAGCAGCCCTGTCAGAGCCTGCTGCCAGGTCAGGGAGTGCATGTACTGCTCCGTGTTTATGATCCGAATCTCCGTCTCCAGTTCGGGAACGATGGCTCCAGTCCTCCAGCCATGACGCAGCATGAGGTCCTTGGGGTCACAGTGCAAAAACAATCAAGAATTCACCATAAAGACTGAAAGCCAAACACAACCCTGCTTCCTAAAAGAGTGGTCTGTTCCCATCATAGATTCTCACGGGACAAGCATCCGTGGCCCATGCCAGGTCATGCCAGTAACAGCCATCTGCCTCCTGGCCACCAGGCTCAGCTGTGTGAACCACATACAGATGTGGGATCTGCACAGACTGCCCTCCAATTCATGGATCAGCAGATGGTCTTTACCCACAGAAAATACTTCAGGAGTCCTTTCTCCACTGCTTGCTTCTGCCTGACAGCAGAATGGGGATGTTCATGTGTCCTGTGTGCCCCAAAAGCCACAGCCTGCAGAACACCCAGCACAGCATAGCAGAGACCCCAGCGTTCAAATCAAGGCCCTGCCTTACACTCCAACCCAGCTGCCACCTCAACAGTCACACAGGCTTGCTCCCCCCTGCTGAAGGGCAGAGAGGCCTTTTCACTTACCGCCAGGTCGCTGTACAAATGGTCACCAAAGTAGAGCACTCTGGAGCCACGCCAGCCTGTCAGCCTCAGAAAGTCAAAGAGGTTACCCTGGAAGCAAAAGGAGCACAGAGAGAAACATGGTTACAGGCCAGATGGCTCCATCCTCACTGCATGGTACCGGACAGCCACCTCAGCAGTGCTGTCAACACAGCTGGATGTGCCACCTTTTCACATGCAGATGTGAACACTCTCATAAGATGTCCTCCTGCTCACTCCCCCACCGTCTAAACCCAGAGGTTTCTGTCCTTTCCCTAATTATTTCACTTTCTTCCCATGTGAAAACCCCCTGTACATCCCTCAGCTTTTCTTAGGCCTCAGAAAAAGGCAGAAACCCTTCCAAACCCAATAGGCAATTCATGGGAAGTTCTGTCCTCTAGGACATAGCAAGCCAAGAGGACAAAAAAGGCAACAAAAGGAGGCAGTTTAGAGGCCAAAAGTGAAAGACACCTACCTAAATTAGAAACCCCTAAGCAATGGACATACAGAACCCCAGGTGTTCTGGGTTCAGAAGTTGTTGAGCTCAGGTGATACTGATTTCATCTCAGAGGGTGCATTAGAGGTGAGGTGAGCATGATCATGCAAGGCTTTCGGAGTCAGGAGCAGCTGAGGTTGTTCTCACATCACTGACCACCATCCTGACCCCAGAGACCAACACCACCCACATGCTCATAGGAATTGCTTCACCAAGCTAGAAAGCCAGGCAGCTTGGGCAGCTTCAAAGCTAAGTAAAACAAACCAAACCTCAAAACACAGCACAGAGCAGCTTTCAAGGCTTTCCAAAAATCCATCCATACACAGAGGAGATTTCAGGGACCCTTTTTCCATCTCCACACAAGTTTTCCACATGAGTCACAACAGAAACAAAACCCACTAGGGAAGGAAAAGGCTTCATCAAGGCCAGACTGGACTGTGCCAGCACAAGCGATCAATGCAAACATGCAAGCCCCTCAGCAGCATCCCTCCAGCCAGTCTCCAGTGCCAGGAAAGAGCCAGCATGGATACCCAACAGCACCAGCCAGGACAAAAGACCCCAAACACAAGCCAGCTCCTACAACAGCCTACAGCCCTGTATCTGGCCACTGACCACATGCTGTATCCACTGCAAAGGGGCCTCCTGCTGCTGAAGCACCACTGGAGATGTGCAGACTTCCCTTTAGAGCACAGAAACACAGGGCCAGGCAGACCTCTGCATGTCTTGCACACGACTGCTGCTGCTCACGCCAGGGTTGCTCAGGGAGCCACTGGCAGAGCAGGGAAGTGTCCACAGCCTTGGGAGGAGGATGCTCATTTTGCTGTGCTCTGGCCACCTCAAACAGCAGTAGACCTGACAACCAGGAAACCTGTGTGGAGCTCCGCTGAGCTACAGACCTGCTACGTGACCTCCAGGAGCTGGCTTCCTCTCCTCCTGAGATCGCAGACTAGGGGAGGGATGGGAGCACACACATCACAAACAGAAAACACCACATCTGTCAGAAAGGAGGGACTAAAGGGCCATCACTTGGACTTCCCCATCCCCAGGGCAAAACAACGATCCCTGAGATCCCATTCATAGGAGATACCCATAGCACAACCACCATACAGCTGTGCTGCAGGGACAGGAAAAGTCAGCTAAGAGGCATCTGGCAACATCACTAGTACAGCAAGGTCCAAGGCCACTAATGCTTGCCAGAAAGAAGCATATTGTGGCACTCCAAGAAACCAACATGCTGGGGACACTGAACTACAGCCATGATACAGCCCTGTCACATACCAAGAACCACAGTTAGGCAACAAACTTGATGCAGTCAGATGACCACTGTGGTGGAGAACTAGAGAGGAGGCCAAAATCACACCCATTCCTCTTTCCTCCCTCATCTTTTCCCTTCCTCAATGCACCATTCACTTAGGTGAGCAACCTGTGGCTACAAGAGGTAGGTGGTCAAGAGAAGGATTTGATTCAGCAATCAACCCCATTGCTGAGGTGCGCCTTTTCTTCTGAGGGAGTTGCCAACCCACTGGGAAAGTTTGCCCATGGGAGAGAGACTTTGCATGAGCTCTACTTGCATGTTCCCAGTTCCTAGCTCTTGGCAGAGGGTGGGACATCAGCAGAGCACTTTGACAGACCCATCAGACAGGCCAGAGACTTCCCAACAGCACTACTCAAGGATATGACCTACTTTTCTACCACAGGTCAGGTCTCAGCTACTTGACCGCAATCTCGCTAATAGTTTCTTCCTGTGGGATTGGATATAACCAAGAACAAACCGTCCTAAAGCCAGAGGCAACTTGTTCTCAAGGGACAAACCAATTGCAGTGAGAACACCCCAAGGCAGCATGTTCACCAGAGTAATAGCCCATCCTTCAGACACACTTGTCCTTCAGGAGAGAGACAGGAGCCAGGCTTTGTACCCTATTTGATCATCCTTGTTTCTCTGTTCCCTCCTCCACAAGTCCTCTTTTTTCCAGCCTTGTGGAGGTGTGAGAGATCTTTTCATACACACCAGATTGCAGAAAGCTCTGCCTTGTTACCCTGAACTACCACGCTCTTGAGAGCAACTCCACAAGAGTTTCAGCACCAGGACACCAAAAGAGCCATGGGAAAGCTGAATTGTTGGCCACACTGGACAATGTCAGAACACAACCCCTAGGGTGAAGTTTCACTGTACACTGGGGCAGGGGGCATTCCAGGCTTTTACGGTGACTTTCAAAACTGCAGATGTCTTATAAGTCCCCACGGTTTCAGACTTGCTTCCTACCCCTTACGCACCCATTCACTTTACCTCTTTGTAGATCTTTCCTTTCTCCAGCTGGTTTATTTTGTCCCACTGCAATGAGCCATTATCATCCAGTTTTCTAAAAGGTCTGGAAAAAAAGGGGGAAAACATCAACTCCTTTTGATTTTTTGGCAACTGTCACCCAGCAACCACAACATTTGAACTGGAAAACTTTTCTACCTATGTAACAACTCCAAATAAAAGAATGAGAAGTGCCCTTCTGGGCCTTCTACACTGCTTTCTCAGGGGAAGAGAAAGTGTAAAGGGAAGTACCTTTTCAAAATGCTTCCATTGATTGTAACCATTCCATGGCAATATCCCTAACAACCCTTCTTGCTTTCTAGATACAGAGAAGAGGGGAAAAAAGAATCATAATTACTGTCTCTGAAATGCTGAGGCCAAGAAGGCTTTGCCACAAAACACTCTGTGTCCTGTTACAGTCTGGCTACACCCCAGCCCAACAAAGACTGCTTCTCCTGAGGGCTTGTCTGATTACTTTGCACTTGGCCAGAAGCAGCAAACCAAGGCTTAAGTTACTTGACCCCCATAAACATTCATGCTTGATAGGCACATTGGTCCCTTTTGGGGTAAGAGTTCCAAACTAGGAGCTCCGGGATCAAAAGCCTTGGTATGAAGCTGCTCCTGCTGCAAGCAGAGATAATCTCATCCAGAGGTACTGTATGATCCTGAGCTGCCCTAGGGCAGAAGGAATCCAGCCTCCCACCATGAATGCTACAGAGTACCTGGGCAAGGGGCTCCAAAACCATGAGTGGTCTCTAGTGCACACCTGCCCTTTGCCTCAGAGAAAACAAGCCACAGTTCACTACAGCTCACCATCAGGAGGCTCCCCTCACCTTGGGTGTTTGTGCCATGTCATTCCACTGGCCCACTACATGAGTGGACCTTAGGCACCATGCAGCTGTAAGGTTTTATCTCCTAGAAGAGCAGATCATCATTGCTCCAGGCTACATTTGTAAGACACTTCACCTACATCCCATGAAGAAAATCCTTACAAGTTCAGCACAGTTTATAAGGCCAGTTCGTAGTTTACTCCCATTTATGCTAGTGGCCTGGGAAATGGGGGAAGAAAATACATAAATAGGAAAGACATCTTCCTCAAGGGCAGTAAATCCTGGTCAGTCATAAGTTGAGGCAGCAAAGCAGACATAAGCTCCCAAAGCAAATAATCCAAAGAGCAAAGCAAGGACAGCAGCTTGCCTATCAGCTAGTCCCTTGGCAGCGCCTAATTGATCACAAAACCAGGACACCATGTACTTCTAGAGCTGCCAATTACCAAACAGCATGTATGCAGTAACTAAAATAATAGAAAGAAAGAAGCAAACAAACCCACACAGATATTTGCTGTGGGGAATAGGAAAAGGAAAGATTTTGGCACATTCTCAAGACCTAGAGGCACGAAATGGCCAGCTCCCATACACAGCATTCCACTCTTCTTTTCTTCCTAAAGATTTAAGTACATTATTACCCCTAAAAAATCTAAGTAAGTTAAGCACAGACAATGACAAAACTGATGACAGACGATTTTAGAAACATGCTATCTGCCTGGCACTACTCACTCCAGCCACCTATTCCCAGACTGGTCAGTTTTCATCTCCTCAAAGAGTATCAGAGATGAGAGTGGAAATGGAAAGTAAAAGGAAAGGGGCCCAAAACCTCAGCCCCCCATGCAGCAGGGCAGTGTTTCCCCAGGACACATACTTCCGCCGATCAGTGAAGAAGTTGGGCTTGTCAGCTTGCACGATGACCATGTCAAATAAGTCCCGCCAGTTCTTGCCAACCATGTGTTTCATTCCTTTGTCCCTAAGGGCAGAGGAACAGCAAAGTTAGCAGATCCAGTACTCTTTTCCACCCAGCACTGCATTATTACACTCTAGTTTCAGTAACAAAGAAAGCACAGATGGCAGGGGGTTGAACTGGATGATCTTAAGGTGCTTTCCAACCTAAACCATTCCATGATTCTGTGATTTGTGAATCCCCCAAGGGTCTCTCATTGCACAGAGCTTTGATGTAGCACGTTGACTGTTTCACGCTGTCCCACCCTTCCTCCTCTACCATGGGAAGTCCAGAAAAACCTGTGACGCAGCAAAACCTGCTAGAGGTAATGGCAGCAGTCAGCTCTGGTGGCCAGCCACAGCCTTGTATCTTCTTCAAAAATGTGAGAGTCAATGACGTGGAGACCGCTGTGGGGTGCAGCATTCACCACAACCAGTTCCCAGACAGCACCCTCATGAGTACTGCCACAAAACCCTCCAGTATACAACTTCCAGATGCTCACAGGAGAGACCACACAACAGTTCTTGCTGTGGTGACCCACTGATGTGCAGTAATGGTACTCACACAAAGCTAAAGGGACTGTTTGTAATGAGGAAGAGTTTCTTCTTGTGGTTCACCAGTCGGTTTAGCACAGCATAGATTTCATCCCCGTGCAGAATATATTGTTCTGTATCAGAATAAAGCAGACATCGTCAATCAAAACTGGCAAAAGTCACGACCACAAGTCTTTAAAAACACAATCAAACCTAGCTCCTATACCACTAGAGATGCAAAAGGCCTGAGTTAGATCAACCTCAGGCACAAGGTAGTGAACCACCATGGTGACAAAATGGCTTTCCTCATCTTCAATCCCACCCAGAGGGAAGAGAAAGAAAGACTGAGGAACTGAAACAGCTGGCTAAAAACAGGGTTGATACCAAACCATCACAAGGGACAGGCACAGTCACTCCAAGCCATGTTGCTACCAGGAGCTTGCTTTCTCCTGAAGGACCAGAAAGCCTTCCCAGGTGGTACCTTTGCATGTTCACATCATGCCAGGGACCATCATCCCTCACTTACAAGCTGAGGGAAAACAGAAACACAAGCAATGAGGTAGCTGTTTCCTCCATTAAAGTAGATCTTCCACCTGACCCTAAATACCACTCTTTTAATGCCACTCTGCCCATCAGCTGCCTTTAAACATGCCACACTCAAGTGTACTTCATTAAATTCTGTGTCCCCCTGACTCCTATTACTGGATGTAGGAACTACACATCTTACACAGAACACCACACAATACGAGACATGTCAAAATGGGTTGGGCACCAGAGCTCTGTTTAACTCACCCATATCTTTTTCAATCCATTTGTACATCACTCCTTTCACATGTACATCTCTAATAGCATCCTAAAGAAAACAGCAGAGAAAAATGGTTCAGTTTTACCCAAGACATTCCTGTTTCCCAGCATGCAAACCTATTGCCACCACTGAGGACCAAAACAGTAATGACATATGCCCTCTTCTTGCTGAATTAGCAAAAGCTATGTTAAGCTAAGCAGAGGACCTTGTACAGTGTGGTTCACCAACATAAAAAGAAGAACACAGTGGCTAGCTCAGCTGATGCAGGAGAAGAGGAAAAACCTCAAAACCTATCTATGAAAGCACAACTTCCTTCCTGCTCCTGGAAACCAGCACATGTCAACGCACTGTTACCAAGGCAAAACCAAGACTGCAACTCCAAAACCATTTACTGCCCCAGAACAGTACTGGCCCAGACACTTGCTGGATTTTCTTCCTCCCTGTGCTTGTGGAAACTGCCAAATACAACCCATAGGATGAGAGCACAGCCAAGGCGGACAGCAGCAGAGGAGAACATCTGTGATTCCAAAACGCTTCCCACAAGCCAAAAGGGGCAGCAGCTCCTGGCCCCAGAGGGCCAGTGGGCACGGGCAGAGCAGAATCTTCCACTAGGAGGGTAAGGGGTTTTTGCCAAAACAAAGCGCCCACTTTGCAGGAGGGATGCAAGTTAGAACAGATATTGTCAAGAGCATCCAAATAACCTCTGTTTTCCAGGCCAGAGGCCAAAATGCAACATATTTTTGGACACACCCAACTGAGATTCCTCCCAAGTCTCCATCCAATGGGATATGCTGGATAAACAAAATGATTTTCAGTGCAAAAACACATTTAGCAGTGTTTGTGCACTCAAACACTTATTTTAATGATACCATCTTCATCCCTGACCATTTAGACAGGTAAACAAATGTTGCCTTTCCCCAGGACCCTTAAATCCCAGTTACACCACATGAGCTTAGGAGCTGCCCTTTCAGACTGGATTCCCACACTCGCCACTGACGCTGCCATTGGTCTCATGGCTGTGCTGGTGAAACCTGCTCGTCACCCTAAAACTCCTTTCCTTCAAAGCTTGGAGAGAATCAGAATTTACATCCTAGGGCGTTACCTCTTCAAAACAGTTTTAGGAGTCTTTCCACCATGGATCTGAATGGTAAAAAGGCAGAGGTCACATCTAGTTCACTAAGGGCCTGCCTCATTGGACACAAATTGAACAAAAACGCAGGAGAGCTAACAAGCAAACAATTTTCTCCTGACCAGCACTGGCACTAAAAGTAACCAATGCTTTGGGTTTCTGTCAAAACTACCTTTGCAGAGCAGAAAGAGATTCCAGTGTTCTCCTTCCCTAAACCCTTGCCCCTAAAAAGCAAAAGAAAGGGAAAGGAATAGGGAAAATGGAAAGGAAATTGGTAGCCTGGGGAAGTGTCGAACAGCTCAAAAATTCCTCCAAAGGAAGGCAGGGTAAACTGTACATTCTAACTCTCAAATATGAAGCAACCCAACTGGCATGACCAGACTACTTGGTTTACACGTCACCTTCAACCTTTACCATTGCCTCAGGGTCTGCCATTTTGACTCAGTGCAGTGCCTGTAGCACCCAACCTGCTCCCAAACACACAGCTCTGCAAACAGGATTACCATGAAGAGTGTCAGGTTTAGACACGTCTTAACCCACTGTGAGCTGTGTTGTCATAACAGCTGGGACAGCATGCCCTCTCTGACACCTGCCTGTGTAGGCACAGAAGGATCCCTGTGCTTATGTCCCAGCTTTTCAGTATAGATTTCAGGCACTGGCACAGAGTTTCTGTCCTAGCTCTCTTCTCCGCCTACCTCACTCATTCCACTGGGATGACCTCATTCACCAGCAAAGGATGCAAAGAAAAATGCCAGGATCAGCAAAGTCAGGACTTTGAGGACTTGATCACATCATTTGCACTGTATTGTCAATAAGTATTGAGTATGTGTTAGGCTGTGTCAACCACCCAACTGTTCTCAAGATTTCAATTAGAAACACATCAATTTTGATCTCAAAAGAAGGTTCAGAAGACTCTCTTGACAAAAGCCTCAGGAGTCAGATGTACCCTCTCTTCAATTTTCCTCACCTCAAGAGCGAAAACAACTGCAACAACTAGCACCCTGGAAACATGTTGAGGTCGTGTGGAAACTGGCTGCCATGCTCCTATCAAGCACTAACAGAAGGTCAGAATGTAAACTCTAATCCTTGGCTGCAGCAAAGCTGACAGGGAGGATCCTTATCACAAAAGCAGCAGCACAGACCTGGAGCTCCGTCTCCCTCACAAGACTGAGTGATGAGTGTATGGGCTGCTAAAAGTGGATGAGCGTAAGATTCCCACAAGGTACAAATCAAAAACCCCTCTCCATGGTAAAAGTTGTGTGATATGGCTTGGATACCAAGAAAGGTGTATCATCTGTTAACAGAAGCCACACAGGGCAGCAATCTCAAGCACTTACATCTTGTCTACAGCATTAACTAAGAGGTCAAACAAGATGTCCAGCAATGCTGATAATCCCACACAGCCCTTTCAAATGCCAGGAGTGAAGCTGGAGGACAGAGTTAGCACCTTGGAGTGTTGAAAGCCACTTGAAAACATCGCAAAAGGATCAGACTGTTCTGCAGCTACAAGAGGAATAGGTGGATTTTCACAGCCGGCATGGGCAAGTTGCACAACAGTTGCTGTATAAAGCAAACTGTTTGGTACAGGGTCAGACCAAGCCTCTTTGAAAAATGAGATATTAACTGGAAAACACAGAACTTAAAAGTCTGCAAACCAGAAAACATGTACATGAGCTTTGTGACAGATCCCCCGCAGAAGGACGTTCAGCCTAACCAGCCTTACACTCCTGCAAGAGAATGTACAGCAACACCAATGCTGGAGTAGACAGAAACCCAACATGTCCTGAAAACACAGCTCTGAATATTCCCTGGTGATCCTTCGATCTAAAGGGGCAACGAAGCTGTTCTACCAAGCTGCTCGCTAACAAACAGCCCCTTAGGTCTGGGTACTGCAGAGCTCACAGGTGCTAATAAAAAGCTCACAATTCTGATGTGGTATGAGCTTTGGGACTCTTGACACTTTACTTACAGATATATCCTTGTAAAGGTGCACCTGGTCAAACTCAATGCCGTGAGTTATGAAGTAATCAATGACTGAAGAGAGCAGTGTCATTTCAGGAAGAGAAAAAATGTCCATAAACTGCTTAAGTGATGGACCCTGGAAAGCAAAAAAATGAAAGAGAGACATTAAGCAAAAAATACTTAAAAAAAAAAAAAAAAAAAAAAGAAAAAGGCTAAAAGCCACCAAACAAACTCCTGTCACCCAGTGCAGATGGAAGACATTCCAGGCTAACAAAAACACTTAACATGAGAAGTCCCAACCACATTCCAGGCTAACAAAAACACTTAACATGAGAAGTCCCAAGCACTCAGCAAGCAGTCCTCTCTTATCAACCAAAATACTAATGCATGAACACATGACAAGAGAGAGGCTTCACTTTCACAGAAATCACTGAACAAACCAAGCATCATTAACATCATAGTGTGGAGGTGGAGGAATTGGGAAGTCAGTCCTAGACACTAACTGCTATTTCAACCTCATTCCCTCTGGGCATTAATGCTGGTGGCAACAGACAACACTGCTAAAGAAGCAGCTATGGCCCTTGCTTGAGGTGCCCCATCTAAACCAGTCTGTGACATGGGACGTATGGACACCAAAGCTCCTCCAACCACATTCCAGTGAGGTTTCACACAGCAAAGCAGGAATCACTGCAACAAGCAGTTTGTCAACACCTGTATGCCCCCGAGCCACTCCAGAAAACCCAGAGTGGGCACAAAGAAGAAAAAGAACTTCAGCCCACCCAGCTGTCAACTGGAAATGGGCAATTAAATTCCAACCAAGGAATAATTTATCTTGCATTAGGCAAGGTGGCAGCTCTCCCATACATTTGCTATTTTTATTGCCTATCAATCACAGAACTATCAGCAGGTCAACAGCCAACTTTGGCTCCAGAGAGTCCTTCCAGTAAAATAAAGCCTGTTTATTCAGTAGGTACCACCTGTGCAAAAAACCATGGTGACTCTCACTGGTAACATGAAGCTGGAATCGTTTTTTTTCACCTTTCATTGCTGAAGTGCCAAGTCAGTCAAGGGAACAGTTACTGTGGTCTTGTACCTGAAAAACAATCTGAGAGGTGCATAGACCTCTCAATGAAGTTGGTCACCAGAGGCGCTCAGGCAATCCAGTCACATAGTGCCTTTGCTTCTCAGCTTTGAGCAACCCATGACTGACAGCCTCAAAGGTGCCACTCTCTAGATAATATTCACCCACATCAGAAGGCATTTATTATAGCTATGTGACAGAGAGACATAAAAGCAGCATCCAAAAGATCACAGAATGTACACATGGTGGAAGCTGCGAGAATGCACATGCTGCCTAACGACAAATGCTTGTCCCTGTCATGACAGGATGTAACAACAGTAACATCTCTTATTAAGTCTGGTCTTGTAAGGGCAGAACAAGAGACTCACATGCTTTGCAGCACTATCTAACGGCAACAGGGAGCAACACAAATTGGAGTCAAGAAAGATGATGCAAAATGAGCAAAGGAATGACAACAGCATTTTGCCTGAGGTCTGTTACCAAAAAATGCTGCAATCAGAAGCTATGTCAGTGTGCTGAGGCAGTTTCCAGCCAGCCAGCACAGGACGACTTGACCTACTGCAGAAGAGAACACAAAGCACGTCCTCTGGTTTGGGTACATGCTGCACACAGTAGTGCTGCTTAGTGATAACTCCATGAATCCTTTCAACAGACTTCTGTCCGTTTTGATGTGTTGTTGTTAAGGGAACATTTCTCCCCATAAGATTCTCCCAGCAAAACCGAAATTTCCTGAAAACAGCTTCCATCTCTTTTTTGCCTGCTGTAGCATTCTGAAAAAGAATCAAGAGGGACACAGACAGGCAGCTCCTACTGTAAATCACTAGGTATTGCATAAAGCAGCAGAGCAACGACCCAGCTTTCAACACCTTAAGGGTAGAGAAGTCAGCTAAATCTTTGATGCTAACAGCTAGGATTTCATATTTTGTGCCTTGTGGAATTATCCTACAAAGCAAGTCCAGCCTCCACTCATCCCATTTAGTGGCCTTGACTTCCTTACAGCAGACAGTGTCACAAGTAGGATGAAAACTGGACCATAGTTTTAGAATGCTACATATGCTTTTTCTACAAAACCCACAAGTTCTCCACCTTTATGACAGCCATCACTAGTTCTGCCAGTGAAAGCCACGCTAGCTGCACTGTCTAACTCTGAGCAAGATCTGTGCCTTCCTGCTGCAGCTGTTGGTGTGCTGGTAGCTGTCCACACACTCCTGCCAAGAGAGGATCAAGAAAATACTTAAGGGAGAATATTTATGCACTTCAACTGTATCAGTCCCACTTGTGCTATGCCTTGCTGCCTGGACTCACTGACTGGCAGCCCTTCCTGTTAGCCATACAGGTAGCGATATCAGCATGGCAGACTAAGGAGGACAAGACCAAAGATCCCTGCTAAGGCCTCGCTCCACAGCAACTGCACTGCAGTTAACCCAGCTGCTCTCCCACTAATGTGTTAGTGCACAGGCTGAGCAGACACTGCTGGGTGCAAATGTCATTAATTGTATATACTTTCATTCTCCTTGGAATCCACCTATTTGTTTATGGAGTTCATTACATCATTAGGAGAGGAGTTTCACCTCTACAAAGAATAAGTTGCTATCTCTACTTCTGTGGCCAAATGTTATACTGGATTTTTCAGTACTAACTACAGCAAAGAAGAAAACACCTGGTATGTACAAAGCAGAGTATACACTTATCCAGAAAGCAACCACCCAGATTAATTGTTCCCGAGAGAGAGAGGAATCAAAAAGTTACCTTGCTGGAGACTTCACATAGCAGACTCAAAGGGGTATTACCAGAGGAAGCTTGCCCTTCACAGTCCAGCTTCCCTTAAGGCAACTGAACTAACAAAGGGCAAGAAACAAAGCTGTTCTGGGGGGGAAAAGGGATGTGAGGCTCTGCTTGCCCACTGCACCACACTAGACACTTGAGGAAGAAAAATCTCTCCTCACTTCCTCTAGTTCAGGCAACTGAAGAATTTCTATAGCTCCTAAGGGAACAATGTCAATACTTTAGTGTGACAGTAAGTGTTTCTGCCTAAAAAAAAAAGCCCAAAACCCACATTCATGGATGCCAACCCTATGAATAATAGCCACTGAGGTGTGGAAGGGGATCTCTTTAATGGTGGAAAAAGAACCATACCCAAAACCAAAGAGAAAGGCACTGCAAGCACCTTGCTGCTACACACACATATGCCACCTCCTTCACAACTCACTGCAAACAGCATCACTGCACGCTGTCCTGGTAGCTTGGAAGCTAGATTTGGCCAAGGACCAAGCAGAGAACATCTCCCTGTCATTCTCCGGAGCCATCAGTCTCCAGAGGCTTTCAGCTCTAGGCCAATAGCCCTGGTGTTTAGGAATTATTCACAGATGTCTTTCACATGCTAAACTGCTAAATAACCTCTGGGGCAAATTCCCACTAGAACAAAAGCACACACTGCAGGTCACTGGGGACTAAGCCTTTCAGAGTCAGAGAGAGGCTGGAGTCATTTACATGCTCACACAATTCATTTTGTTTTCATAGCTCTTAAAACAGCTGCTGCATCATAGCAGTAAAGGGCTTACAATACCTTGCCATAGAAGTCGCTCATCTGGTACAGGGGGATGTGCTGCGTACCACCATAGAGTTCGATTACCTCTTCATCAGGCACTGGTTTGAGCCCTCTAGACACAAAACAACAGAAACAGTTTGTCAGTAATCACCAGTCTGCACAGAGCTACAAACTGCAGAGAAAGAGAAAATGGGACACACCGGCTCCTTTCTAAAACTCACACATTTATCTTGCACAACAAACACAGCCAGGGAGCCTGACATCTCCATGGCTTCTTAAGATTCACATAAAATCTTTCCTGAGACATTCTGCAGACACCTTGTTTGCTTCTTCAAGTTAATTACGGGGCTTTATCCACATTCCAGCAAAGTTCAGATTCTTCTGAGAGAGAAGAATCTCTCTGCATGCAGAGAGATCTCAGGCAGACTTCTGTCTGCATGCTGTCAACCTGCTGACAGGACTGCCCCACCAAATCAGCCCCAGCACCTGACTCTGGCTCTGCTGGGTAACTGTAGTTTTGGAGGTTGTTTCCACAAGGTACATCACCATTAAAAGCAGTGGAAGAGAGATTTCTAAAAATGAAGTTTCCTTCCTATTCAGTTTTCCTAAGCAAAACAAGTTCTTTGCTAAGACCATTCGACAGAGATCACATTTTTCCCCTCTGAAACACAGGTATCATCAAGCACAGATATCATCAAGCACAGGTATAGCTATGAGCTGTATCACTTGTGAACATCAGGTTATCTGACCGCTGCACGTTTTGCCTTTTGCGCAATTTTTGATGGCTGTTTACCCAAGCAGTCAGTGGCTTTCCCTAGCTCCTTTCCTATTCAATCATGGTACAGCCTCTGAGAAGCTAAAAGTTGCCTCAGTTGTGCTCAAAAGCAAAGAGCAGTTTAGGAAAAGGACACTTCAAGAAGGATAATCACAAAATAACACTATGGGAAAAAAGTTTAAACAAGTTTTCACTAAAAATTTCTTGCAAAGCTGAGTTGAAATATGGGGCCCCTCTCTCCCCCCTTCAAAAGCTAGCACTCAAAGAAGCCAATTCTCTTCGATTATGAAACTCCCTTCTTAATATTCTTAGAGTGTTTACTGTAACTGGAGCTTAACAACAAAAGGGCAGAGTTCAAGAAAAAACAACATTGGCTTCCATGCTCAGGAAATGCAACACAGATTTACAGGAGCTTTGCTACCAATATCTATGAATTACTACTTCTTACACACTAACCCCACTTCACTTTGGGGTAAGGTTTTCTCCCAGTCTCCGGTTTCTGCATTGTTTCAGCCACTTATCAAACACACATGCAGCTTTCCTTGGAGAACAGGAGTTAAAACCTAGGCCCTAAACTGAGCCCAGATTCTGATGCATTGTTACTTCTATTGACATGTCTGCACTGCTTTAAGATTCTACTTGCATTATTTGGACCACTCCCCTTTTAGCTTTATGAGAAGGAAGATCAGACCATTGCTGGGATACATCCCTGCCTGGAGAAGACAGGCCTGTATGTGGACCACCTACAGAGGAGTCCTTTCCTAGTCACCCAGGCGTGCTGTCACGTACTCAGACATCACGCAGAGTACGTGACCAGATGTGTTATTAACCATTACAAAAAGCTCCAGGTCTTCCCACCCACACTTGGCTTGAAATGCTTGAGAAAAATAACTCCCTGCAATTATATGCCAGGTAAGCATTTGAAGCAAGCACAAACAGGATAAGCCAGATGAGAGGGTGCTCTCCTCAAAAAACCTCACCCCATACGCCATGAACATACACTCAGATTTAGTAATCCCCCTTTGCATATATGAGCATTTTGAAAATGATTTTCAGAACAGACAGACCTATATGCTGTCCCCAGTTGGACATAATGGAAAGCATCGATCTTCATGAGAAGACTCTGTGATAAGGGAGAGACATTTACTGTTAGAAGTGAGTTTATACTAAAACCTTATTTATGTTTCAAGTTCTGCACAAATTCATTTAGAAAATAAAATTCAATACGAACATTCCATATTCATGTACTTCAAGCTGCACTTAGTAGCCTCCAGCCACTTTCACACACACTTACTCATACTGTGACTTATAATTGGCCTCTCTGGCAAAATATGACCTTTCTATGAGCCAAAATACCACTTTCTGTTACACTCCAAAGTTTGTGGATAGGGATGCAGTTGAAAAACAGAGAGAACACTGTTTCTTTGACTCAGTCGCATCTTATCTTTCTTCCAAAAGCACATACAGAGCAAAGAAACTTTGTGTGCATAACAGATCTATTTCTTGTCACATTTATATTAAGCAGAACGAAATGGGCAAATTCGGATTTAGGGCTCAGCTGCACCGAGTCATTTTCTTCACACAAGAGCTCTCCCTTCCACCATTTCTCCCCATCCAGAATTCAGCAAAGATGCTCAAAGATGCTCAGGAGCATGCCAGATTGCTAACATCAGAGCTTTCTGCACATTTTTGTATCAGATTCACATATTCATGAGTCATCTCTTCTCCACCATCCATCATTGTGAAGCACTAACACAAGTGCTCAGGCATCAAAAGCAGCCTCTTACTAAATTCACAGTGCTCTGCAACTTGAAAAGGACACAGCATCAAATTATTTGTGCTGTCTCTACCACAGTGCAAGGTAATAGATTCCACTGAGCATTCACAACCTTCAGGCACATTCTTTTGTTATGATACCGTATCATTGTAGCTGGTTACACAGCTAGTGGGGCAGACCTCCCACTAGTTTGTGAGGTGCACAGGCAAACATGCTGACTATCTTTGGCATTACCCAGCTTTTTGTGTCTTTTGCAGAATCTGATCTAAGAAGAGAGAGTTCTCACCTTCTGCTCACTCACTAGCTTTGCTTGGCTTGGCTAGTCTGTGTTTTCCCAATACATCAGCCAGAGATTTAAACAGAGAAACTTCTCAGAGTCTCTCACAGATCCACTTCTCAATTTATGAGGTCAGAGGTATGGGTGGTCTGCTGCCATGCTGCCACCAGAGTTAGGACAAAAGACATGGGAAAACTCTATACAGTTTTTTCTCCATTCTCTTTTTTTCCACTGCTGGAGAACAGCACACACACACTCCAGCCTGTACTGCTGCTTCCTTCCCTGGGTTTCCTCAAAGCCCAACAGCAGAAAAGCTGCTAAAGTGAAGCAACTTTCTCTGCTGGGCTCCCACCTGACTCCTGGCTGCAGCAACCACCATGACATCACCAGGCATCAGGCTTTCAGGGAATCTGTCCAAAGCACTGAAAAGGGTTAAAGCCAGTGCTTGCACTTTGCCTGTGCTCCTAAGAAGCATGCATCTCAAGCAGCTTGGATCTTTTTCTAGGCAGTCCTATTATTCAGGGTAGGGGGTGGGGAAGGCTTCCTATGGCATTCTCCTGACAAGTCATTTCTATTCTTAGAGTAAGACATAATGCCACTGCTCCTGGCAAATATTTGTAGTTGCAGAATTGAGGTTTGTCGCTTAAATTTCCTGAAAGACAGAAATGATCACATAAACAAGCTCAGTTTTCTATTTATTAGCTGCAGAATTAATTGACTTTTAAACTGGCAAGGCTTGTTTACCAGAGGTCTTTGCTAGAATGTCCCATTCTGCTAGAGACTATGCAAACATAAAAGACATCTTCCCCTTGGAAGGTTTATAAGCAAGAAGAACCCACAAAATGAAAAGCACAGACACCTGGGCTCACTGATAGCTTGGTGATCAATGTTACTGCAAGCAATGGCAGAAAATATTCCACTAAAAACATAACCCAATGGAAGACAAAGGCCAGGAGATTGAACTTTGTATAGCTTACCTTTTGTACATCATAGTGAAGTCCACGTATGGCAAACCCTGGAATGTAGTCATACTTCGCAAGCCCTTCTGGATACTGAGAAGACGAAGAGCGATGTAGTTAGAGGCATAAGCATTTGATTATCAACAAATCATTTCACCTGTTGAGCCTGCTCAGTCCAACTAGTCCACTCACCCCACGCATAAACTGGACAAGGAACAGGAGCACATCATTTTGCCCGTTCAACAAAGAAAGTGGATGACTGGAGAAAGGCATAAGGAAAAGGATCCCCCAAATCAGTTTCTCTCATGTAAGGGACACTACTGAAAGTGTAACAGATTCACTCAGGCACGTGAGGACACTTCTAGTAAGCTCCATTCAATGCATATATATTTGGCAAAGCAGTGGCACTGCAGAGCCCCTCTGAAATGAAAGGCATGGTGAGAAGAACATGCACAGACCTATTGCAGACAAGATGCCCATTACTGGACAAGCTATGCAGGATCATTCACATTGACTCACAGGTCAAGTCCTGTACAGCTTCAATGCTGCTCCACAATTCATGTTTATCCACCGTGTGTACCTTGAACCAGCAATTTTGCAGGCATTATTGCCATAGTTAAATAAAACAGATGAGATCTTTCTAGACTAAGGTTTCTGCTCTGTATTTATAAAACCTCAGGAATGTAGAGCACGGTTAATTGTCTCAAAGGAAATTAATTCCACGGACAGGCAAAACTTTCTGCAATCAAAGATTATGAAACATGAAATCTATCTCAATAAAACAAGTAACTGGCATGTGCACAATGCAGCATTTTGCAAGCACGTCTGGAGTGTAGCAATAAGCTTAACAAGTGGAAAATCTTAGCACATCATTACCTTGAATTGTTCTATTAGGATGTCTCTGGCAGTATTGAATATCATAGAGTGTAGTAAATTAGAGTACTGTGCTAATGTGTAATCATAGTCAAAGCCATATATCTCAACATCTCCCAGGCTGATCTCATTGTTTGCGTAGATAGCTGCCGGGTTGAGGAGATTGCAGACTCCTGGTGGAAGGAGATCTAAGAGAAGAGAAAGGGGAGAGGTTAGAGACACTGTGAGGAACACTGAAATTTCAACTTTTCATTGTGGACCTGAGCTGGAAGTACCACACAGCAGCAGCAAAGGAGCACAGTGCTGCTGCTGTAAACTCACTCAAATAAACCTCCCCGTGAAAAAACTCACTGTGAAACCCCTGGCTGCGACTGGGGATGAGTCTTTCACAGTAAGACTGACCTTTTGTGTCAGGAAGCTGCAAAACAATGTCCTCTCTGGCCTACATGAAGCAAAGCAGACAGAGATTTTCAAGTCTCAAATTTCTAGCTCCCTGCAGCTCACCAGCATGGAAGGCAGCTGCAATGTATCACCAGGAAAACATGCACCCCTCACTTAAAACTTGAGCAGGACAAATAGGTTCTTCTGAGAAACCTGGAGTACCTCAAATTAGAAATGGTGAGGTTTCTCTTTTGGCATTTTAGTTTTCTCACAGAAGCAGCCAGACTTCACAGAGCAATCCTGCGGGTACTGTTAGGGCTTTGTTGTTGTTGATTTTTGAGTTGGGTCTTTTTAATTAGAAATTGGCAGGATAAAACACGGTTTTGTACAGGTACCAACAAAATGTAAAAAACTCCACATTAAGCTATGCTCTTGGAGCATGCAATGCTGATAGCAACAAGTTATCTGCTTTCCTCTGATAAACAGCTGTGGAAACAGCTCAGTCCTTGCACGCGTTTTGTCACTTCAAAACAGGCTTACTATTCAAGATGCTTGTGAATAACACTTTGCTCCCCGCACCCCTGGGAAAATGGGGGTTAAGTGACCTTCCAGCTGAACTACCAGTACCTTTTTCTGTCAGAGCTAGTCTAGAGAGAAGAGAGCTTCAGTGGCACTACAATGGAAGAGACAGGAACAGACCCTCGCCAGGCTTCCCACTCCAGAGAGCTGTCCTTTGCAAGATGAGAAAGAGCAATAAAAATAGTTCCCCATAGTAGGTTGCCTAGTCACATCCACACTGGGGGACAGAGAGGGGAAGGAGCCATTTCCTCCTTCCTCAAAGACAGGTAATTTTCTCTTTGAATGATAGGAAGAGTGCAGACATTTTCCAGATCCATCAGTGGGCAGGATTTTCTTTTCCCTTCCTACCTTAACTTCTGGCTTTTAGCAAGAACCCCTGTGCCAGTTCTTTAGTGCTTCCTTGCTATAAAACCAAGTTTCATCTGAATCTAGAATAAAAAAAATATTATTAGAAAGAGATACCAGCCATTCCCAATAAAGACTTTACCTGGAATGATTACAGAATTCAGGTAAAAGCCCAAAGTACATTTGTGGGCGCTAATCCAAAGAGGTGATCAACGAAACGGGATTCAGATATACCATAATATTTATTTTTCAGGGGAGAGACACATTACAAAACATACCCATCCCTCTCTCCTCACCCTCTTTCCTTTGGCCTTCAAACGCAATTCACCAGACCAACTAGAGAGGAGCTACTAGAAAAGCAAGCAGTATTTTAAGGCAGAAGGGTTGACTTACTGCCTATGCAACAGAACAAGAGTTCCCTTTCAGTGACTCTGCTGGTAGCAAAGTTCCTGGAAGAGGCTGAAGGGAGCAGACGCGATCAGAGAACTTTCCACTGGGATTTCAAAAGATGGAAACCCTAAATAGGATTTGGATGATCACAACTTTCATCCTCCCATCATAAACAGTCTTTGCACCATAAACAAACAGAGCTCCACTTCCTGTCCTCACCTCCAGATAACTTGGGGGAAGATTTTTTTCCAAGCACACACTGGCATTTGCAGGGTGCTATTTTTCTTTCTCAGAAAGAAAATGACACAGCCCTAATCACATCACAGTGCACATGTGCAGCACTTTCATCTTCCTGTGAAAGCTTTTATTAACACAACAAATGCACCCCACTTGCTGCTACCGTATCCCTACAGAGAGGTTAAGCTCTTCCAATATTCATCATTTGCTAACAGATTTATGCCAACACATTTTGATAGCCTGAGAGCAGCACAAAACACCACTGTCTGAACCCCATCTCTTCTTTCACAGAGGACATGACACCCATCTAGATTCAACAACAGACACAACTTTTACAGAAACACACTCAGGAAAAGCTCAGTGAGCAGTATGATGTTGTTAAAACGGAGGGGTAGTCTGAGATTCACCAAGAGCATGAAGTGAGTCTGATCTGTGATCAGAAGCATAAGCAGTAACTGTGCCACAATATGATTTATGAAGTACATTTAGACCCACAGGATCAAGCAGTACTCCTCTCTGCCAGCCTCAAATGCACAGTCTCTCTGCTGTTCTCTGACAGCCTCCTGCCCGGATCATTTTACCCCACTCAGATAATTTGCCACTAACTCACACAGCGTGTTCTCTCTTACCACGTAAGGGCTCAGAAAAGATGCATACCCTAGCCAAAATGCTTTCTCACCATTGCCTCACACGTGTTCCATACGCACATCTCCTTGCTGTGTTTTCTATCACACATCATTGTCCCCAAACCAACTTGCAGCAGCTTGCTGACAGCTTGTCCTTTCCACGCTGTCATCCTCCATCTTACATTTACAGTAGTTTCAAAGTCATTGAAATCCTAGAAAGAAAGAAAAAGCTCTGGGTTTCAGTCCAGAGACCCATGCTACTGTTTGACTCAGTGTGAATATCCACATGCAGCATCCTCCTCAATACAGTGATAGGAGTCCCTCCTTTTTAAGTTCATGCAGGCTCTCTGCAGGTCCAAACTACCTCAGGGAAGGGACAAAAGGTGGAAGCACATGCAAGATCAGTTTCAATACGAGAGCCCAAATATGCGTGGTTTACTGAGCTGGGTTTCAAGAAGTTTGGGTTTTTGTTAGTTTCATTTGCTGTTTAGTTTTGGTGGATTTTGGTTGGTTGGTTGGTTTTGTTGAGGGTTTTGTGTTGTTTTTTGTCTGCATTTTGAGGTTTTTATTGAGATAATCCCAGTTTGGATTTTGTTTTGTTTTTTGTTTTGCTTAATCACCTGGTGGTTACAAATTGTGAGTGCTTAAACAAGTCCTGGGCTGCAGACTTGGGTGCTGCTGCTCTGCTGACACTCAGCACGTAACCTGCCAGGGATCTCTGCCTCAGTTTGCATGGTAATTGTCAAGTCAAAACAGACACCCTCCAGAAGCCTATGAAGATGCCATTTTCCAAGCACGATAGCTTTTGCTTTTCCTCTGCTAAAACACCGCATAACAGATTGCTGGACAGATATGATAAACTACAGCAAGAAAAAAAACCCAAACAAAATTAAAACCACTTTTGAGTATTAAAAAAGAATGATAATCCCATCTACCCTTTCCGTTTGAGTCCTAGCTGGAAATGAAGACAATACCACAGATAGTCACTGTTTACTCAGCACTTCACCAAGGAAGTGTGATCTAAGGAAGAACCCACACGTGTCCATCTGAGGACAGTGGGGAAAAAACAGCTCTTGCAATACGTACAAACCCCTGGAATCTGCATACTTGCACAATTTGCTTTGGTTTGCTACTCTGATGGTTTTAAGGAAAGTGCCTGCATATCCGTGGTACATGGTGAAACTCAGCCAACAAAGGCAGAGCACAAGAAAGCTCTTGCTTTTTTTACACGTGGGTGTAAATGTGAGGTAAACACACAATACCTCCTTCACTTTACCACTATGAGGCCTGAACAGCTGGTTAAATTGGAATATCATCATAACAGCACAAGTGTCTCTTCCCAGGCAATAGCCCACATTGTTAGAAAGCACTAACACTCAATCCCCAACAAGAGAGCAGAGACAGAAACAAAAGCAGGTAATTAACTGTGTGCAACAGTTAGAGATGCTGAGACACCATATGGCCCCTTCTGATGTGAAAAATGTTCTGGTCAGGAGGTGCCAAGCACGTCTGTGCTTTTTTGATCTTCCTGGGGTACCAACAACATCACGCAGGAAGCATTCCTTTTCTCTCAGCCTCAGATCCAGCATGTTATTGAAGAAGAATACATTAAAAAGCCAACTCACACCCATCTCTCACCCCCTTTGTACTCCCAGAGGTCCAATGCAGCAGACATCTGTGCTATTTTCTTTGTAAGACTAGTGAGGAAAAGAATGACACTGAAAAGTAGATGGCCACCATCCTCCACATTCTTCATGAATCAGAAAGTTCCCTTTGCTCACACTGACTTTCTTTCTAAAGGCAAACCGCCAGTTTTCCTCCCTTCCAAGTACCTCTTTATCCTTATGAAGTGTTGTTCTGTACCATTTCCTGCAAAACACTCCAACTAGATGAAGTAGATGCTTCTACCCAGGGGAGGGGAAAGGAAATATTACTTAAAGAACATTAAATGATAGAGGAATCATGTTAAAAAGAGCGCTGAAAATTACTCTGGAGCGTAGTCTTGAATTTATGCCATTGTGCCTAAATATTCTGGGATTTCTTGCCAATAAAATATACGCAAACTAAAAGCAACATTAAAAAAAAACTGTTTCATTCAAAAGAAACCCCATTTTTTATATACACAAAGGCACTAGACAAATGCTGCTGTAAGAGTTCTTTACAAGAAAAAAATGTTTACATTTAGGAAAGCAGAATTAGGAAGCTAACATAGGTGGTCACACTTGCTCATTGTCATTCCCAGTCCCAGCTCAGTCTGAGGATGCCTCAACTCAGTGTGCAAGCTCCCTAAGCAATTTGCAGGGCATTTATCATCATAGCACTAGACTTGTTTCCTGGTTTGGCAAAGAGTGAGGCTTTTAAATCTTCGTGTCTGCTTGAGATTAGTGATACAAGCAGAATCAAAATGTGCTGCATTGCAAAAACTCCCTCTGCACCACACCAGAATCACCAGTGCACTGATCATGCAGGGGTGTCATCTTCTCTCCCATTTCTAAATGCGATGGGCACGTTGCTGACTGTGGCTTGCACCACTTAGATGCAGAGGTATCTCAATCCACACAAACTAGAAAGAGCAAGGACTACCTCTGAGCTACACCCTCAGCATTATCAATACTTAACCAAGTTCTTGCTGTCTGCAGACTTGTCTCTGCTCTCTAGTTCTCACATTTAAGCATGCTCAAGCTTGTCATGCAGAGGCAAGGAGATAACATTTGTTACGAAGTCTCCTTAGGAAAGCAAATCTATTGTAACAACATTTACAAGTTTGAAAGATACAGTTAAAAACAGAAACACTTGTTCACAGCTAAATCCTCAGGTGCTTGCCAATTCTGTAGAGTTTCAGGATTGAATGTTTCCTAAAGAGAAGACTTCATACGTTGCTTACTTAGAAAGCATATCATCAGCCTTCCTTGACACTTCAGATGCCATCAAATCAGAATACAAGTCTTGATCAACACTACCCCCTGACAAATGCACTTACATTTTTCATTTGGGCAGAAGAAAGAAAAGAAAAGCACATCAAGTGTAAGAAGTAGCTTCAAGTTCTTGACAGGTAGTGAAATTTGGTCCTAAATATCAGCTGCAGAAGGGAAAACTAAGAGAATGGCTCCCCTTTGCCAGCACTGACATTTCACCTCAGGAGCACCTTTTGTGTAGCTATGCTGTGCTGTCATTTGTATCACCACTCTTAAGCCTGGCAGAATACAGATGTGTTTCTACAAAGCTGAGAACTTCTGGTGCTGGACTACAACCACTGAACTTTACTGCACACAAGCTCTTGTCCTACACATCTGGCCCCATCCAACCTGGTCAGCATTTATCATTAGAATCCCTTCCGTGCAGAAATGCAACGCCACTCTATCAATCAGGTCCTAAGCAAGAGCTGGTTTGAAAAATAAATTCTGCTGCAGAGACCTTTCTCCAAAACCAGTAGCTGTTAACTGACGACATAGGACAAAGGACCTCAGAGGTGGAGTTTCAGACAAGGAAGGAAGAAGGTGGTAGCCCAGAAGTCTTCTCAAACTCCATGCTGATGAGTATTGAGATGTGATGATGTTTTCAAATCCACAGCCACCACAGATATTCACCTTTCTGTCAGCATTAGAAATTAAGAGCAAAAGAACAAACTGATGAACATTTTGCACATGGCAATTCAGTCATCAAAGCAACAACTAAAACCAACTTGGACCAACTCTGTTTATGTCTCTTCTTGACAAGACTTGAATAACAGCACAGTCTTGAAATTTTGGTTTGGAGAGCTATTCTTTAAACAACGGAGGGCCACCTCATTCGTCATGTCCAATAGTTACTTGAAGGTTTGTAAGGAGTCTGCTCTGTAACACATGGGTTACTTCGCCCAACTTCATTTTGCCTTTAGTCCTGCTGGTTAGTTGTCCACCTCAAGCAATAACTATACTTCTTGCTTCTCTACAAAGCATAACTACGTGAATACAAACTTCATAATCTGTCACATAGTAAATTGAGGTCTTTCTCAAGAGCCGATAACACAGCCTATGAACATATCTGCATTTACTGTTTCAATACCATTATGGAAAAGAAATAAATAGCCTTTGAGGACATTAAGGTCCAAACACCATTACAAGTGTTGCAAGTTGGAATTTCTCTCAAGCAGTCAGGCTAAAACTCAATCTTGGAGCAGGGACTGAACACAAAGCCACTGTCCTCTGTCAGCACTCTGTACTGCCTTAGCAGCTCAGGCAAAGGAGCTCGCATCCTGCAAAAGAGGGAATGAGCAGGCTGAGTACCCAGCAGAACGGCAGCCAATTCCTTTACATTTGTGCATCATTTTATGTCAGATCTCATATACTGGGAGATGGGGAAGGAGGGAATGACACAACTTGTCAATCTCAGAACAGCAAGACTGTTCTTCTAGATGGCTAAGGCTGGCTGCCCTCCTTTTCCAAACCTTTAGATAAACAAAAGCTAAGGGAGAGCTATTTAACAGCAGACAAAGCCACATTTCCTAGTTCTACAGTGCTCACCTTCAGCATTCCAAGAATCAAGAAACCATCAGGAAAAATTCCCTGCCCTTATGCCATGAGAGCTATTTTTTCACATTTTTAGAAGCTCTTAACACAGTAGAGGTCTGCGGCTGCCCAGAAGACCACAGTCCTGTTTTACACATGGCCAGATTTGGCCACTGGCACGAGTTTTCTCCTCCCTTGGCAAGATTTCAACGTATCTGACGGAACAGCGTAACTTCTTGGCCAGAGAAGCAAAAACACACGTGCACACATGAGTAAAAGGTGTTTTACATCTGTAACACAAACTGAGCTCAGGATCAGGGGACATCCTAGCAGTTGTAGCATCAATTTCCTCCATGCTCATCTTTGTGCCAATGGCGAGTTAAGAGTCAGACCCTGGACTTCTCAGCACTTCAGTCACCATCCCTGCCTATTCATCCTAGTGTAATCACATTTCTCTATGCCAGCCAATGGCACATTTGAGGAAAATGCCACAAGCCCTTCATTTAGACCGTTTGCCATGTCTATACCCTTGTTAAGGTGGAGAGCTGTGAAGAGCCCCAAATACTCTGCATGTCCTGAAACACTGAGACCAGCCGAGTGATCTTTACAGAGGGGAGCCCAAGCTAGGGAAAGGAAGATTGAGGCCACATTTCAGAAGAAATCAAACCATTCCAGAGGGCTCCCGGGTGAAGAAGGCGTGTAGATGGATGGCATTGCCAGGGAGAAGGCTGCTGACCCCGGCAGCTGCACAGCAACCCGCGCATCCCCAGTTCTGCAGCTAGAGGAAAGGCACCAGGATGCGAACGAGGCGGGAGGTGGGGGAAAGACAGGAGAAAGGCGAAGCCCGGCAGGACGTGGCAGTCCCAGCGCCCGGAGGCGGCCCTTACCGTAGACCAGCTTCTTCATCTCGTGGTACCTGGCCCACAGATAGGTCTTGGTGTCGGCTCCCTCGGCCGGGAGGGGCTGGCTGCCCACGGCGGGGCCGGGCTCCGCTCCGCGCCGGGCTCTGCTGGGGCCCGCCGGGTGGTGGTCCCGGGGCTGCCCGGGGCTGCCGTCACCGGGGCACTGGCTGGCTTTGGGGCGGCAGCTCTGGCAGGAGACGGCCACGGCGAGGAGCCGGGGGGCAGCGCCGCTACCCCTCCTCAGTGCCGCCATGCCCAGCGCGGCCATGGTCACGCCGGACGCTGCAGCCTCGGGAAAGCCCGCACACGGCCGAGGCTGGCCGATCCGCTCCGCTCGGCTCGGCTCGGCTCGGCTCGGCTCGGCTCCGCTCCCCGCCGCCACGGCCACAGCCCGCAGCGGCACCCGCCGGGCGGCCAATCCCCGCCGCCCGGTGCGAGGGGGCCGGGCAGCGCCACGCCTCCGAGAACGGGGCAGGGAGGGCGATCAGCGGCTGCCCGCGGCGAGGGGCCCCGGACCGGCTCCGCTCACCGCCTTCCGGCCCTTTGAGGCGAGGGGCGGTGGGCCGGGGGGGGGGCGGTGGTCCCTCACTGAAGCCCCGCCCCTCCCAATCAGGAGAGGCAAACCGCCCCGAGCCGGGTCACGTGGCTGCCTTCAGGTCCTTCCGTTCCGCTGCGGCCTGGGTCGGGGAGCTCGCGGTGGAGGTGAGGGTCGCGCTGCGCTGATTGGCTGCGCGCTCCCGCCAGGCCGGCGAGGGGAGGGGGCGGTAGAGCAGGTAGAGGGGATGTCATGGCCGCGGGGGGCGAGCCTGGGCCCGTGCCGCTCCTCCGCCGGGGCAGGACGGGGCACTGCGGCCCCCTCCCGGCCTCGGTTTGAGGCAAGGCACCGGGGGCCGCTGTGCGTCCGTTCCGCCTCTCACGCCTCCTCCTCTGCCTGTTTTGTTCTTTGTCCGCGAAGCGCTGAAGGCGCCGATCCCGGCCGGTCATGCTGATGAGCAGTAGGCTGAAGCGCATCTTGCGGCTGGTGCCCGGGAAGCAGCGCTTCGGCGTTTACAGGTTCCTGCCCTTCTTCTTCCTCCTCGGGGGAGCGATGGAGTGGTTCATGATTAACGTCCGCATTGGCAAGGAGACCTTCTGTAAGTGAGGGCCAAGAATGGTCCCCGGCGGGCGGCAGGAGCAGGCCACAGGCCCTGGGAGCGGCGGAGGCCGGTCACTTAACGGCAATAGCGGCAAAGCTAGCGGGCCTGACTTGGGGCAGCAGGTCACACACCTCTTCCTCGAGTGCCGGATGACACTCCAGGTTCTGCCTCACTAGCAGGAGACACTAGGCAGAAACTAACAAGAAAACTGGGTTTCAAAGCCTAAACTAGGTTTTGTTTTTACATAAAAGCCTCACCAGGGTTGTGAGAATTGAAGCATAGGAGTGGGTTCATCTGAAATGTGACTTTCCCAATTTAAAAAGTATGAAAAAGAGCAATGAGAACTTTTCTAGTGGCACTTAGTTCCTAGAAGTTACAGCGTTTTAACGTGGAAATCTTTATGAACTTAAGAAGGATCAGCTTTACTGTATGTGGGAAGATTCTCATTTTTACAGGAAATCTAGTTGAGTCTCCTGTAGAATGAAACAGCTTCATACAGTTTCCATAGCTGACAGAGTCAATGCTATCAGAATTGCTTCTTTGCTTCATTTTCTGAAGGCTTGGGTTTGCTGTTTTCCAGTTTAAAATTTGATGCATACCTATATAGTAATAGGTTAGAAACTAAAGCACATCTATGTAGTGTAGTAGCTAGTATGTTTCAGAACAGTAATAATTGTGCAGTTTGGCCTTATTATTGCTCCATAATCCATGCCAAGTGACAAGACCTCTCTCTTTTTGTCAGTGATGGATATGTAGGTATGAGGGGAGGGGGGCAGGAAGAACAACTAGGAAGACTCTGAAGGTGGGTATAGCCCTATGCTTTGTTGATAAGCATAAAATAAAAAGCTGAAACACTGAAGCCACGCTGGCTGTCCGTAGGCCTTTGTGCCTATAATTTAATTTGCATTTTACTTCAGATAGCTTGGGCATTTGTATTTTTAATTATGCCCAAGGGAAAGTAGACAAGCAGTGACTGTATCACACTGGAAACTTATGTTTTCCTATAAAAACATTTAATCAGGACTGATGGGAAGAACTTTAGCCTGGATGGGAGGGAGAACATGAGCTATTTTTAAGTGGTAATAAAGATTTGTGTTGGCTTGAATTTTCAGTTGCCTGTCAGGCAGTGTCTGCAAGAGAAAATTGGATTGAAGAGTTTAGAAAGAGATGACAGCTTCTACATTTAGTGCTATCATGTACATGGAAAACACTCTTATTAAAAAAATCTTTTTCTGGCAGATGATGTTTACCGAAGGAAACGATCTGAGAGAGAGTATGAGGCGAGGATGGCAAAAAATGAGCTTTAGCTGAAACACTTCAAGGTGAAGGTCCTTCATGCTTCAGCTGTGTTAATATCAGAAAAAGCATTGCCACCACCGTGATGGTAGGGGAAGATTTTGTCTCTGCAAGATGAATTGTCATCCAGAAGTTTGTGTAATACACTCTCAGATGGTTTTGGCAGTTTTATTCTTCTTCCATCTACTTTGTATCTGTAGTGCTTCGTATTTAAGCCAAATACAGTAGCAAAAAGTTTGTTGTGTTTAGGTCTCTGCTATTTATTTAATGTTAGTTTAGTACTTTTAAATAAATTAAGTGAACAGAGTCTGGCTACTGCTTTTCTTCACTTGAGAAGACACTGTTCTTGTGAAAAGACCAAGGGGAAAGAAATGTTCCATACTGCATACATGATACCTCAGCCCAATGGAAATAGTAATGTGTAGTTATTTTCCTTTGTATTGATAGAAACTGCTCTGGCACCTGATTTGTTTTCTTTCGAATGTGGCATAGTTTTACTAAAGAGGACAGACTTACTGCTCAGTGTTTACTCAGCCCACACTCTTTGGGAAGTCATCCATGCATTCAAACTCCACTGCTTTCAGTGCTGTTAATACCCATTATTGCTACTCTAACTGAACTGAGCTGAGCTGTCTGTGGAAAAGCCTGATACATTTACCTAGTAACAGGCACATGTTCCGAGTGCAAGAGCAGCCCTAGCTGTATCACTACTCACTGTAATTAGTGCAGGAATAAAATCCTTCTCCAAGTTGGCATTGTATCATTTCAGGCAGCACAGATTTGTTATAACACAAGATGAAGCTTGACTTTCAGAAATCTGTTTTCTTTATTCCATGATGTGTTTGCTAGTGCTGGTACTTCAGCATTCTTCGGTTTGGCCAGTCTCTCACTAATGTGGGAAATAAGAGCAGCTGTAAGGCCCCAGGGCATTTCAGTATCAAGCATGCTTGGGGGTTAAGTATCAATTTTAATCTACGCCTAATCTTCAACAACCAAGGTCATCATTTGGTTTCTCAGTTTTATTGCTGCTGATTCCTAGTGCTGTGCGCTTTGCCTTCCCCAACAGTGTATTTCCCATCTTCTTTCTGACTCTCATCGCCGTATTTCCATCCCATCCTCCAGCTTCACCCCCAGCCTCAGAGCTCAGGCCAGCACTGGCCCACGCTGCTGTTCTGCACTGTGGGAGAAAGCCAGGAACACAGCTTTCACTTAAGTGCAGCTGAGCCCCTGCCAGTTCTGGGGTTGAACACGTCTATTCCTTCTTCAAGCTCATCTGGCATCAGCCCAGAACACAGCTCGGCATCTAAGAACAGGGGTCTCTTGTTCACTCTGCAGAAGCCACAGCAGCAGATTCTGGGGATCAGCAAAGCATTTCTGCTGAAAGCTTCCCAAATTGCAGCAGTCAAGCCAATATAGGTATCAGGCGTAAAATCTCAACTCAGCAAAGCAGCACCTGTGTATAGTCATGCTGACAAACAGCAATACTTGTGTACGAGCAATGCTGCTCACCCCTTAAGCATTACAGAGGGGACAATTTCACCACCAGTCCACAATGATTTTGCTGGAAGAATGGGTCTGTTCATACATTATTTCCCTGCTGCTCTGCATCCTGGGTTGCTGTCTGCTGAAAGACCTGTGAAGAGTCAGGGAAGTACTGAAAAAGCATCGTAAAAGAAGCATGTGCGTGCTCAGCCTGTACTTCTCTGTGGCACAGGGGTACAGCAGTGTTTTGTCCCAGCTTTTCAAAGAGTAGAAGGAAAAAAAATAGTAATCTCTTATGTACTGGTGAATTCTCCCTGGAGCATTCACTTTTTACTCTCTTCAGTGGAGGTGAGCTTTCACTCACAGATACAAAACTGCACCTGCACTCTAGTTTTGGTCAGCCCCAGCTCCTTCTAATAATGGCCAAAACTGCAACAGGCACTGCTGGGATGTCCAGTCATGAGGAATTTCCTTAAGTCATTACTGGATGTTGGTGCCTCCCACTCAGGATGAGGATTAATTACAGTCCTCCCCAAAATTATTCAATAGAAACTGAATTTGGACACTCCCTGAGGAGAGAGTTGCACAGGCTTCAGGACGGACTGGCCACCCTTCACCATTTTTGTCCAAATCTTTCACGTGCTTCACGTAACCTGAGCTGAGCCACATGGCTTACTTATGTTGCTGCATAATTCAGTGCATTCTCCATCTCCTGCTGCCTCCTTTAACAGATAATAATATGCATGGCCAGACTTCTGTGCTGCATTTATGACGCTCCCCTTGGCACAGGAAGGACCAATCGTAGGTGATGACCGTGTCTCTGAAGCCTGACAGACTGGGAATTTCTTCATCCAGGATCCAGATCCAGTGTCATCCAGATGGCACTGCAGCAGCCATCGTTTTGTTCCTTTGTATGACGGTCAACTTAGACTTGCTGGAAAGTGCAGTAAGCAAAATGAATATGAGCTTTATTAATCAGAAAATTTCATATATATAAATGAATCAGATCCCATTTTCTATTTGATATTCAGAGTGCCCAGCCATTTCAAAACACTGCTCTAATTTAGTGCATTTGCAGCCAAGATGGGGCTACGCACACCTATGGATGATCTTCGGTGTCCCAGAATGAGCAAACAAGATGTAGAAGACTGTTAGAATTAATCTCCTCTCTGCAACTGCAACATCCAGTTGTAGAAAGGTGGAGATACTGTAAAGCAGTCAAGCCAATACATGTATCAAGCATGAGAGGCAGCATTTATCCCCCCGTCACACATAAATGTGTGTTAATTAAACATAATGCTATCTGTTCTGGTTGTTTAAATAGCTCTTCGTAAATTTTATGTCAGAGTCACCTTGACACTTGAGAAGTTTCAATCAAATTTTCTTGAAGTTTTTGCTATTGAAGGAAATTTCTATCCTGGTTTCTAATTTTATTGTGCAAAAGATGCTTTTTCTGTATTAACCATTCCAGTTTATTACACAGCTACACAAAAGACAGCCCCGAGCCAGGTTAACTTCCAGTATGAAATTAAGGCTTACTGTTTATTTTCAAAACAATTAATATGGAGGCACCTGGCACTGACTGAATCATATCATCTCCACTTAGCTTCTTCCCAATGCGTCACATATTTCTCAAGGTTTACTATTCATGCTCCTTATGTCTCAATTTTCAACCGTATCTTTCAGCATCGCATATCTTTCAGCATCCCCTACCAGGCACATCTTGCAATACACAGGACAATATAAAAAGGATTCTTTACCCACACACAAGCATGTACCAAGGACTTAGATAAAATCTGGATCAGCAACAGCCAGAATTACTTGAAATCAAATCCTAACACAAGTCTTGATGGGACACTCAAACCTGGTTAATCCAAAACACTTTGCAAGCTATTTTTATTTGAATGAAAAAGACTCAGGTAAACAAAGTGATAGTACATACATGTTATAAACCTGGTTAGCAGCTTAACTTTCAGGAGTACAAGATCTAATGAAAAGCCAAGCATGGATTAACCAGGTCCAAAAACATACTCTGAAGGAAAAAAAAAAAAAGCCACCAACATCAACGTTTTGAATTTTTACACAAACAGTAAATTTTCTCATGGAAGGGAAGGGCTGAGGAAGAGAACAAATAATTATTAGTCATTTCCAACTGGTTGATGAAAACACTGGTCCTAGATTGATCTATTTTCCACTCTCACAGAAGCCAACCATTCCCCATACATACTTTTATTTTAATATGAAAGTCTTGTTTACGCCAGTACAATGAAGGGCAGTGGAAAACAAATGAGGGCTGCAAACAGCCATGAAGAGAGAAAGAGACAGATACATCTTTGTCTTTTTTCTCTTTTTCTTTTTTAAACCAGAGTCAGAAAAGTTTCTTTTGCTGGCTTTGAATTCTAGACTGCAGCCGTTACAGCCTAAACTTTAATGCAGTTGACTGAAATGCCTCCAATCTGCAGAGACATGATTTGGAAATAAATAAACAAAGCTTCAAATAATCGATTAGGGCCAGCCCAGTGGCTTAGTGGTAGCGCTCTGCACTGCCATGCGGGATGACCCAAGTTTTGTTTGCACATCCAGTCTCTTGCTCCTGGGCCAGAAAGAGCAGTGAATGTAGGGCTTCAGCTGCCTGGGCAGGAGAGAGCTGGTGCCACAAGTCTGCTCATCATTGACCTTCAGATAAATTAAACATCTGAGTTACACAGGCTCCAAAGGGAGTCCCATCCAGTCCTCAAAAGAAAATAAATAAAACAATAACTTAACTAAAATCCGTCCCAGGTTCTTTGGTGTGATTTTCGTTAATGCTGAGAAGTAGGAGAATCTGGTGGTCTATTGGTACAATCCATGATAGTTCCAAAACCTCAAAAACTAGGATTTGCTGCCTAATTTGCTCAATGTCCCATCTTTGTGGCTAAAAAAACTACAAAGTCTATGGTAATTGAAACACATTTAAGATGAGACTATATATATATATATATATATATATGGGGGTGGTCTAAGACTATTCAGATTCTACTTTATTTAATAAAACTGATCATTTACAAAGGCCAGTAAAGAATTTCTGTACCACAGGTGTGCTACTTGTAGAGTCCAAAATTGTAATTGTAGTATGTTGCTTAGCTCCAGTTTCTTCACATCCATTGCAGATCTGACCTAAACTGTCCTTAAGTGCCTATTTGTAATTGCATGGGGGTTTTTGTGCAATGACTGGAGGATTGCCATAGTAGAGGAATTAGCCAGTAAAATTAAGTAACAGTTTACGCTTGCACATCATTTCCCTCATCAGTATTAATTACATCAGGAGAACAAACCCCAGGATATCCAGTATTTGAAGAAAAATATTTCACCTTCTGCCAAATACACTGAAATGAAAATGTTCTGTACTATAGACTTCAAAACCCATTTCCACATGATGAACACCTCTAGCAGTAAGATGAAGTGTATCAGTAAATCAGTTCTTTTGGACTGAGTTGCAGTGACCACACTCCTGCCAACAATTTGTTTTCAAATTAATACAGCTTTTCCACTTACTTAATGCAATCCAAAAGTATTAATTCTTTTCCTAAAATTAAATACATGAAAGGATTTACCTTTAAACAAGTAACTTTGCTGCCCAAAAGGTTGGTTAGTTACAAGGACAGGTAAGTCTTTAGCAAGGTAGACACAACCTTGAAATTTGGCAAGAAGAGTCTACATCTACCTTACTTAAAAAAAAGAAAGAAACCCAACCCAAACCCTCTGAAGACTGCAATGCAAGTACTCTTTTTCCAGCGTACCTGGTATGCTGAATTCACACATACCATACAGTAGTATTTTAAAGTTAATTTCAGCATCAAATTTCTCAAAATTTGCATTGCAAAACTTTCATTAAGGTGGATCAATACACTTAAAGAAAGCATACAAAAATGTCCTACAATGCCCAATCGTTAACAGAATATGTGTACATTTATAAACATCACATTATTTCACTAATAAAACAACTCAATTTCTCCTCTAACTTACCTTCCAAGGCCTGGACTGGTGCAAGCCTCTCCCACACACAGACGGAATTGCTTAGGGAGGAATATTCCCCTTCCCAATGCTTTGTGTGAGGGACATCACAGAACTCCCAAAGCAGGTCATGGCAGATGAAACATTTCACACACACGCTAGCACATGTATTCTGTTACTGATTTAGGATTGCAATGGCCTTGGCTACACAATAACTGGACAGGATTGGACAACATTAGCGGTCAAGACACCCTTGTCCCGTCCACACTAGCACTTCCATGATTGCTGTGACCCACTCAGCTGCCTCAGTATTGACCTGAAATGTCATTTTTACCTAACACTAATGCGCATCTTACCTGTAGCTTCTTCTAAGAGATCCTCCCTGTTCACATCCAAGCAATTTCTGCTGGAAGTGGCTAGCACACACAAGCACATGTACACACATTCTTCTAAGATGTAAACTATGACTAATTTCACATTCCACTGTATCAATCTGTAAATACTTTGTTTTCTTTTTTCTTCTTTTATATAAAAACAATGGCATCAGAGTCTCAGCAATAAAGTATAAGAAAGATGAATCCTTGACTACACTTAACAATTATGAAATCGCCTTTCAAACAAAGGAAACATATGCAAAAAATTTGTGTATTTGATAAAGTCAACTTAATATAACAAAAAGTGAAATATGCTTATTAAAAGTGTCCTTATATAAAAATGGTCTTGCAATGTACAGTAAAATGCAATACAAATTATTGTTGGTTACCTCTTCCAACCCAGTAACTAAAACAGATATTGTTCCACAAAACTCCTTATATGCCGGTATCAAAGAAAGAAGCAATTAAGCAACTAAACATTTTCTATGTTGTATGCCTGACGAATATTGAGGGTGTCTCGGAGCATCAAGTCTCGCAGACGCCACAATGCATCAGCCATTGTGGTATGAGCCCCTTTACTTTTCAACCAGTGTGAAGGGAGTCGGCTCTCTTGTTCTTTCGATAAGTGGACATCTCGTCTTCGTGCTGAAAGGTCAAGAAATGGTCCAGTTACCTACTGGCTTTGACATTCACCACAATTTTTCTATCAAAAGGTGAGTATAATTCTACAGTGTAACTTTTACCTCTAGTATTTAAACCCATATAATTGATTCTTAGATTTATACAACACTGATGGACTTAGCCTGCTGATATACTCCCAGTCTATTGATTTGGTTTTAACAATACGTGGGTTTTAAGTAAGCAGCAGATTTATTTAGCATTTTCAATAGAAGCAAAAAATATTAATAGTTGTGAAGTATGTTCTGTCTGGAAACATCCCACCCTGTATCAAAAGCCTTACCTGCAAGGGTCTGGTCCCACTTGCTGATACTATTTGATTCAGCGCTAAGCCCCTCAATGTATTTCAGATAGGCTTCAGAGTGAAGAAGCCTTTGTGTCTTTGGTGGAGGGGAGACGAACATGGGAGTTGTGGGCTGCTGCATAACGGGCTGACTCGCTGGGCTCTGGCCGGGGTATGGAGGGGGAGCCTGCTGTCCTGGTGGGCCAAGGATTCCTATCTGCAATCACAAAGCAATGGAGATATCACACCTGGGGAAAACTGCATTTCACATCTGTGCATCGGGTCATCCTCATGCAATGGAGCTTTAAAACAGGTTATGAGCAAAGGTGTAAGAAAATTTTCCTGGAAGACTCTCACTTCAGCCAGGGCTATTTGCTGGGGGCACTGACATGCACAGAGAGGAAGGAAGTGCACACAAATCATGTTCATATTTAACACACCACATTGTTCATATTTCTAGCCTATGTAAACATACCCTGATTATTATCACCATTTACTCCCCTCTCCTATTAACTTTAATCGCTCCCTTCGCCTCCTTTGCATTTCATGCTTTCTCTAATTTGATCAGAAACTGTGTGGCCTGTGAAGTGCAGGGGTTTATTTCTAAGTGTATCTGTTTCATCGAGTTCAAACTGACCCTTTGGACAACTGGGACACTTACGCAGGATAGATGCTAACTGCTGCCAGGCAAAAATCAAATAAACTCAGTCACACAGAGGAGTTCCCGCCACTGTCATTAAACAGCAATACTGAGACCTCTTAGCACAGATATCCTGTGGTCTGGAGTAACTCAGTATTATGACATATATACTTTACTACTTTCTCACTCAAATTCTGGTTTTCTTTACACCCTCCAACTAAAATTCTGTTTCTCTTAATGATGCAAAAATTTAGTCAATAAAATTGGAAATGTGCTGAACACTTCACCTGTATTATTCACTAAGAAGGAACATTTGATCATCACTGCTACCCAAGCTCACAAATACTGAACTGCCAATGAACATTTGCTTTGTCAGTTTGTGAAATATGGGAGTAAACAAAACAGTTTTGACCCACTCATCAACAGCTGAAAAGGTGGACAGCACCCTCTCTGCATCACCAAAGCATGCAAAAACCTAAATCATGAGCAGTTTAACAGTGTGTTTAAATGACTTGTCTTAGTTGAGTAGAAGGAAAACAAAACCAAACCATTATCTTGCTTATACTGTGGAAGTTATCCCACTGGACAGAACGCAATTAGTCTAATAATTCAATCACCAAATACAGACTTACACTCTGAGTGTTAAGATATTAACTGGTTTTAAATACGTCAGTGTACATTTTGTTTATGTCCTCCCTGGGAAAGGCTATGTGCATCCCTATGTGTCTTGACTGGGATTTTGTTCAAATGTTCAATTCAGAACCTTAGAGCCACATAAGTAATGCAAAAATGACTCACCGGCTGTCCAAAAGGACTTGCTCCTGGTGCTGGAGTGCCTACCATGGGGGACACATTTTGGCCTATAACACCTATATTCCAAAATATAAAATAATTAGTCTTATTTCAGAGCAGTGACAAATACCTCTTTGGTCTTCTACAGTAAGAATTTATACTTTGATATCATTGCTCACAGTTATCTTAAGCAGATGTATGACATTCAAACATCCCCTTCCCCCCAGTGAAAAAAACCTAAAACACTTGAGGTATTTCTGAATGAAAAAGGAAAGAAAACAAAGCTAATATGACAACTACCAAATATATGGCCTGTTGAATTCATTTAAGAAATCAAAAAGTAAATAAGTTTTGGTTTTCAGGTTCCTTTCACATTACTTAGTGATTGCTTGACTAAATCTTTTCATTTATAATATAGACTTCTGGCTTGACAGGATCTTCCTGGAATCCTTTGAGAAAGGAAATGCTTATTTGCTTTAGCAACATTTAACATTTCCCTGTGGTTTTATAAGAAAACATTCACAGCAGGAGGAAATCCAAGCCACTGCATAAATTCTGTTAGATCTCAGTAACATAAAAACATAATTTGCAGGTTAAACTTAAATAGTCTTATACATGAGACTGATGAACATTTGAAATAAACTTAAAACCATAAAACTTGTTAGTTTTTCTCAAACATATCGAGGCTTTCCCCTACTGCACACAGTGCAGCAGAAAACACCCATGTCAGTCTTATATTCAAAGATGTACAAATCTAAATGAGAGTCGTGCAGTTCCTGATATACGTACAGGATATGCTTTGGTCTGAAAAAAAGGAAAGTTATGAGTGCTACTGCTTTTCTTCCTGTTTATGCCACTTCTCATATTCATTCACTGGAAAAGCTTCAAACTAGCTGTGCTCTTCCTGAGGGTTTAATTTGCATGCAGGTTTCTCTATCAGTGGTCAAAATACGTGCCAGTGCATTTTGCATGCTAAAGTGTATTTCGAATGCATTTTCCATTTGATCACAGGCCCCATTTTAAATGCATCTGTATAAACAGCAAGTCACAAGCTGGGAAAAACACTGATAATACGAATTGTGGAATATGGCACGGAATTTCTTTGGTACAAAGCAAAGAGGTTTGGTAGAGGGCACCCTCACCTTTCCAGCATCAGAGTATGGCTTCACCCTTGGCCCACCCTGCCCAATTTAGCACCACTTCATGTGTGGTCTTCCATTCCCAGGCATTATTTTTTCCCTAACCCATATCCTCTCAGGTTTAAACACCACACATACAGCCCACTTCTCCAGTGAGAAAAACTCTAAAGGAACGCATTGTCCTGGATCCATCTCCCAAACGTTTGTATTGGCTGATGCGTGCTAAGTGTCACTGCCTCGGTGAGTTGGAGACAGGTTCAGACACACAGCTCTTTTTCTGCTGGCACTATGGTGAATCTTACACACCAGCAAAGCTGCCCATCTCGTACTGATGGGTAATTTGAAAACCAAGCACACCACCAAAAAAAAAAACCAACCCAACCCAACCTAAACCAATTTACATTAAAAAAAAGTCTTAACAGAGCTTCTGACAAACACAGTTAGTTGTAAGTGGGGTTGGGGTAGGCAAACGAGACCACTTTTGCCCACAGCTTGTTTAACTGCTGAACAAATTCAGTCAGGATTTGAACATATGGGATGCACAACTTCTAAATAGGTACATGAGTTATCAGAGGTAAAAACTGAAAGAAAACAGGATCAGACAGCAAATGAACATTTTCTGCCCCATAATGGGTACATGTTAATGGCATTAATGCTGGAGAAAATGTTTATTTTTCATTCAGCCTCACTTTTCATCAAACACATGGCAATAAAACAGCAAATGTGTAATAGATATGCTCTCAAAACTTAATTCAAAATTTGGCCACAGTAGTGTATTGAATTTACCCTATTCCCAAAAGTTTCCAGTTACTGTTCTATCAACAAGGTTTAATCTGAACACTGGTTCATAATAACACATCAGTGTTCCAGAAGCCAAGGGGTCTTACACGATCAGGTTCACTTAAGTGCAGTCTGACTACTAATAAACATCAACATATTAAAAAAGAGTTCAATAAGGAATGAGAGCAATAAATTTCATTTATAAGCCCACTTTAAATAAAAACAGGAGGAGAGGAAGGACTCTGTTCAGTGTTCAAGGGTATGAATAGGCTGGTTTCAGCTTTTCAGGTCTCTGATAAACTCAAGCACTATTGTCAGGTTTTCTGGCTGGAGCAGCGTTATGTTTCTCCAGTAACCCTTCCCTGGTTTACTGGACATGCTGTTCTGACACCATTTTATATATACCTCATACATTCAGCAGTGCGTGATGTGCGCTGCAGCTGAACAAACCTGCAATGTTCAGAAACAAAAGCTGTGCCCAAAGTAAGCTGCAGACAGTAACTGTAACAACTGGTTAAACAGCAAGTACATGAAAATGAAATAAGGAGTGAATGAGGATGACATTCTTACCGGGTGGTGGGATGCCTGGGATGCCTGGCATACCTGGCGGAAGTTGGTGGGGTGGGGGCACCCCTGGGTGAAGTGGCTGCATGCTGCCCATGCTAACAATGCCATCAACTGGGCCCTGCAAAGGTGGCAGCACCGGTGGATAGCCACTTATCATGCCTTGAAGGACACAACAAATTTCAAACATGCATCAATAACATGCAATATGATCTACACAGTAAGACATGCGCTACCCACAAAAAAACAAAAAGCACCTTTAGTACAGCAAGACGATACTACAATTAGTATCTTGCAAAAATGAACAAAAATTAAAAATTAACAAAAAAAAAGTTGTAAATATGAAACACTATACTTCGGATGAATTAGTATTTAGTGAATTTATATGATTCTTATGGGGCAACAAATGCTGAGTATTCAGGTATGTTAACACAAGGAATACGTTCAGCCACAATTAAATGTTACTAACGCAAGCAATTTTAATACAGCTTAAAGCTCTGCCATCTGCATACAGATTACAAACACAACACTAACCACACAGGCTTCACGCACAGCCCTGCTATGTGGGCTTGCTCAGAGACCAGACCCAACTAGAATAAAAATAAGATCCCACACGTTTTTCTGCAGTGCATATGCAAAATGAACACACAAAAGCCCTACAGCATTCACATACTTAAAACTAATGGCAGTGACGGATGATTTTAATCAAACCATCTTCAGTATGAACTGAGAAAGTAACTCAGATTTGAAACTGGACAGCACTGGATGTGCTGGGCTGCAGTAACTTACACTCACAGCACTAGACCTAAGTACAAGGACTTGTAAGGAGCACCTGCAGCCCCTCACAGAATTTCACTGTTGATCTCTTCAAGGTGTCTTTCTAGGAAAATCAGCGCTATGAGGAAGGCAGTATTGTGCTGCTGCTATAAATTCAGTTTTCTGCATTATTCTGGTTTCAGCTCAGGTTTGCTTCTATATATGAGGTGAACCTACACAATATAGCTGCACTATTTTTATTAGGTCCTGGAACATAACTTCCTCGTCCATAACTTGCTTGTACTATGCTTGTTTTCTAGGCTTTTTGATTTAAATGGATGTGTTGTCAGGTAACCAAGCAAAGGGGTTGGAAAGACAATGAAAAGATGACAGAGGACAGAAGCAGGACTAGGGAGATGAAGTAAGTTTAGAAATGCAAAACTGCTGGGGCTTCTACAGTCTGTGCCAAGAAACTGCCCGAGCCTTTGCCACATTCCGAGTAACGCATACAAGGAACTTTCAGAACAGGTTTCTGGAATAAGACTGGCCAAAACTTCACATGAGCTTTGACTGAAAACAAAGCTGTCACAAGCTTAGGACTGAAATACATCGAGCAGCTCCAAAATACAAGCTTAATTTGTCCCTTCCCCAGGAAGAGTTACAAAGGTGAGAAACCTGAAATTCCAAAGCTTCACATGGAGCAAACAACAAGAAAATAAAGAACTGATCTCCCTCAAACCTTCATTCCCCACAGGACACCTAGACTGACACGTATTACAAAGGTCTTAGGTACCTATTTCAAACATCTGGAAGCTCATTTGTGCCTCTTTATAAACACCGTGAAGTTCGTATTTCTGATGGAAAAAGAAGAAAACTAACAAAAAGGGATGTAGCTGCTGCCTGGTACTTTCAGTGCAGCCCGAGCTGCAACCACATCTTCAATGCATTTACATATTCTTCTGAAGCTTTAAAACAAACAAAACAAAGCCCAATGAAACAAACCCATATTTATCAATCATGAAAGCTTATTTCTACATTTCCAAACAAAATACTCAACAGCTGGCTGCATTAATAAAACTGTCATCAAATCTCCATGAGAAATCTGTTCTTGCAGCTCATCACAAGATTATATGAGCAGCCACTTTCATATCCCAAGTTACCACTTTGATTTTACAATAGTAAACACCAGCAAACTATGTCGAGCTCCCACAGCTCTGATGTACGTTCTCCCAGTTTTCATTGTAACAGTGTAAGATTAAACAAACTTTTTAATGCCTAAATTTAAAAGAAACTAGAGCATTGTACATCAAGAAAAAAGCATCTTGCAAGGCATCCAGATCTCTTGGACTTATGGGCCATAAAGAAGTTCCGTGAACGTCTGATGGAGAAGTTCTCTGAGTTCAAGAAAAGCGATCAAATGATGGAGGAGGATGTGAAAGAGGTCTCAACAGAGTAAGATACTTTCAAGTAAATCTTGTGGAAACCAAAAGATGAAATATACTGTTTTTCAAGTGAGACACAAAAAATAGAAAGAGTTTAAAAAGATCCACTCGATCACTTGCTTTAAGGAAGTATTTCACAATGTTGAAGTGAAGAGACTCGAATGTCTAACCACCTGCATAAGATGATGATCTTAATTACAGGTTTGCTTTTGAGGAGCCTGCCACAGGAAGTAAGTTAGCATCTGTAGTCTGCAGGACACACATCTTTTGAAAAGCTTTAAGGAAGTGCTTATAGTATTATTGCCCACCAACACCTACCTCCAAAAACAGGAAAAGTGACTCAATGCCAAAAAACCAAGAACCAAACCAAGAAAACACAACCGCTAGAGGATGACATTTCAACATACTCTAGATTGAAGCAGGTTACTCACAAAAGAGATCGGCACTAGAGAACCTTTTTTCCCCCTTTTTCTTAATATATGCACAGACATGTGCAAACACACAAACCCACACACCAACTGCAAACAGTTCAGAGGAAAACTATAAAGAACAAAGTGAAAAAAACCCGCAAAAGAAAAGTGCAACTCAGCATAAACAAATGCTTTGTCATCTGGAGACCATGAACCAAACAAGGAATGTGCCTTCAATTTAAATATCCATGCAGCCTGTTTACTGAGAAGGGATTTAGAGACTGTGATGAAAAACGCTTCAGGCTGTCAGCTATAAATACAGCCACAGCCTGTTAGATGGGAAAGAAAAATGACAAAAGAATATATGGAATAATCGGAATGCCTTAAGGGAAAGTTAAAAATAAAACCCCAAACTCAAAACAAAATCCCCTCCAAATGCTCATTTTTACCTACTTGGCACTATTTTGACCTTCACTAAAGTAATGGATTATTTAAATTAAAAATGGGGGGAAAGAAAACCTACTGGGTCTTCTTTGAACCTATATGGCCACAGCCAATTCATTTTCTTGCCAATGTATGGCTGATTCTCATACACGAATCTCCAGTGGAGTACACTGTCTTCAGATCTGATCCTGGAAATAGTTACTCCAAGTATACCCCCTATGAACTTAAGTCAGATAACAAAGAGTAATGAGCGCAACACCCAGCAGCAGTGACCTCGTGGAAGAGTTCTCCAAGCTCAGTTCTAACCTGAAAAATCAGCTGATAAAACCAGCAATGGTGGCATTTTGTATTTGTTTCTGCAATGGTTCTAGATCCTAGTCTGCTCTGCTTACTACTGTCTGATCAGCCATGCTGTAAAGCCTTTGCTTGGATTTAAAATCAGGCTTGGATTCTGTTTGCCTCTCACCTTCCTGACAGTAAACCCAAAAATAATAATCTGCCACCTACTTTACCACTTCCACTGATGCTGCATGCACTAGAGAAGTATTCAGCTCACTCCCCTTCTGCCATGTTACAAGGGCTAAACATGAACTCTGCAAAGTGGAGTGAATAAACACGACTGCCCACAAACAGAAAAGGACAACTGCACAAGGAGGACCCTTTTTCCCTTCGTTTTCAACAGGCTACTCACTACTGGAACAAGTAACATGGGACTACCAGGCTACTGCTGCCGTCATTTATATTCATTATGAAGAAAGACTGAAGAGGTTGAGATTTTTCTTCCGTAAGAACAAAGTGACCCAAGAGAGTGTTCAGTTATGAAGGGGGTTGATATAGTGGATGAGGAAAAAATGGTCATAGCTCCTACGTTTTACCTGCAACGGGTGTCAACTGCTGATTGAGCATTCCCATTGGTGTTGGTGGCGGCACCACCCCCATAAGAGCCCCGACAGGAGTGCCTGCCCGGGGGGAGGAATTCTGCTGCTGTGCTGCTCGCTCTCTCTCCTGCTGCTCAGCAACTTTAGCTGCCCGCTCTGTAAAAGTATTTTAGATTTTCAGTTCTGTTTTGTAACCCAGAATTTCAAAATATTATCTGTTCATTAAAAAGGACTAGTCAAACACTGGCATAGTTTAGTCAAATATAAAGTAGAACAGATGAATCGTTTTGTTTTATACAGCATATAATTTGATTTCATGTGGCTGCAGCTAAGACTTTTAGAGAACCTTTCATAAAAAATATTCCACAAAGTTTTATCTCTTTCTAAAAAAATAATAATTCATATAAATAAATAATAAAATAAAAATTTTTTAAAGTCAAAGAACAAATTTGATAATAACACCAGTGTTACCAACATGAAGCAGCAGTCCAGCACTAGGCTCGGTCCGCACTTGGAAAACAAGGCAAAACGTTTCCTCTTTTGACACCACTGGCTCAGCTAAACCAGTTGCAGCCAAGGCCAGCAGCTCTCATATAGATCCGCTACCAGCTGCTGAAGGGATTTTATACACCATGTCTACCAGATGTGCCCTAAAGTAAGATGCAAATAGCAGACAGCAGTGCCAGCTGGTGGCCCCTTTATTCTCGTGCTCCCCATATATTTTACTACTGATGCAGCTGAAAAGTGGTGGCAAAGTTGGGAAGCATTTGGGAAGCTTCTCTAGTGTAGAGAGGTCCTCAGTGTTTGGAACATAACAAGCAGCAGTTTGATAAACCAAAAATACTTTTCTCTGCCTTTTTCTGTCAGTTTCCCCATCTGGTCCCCTTTGAGCTATTATTTCTTTTGTTTTTCTGAAGATGTCTAACTCACATTGTGCTGCTCACTGGAGGTCATGTGTGTCCTTTGTACGATGAATCTGGTCATTATCTCAACCAAGTTTCCCACTGTGACTGCAAGAACAAAAGATCTACTGCAGGGGAATCTGACCAGAGGACAATTTGATATTAAGGGAAGGGCAAAGGGTGATGGGAAGACGAAAGAAAAAAAAACCCAACAAAACCCCAAGCAAACAAAAAAAAAGGAGATCTACTGAATGCCCACTCAAGGTGCTCTGGGGGCATGCAAGCAGCTGATTTGTTCACTCTGAACGTTGTATTTGACTGACGCAATGAGGAACAACAAATAATAATGAATGCAGCATACACAGGCAAATCTTAACAGTGAAAGAAGGGCTAGAAGTTTTCTTGCAGTTGGTGAAAGATGAAAACTGCCACTAAACCAGCAATCAAGGTCCTCTGTCAAACAAAGGCTAAGAAGTAGTTCCTCAAGGAGATTAAGTTATGCATCCTGCCATTGTTACTCGTTATCTCTAGTGTATGACTTAAAATGTCTATCACACATTTGTTTCCTGTAGAACCTGTTTGTGCAGCTTCTAGCACAACTTCCGTACACTGAAAGACCAGTTTCATTTCCAAAGGCAATTCCTTCCTTCTTTTCACTCTGTCATTTTAGGAAGAGATGACGACGCACAGAAACTCCTAAACTGACTATAGGCAACTTATACGTGATTGAACACAAAACACACAAGACATTTTAAGGGTAGATACTGAAGCAGAAAAATTAGATGATCCTCTTCAGAGGAGAGCAAGTATTTGGGGAAAAGATGAAGCAGCTGTTCTGACCCTCACCTACTTCTGGACAGCTAAAAAAAAAAATGGTCAGACAAAAGCAAAAGTTCTGGAGACACTCTGATGAATGAGAAATTACTGTTAGTGTTCAGCTTCATCAGACTTCAGAGTGCTGAGATTTGAAGAAGGGCCTGATGCAGCACAGTACTCGAGTTTTACCTAGACTCTATCCATGCTGTGATTGCCATGGAACTAGGAGATGAAATGTCACTGCCAAAGGGAACTGCAGCAGGTATCTAAAAGTTCAGCCTTGAGCATTCTTCCTAACACTCAATACTAAACCCAAATCGTTTAGGCCAGGACTTAAGATCATTCAAACAACATCTCTAACACATCTCAAGAGCCAGGAAAGAGACCTTCTGCTTTGAACAGAGCTTTTCCTTAAAACAGGCCTTTACCTCAGTCCCATGCATTATGTTATTTTGAGGAGCTCCCACAGTGCACTTAGCCATGCAGGCATTTCCAACACAGCCTATTCTTTGCTCAACTATTGCTAAAAAACAACTATTGCCCTGCACATACACCAAATGAAATTTTCACTGGATCAAAATGGATCTAAAATGCAAACTACTTTTTACCGGAACATGGAAAAGCACTTTTTCACTGAGATGTCAAACTATGCTTGCTCCTTGCTTTCTGGTGCACATCCACGCTAGAGAGCATGTGAATTTTGACTCATCACAGTGGAAGGAAAGGACTTTCTCTCATTTCACACCTGGCAAGCAAACATAGTTTGCACGCTTTGTAACCCCATCCCAACCCCTCAAAAACCAAAGGTAGGTCCAGTTCTGGGCAGACACCAAGCTAAAGAAAATGCAGCCCAAAAGCTCTGGAAAATTTTAATTGAGAAAGAGGATTAAAATGGAAGCACATAGGCAGTCATTAACACAGTGGACAAACAGTGGCTTCCTGCAGAAATGCAAGATGTCAAGCTGCTCTAAGATAGGAAGCAATGACATGCTAGCCATCCTAGTGCTTAAGAATTAGGCCGCAAGGCAAGATCCATCAATAAAAAGATACCACATGCACGTAGAGGGGTGTAAAAGAGAACTACAAAAGGAAAAAAGGCCACAGTGCTTTCACAAAAAAAGAGCATTACCATTTCCCTTCACAGCAATTGCAAAGAAAACTTGCACATAGTTGAGTGGTGCTATATTACTCTCCAGAAGTGCAAAGAGGTACTACTGCAAATTCAGAAAGGACTGAGGTGGCTGAGAGTGGAAAGCGATAGCATGCAAATGTCTAGTTTGAAAATCAAAGCTGCCTTTAAGTTATGAGTATGCAAAAAACCTACTGAATCTCATTTTTAAAAAGCAAAGTTGTAACTTAATTGGGCAATAACTATCCAGGGTTGTGAAACTTTCCTATCCAAAGCAGCATTTCCTGCCAATAAAAATGCAACAGTTGCTTAAAAAATGGCTTTTGTATTGGAAGTCATTATTAAGTAGACATTATTGGAAGACATTAACTAGGGTAATAACTATGGATGTTAAGCCAATGTATATGTCTTGGGTAAGGGCCTGCTGTTAAGGATCACCTGTATTTTATTTTAATCACATAAAAGCTGAAACACAATGACCAGTATCAGGAAGAAAGGAGGAAAAGAAGGAGAGACAGAAGGGGGCAAAGCAGAGGGCAGAGGAGGGGGGCAGAGGAGGCTCTAAAGTGTCTCGTGCCTATGAAATATTCCTAGGCTTACTTCAGGATATGAAATCTCAGTAAATTCAGTTACAACAGTTGACTCAATCTGAAGCTGAACCACAGAGGTCATATTTACAGTATCATAACAGACTGCATATCCTTGACTTTATCAAAGCTTTTTAAGACTCTAAGTATTGTTAATCAAAAAACTCTTTCCCAGCCTTGCTTACCTGATGCTACAACTCTGAAGAGCTTCTTGTCCAAAATTCCCCCCAGTCCTCCTTTAAGGAAACTTTCACAAACCATTTTTCCAACTGACTTACAGCCCAGGGACTTCTCACTTCTTTACTTCTAATTTGCCCCATTTTCTTGGTTTCTGTTCATTTGGTTATTTGTGGCAAAGACATTTAAATTACCAGTTGTGCACTACATAACTTAAACATGCTCTTTGCTCCTCTTCAGTCATCTCTCAATATGAACTTCTCTTTAAGGTACGTTCAGAACACAAAAATAAGTATCTTCTTTTATTAAACCTGTCATCTGAATAACAGCAATGAACATATTGAGAAAGAAAAATATCAGAAAAAGAGTTTAGCATCTTAGTTTTTATTTACCTTCATATTCTGCTTTCTTTGTTGCTTCCAAGTTTCTCCATTCAGTTCCTACAAGCCTGCTGAGCTCTCCAAAGGAGTAATCTGGGTGCTGAGCTTTAATCACAGCTCTCATCTCACTGCTAAATAAGATGTACCCACTCATGTTGATCTTCCTTTTTGATCCCTCCTTCTTGGTGCTGCCCTTAACAGACTTGGGAGTGGACTGTGAGAAAAAGCAGTTATGACCACAAGTGTACAAAGGAGAAGCTTCTCGACATACAAAACTCAAAGCTGTGAGAAACAGTGTTTTTAAATATTCCTAGTTGAACTTACTTGCACAAGGTACATCCTACCTTACAGCCCTAAAAAGAGACTGCAACTACTGATGCATGACAAAAGCATATGTACACACAAAGAGTACACAGGGAAAAATAAAAAACATGGAAAATGGCAACGTTCTGATGCTTTTCAATCCTTCCACACATTTATGACTGTGGATTTTAAAAATTCCCAGTAAGACAACACAGAGTGCTTACTATTAGCTAAGATCATTCCAAACTGAATGAGAGGACTAAGAAAGGCCGAGTAGCAAATAAGTGATTATTGGGAATGCCAGAAGAGAACAGAAGTAATTGTGTTGTGTCACAGATTTCACTCATTACACTGTTCACAAACATTGCCAACACAAGTAAAACATTTTATTTGCCACTGCACGTTTTAGGAAAATGCATCCCCATTTCTTCCTCAGGCTTTGCAACCACCACTCTTCCTGGCTCCATCTTCCACTCTTCTCATCCCTAAATGCTCTCCATTTTGCCTGCCAGGATTTCCTTTCTCTCTAGTGTTCCCCTCTCATTGCATATATAGTCATTTCTCCCTGTAAAACCAAAAGCCGCTTTGCTGATCACTGTTTACCTGTACAACAGGTTCACATCACACTCTTACGTTGCTGGTTAACAAACATTCTGCTCCTTTGCTTTTCCCACAATGGATGCTCCTGTTGAGAGCTCCTTGATGTTTCCAGCCATCAAGAAATTCCACCTATTCTGACAACCACTGAGATACCAGAGCTGGAAGCCCCTTTCTGAAGGCTCCTTCCACCTATATTTGTCACAGGAGACCGTATTTCACCCATACTCTGATTACTAAGCTCCACAAATGCTTCCTCATACCAAAACCCTCAAAAGGCCCTTCTCATAATCCCAAACATTACAAATTTCTCACATCTTGAACAGTGCAATTGTTTCCAAATACCTGGTGGGAAAAAAAGAAAAGAAAAAGATATGCAACATTTTTCTTCCTATCCTGAAATTCTGGTCATGTTACTAACTCCTACTTGCCACTATGACCCCGCAGTTCAACACTCTTCTCTCATCTAAAAAACAAAGCTTCAGCGATATCAAGATGCTTAAAAAGTCTTGCTCATCAATTTAAGCTGGGCACTGGATAAACGGAGGCATACTCGTGCGTTATTCCACACTTCCCTGTGTTAGTTTTCAAATGGCAATCTACCGTTAATGTTTTCATTATGAATCTAAAGACAACACTTGTCTTTTTGGGAGGAAGTCTTCAAGGTTTGTCTCTAAGGTGGAGGAAGCAAAGTAAACTCCACAGAGGTTCTGGAATGACACACAGGGTACATGCAATTCGTCCTGCCTTCTCAGGCAAGCCGACATTGGCAGATGGAGAGTTCTCAATTCAGGAACAAGAAAATCCAGTAATACTTTTGGTCTTTTATACATCTGCACTTAGACAGCTGAAAGGTTATAAGCTGCTTTTGCCTTTATAGTGCTTGCAGCAGTTTTGGTCTAATGTAAAAGCCTACCCATCAGTTTGGAAGGACAAGCAGGAACTTGAGAAACCAAGAATTTTGAATTCAGTTCTTGTATTCCCTATTCTTTTGCATCTCCAATACAACCATTTTGAAATGAAGAAAATCTTCTCCATTTGAGTCAGACAACTGCATATTCAGTTCTAGATGTGTTAAGAGAAGAAACAGACAAGGATCCCTTTTATGCCTTTTCTCATCCATGTTGCTAAAGCAATAAATTAAGTTGCACATCTTTTTCTTTTTTAGGTTTGACTTGCTTCACAGCAAACTGCAGCAGGAGAGTATTATCCACCTATTTGTTAAGCCCCACAATACCACTTATTCACTTGTCCTGCCTCTTCTATGCTTAGGTGTACAATAGCTTCTTTGTTAACAGGAGAAAAAAAATAAAGATTAATAGTTCTGGGGTTTAACAGTTGTTAATAAAGATTTAATAAATAAATAAAACATTTAAAAGAAGATGAAGGAAACACATACCTTTTACCTAGGACCTCTGTTTAAAGAGACACTTCACTTGGGACATGAATAAAACACATTATCCGAAGAAGAAAGTGTATTTCTGTGCTGTATGTTAGTTATCTCTCCACCAGAGTTAAACCGTGCTCTGAATGCCAGCTCAGACACAACATGCCTCTTTCCAAATCAGCAGTGTGAGGAATCTGCCAGGGCTCTTTGTGTATCATCATTTCCTTCTTAGCACGTATTGCTATTGATCCCTTTCAGTTTTCCTTATTTGATTTTGGGGTTTGGGTTTTTGTTTGTTTGTGGTTTGGGGATTTTTTACTTCAATTTCTGGACTTCAGAGTTCACATCTGTCTAAATGTACTGTTAGGGTCGTGAGGCACTGGAATGGGTTGCCAAGGGAGGTTGTGAATGCTCCATCTCTGGTGGTGTTCAAGGCCAGGTTGGATGGACAGAGCCTTGGGTGAGACGGTTTAGTGTGAAGTGTCCCTGCCCATGGCAGGGGGGTTGGAACTGGATGATCTTAAGGTCCTTTCCAACCCTAACTATTCTGTGATTCTATTCCATATATACATATGCTGGATATATGCACTGAGCCTGACCAGTTATCCTAAAAGCTCTGCAAGACTGTCCCATTACAAACAAATAAAAAAACCCTATGCAACTATCAACTTGCCTTTTTAATGAGATATTATATTAGTATTTAAATAAAACTTCTCAAGGGAATCTGGGCAAAACACACCTATGTAGAAAGACACAAAGCAAAGGAGATCAAAAGACAGGGAATGCTGAAGAAGGCAGCTGGACACGTTTACTGTCCAGTGATCCCCATTTAAACTGCTTTCAGCAGCTACCATGTGCTTAATGATATAATAATTTCATTTATAAGAAGTTACCTTCCCCTTCTTGAAGCGGTACATTAGTTGGTTAATGCTGGTAACATGCTTTCTGTTTGTAATACTCTGCTAGAGTTTTCATGCTACTTATGAAATTGACTGATATGAAATTAAAACAACAGCAGCAAAACAACTTTGCACAGGAAAATGCATTTGGTGGTCTGCCCACATGGCAAAAAACCCACTATCAAACCCAGCTAAAGCTTTCAGTTTCATGAAGTCTTTTTTCATGACATCCAGGGGTCACATCTTTTCCTCACTCACCAAAGAAGTTGTCATTTCACAGTCAGTGTAATGCAGCAGAAATCCATAACTGCTGGTTACAAAAGGGTCTGAAACTCCCTCCTGTTCCCAGCAGGTAATTCCCATTGCCTCTTTAACGCTGGCATTAGCTTGGATGTGGCAATATGATGAGACAGATAAAAGGGCTTAATCAAGTTGCAAACAAGGTTTTTTGGTAAGGTTAATTACCAGCTAAAGAAGTTCCTCTCCCTGGCTTCAATACTCAGTTACATAAATACCAGGGCTTGTGTAAGAAACACAGCTGGAGAGGGAAGGGGATCAAAAGTCCCCCAGGTAAGCAGCAGCTATGACTCATACCACATTAAAGTGGCATATAACCACACACAATTCCTTTTTTTATTCCCTATACATTTACCAGAAAATTAATACTAAAACTTCTAGTGCATTCAGTTCTTCTAATTTTTTAACAGGTTTTTATTTCCAGGTAAGAATGGTTCTAAAAAAGTGACTTTTTTCCTTCAAAGATGATGCACAACATTTTCTAAATATGCAGCAAAACTGCAACACCCAAAATGTCAGACTTTTTCAAAAGTTAAGGAAGGGCTTAAAAACGGGTGTTGGGTAAATTGAGAATTATAATTAAACCCTTACATCCCAACTTCAGTTTCAATATAAGGACCTGATACTTCTGAGCAACTATCATAGGAAACCTACTCATGAGAAATAACATTACCATATCATACAAAAATTATTTCCGTTAAAAATATTTTAATGAGCTTAAATATTGTCACCTGGATATCATAATAGATATGCTAAAACTGTTCTATGTACCTTATCCCACAGTCTCATAAACTGCAATATAAATCTCTTGTGTGTATATGATAAAATGTTACTGTTTCTTTGTTTATTTGGGTTGGGAAAAGAACATGGAATATTTAAAGGCTTCTCAAGGAAGACCCTTACCTGTGGGGGAGTGTAAGGCATTATATCCAATTCACTAGTTAACGGGGCCTGAAGCTGAGGCATAGAAGGTGTTTCAGTCATATCACCTTCCTCTTCTCCCGTCTCTTCCATGTCCTCATCACCTCCTTCTAACTCAGCAAATTTTGCTTCTAGCTGCTGAATTTTCTTTTCCAACAGAGGAGATGGTTCCTTCTGAGGAACTATGGGTTTTCTGAAAGGTGGAGGAGGAAGAAAAAAGGCAGGTGAGAATAGACTCATCCCTTACAGGAGATAGCATATATTTTGGAAAAGAAAACCAAAGGGTTTTTCCTTCCCCACTGAACAACATGGGAACAATGGTGACTTAGGTTGTGCCTGTGCCTCCTTTCAGAACACTAAGCAGAAATCATTCAGTGTCCATGACACTGTTTCATTTCCGTCACTTGTTAGAAGAATTTACCTATTTTTTTTGAGTTAGAATTTCAAAGCAGCAAATACTCCCTTTTCTTGATAGGAGGCAGTCAGCACCACATCTTCCTTGGATTTTAAATTTTACTTCAGTTAGAGCATAATATTGTTACTAATATCAATGTTCATAAACTGAAAAGCTATTTGTTACCCATAATGAGTATTGAAGTATTTTAAAGACATCCAAGAGAACTTACCAATCTGATAATGCAACTACTTTCCCTAAAGTCAGGAGAAGAAAAATAAGACATCCACTGGTATTAAGACCACGAAAATGCTGATGTTATCCGAATTCCTTCCCAAAGTGTGATTAGTCACAACTCATCTTCTCCTACAAGTGTGTCTTTTATATATACACTGGGTCTAGCTGGGGTAGTGTTAGTTATCTGCACGGTAGCCTGATGGTGCTGTGTTTTGGATATGTGACCCCAACAGTGTTGATAACACATCGATGTGGCTGTTTCTGCTGAACAGTGTTGGCACATCATCAAGGCCTCTTTTTTTCCCACTCTGCACCACTAGCAAGCAGGCTGGGGTGGGCAATAACGTGGGAGGGGAGACAACCAGGACAGCTAAGCCAAACTGACTCAAGAAATATGTACTCAATACCTTATGACATAGCTCAGCAATTAAAGCTGGGGAAAAGCAGGAGAAAGGGGGGCACTCAGGACTACAGTGTTTGTCGTTCCAAGTAGCCGTTATGCATCCTGAGGCCCTGTTTTCCAGGAAACAGCTAAACATCTGCCACTTACGGAAAGCAGTGAATTAATTCCTTATTTTGCTTTCTTTGTGCATGCAGCTTTGCTTCACTTATGGAACTGTCTTTATCTTGACGCAGCCTTGATTCCTTTTGCCCTTATGATTCTCTCCCCCATCCCACTGCAGGGGAGGTAAGCGAGTAGCTGGGTGGGGGCTTAACTGCCAACCAGAGTTAGACCACCACAATACAGAAGAGTGCTCAGGTGACCCCCCTTCATTCCCATTCCATTTTTACCTAAAATAGTATATTTCATCGTCTACAACTTTTGCAGAGAGTGAAAACCTCTTCAGTCCTTTAAATTTCTTCATTTGCTTGTCACTTTCATTGTAGCGGCTCTCACAAAGGAAAACATCGTTTTCAGAAATTTCTGTTGGTCTGCAGGAGAGGAAGTCTTTGAACGACAGAACTACACACTTTCCTGCAGAAAGGAAAGAGCTGGGTAAGAAGGCAGCCACACCTGCAGATGTTTTACAGAAAGTGTGGAAACTCAAGGTTTTGCCAGTGTTAGAAGTCTGGACGTTTCCTGGTATTGCATCTATAGAAAATACACCAATCGATATCCTGATCAAATAATGCCACTCACAAGAAGCCTACGTGAACTTAATGCAGCTTTTGGATTTGTTTAAAGTACACGAAAACCTGCAAAATAGCAAAACCCCATGATCAGGAGTCACTCTAACTATATTTAGCACTGCTTCATAACTACAAAACAAAGTACACAGTCATCATCGCATGCAACAAACTGATTTTCAAACCTCCTTCAGGATCAACTTTCCAGGTAACACATACTGGAATAATTACATTAATAAGTGAGAATAACAAAGTTTTCTGTTCTCCGGTTGCAGACAGCGTTCACTTTGGTATCATACATGTAACTCCCTTATAGAATGAGCTTCCTTATAGTGAATTTTCTTATTACAGGTCCCAAAGATAGGAATGAGTAGTAGAAATGGACTGAATAATGTCTCCTCCCCCACTCAATATGAAAACAGAGTTCTTGGACTCAAGCCCACACATAGCTGTAAATCACTTCAGACTGTATAGGAAAAGAAAGAAGGTGTCCATTGGATTTAAAGTTGTTAATAATTACCCAAAATGCAAGTCATCGGACAGGTCTCCTCCAAGTTACTCAAAAACACTTCCTTCTTGTAGAACATTTTAGTTGGTTCATGCTCAGTTTCTTCAGGATGTATAAAGATTGGACCAAAGAAATATGCAGCTCCATCACGCACCCACATCTTTTCAATTCTGGAAAGAAAACCAAACCACTGACATAAATGAAAGGCCATCCCTCAGAAATGAGACAGCTGGATGCACTACACTGCTCAGGAAGACTGTTAGTAAAAAGCAAGCAGAGAACAACAGGTTATTCAACTGTACAACTGTATCACCTTTTCATTAGGCAGCTTAACTTCTATCTCAATCTATTAAGAGTTTGTAACATCTAGCTTCATTCAGAAGATGTTTTTTCCCCATCCTCTGTTATAATTTTTGCAACAAGCCCATCTTTTGGTCAAGTTATTTTTATAGACGCAAATTGCAAATAAAGAAGTTGCACCTACCTTCCTACTCGAGGTCGCACTAACCCATGCGATTTTATGAAGACACAGTCCCCAACCTTAAGCCACATATCATTGTAGCAAAGTTGTTCAAAGTAATGGCAACCAGGTTCTCCATTGGACATTTCTACTGGAACATCTTCTTTGTCCTGCAGAAGAATACCCATTGAGAAACTTGTGGAAGAAAGAAAACCAAACACATAAATAAAAATATACCAGGTGCAAGTAAAAGATTTCTCTACCTTTAGGTTACCAATAATAGGTAAACACCACACAGAGCTGTACAAGTGAATGTGAGGGGCCTTGAAATTTAAAACTGAAACAGCAAAGGTAAAGATACCCTCTATATATGCTGCAAGCTTTCCTATTTCACAAAGCTGCATTTTTGCCAGAACAGCAATTTACAGGTCCTTTCCTGTTCTACTGCTTCAGAGTTAACTGGCCAAGCCATGTCAGCTTATTTTGATGGCTTGTTTTAAAGCACAGTAACATGTTTAAGAGGCAAGTATTGAGTAGGCCAAGTTAACATATAAACAAATCTAATGATTCAACTCTCATAAACAAGAATATGAACACTCTATGTATTACTTGCAAATTCGTAACATCTGCACTATCAAAATTCTTACTTGTTAAGTCAAAAATCACATTGTGCCTCACTTGACACACTTGTCTTGACAAGGATTTCAGAAAGCCAGTGAAAACACAGGCTATCTCCCCAGTGTGTGGCAAGAAAGGGCCCCCACAAGTTTTCAGTCTCTCCACAGAAACAACTCCTTTTGTCACAATATGAATAAATACAATAAAGTATCTGATTAAAGCTGATGATTAGTGTGCTGGGTATTCTGTTCTGAGGTTCTGTTCAAGAACTCAGCATGAAGCAGATTTATTTCATGATGGTATGTTTGGACTTTTTATGGCTCTACATTTATTTTATATAAATTTAATTAAATTGAATTTAATACATTTATTTGAATTTATTTTATGCCTATAAAGACAATAAAATAAAACATTTTATTCAGTATGTTGGAGAGAAATATTCTTAAAACATTTTGACAACAAACCACTCTTATCAATCATAAATGGGTCACAAAGAACAGAATATTACGTATTGCATATGCTTGCCTAGCTACTATTTCATTGAAATACTACAAAATAAAGCATTTCAGCATTGCAATGAACTAAGATTAGGCTGTTAGTTCTACTAATTTTTTAGGTTTAAGGCAAGTTTTACAGTAAAAGTGCAATTTTATTTTCTGAAGTGTGAAGAAACCTAAACCCCTTCACACAGAATTATGAAATCACAGATTTCATAGAATAGTTAGGGTTGGAAAGGACCTTAAGATCATCCAGTTCCAACCCCCCTGCCATGGGCAGGGACACCTCACACTAAACCATGGCACCCAAGGCTCTGTCCAACCTGGTTTTGAACACCGTCAGGGATGGAGCATTCACAACTTCCTTGGGCAACCCATTCCAGTGCCTCATCACCCTTACAGTAGAGAACTTCCTCCTTATATCCAATCTAAACTTCCCCTGTTTAAGTTTTAACCCATTACCCCTTATTCTATCACTACAGTCCCTAATGAAGAGTCCCTTCCCAGCATCCCTATAGCCCCCCTTCAGATACTGGTAGGCTGCTATGAGGTCTCCACACAGCCTTCTGTTCTAGAGGCTGAACAGCATGGGAAGGCATTTGCAGAATCTAGGAAATACATACACAGTTTATTTTCTGTCTTGTCAATTTATTTTTTGTTTGTATTTGTTTACAACTGGGTATAACACAATTTTTAACTGAAACATTTATTTATATTTTACTGTATCTGGATACTGTGAAACTGAAGTCAGGAGGGCTCATATTTTGTCATTCTTCATCTGTCAAACATAATTCATGTTCCACTTGTTATCCTACATACCTTTTCGAGATGGACACTTTCTCCCATCTTACTGTCCTCCAATGATTCCGACTGTTTCTCCTCATCTACTTTGTCTGTATTTGCAAACACAGAAGCAACACGGACCACAGGCAGGGGCACATCTCGTGGGACAAACCTTACAGAGCTCACAGGCATAGTCCACAGTTTGATCTTTTTAAAAGATTTTGTCTTTGCAGAGTAACGTGACTCGCAGACGTACACATCCTCATCCCTGAAGCTTTCAGGGCACAATTTAAAATACTCCTGCAAGTTGAAGAGAAAACATGAACTATTTCAGCAACACAAACGCATACAGCACACACACACGGAACTCCCTCTCATGCTTCCTGGGTTTTTTGTATGTTTCTATCAGAAGAGGTTTTAGACTGATAAAGCCTTTCTGCCGATCTTTTCTTCCAGTTTGACATCCAAGTTATATTAAAAATTAAAAGCAAAGAAGAAGAAATCCCACCCTTAGAGAAACAGCTAAATGAAATACAGGTTGTCACGTGAGAAAAGTTAGGTTTACCATTCATTCTCTTACCAAGCCATTCAAGCCTTCCTCTCTGCCAAACCTCAACCCACATGCTTTTATGGGAACCTTTAAATTACCAGCAATTTCTCTACTACATGCTTTGAAAAATCCATTAGCTACTTACCTAACAAGCACATGATTCTACAAACCAACCAGCAGAAAACACCATAATATGGATGACCTGCTTACCCCACGCAGCAAATGAAGAATTCAAACAGTATACAGGAGCAAGTCCTATTTTAGCTAAGTATTAGTAGAATGTCTCTACGTTAGAATGCCTACAGCTCTTCAAGAAAATAGCAGAAAACATATTAGTTGCTTAACAAATTAGCCTGAACAGTCTCTCACCTTGACAAACATGACCACACATTTGCCTAAAATTTTGCTAACAGGAACTTTATTGTAATAATCACTTTTAAAAACTTCTTTCTCCAAGAACTTTCGTGTTGCGAGATGAAATGTTTCATTTGGCCGATAAAACCAACACCCATAGAGCCATTTCTCTCCTTTCAAAAAGAAAGACAAAAGAAAAAAAGTAAAATAGCATATTCTCTGGCGCATGAGCAAGAATAAAACAATTATAGATTGACCAATTAATCAAATAGTCATGCAGTCATTTATAACAACAGTAAACTGTTTTAGAACAGGACAAGATTCCTTAACTGTTGCAGGTAAGAAAAACTAAGTTGCTTAGAAAGCCTGCTCATTGTTTCTTCCTGTACAAAATCTGACTCAGGAAAACAAAGGAGGAATCAGTTGTTATTTACAAATCTTGACTCTCAGGCCCTGAAATAGCTTCAGAGTCTACACAACAATCACCTGATTGTCTGAGGAACCTTAGATAACTGGTTTCAAGTTTTTTAAGAACTACTGCTTCCATGTTATACTGTGACAAACTCAAAATGTTCATGATGGTTCATAAAGAAGATACAAATATGTACAGTTTTTGCAAAATAAAAAAAAAAAATTTGTGATCTATAGGCTGAGCCAGAATAAAAAGTACCATTCGCTTTCTCCATCACAGAGAAATCAATGTAAGAAACATCCGACTGGCCAATGGTCCATCTATCCAAATACACTGCATCCAACTGAGTGAGCATGATAGGCTATTACAGGAATGCATTAGATCATAGCCACTCCTACAGTCACTGCATTAGGGGTGCTAGAGAACTGTTCTCTTTATCAAGCTATTATTTGCTGGTTATTCCCTTCATTATTTGGTTTAGACCTGTTGTACATGGACTTGTCTCACCCTTTTTTGAGCCTGCTGATATAATCAGCATCCACAAGCTCCTGGGAAAGCCAGGAGGCTCACTACCCACTCTATTAAAAAGCCAGACACTTTCACATGTTTCAGTCTGATTTATTAGTGTCAATGAGTGCCCTCTAACTCTAGCATTGGTGGATTTCTTGAACAGTATTTCTGCATTCAGTTTATCCACTTCATAATTTTGCAAACCTTAATTATATCCTGCCTTACATTTCTCCCCTCCAAATTTAAGTCATGGTCTTTTTAATATGCCCTTATAGCACATTTGTTTCATCCCTTTAAAAACAAAAGTGCAACCAAATGGTTAACTGCATTATACCCCATTGTAGTTCTGAGCAACTGTAGTTTCCAGGATTGCTGAGAGTGCACTATGCTTATCTTGCCATATCTCTAGCTTTTCTTATACTTAAGAGAAGTACCTGCTGCAAACAGAAGGCATCACTGATGAGAAAAAAACAAGACAGTACTTGTTATGGCTTGAGTTGGCTTAGGAGATGCAAGACTCAGCTCAATTCTGAAATTTAACAAAGCCAAGTTCTGAAACTGAGTTGTTCTGTGGGACATTTGTGGTTAAACGTGCCCAACTTTGGTTCAGATTTCTCAGCACAGAAAACCCCCATGTGGTGTTCTGCACCTAACTTACAAGGAGCCCATCCCACTTCAAAGACCCTATTCTCAGGGACACTATTTAAAGGTAGGTAGAGATGAACAACAAAAAAAGGATGTGCTAATCCAAGAACTTCATGTTTGTAACATTCTTTGGAAAAAGCAACTCAGAAACAAGAAAAATATTCAGCATTCCACACATACTTCTGCACAGAAAAAGCTCAAACTGGAGGTTTTAAATAGCAATAAGGAGAACTTTCACCATATTGCTTTCCTATAGCAAAGACATCCTTACCAGCTGAATCTTCCCACAGCCTCTCAATACAGACTATGTGAGGTTGCAAGTTGGCTTCAGCAGGCTCCACGTACACATAATCTCCTACGTGATACATGCTGTTCTTGAAGCTGCAATCCTGGCTGTAGGTTCGATGCAAGCTTGACAGCCCAGCTGATCCAGAAGAATCCTCACTCTTTTCAGCTTCTTATTTCAAGAAGGGAAAACCAGATATTAGTAATTAGTAATGCCACTTTTCCATGTTAGCCAAGATTACAGATATGAATGCCCCCACACCTTCCCAAGAGCAGAAGTGCCACACGGTACCCGGTATGTCCCTCTGTCACTGACTTCCAGCATGAAGAAATATTTAAGCATGTTTTGTGCTGCTAGCCTTTCTGCTACTGGTGCTGCTCAAGGTTGGGTTTCCTGTCTTCAGTTAAATTTTATTGAGTCTTCCCAATTAGTTAAAAAGAACTCAGTGACAGCCAAGAGCTCTGAAGCCTTCAGAAAGGCACGTTTGCTTCCTTTGGGGCTTTTGGCTCTCAAAGGCAGACAGAAAAAGGACGTCACAGCTGTTGTCCTCTTATAATACTCAGCCTGGTTGGAGCAACCAGACTTCACAGCTGCTGACATTAGTGCTATGTGGGAAGATGAACCGTGTTAGAAAGACAATTTAAGGATGAAAAGCTGACAGCTCTGCTCCCCTCTGTGGAAAGCAGCAATTACAGAGCTTTATTCATTTCGCTAGACATGCTCCACAACCACTATACTGACAGTAATAGCCAGGAAGAGTGAAACACAAAGGACCTTCACAGCAAGTTTCCTGCCCTGCAAAATAGTGCAAGCCTCTTCACACTCATACTAGCCAGGTAAGAAACGCAAAAGGCTTACTTAAAAGCCATTTCTTCAGCAGTGTTAAAAAGCATGATCACAAACAACACCATCAACACATAAAAATTCCCCAATATTGTAAAAAAAAAAGAAACGATTAAAAGATCAGCTGGAACAGTCATTGTTAAGTTTATGATAAGCAGAAAGCTGTACTAAAAAGCTATTGTTTTCTTTTACAATATCCTTCACATAAGACTACTGGTACCCCAATGTGTTCTGATTAGAGTTTACATACACTTAGTATCTACATATACCTCCTTCTTTAAAGCCACCTGGCCTGGCTGATAATGATCAAAACAAAATAGATCTTCCATAACTAAATTACAAGATCCTTGGTGAGCAATCAGACTATTAAGGTTGCTCCAGGAGGCAAAGCTGTAGCAACAGCACAGCATACATCATATCCACAGGTACTTTTTTCAATGAATGCATTTAAAACTAATGAAAATAATGTAGCTACCTCTCTTCTCCTCCTCTCTTTTGAGCTTATCCTCCTCTATTTCTTTGGGCAGCTTTTCCTTCTTTTCCTTTTCTACATCATTGTGAAGATGCTTGGTGGTATAGCTGAGAGCAGGTGACAGAAGAATCTCTCCATTCTTACAAAGTTCATCTCTAATTTTAATAAAGAACTGCTGAAGTTCAACTGCATCCTCATAAATCTCTGAATCAGTCCTGTACAAAAATAGATACACCAAGGCAGAAACATAGCTTATGCAGACTGAAACAAGATCCTAAACACAGAGCCATCAATTGCCACACTTGGTGATAAAACTAAAGCTTCACACTACCAACAGATTTGTGTTTGCTTAGTAGAAGCAGCAGCAGACACTGGCAAATCATGTTCCACCTGCTACTCTGCTGTCAGTATGTTTTAAAGTTTATCCAAAACAGTATTTATGTATATACCAGTCCTGAAACACCAGAAAAATCAAAGGTAACTAGTTGCAACCAAAACTATTTGCCACTGGATCTCTACAATTTGTTAACTTCTGAAAACTTAAGTAATAACAGTATTATTAACAAAACTGACTTATTTTAATTACCCATACTCCTGTTGGTAGATGTTTTAATATGATTGTTTAAGCCCCCTCCTTCAGGGGTCAAGATCTCAACTGCACATCCCCAAGCACCCTACCTAATCTAAGTAAAACTCTGCAATAAGTTGCAAGTGCTCATAGTTTTTGCACAATATTACCATAACTCCTTCAATTGTGATTGCTCCAAAAGAGTAATTCACTAGTCAAGCAGTCAGTGAACAGATCCTCCTCTTCACTTTTCAATGTGACCATTAGCACAAACCTGGTTATCATGAGGTGTGCCTCTGGAAGATTAATGTCAAAATTATCTCAGGGTGGAAACCTAACTTTTTCCTTGGTTTTTAAATGAAAGCATACCTTCCATTGAAGATCTGATAGAGCTTTTGAGATTTAGTTTCTGAACATCCATATCAAGGAAAGAAAACACCTTAAAAAAACTTCAGCCTCTGCCTAATGTTAACATGCAAAACTCATGTGATAAGACAAAGGACCTGAAAAATACGGCTTCACTCACCTGTTCATTCTCCTTGCCCTCTCCAATACCTCAAACATATTCTCCTGGAACAAGTCCAATCTCCTGTAACGATTATTTTCAACATTTTTTCGGATAATATCAAAAGTCAGGGGAGGTTTATTTGGGAAGTTGGGATCCACAGCAGGAATCTCAGCTAAGGAGTCACTGTAGCATCTGCCCTCATCATCCTGGTGGCTCATGACAGATACAAAAAGGTTATGGATAAGTTCCTGAATTAGCAAAGTGACATTGGGCACATGAGAATCCTCATCTCCTTCTATTTCTCTCCGAGTTTCAAGCAAAACTTTATGCAGCACCAAGGCATCTTTATAAATTAAAGATTCTGGCTCATTGTATGTGCAAGCATTATTGAACATCATTACAAAGTCCTCTACCATGGAATCAATATCCTGGTATTTATTTGCCATCATATGGCTTCTGATCTTCTCCATGTCAACAGGCTTTTTAATGGTCACATAGTAGTCCGGAAGTTCAGACCGAGATGGCAGCCTCAAGAAGATGGCACTCAGTCGCCGGCCTCGTTTATCGGTGTAATTCTTTACTGCTTCATACACCTCATTCAATTTCTGTTGCATTGGAGTCATGTATTTGGATTTCTTAGGAGAAATGCCACTTTTTCTACCTAAGCAGACAAAAAGGGAAAAAAATAAAAATCATTACAAAACCAGAGCTTGCACACTCCTTTGTCCATCTCCTTTCCACTGGAGAATTGCTTATTGAAGAACAACTTTGTGGTATGAGCAGAAGAGCCACAACATGGAGCTTATCCCCAGTTGCAGCTTCCTTTATTTTTCATAATTGTATGAATTTTTTTTCAATGTTGTTTTTGTCAAACACAGAATCATATGTTACTATGTTGAAGGTATTTTCAGACTTAAGCACAGAAAGCACCTTTTCTTACCTGATGTTATTAATGACTTCTCTAAAGTCAATTTGATCTTACTAGCTCTACAGGAATTTCTCTCTGCAGGCATTAAAATCCAGTCATAACAGGGTTTCTGCTATCACTAAAATTAAGTATTCTAAATAGTATCAGATTCCTTTAGGACAGGTTTATGCCAATTTAGAGAGGATTATTACAGGTAAAATGTAAAATAAGACCTCCCATGGGATTATCAATCAGATTAGCTTTTAGGATCTCTGTTATGGTACTGCATGGTCTCTGCCTGTGAATTCTCTAGTACCTGTACCTTACCTAAGAGCTGCACATTTCTATTTTCAAGAAGACTCTGTACAGTTATTTTCTTTAAGCCTTTCTGTGCAATTTTGTCCTTCTCAGTTTGCTCAGTTCTGAACACATTTTAAGGGGACATAAGATTTGAGCAGTAGCAAGTCTAGTTTGTGAGAGTAACAGCTCTACGAACAGACACTGTTGGAAATTTCTGTGGTTTTCACGTTTTTCTGTATTTTTCTAAATAAAACTCACATTTCTTTTATGGTTCTGTGCAAAGGCACAGATTTTCTGTGCAAATCAAACACCTGGGAAAACTCTTCAGGGAAACGAAGAGTTTTACTCAGTCTGAGAAGCACCTTACTTGTAAGCAATCCCAGCAGCACACATTAAGTGTGCTAATGAACTGCTACTGAGCATGTAATGCAACATCTAACATTTGGATGACACCACTTGACTAAATGCCAGCCACTCCAACCATTCTTAAGTTTTCCTTCTTCATTCCCAGTTACCTGTCTTAGAAAATGCTATATGCAACAACTAATTATATAAATTATATATATATATATAATATACATAAATTATATAAATATTAGATAAATACACCGTTGCTGTCATGATTTTGAAAATACAATTCTGCTTTGCATGTAAGTGTAAATTTGCAGGTCGCATCTTCTATTCTAAAGGGAAGATCTGTTAATCTGTATTGTTGGGTATTCCGATGTGTTGACATGAGACATAGCAACGTACAAGGCTGCCTTACTTAGCTTTAGTTTAGGGGATGCAACATCATCATCTTCAGCTAGGGGTCCCAGTTCTTTCCTTTTTTCTTTAAGGATCTTTTCCAGCATATGGGCATCATTGTACACCTATTAATCAGTAAAGAAATCAAAAACCAAAACAAAACAAGGATTACTGTATTTAAACTACTTTGGAACTAGCCCCCAAGAAACATTTACATGTTAGTTTGAAAAAGCTGAAAGCAAAACAAAATACTTGATTGAAAGCAAAACAAAATACTTGATTAAAAAAGAAGGGTTTATTTCTTGAATGTTCACCTTTAAGAGACTTCTGCAGGTAGGCAGAACTGATCAACACAATCTAAATAAGGGAGATATAAATCTTGAATAAATTACCTAATTGAGCTGCATTTCTATCCCAAAGACTATAAAACAGCAAGGTGCAGCTGTCTTATCAGCCTTCTCATCAAACCATTCTGGTGAGCAATCTCCTGAACTACTGTGATTCCAACAAGGTAGAAAGGACTAGAACAGTACTCCTGGGTCTTCAAATCCAATCCCAGTGAATCCAACCTCATCATAAAGTCCTTTACAGTACCTGATCAAATTCCTTATTACAAAGAGTTAGAGGTTTCTTACCACCACTCTGTTCCAAAACATATGTTTGCTGGCTGAGAAACATTACAACATAGACACACCCTACAATCTATTTGTAAATGAAAGTGTATTCTTTTCAGACTCCTTTGGCTAGGCTCAGCAAGTCAGGTTTTCTAGTCTGATCTCTCCCACACTCTACCTCCATGAAAACAAAGATGGTTTCTTTCCAGCTAAGATAACCCTTCTCAGTAGTTATGCGCTCCAAAACATACACTGATGATTGCTCCCTGTGTTATTAACTGAAGATGAATAATGATAATGTAATAACTGGATTATTTTTTAAACCATAATAGGAAACATTCAGCTGATACTCTTTAGTGGACAGTTTAGCTAATGAGAAATAAATCTAACCTTTACAAGGGAGCCTGCTGCATTTCACATTTATGTAACTATAGACAGAGCCAGGATTTAAAACATTAGCAGAAAAAAAGTCAAGTTTCTATTTTAGTTCAATGAACAATAGCATAAATAATGTGCGTAACAGTCTAAGCTAAACCATTCTACCATAACTTGTATGTCTGCAAAGAAGCAGAGGTGACTGCAGAATCAAAACAGTACCTGGGAGCCTTCTTCATTATAATGCCTTGCATTTCGGAACATGAGCTTCATGTCTTCAATCATGCCTTCTTCCCCTGCGTACTTATCATTGCGGATGTTGTGTTCTATCATTTTCAAGTCCATTGGCTCCAAGATAATTTTATAATAGTCTGGATAGTCCTTTTTGGATGGCTTAACCATAAACAGATCACAGAGCCGTCTGCCTGTGCCTGGCTCTCGAGCTTCCAGAACCGCATTGTATAAAATCTTCATTCGTTGCTTTCGGATATTCTTTTTACTGTTAGGTTAAGGAGCAGAACAAAAAGGAAAAGCAAAAATGTCAGGGGTTCTTCTCCCCATTTCCAACATTAATATCAAAATGACATTACCCTCTACCATGTAAAAACACCACAAGCACCTGAACACACACACACACACACACACACACACACACACACACACACACACACACACGAGGTTCAACATCAAGACAATGTACTAGAAACATGAGTCCACTTGCAAGTAACGACAGCATTATAACCAGCAGTCCACTAAACAAACAGGAAACCAACTTTAAAATGCGATTTTTCTCTCATTCATGTTAAGTGTTCTACAGGATAAAAAATTAAATAGTTTCCAAATGTGCAAAGGTCAAAAGGAGCTCTAAACGCTTTGCCGCTGCAGAGAAAAAAGATTAGTCTGGACTAGGCACCTGCATCCGTGACCCCAAGATCTAGTGTGAAAAGGGAAAACCCCCTCAGACAGCATCTTTATGACTACTTCTGCTGAATGCAGAATATCAAAGACTTGAGATATTTATGTCAGTTATTCTGTATCTTCTTTAGTACTATTTATAAGAAAATAAGAACATCAAGAATGTAGTATAAAGAAGGGTCTGAATTGCTTAAACATCTGCCAATCCCAGTCAAAAGAAGTTACAAGACAATCAAGCTTGCCAAAACTGCAAACCCACGTAGAAAACGGCCACGTACATAAATCTTCCAGTCCTACGTGTAGCTATTATGGTTGCCTCAATAAATTTGACAGCACACCCAAGACATAGCTTATCAGGAAACAGTTATGTATGACTCCCTGTAGATACACTACATGATCTACAAGCAAATCAGATAAGGGAGAGGAAACTTATGTCAGTAATGTCTAGGCTCATCTCAGATGCTGCAGCACTTTGAAATGCATTCTCTACAAAGCACTTTTAAACCAGCTTCCAAATTTCAGTCTCTGTAAGACTTACTCAAGTAGTCATACCTTTAAGTATACTATCTGTACAGACAATGACATCATCACAAACTATCTTCATTTGCTGAATGTGCAAACCTTCACTGTACAACTTGTTAGAAAGCAAACAGCATCACAGATCTTCCGTCATCTGGATCTTTTCCTCCTAAATTTAAAATCTGCATAATCCAGCACAGCATCATGCCTCAAATACCTCTTGCTCCTTGGCGAGGTCAGCAATATAACTACTGAAAATTAATGTCACATTATGTGAGAAAATTCAAAATATATCTTCTATAGGTTAAAAAGTTCTTTTTTTCTGTATTATCTTCAGTGCTGAAAATGTTACTGGTTCACACTAGCAGATGAGCAATGCCAGAACAGAGACATGCTTCCAAATTCCACATTTTAGCACACTTCCAAATTTTAACATTTAGTTCGATGAAAGTAGGTAAAGCAAAACCGAAGCAGAAATAGTATAAATAAAAGGGTACTTCCAGACAACTTTCTTCTCTGTCACTATTACTTCCCAATGGGATGTATTTTGCCCGGGTTATTGTTTTCTTTCTTCAATAACAATTTTGGAATTCTTCTCAGTGTTCCCCTTCTGCTATCACAGTCTTCTGTTACTTCCTATCCTGCAGCAAGTGAAACTGATAGCAAGCACTGAACTGACAAGATCAAAAGCATATTTAGGCTCTTTTTTGGCATGAAGAAAATAAAATTATTCTGATTTCCCTCATTTATGAGCACTACTTTTTCTCTTTTGCTGTTCTTACATGACAAGACCTGACAAGACCTTTTCTTTTAAGCATTTCAGTATTCTCTTGCCCAACGTGATCAAAAGCAACGTATGGTTACAAGGACATTGATGTCAGTTTGACTCGCTTGATGAGGTTAGTACATCTCTTTGAATATGAAGATCACAAAACTAGATATTTTTTGGCAATTTGTTCCTACCTGATCTTCATTTGGTACTGTTGGCTGCCTTACTATTCTTCCTAGCATGCCTAGACTGTACCACCTCCTAAATTCATGTTAACATTTTCTCTCTGCAGACTTTTTATGAACGTACATCGTTGCATTTACTCGGCTGGTCATAAGTGAATCTTTGCTGATGGTCCATTTCATTCCCTTCTTCCCCCCACAACTGCTGTTACTTTGATAAAACAAAGAACTAAAAATACAGGAAGCGGAAGGTTCACCAAAGAAAGTTACACCAAACAAAGATGTTGAAATTACAGTTTTACACTGGCAGTTGCTACTATTGCAGTATTATCAGCAGTTAGAACTTATTTCAAATGATACCATGAGGCAAGCTAGAGAAACTATCCCTTGCAGTGAAATGCATCATTAGCATTAATTACACAACAGCTTTCACTTTTAAAGAACACTTTCCATAAGCCACCATAATTGCTCACTAAAAACTATACTTTAAATCACTGTGAATTTTGTTTACGTTACAGTATCCAAAATAACCAACCTATTACCAGTTCATCTATTTGTCAAATACCCTCTTTGGCACAGCCACTTACAGGTAAGTAACAGGAGAGTGTAAATTCAGAAGGGAGAGCAGAGCAGTCCTCTAGCATTAATGACAAAAACTCTTCAAGCAGAGTTCATGCAAAATGGAAATGTTTGTGGCAGGAAACCTCACCAAATAACAGTATTTGTAGACTAATACTATAAAATTTCAAAACCCTATGCAGCTACAGTGTTAACTCTGACAATAATCTGAAATTGCTACCCAAACTACATAGTCAGATAATGGAGAAGTAGTAGAAAAGCAGCAATAGTTGCTAACAACATGTGAAGACAGTCCACGCATCAGGCTAAAAAAAGGTAACACAAATAAACACCCTGATACACACTGACAAAATCACTTCATTCAGTGCAACTACAGTGTCCATGCCATGTGATGCACTGAAGTTGTGTTGACAACTGCCAACTAATGAATAGGCAAAAAAAGGGAAAATAAAGTTAGCAAATACTTTTGAATTAACTGGAAACAACACTTAATGAGCTTGTTTCAGAATTAAAAATCCTTACACAAATGCAAGACAACACTGTTTAATAGTCTCTTTAACAAATGAAAGCTGTAGCAATGTCATGGCCTGCAGGAACTACAGAAGTGCATACCTTTTCCTTTTTGAGCTTCCAGTATCAGATGTAGCAGAAGAAATCATACTGTCCCCGTCCTCAATGTCATCTCTCCTAGCAAGCTCCTTCTTCTTTGCCTGAAAAAAAGAACAATCCCTGAAGCCAAACTCAGTGCCAGACATTTCCAGCACAGTATTAAACATCAGAACAGATCAGATACACAAAGAAAGATGCAACTACAGGTTTTGAGACTAAAAAAAGTATTTCCAGTGATTTACTTAATACAAAGTTGGGTGATATAAAATAGCAGAGTAATTCTTTTTAACTGTCAGAAAAAAAGTTGAGGAAGCAATGTGGAAACACTGCCATTTCAGACTGCAGCACTTGGCTGAGAAAAAAATCACTCTACGATGCTCTTCATTCCCATACTTCCCCCTAAGCAAGAAAATACTACTGCAAATACAGGTCTAGTTTAAAATTATTTGGGAAAAATATTAATTTGGGAAATAAATTCACATGTGAAGTTATATCCTTTTGATCTACTCCACATACCTGCATAACCTGCTGCATTTTCAGTACTCTTTTATAGATGGCAGAATTGGGCACATTATAGCGCTTGGCGTTTTCAAACATCAAATTCAAATCAGCCTCCAACTGATCTAAAGTTTCATATTCATGGTTCTTCAGTTTGGTTCTGCAAAACAGAAATACCAATCACACATCTCAAGAGTTACACACTGCAAAACAGTTTTTCACATCTTTATTTTCACAATAAATCGATATCCAAAGAGCTCTAAATACACAAATGTGTTTTCTTTTTCTGATGCTGCAGTAATATCTTCTGGTTGTAACTATATTAAGGAAACATATCTCCTTTTAAAGAACAGTTTTAAGTATTCTGAAAGCTGTCCTCTTGAAAGCTGTGCAGACCGAAGTCCTGTTTTCATACTCAGAGATGTGATACGTAAAAGACAGAAGCACAACCTGCTGAGATCGCTCCCGTACCCCTCAGCTGTGACCTGTAGGGCCTGGGTGTGGATGGATTTTTAGCAAAGAATGGCCATGTTCCCAAGTTAGCAAGTGCCTACATGGAGCTCGGCATGAACCGAGGATGAAGGAGGACGTGGGTAAAGAAGCAAAAGTAATGGTGCAAGCAAGGTAAGAAGAAACTGGAATGTGCTAAGATACAAAACAGTAAAGTGTTGGCAAGTTTTAAAAAGGGATAAGTTCCCATATGCTTGTTTGATCAATTGTATACTAGTTGCTGTCTGCTGCAAGAATATGTATTAAAGCATAATATACTAAGCTATTGTATATGTTATTGAATATGTATCTAATTATACTACAGCAAGCTATTGTAGATGTAGCCAAATATAATACAGCAAGCTGTTGTATATGTAGACATAGTTGCTATGTGCTACAAGAATAAGTATCCAAATATAATACAGCAAGCTATTGTAAGCAGATGCAGATAACAGTATAAAAAGGATATTTGCTTTGTAGTAAACGGCTTTTGTCTGATCACATCAATCTCTGACTGAGTCCATAATTTTTCTGCGGCACCTGGGTATGATGTCAATGTGACCGTTAGCTCTGCACAGCCATCAATGCTGCCTTCCCTATGCATCAGTTCCACTCATCTTCAGTGAGAGCCAAGTGCCCAACACCTCTCATGTTAACCCACTCCAATTTTTGCCCTCTCTTAAAACCACTTGATTGCTCACTGGTGCTATCTGTAAAGTTTAATTCATGTCAAAACAGTTAGAAAAGGACTAATGACAAAAAATTACCATTTTTCATGGGCTAAACAGATGAATCAGAGCACTAAGTTTGCCAACAATTTAATGTATTTACTTCTATTTCATTGCACAAATGGTAAAAGCTCTAGCCAACTTTTTTAAACCTTCCAATACCTCATCAAACACAACAGAAAACAGATGTCTACAACTACATAAAACCCAAACCCTACCACAACTGTAAAACACAATCATCCTCCTTCACACCTCCTTTCTCACCTGCCTGTCACAGACACCAGTGACAAACCACCTTCAAACCTGGTCTGGTTTTTACAGCACCCAGCTGAAAGTTAGCCTGCCTGATGGAGGATAAGCATACCACAAAATAAATTTAATATCGTTTATTGTAATCCCAAGCCTTACCTGTCAATGTGACCTCACAGCTGAACCAGGGAACAAAGAGTAAGACTTGTGTTAGACAGGACTCTTCACTGGTCAGCCAAGGGTGAGGAGGTCACGGCTGGATTAAACACAACATGAAGCTGAAACAGCTAAAAAACCTACTGAGGAGTGCACGTGTCTATAAAGCTGTCCTGATGGAAACACATTTTACAGTAAACGTCCAACTAACTGCATGTTGCCAGGATGGCTGTTGTGTGTGCCTCACTGAAACATAGCGGATTGCTTTTTCATTTCCTTCAGATCTGAAGAATTAGTGTGTCCTCAATGACTATGAGAAAAGCAATTCCAAAAAAATAGGAGACTTACCAATATAGTTTTCATTAGATTAATAAAAAATACAATAATAAAAAATCCCAAACACACCCTCAAAAGCAGAAGAGTTTGGGTACCAAATAAATAGCCTCAATTTCTACCTTGTAACACTCCAGCAACCATTATTTGCATACATGTTAAGGATTATGTGACTGGTATTAAAAGATCAAACCCAAATTAAAATCCCATTAAACTCGGGATTAGTTTGCCCTAAACCACTAGCATATGATGTATAGGCTCAGAAATACTAAGGATGCAAACCCTTCTTGAGTCCACTTCATGCTCTTGCCACTATCTGGTAACAAACATTACACGCCAACTTACATCTTCTCCAGCTAACCTGAACATGCTCTAGTGCAGAAAGCAAAATCTATACAGTAAAATGCATGTAATTAGTTCTTGTAGTCTGACAAAAATATTGACAAGCAACTACAGGACTTTAACACAGAAACACTTGTTGGTGTTACAAAAGCTAACACATCATTAAGAGAATGCTCAAGGAAACATGAAATAGAAAGGCTTAAAAACCTGAGTTCAAAGCCCCTAACTAATAAGCTCATACTTACCCAAACCACCAAAAATGAGGTTTGTTTTTTATTTTCCAAAACAGATTTAGAACATTTTAATTTGTCAAGGCACATGGGGTAACAAACTGTATAAACAATCGGTCGTTTCCTTGTTTACGGATGTTATTAGTTATCACTACAGAGAAATGCTAACCAGCAGACTTTAATCTCCCCTTGGACATAGACAGCATCAGTATAATTTGTTTCCAAGTGACAACTCATACTGACAAATTTGTAGAATTAGGCTCTAACTAAGGATCTAATAAAGTGAAGAGCACCATAACTGCCTTAGATTTGACTCTTAAATATTTCAGATGTCTAAAATGTCTCAATGCTTTTTATTGACAAAGACAACTGCTGAAGGACAAGGAAGGGTTCATGCTTCAGAAACCCTAACGATCAAGCTGGAATAAAGTAATCTCAAGACCTACTCAATAGTTCATGCTCTTGCAAGTAAGCAAGTCTGCATGCAACATTCTTGCTTTTCAACTCCTGGATCAAATTTTGCTTAAATATTAGTTATCACATAGTTTACAAACATTCTTGTGCCACCCTGGCAGTGTGCCTTCTTCCACACTAAACCAGTTTGGACAGACAGGACAGCAGGAGGAAGAAAAACTGTGCAGGTTTGTGGTCTTCCACCTAAGTCACTAAATTAGAATTACAGAATGGCAAGTTCACATTTTGACTGCTGTTCCATGAGGTCTGCATTCAGCTTTCAGAAAGAGTAACCTGAAGGACTACATCTTAACTGAAGTACCACTTCTCCAGCTGTCCTGCTTAAACCACGACATCAAACTGTCACTTGCTACTGTTCCTCTTTCTGTGCAGCTTTTCCGTATCCATCTCAAAGTTGCCCTTAAAGAATCACCGAAAATCTAGGATTACATTGACTAAAAACCTCAACAGTAACAACCATCCTCCTGAGATACTAAAGACAACAGACAGCAGTACCCTTATCCCCTGTAAATTCAGAATCTATGAAGTAACACTGTCACCATACTACAAATCAGATTTGCTGATTAGTTAGCATATCCTGATCAATGAAACTCTGTATGTTTAGGTGCCAGTTTTCTTAGAAAAGGGGGAATTAGCCATATCCTTTGGAGCAGAACAACTTCAAAGCAAGCTGCAGACAGAATAAGCAAGGCAATAGCGTTTCCTAGGGAACATATCCCACCTGCAACAGTCTTCACAGAAAGTGAATTCTATATTGGTTCTGTACAATGTCACGAACTGCTGGCACTTCACATGAGCTGATCTCCCAAGCCACTTGACACTAACAAATCTGGGATTTGCTTTGTTCCTGCTCCCAGAGACAGAGAGGCAGCTCCTGCAGAGCCCAGAACACCACTGTCACACGCTTCATCTAAAAATACAACACTAACTCCACATAGCCTTGGTATCCCACACTAGCTTCATCTGTGTGTATTTAGGCAGTGACCTCTCCATATTGCAATGCAGCAGTTTAACGCTGAAGCACCAAAAAGCAGAAAAACCATACGAAATTGCCATTAGTCTAAAGTATACCATTCTATGTGCACTGATTCTCTGCTCTCTCGTGATCCTGTGGAAAAATCATTTAAACTTATGGCGAAGGTACAATCCTGACAGTAGCTCACAAGTGAAGAAGAACAGCTTAATTGTATCTTACTCCTTTAAATCCTAACCTAGAGCCAGAAGACAGGAGGATGAGAAAACACTGCCTTAAAAAGAATGGTAATTCAAATTATCTTACGCTCAAATAAAATCTTGCTTCTACCAGCATTTGTTTATTCACAACCAAATAATCGGGGTGCAGCCATCTGATTTGAAGCAAATAACCTGCATTGTCACATTTGTACTCATGAAAGGCCTGACAACAAAAGTAAAAATCCAGACTTGGCCCATATAGTTCAGAAAGGCAGACAAGTTCCCACCACATACATGAAGAATGAAAACATTCATAGGCACAGAAATAACCCTGTTCTAGTCTGTAACTAACCTCCCACCTTACCATCCTCTTTAGCAAACAACAGGATGATTAATTAAGAGGGTTATGCACAGAAGTACTTTGAACAGTTTTAATTATACTAAAACTCGGCAGAACTCAAGTATTACGTCTTTCCTGGATTTAGAGGATGAAATGCAGCTTCACAACACATCTTAAAAAGCCATCTCACCAGTCTTAGAAGGAAAGAATTTTATCAGCATCAGTTCTTTTCACAAAGAGAAGCTAAAACTAACCAAATCTATGGCTCTACAGGAAGTCTCTGCCAACATAATACAAATTAAACTTATACACTAGAAACCAAGAGCAATTTCTGTGAAATGACTGACAGTGATACAATTGTACCTGAAAGCATGAGGAAAACTTGGAAAAACAGAATTTTGAACATAACAACCTTTGCAAAATGAAGAAAAAGTATAGTTTAAAAGGTACGCTACATTTACATAAGGCCACTAAGCCTAAAACAACACTGGCATGACATTTAATTTGGTCAAAATCAGAAGAGTAATAATAAATCCCATACAGTAAGCTGGCACTCAACTCCCTAGAAGATCTACTGGAAACTCATCAGCTCTTCCAAGTGGAATATCTGAAAGAACTGAAGACAAGGGAGATACTCATGACCAAAAGATCCATCTCACTAGATACACACTATGCCTAAAAAACTCCTAGAAACAAAAAATACAAGCACATGGCTAAAACCAGTTCTCATGTAACTTAATTCCTTTTATTCACAAATTATGAAGTGCTAACCCTGCCTCTTTAGGAAAAAAAAACAACCCAACAAACAGTAACAAAGAAAGCACGTGACCAAGATGGCATTTGATAAATGTTCTACTGAGGAACGACAGTTGTTATCTTATGAAATACATTAGGAACTTCGTTTACTTGAAACCATGATTTTATACAGGCCTGAAGTACAATATGCATTGAAAGTACTTGCCAAGGCTGGAAAATTGGTTACACAGACAGAAGATCTAAAAAATGTACAATATTCAACAAATATGAAACTCTATCAAATGGAAGGAATGAAAGAACTGCTAAATCTCAGATGAAGTAAAAATTTACAGGATATTCTTAATATTTGAAAGACCTATTTTTTTTGTTAGAGAGTACTCTTCCAAGTGGCTCACGCACAAACACACAGAACACAATGTCACATTATTTTTCAAAAGTCAATGTAATAAATCTTAATGTACTTTTTTTTAATTAAGAGCTTATGTTATAATGGGCTTAAGCCCTGTTGTTTTAAACAAAACAAAAAGTTCTCTATCAACCATTCAGGCTTTAATCCTGAGAGCAGTCTCCTCTAATTCAAGATAAGTTTCACTCCTTTAATTGCAGTATTACTGTAACTTCTGAAATTATAACAAAAAGTATGGTTGTATTTAGTACAAGTCAACTCAAATAATTAATCCAAAGGCAGTAAGACTCACCACAAATCTCACAGTTCCAGAAGAACCTCAACACACCCCAGTGCAATGCAATGACACGTTTAGATTCCTGTGTTGCAGACCATTGTCCGAAAGGATGCACATTCATAAGAAAAATGGATTTCAAACCCTCAAATAGCAGATGTCACACAAAACCAACTGTGGCTTATATTAGATCCAGGCACTTTTTTAAACAAAAACTATAACCCCAGGTTTCTGGAGCTCAGGACACCAGGGCGTGCCAATGAAGACTCTAATTTCAGTGCCCATGCACCCACACCACTCATGTTCAGGAGAGAACTGCTGCCAGAGAATTCCCTGGAGTACTTCCCTCCTTAGGTGTAGAAAAGGCTGATCCACTTGCCGTAGGGATCATAGTTACAAATGCCGTAAAATGTAATTAGGAACACAGTTCCTGTAAGTGTGCCAGGATCTAGCGCTCAAGTACTGGGTAACTGCACACATTCTCCTGCATTATTTCCCAACTATTCTTCTGGTCACTTACAATTACAGAATGACTTTTCACCAGCTATGTGAAGTCTGCAAAATAACCTCCACTCCATGTACTTGTACCCTACCTGGAAGTCACAGCCCTCAGAGTGTCATGCCTTTCATTTTAAATAGTACTCCTGTTCTACTCTTGAAACACATGAAATTTCATCTGAACACCAGGGTACTGTGAGGCTGGTTCCCAGGAAGGTTGCGGAGCGTCTATCTCTGGAGATACTCAACACCTGACTGGGTACAGTCCTGGGCAGCTAGCTATGGGTGACCCTGCTATAGCCAGGGGTTGGATCAGATGGTCTCCCTTGCCACCTCAGCTATTCTGAGGTTCTATAAAGATCAAGTCAGGAGGAAACTAGCAGAAAAATAAAGCCATCAGAAGGATTGGGATCTGCACTCAGCTCAAATGACTGAGGGTTATAACGCTCATGAAGTGATCGAGAGGCTGGGATAGGTATTATGAACATCTCATTAAAACAAAACATACCCATACTCTCTCTAGAAATCATACTATTTTGTAAGTTTTTCCTGTATTTAACACACACAAAACCTCTAAAATATACGACTACCTTTAAAATTTGCAATGGCCACACATTTCACAGTGCACTCTAGCAGGATAGCCTAAGTAGTCAGATGCCGAATTGGAGACAGGAATGCCAGACTTTACTCCAACACCTTCAACTTTTCACTAGGACAATTAACTTTTCTGTCCCCATCTGTGAGCACACGATACGCTCTTTGCATGTACATCTTAAAAAACCTCAAATCCACAAAACACAAAGTCTCACCACCACCAAAAACCACAAACCAAAATGTCAAAAATTGCTAAAACAGTCAGACTATTACAAATACTGTACTTGAACTTGTGCACTACAAACACTCATTTCTAAAGAGAACTGTCCCTTTTTATTTTCTAAGCTCTCAGGCAATAAGTATTTCACCACCAGCAGCCTGCAGTTCTTCATATATTTGCGTAGTTTCTGTACTGCTCACATAGCCAGATGCAACCTGCCTACACTGCAAGGAAAGCAGAAACACAGCTGCTTCCCTATGGCAAATTACGTGTCCTATAACTGACATCAAGTATAGTTTTTTACTGGAAGGTCTCTCCCAGTTAAATCTTTTATACGTAATTTGAACCAATATTCTTTGGTATATTCGGACAAAAAGCTTCCTGCCAATTGTTACCGATTTTTCTCAATTTCACCTTTTTTTTCCCCTCCATCAAGAGCATTTTGTGCTTTGTTCAAGATACTTTCTTTGCCAAGACAACAGCTGTACTAAGACATAAGAAAAAACTGCTTTAAAGCTGCTGATGGATTGATAACCAGTGTGGGAGCTCTGTACTCATTCCCGAGTACATGCAAACATCCTCTGACAGGTTAGAAAAAAAAGGAAAAGAAAAAAACCAGCCCAAAACTTAACTTCCCTTCCTCCCCCACAAAAAAACCCAAACAAACCAATCAAAACCCACAAAACCAGCTTAAGTTTCTTTCTCATTTAACAAAGACACTGCTTATTCACAATTACACCAAGTCTAGCAGATCATATTATGGTAAAACTTAGACCCGTTATTAGAGTGGATTACAAACACAAGAACAGTGCTAGGGCCCAGTCCTCACTTAATAAAGGACCAGCAGCCCCAGTGGACACTGGGCAGGAGGCCAGGGCCACCTGAGTCTGGTCAGTGCCGATAAGGTCTGTTAATACACTCAGGACCCTGACACATATCCATCACAGTAGCTTATCTTCGACCACTCAGGTTTTTGATATGACACCTGCACTGTGGCAGCTGATGAACCTTTCATGGCTCATAGACTCATAAGGAGTGTACTGCCTACTTCAATCCAGACCTCAGGAATAATAATCCTCAGTTATACTATGACCAAGACAAAAGGAACATAATTACAAATATCTTTTTACAATTCAAATTGCTGAAGATTAATTCAAAAAACATGGCAGTGAGAGGTAACCAAGCCCTCAGGGTCAAGGAAAAAGAATAATGGGGGTTCTGCAAAAGCTTTCATCTCTGCTGCCTCCCTAGCCTTCAGAGTTATTGATATGGCAACCTTTAAGGCACATTACAAATGAAACTCCATCAAAAATAAACCAAATGACAGCCACCTGTAAAATATGATCAAAAGACTGATGCAGACTGAGTTGAAACAAGAAGCAACCAAATGTAAAGGACAGATGGCATACACTGCGTTAGGCATCAACAAACTGACTACAAGGTAGGATTCTGAAAAGAAAGTAAGTCTTTGAACAGTTTCGCACCAGATGTAGTTTGCATTCTGTTTTCTTACCTGATCTGCTGCAATGAAATAGGTGTTTTAATTTGCTGATAATAATCAGGATACTTTTTCTTGGAAGGCAAGTGGAAAAAGGGTTCAGATATGAGCTGGCCCTGATTATTTCGGCAACTTCTAACTGTGTCATAAAGCTGATAAAGAGGATTAGAAGTGTCCATGAAGGAAGTAATGCTCTCGGCTTCAGATTCTCCCTCTTCATAACGAGCAGCAGCTGCACAGAGAGAAAGGGAAAATGGGAAACTCAGTAGGACAACTCAGAGTGGGGTTTTTTGATGACTTTTCAAATGGATAAAGATCTAAATCAGAAGAAAAGGCAGTCCCTCAAGAGAGGGCATTCAGCCACTCTCTGGCAGTCAGATTCATACCTCAGAAAAGGACATCACAAATCTATTGTATGAGCCTCAAGCCCACAAAAAAAATGCACTTTATCTAGTTATTGGAATCTCTCTTATCAGATGAGACTTCATTTCTGCCACTGGTAATAACACCCTTACCAGCTACAAGTGCTGAGAGTCCATATCAGACACCATAACAGGACTGCTCAATCACACACTACCCAGACAACAGATCGACCTTATTTACCCATCAAACCATTAATACCAATATTTGTGCCAAATACATTTGTATACCGAACTACTGTCATACACGCCACAAGGATACAAATTGACAAACCATGTCTGGAAGCTTCAAAGGTGCCTGGCTACTTAAGCCAAATGGCCAAATTCAAAATGAATTTTTGCAAATGTATCAAAAAAGGATACATTTTTGCAAATGTATTCAAAACTTCTATAATCCTTTAAACCATATTAATCACATCTCAGTTCAAAAATTGTGAAGTTTAGCAGAAAAACCTGACATTAAAGCCTGAAGGTGCACCTCTAATTTACCCAGCAAAATAAAGGATAAATATTTTAGAATTATTATATTATTAGCATTCTATATTCATATATATAATTAGCATGGATCTTTCATAATTATTTACAACTTTCATAGCAAACCTAGTTATCTATATAAAGTATATACTATGCTTCAGGTTTAGGATAAATGAAAGAAATACTATGAAGAGCTAACATTCACTGCAGATAAAACTAGGAGAAACATTACATGAGCAACAGAAACACAACTGGAACAAAAAACACCGGCAGTGGAAATACAGCATGGAAAAAGTAAATGGCCACTCCTCCCACACTTCTCAGTAACAGAAATGGTGTCACTTGTACCTTGCAGACAAGCATAACATAAAATCTATGTGGGTATGCACATACTGGAGCTAAATTATTCACCCTTTTTTCACCTTCTTAAGAGTTAAAGTTCGAGGGAAAGTTTGGCAGATGACACACTTGGTAATTCTGTCACACAAAAGGCAGTTCTCTAACACACCAAGTTTCCAGCTGGCATTTTTGTTATTGCTCAGCAGAAGCTGGCAATGTTTCAAGCCTTCTATCCAAGTTCAGCAAAGATGTACCAAAATGATGACAAAGCGAGGGGACACTCTCACTACATAAAAGCATAATACTATCATTTTTCTTCTGCAGTCTGACATTGCAATCTATGCTAGTATATGACGTATGGGACCTACCAGACAAGTTAGATGGAAACTAAAACACAAGCAGACCTTGTGCAAACACATAACGAAGATGTTCATTACTGATTCAGGGAAGACACTCCAAATTATACTAATTTGTGTGTGCCTACAAATTATCCTAATGTGTATGTCAAGTCAGCATCACTTAATGGCCTAGCACACCTACCACAGTAGCCAGCAATGCAGCATCTGGACAGAATAACTCAGGCAGAAACAAAAGACTGGAGTTAACACTATGTTCTCCTGTACCTGAAAATGGAGATAAATGCTAACAGCTAAGAGACTGATACCAAGTAAAGTAAGTTTCAAAAACTTATTTTAGACTACACAGCAAACGGTCAAATAGCTCAGTTCTGAGTGCTCCATCAAAAAGAAACAGAGTAGAAAAAAACAGAATATGTTTTTATGAAAAAGGAAAGAAATAAGAAACTAGCCAAGTATACTGCTATCATCCTACATGTGGCAGCCAGCAGGAAAGCAGTTCATACCCCAAATAAGAAATGTACTTCCTCTGCATTGGAAGTAGAACACCAGACATTCCTTAAAATAAAAATCTAAGTAAAACAGGCACTAAAAGGAAAGTGTTTACATAATACTGTAATGTAGCTATAAACACTTCCATTATGACATGTATGTTCTTTAAAAGCGATGTGTCAAACATTACATATTCTTACATATTCAGAAGATTACACTGCTCTAGTGTGAAATCTGTTCTCTAAAGAAAACTGATGAAGAATATGTTATTCAGATCAGAAGACAGAAAAGAAACCTATTCTGCCATGAAACAATCTAATGCAAGACTACAGATTGCTTAATATGCAGTAGCACCAGGTGCCATATCCCCACCAAGCACGCACTGGCAGTGAAGTAACAGTCAGTTACTCCTTTGTCATGCAGCTGTTACCACTACTACAGTTAACAGAAAAATAAAAAACCCTTCAGCAAACCATAACCACGAAGTATCTGCCATGCGACAGGCCCAAACAAAAAGCATTTCCTGCTGTCCATTCTGTACTACAGTGAGTGCTTCCTAATGAAGGGCCAGCTTCATAATGGAGTGATGTTAAACTGACTTCACTGCAAAAGGAGGAAGCCATCTAATTTACAACTGGAACTGAGCTTTATTATCAGATATAAATGCATCTATCATAATCATGTACTCTTACTCAATGATGAGGCAGAAAAAGAGTAGAGAGAGAGTATTTGTATGTATGAGACAGCAAATCAGTCTTACTCAGTAAATGATTTGCTTTAAACACTGTCTCCTTTGTGGTCCCAAAGCACCTAGGCAACAATGAATGCTCACAGTCTAACTGAAGATAAATGCTAGTAAAACCAAAAGCAGCATCCAGTCTTAAAACATTTTAAATTTAATAATAATAAATAGCTTTGTTTACAAAATGGCATACTTTTAAGTAAGTATCACAGAATGACCATCTATGCCTGCCTTTACAGATTTATAATGGGGACCAAGGACGCTGCAGAAGCTGCTCATGCACTAATATATTTGATCTAGAAATCTACAAGCTCCACCACACCATGACACCCTCTGAAACTGTGAGGATAAACTCCAAGTTGGAAACAGATATTGCTCATTGCTTAAGCAACTGCTAGAATCCAAGAAGCTCATAAAGATTTAGTTCTCTATATTGAGAAGGAGAAACCTCTTCATGTTCAGTCATGCAGCCTAGGTCTCATTTATTTTAACAAGCCTTAGTGGAAAGAAAAAAGATGAGATTCCAGAGCAACTAATAAAAAGACTTAGTTAAAATAAAAATCCTTTTCATGCAGAGACTGGAAGCACAGGGATGCCCAAGTAGTGCATTGGAGGGACAGAAAATCTTAAGGGTGACAGAGGTCTTCTAAAAAAACTGACTTTGCCCCTTAGGTGAATGTGATAAAGGCAGAAGAGCTGTAGCAGCACCAAAGCACAGAGCTCAGATGTATATGAAAGGCCCTATGAAAATGACAATAATGTCCATACTGTGAAAGGTAGCACCTGAAAGTGGTTAAATCACTTCAAGAATTTAAACCATATAAAGACATAAAAAGCTATGTGTGTTTACAGAATTACAATTTGCAAAAATAGCAGCTAATAATCACACTGAACCAAGCCAATAAATACTCCTCACACCTCCCAGAAAGCAGCTGCTCCAAAGCAATAACTCAACTCTGCTTTTGTTTGCAGCAAAATGGTCCAAAACAATTCCACAGGATGTCCATCCACTGGAAAAGTGGGGAACACAATTCAATTTCCAGGTGTGAAATGAATGCCCCAAAAATACAAACTGAAGAGATGCATCATTTCACACCAATGCAATAATAATGTTAACAAAAAATAAAACTGAAGATGTGTAAAACGTTTCAGAAACTGCCCTGAGAGGAAAGCAAGGAAGGTGCTGAGAATGTAACTACCAAGACAAGCTAGCTTAAAAGACAACCTATAACAATTTATGGCTGATATTGAAATATCTGATATAATGCATCTATTATGGCATATACGCTTATATTATAAAGCTAAAGCATGCTTATGAAACTAAGGGCGCTGTATGAAGGTGTGCCTTTTTACATGCTTTTAACATAAACTTTTGTAAAATTTCATGCCTGCTAGGCTAGACCAGATATTTCTGAATTATGTTCTCACATTTACCTGTCCTTACACCTCATACATCATCTTCAACTTCAAAAATAAAACCTGAGACCCAATGGCACAAGAGGGCACGAGAAAACAAGCCAGTGTCGTGAGACTTCTCTGAAACAATTGTAGCACTGTAAATCTCTTTTACTACAAGAAGCACCCAATGTCTTCCCCAGTGTGTCAACTTTGGTTGCACATTAGGAGGAATAAAAATGTGTAGCAGTTTCCTAAAGCTTGGATAAGTATACTTGGAAACACACACACTAAATTCAAACCATGCAAGCAAGTTTGGCCTACGCTGCCTGACCAGCTGTACATTTATACATTTGTACTTAGAGAGAAAAGAGATTGATTTACATACTGAGTTTGGAAACACTGCAAAATACTTTTGAAATAAAGATATTTGAATGTATCAGAAGTCCTGCAGTTCTGCTTATTCCAAACATTTAAACTGAAAACAAATGGAGAAAATGCATTGCAATTCGTACCTGCCAAAGCTGCATCCTCATCACTTTCTGATCCGTATTGCAATGCCATGGTTATTGCTGATAAACGATCCCCTTGGGCTGATCTTTTGTTACTATGAAAGAGAAGTAAAAAACCCACGCAAATTAAAAAAGGGTTATCACATTAACCATCAGCAGTCAGTCAGAGCTGTAAGTAAACGGTGAAGCTCATGACAGTTGTTTACAGGAATACAGACATGACTACACAAGAAAATACTGGAGCCCTGAACAAGAGAAGCTGTTCACGACTCGAGTCTGCCTCTATTTTGAGGCAGTTCATCAAGCTGAAAAACTGGACACACCATCAGAAAGCTAGAGCTCAAGCTAGCTATTCTTCTGCCCTATTTTGACTGCCCGAGTATTTGAATTACTGGGGGAGAAGGGAGACGATAAAAAGTCCCTCACATGAATAACTTTGTTATTCTGTTTTAGAAGGATTTGTCTACAAGAAGGAATCCAGCACACTTGTAAGCTGTATAAGCTGTCTTCTCCCATCTTACTTATTTTTGGCACACACAGAGCCGAGATGGAAAGCAGCTTCCTCTGCTTTCTAGGAGAAGGAGACCAGCATCCACACTGGCTATAGTCTCACAAAGACTTCTTTAGCATTCCTCTCTTCCTCCCTTTTGTCCCAGACCTGGGGCACAGCATTTCATGCCTACACTGTAGGCTATGCCTGACAATTTCTGCTTTTTTATTAGGTCAGGTGTTTAGGCACCTCCAGCAATGGGCTCAGCTTTGCCCTGTGGGAGCAAAGTGAAGACTGGGAAAAAGGAGATGGTCCCACACTTTCCAATACATCTTTTCTTGTCTTTTATATACACAGATATTGTTCCCTTTGTCTATGAGCTATTCCTCTGAAATGTCCATTGAGTTCATTTAGTCCATGACCTTGGGCTTCGTCGTAACAGTCCTTCAGGGCAGGAGAGAAGGTGTGTTTGCTGTCGCACTGATGCATGCTGAATCCAATTCTGGTTCTACCATGACTGCACTTTGCCCAGTTTCGTCAAAATTCAGAACGATTTTTTCATTAACCTCTGTAAATCTTATTGCAACACAGTTGATACGACATATAGCAACCACAGTAGTAATGACACACAGTATTACATAGCAAGTAACATCACAGAATTCAAATCACAGGCTCTTCTCAGCCAGAATCAAATCCCCTTGAGGTACACATTGGACTTCCCCATCCTCTTGCATTACTCATCAAGTGCACCCAGGCAGGATGCCTTGGCAGGTTTGCAGGAGGTGCATAATCTGCCAGGCCTCTCTGTATTTTGCTATGAGCGGGTTGAAAGCTTCTGGGTAAAGATTAGGGACCAAGGCAACAAAGGAAACCTTTGTGTCTTACCAAAGGCTGCCCAATCAGGACAGGACTATTGATGGAGCCTTCTTACTCCAGCTACAGGAAGTATCACACTTCCTGGCTCTTGTCCAGGCTTCTCAGTTATGTCAAGCAGGAAAAAAAAAGGTCAAAGAAAGTGATTGCTGATAAGCAAGACTGGTAAACTGGGTTTCCTAGTCAAGCCTATTGTGGGATCAGAGCGACCCACTTACTCCACATAGCTTCAACTGCATGAGGTGTAGAGGACCTCCCTTTGAACTTCCAGTTTAGCACCAGCAGTTGGGGTACCAAGAGAAGCTGTGCTTCAGTACCAACCATTTCCAAAGCAGCTTGAACCCCTTCATACACTGCCAATATCTCTTTTTCAGTAGGAGTACAGCAGCCCTCAGATCCTCTGTATTCGCAACTCCAAAACCATACAGTTTGACCTTGAGTGTCCACTGATGCTTTCTGCCAGAGGCTCCTGGTAGAACCATTCTCCCTAGCTGAGGTGTTAAGCATACTTTTTACATCTTGCTCTGTATGAACTGACCAAAGGGCTACTGAATCAGTTATCTCCTGTTTAATTTATTCAGAGGCTTGTTGTCCTGCAGGGCCCCATCTGAATTTGTTCTTCTGGGTCACTTGACAGAGAGGTCATTACTGCCAATGCCTTAGCATACAATGGGGTACTTCATACAAACTTCACCACATAGTTGTGCCCACTTCATCTGGATCTTTGGCCAACTGCTTCTTGTCCAGGTCCTCGTAAATCCCCTCAGGTAATGGATACCTTTCTCCATGGTGGCCCACTTGCCTGGGTAACATAGGACATCCTCCTTGATGGGAAGGGGCAGCTTTCCTTCATGCCTGACAAGAGTCATTTCCAGAGGCTGAGGACTTTTCCAACAGCACTGTCAATGCTCCCTTCCCTAGAAAGGGATTCCAGCTGTCTGGCTTCCTTACCCTAACTCCAGGCTATTGCCTCTGTTACCCCAACATCAATGCGCTCTTCTGGATGATAGCTGAAGTCTCTGCACAGGTCCAGGAATCCAGCCTACTCAGGAAGTTTGCCATAAATGCATCCCAAAAGCAATGCTTTCTTTTTACAGGCTTCATCAGTTTCCATCGGCTATCTCTTAATTATTCACTCCTACCAATTACATCTTTTTAGTCTCCAAATTTAGTTTACAACACATTTCCATGGGTTTTTTCACCTGATTTATTTTGCAATGAAGCTTAACATATGGTTCTTCGGAACATTTCTAAGGAAATAATTACATATAGAGTATTTCATGACAGGTGTTTTGAAATGTTAAATATAAAATCAAACACGGAAGAGTAATTACAGGAAAGTAACTTATTGAATCATACTAAATAGATATTTGACTGAAACATATCTGAATCTCAAAAGTATTTGCATCAATACTGAAGAGCACTCACAACCAAAAACACACCCAAAACCAAACCAACAAAGTTTTAGTATGTCCATATGATGATGTCCCACCTTTCCCTCCAAGACAACATTTACTTACCGATAATATTTGTTAGAAGAATTTCTCTCATCACCAACACTGCCTTTACCCTGTGAGGAAGGACCTGTCAGCTTGGAAGCAGTCAAATTTGATGAAGTCCTTAAGGTAGAAGAGACAAGCCAAGGAAAGGGGAAAAAAAAAGAGGCCCACCTTAGACCCAAGAAAAGGCGCAGCAAGGATAAAGCTTTTTACAGAATTACTTTGAAAGATCAGCCAAAAGGTTTGGAGACAGATGTAAAATGTTTTAAAGCTAACAGCAAAGTAACATTAAGATACATTTAATACCCCAGCATTAACATCAATTTTGCTTACAAAGCCAGAGTAAGGTGTAACATTTAGATTGAGGATTAACAGCTATACACACAGCTGAGCCTATAGCAGCAGTGAAAGCAGCCAACAAAATGTTCCTTAGTATCCAGATAAAGCTCATCATACAGATCCAATCACCTTTTATCAATACTTAACAAAATCACTGTCAACTTGCTTGACAGTGCATATTGGCAAGCCACTTATTTTGCCATTTTATTTAAGGGACAACAGGTAAATGCACCAACAAAGAGCAAGTTAGTATGACAAAGGATACAATGAACTCTGCAACAGAAAAGCATGATTTTAAACACAGAGGCAACATGTCCATAGAACAGGTTAGTAGCAAAATGATGAATTTGATCCAATCCATTAACAACAAGGAAAAACAGATGTAAATTGAGAAGAAAAATAGAGTAAATTAGCTTTCAATGAACTCATGGGAGTATTTTATTAAAACCAGCAACAGGTAAAGGAGACTCCCCTTTGAGACAATGAAGCAGTTAAAAAAATAATTTTGTTTCCTTCACTAGAAAGGAACAAAAAAAGACTAATGGTTCAATAAAAGAGCAACCAGTGAGGGGCAGAGCAGCAGGTGAAAGGTTTGGTTTTCACGATGCTCTTCTTTCACCCTGATTTTTTTTTTTTTTTTTTTTGCATTCAGCCCAGTATTATTGTAGCCTGCTTCAGGCTTTATTTTTCTTTTGCCAAGTTAGAGAAACAAAGAAGGGAGCTCTCAATTGTTCTGACATTCATGTTACTTTGGGATTTACAGGTCTATTGAGAACACAATACATAGGAGAACATCTAGAATAAGGCAGCTAAGAAGTGGAGAAATGGAAATGGGTTGGCAGTGTAAGAGAGGAATTCAACTAACAAATACCAGTGTGATTTATCTGTCATCCCTTCTAATGCAAACAGCTTCATTTTGAAGGAAAACAACAGAGATAAAAATAAAATTACAATTTAAATAGCAAACCTCTATGCCAGTATGTAATTATAGTTACCGCAAAACAAACACATGTTTTGTTCAACGTCTTTATCACTGACAGGGACAGTGGGATTGAGTGCGCCCTCAGCAAGTTTGCGGATGACACCAAGCTGTGTGGTTCAGTTGATGCGCTGGAGGGAAGGAATGCCATCCAGAGGGACCTTGACACGCTTGTGAGGTCCCTGGCTGATGCCAACCTCATGAAGTTTAACCACGCCAAGTGCAAGGTCCTACACCTGGGTTGGAGCAATCCCAGACACAGCTCCAGGCTGGGCAGAGAAAAGATTCAGAGCAGCCCCGCGGAGAAGGACATGGGGGTGCTGGTTGATGAGAAAGTGAACATGAACCAGCTTCAGTGTGCGCTTGCAGCCCAGAAACCAACCGTATCCTGGGCTGCATCAAAAGGAGCGTGACCAGCAGGTCGAAGGAGGTGATCCTGCCCCTTTGCTCTCGTGAGACCTCACTTGGAGCATTGTGTACAGTTCTGGTGTCCTCAATATAAAAAGGACATGGAACTGTTGGAACAAGTCCAGAGGAGGCCACGAGGATGATCAGGGACTGGAGCACCTCCCATATGAAGATAGGCTGAGAACGTTGGGGCTGTTCAGCCTGGAGAAGAGAAGGCTGCGGGGAGACCTCATAGCAGCCTTCCAGTATCTGAAGGGGGCCTATAGGGATGCTGGGGAGGGATTCCTCATTAGGGACTGTAGTGATAGGACAAGGGGTAATGGGTTAAAACTTAAACAGGGGAAGCTTAGATTGGATATAAGGAGGAAATTCTTTCCTGTTAGGGTGGTGAGGCACTGGAATGGGTTGCCCAGGGAACCTGTGAATGCTCCATCCCTGGCAGTGTTCAAGGCCAGGTTGGACAGAGCCTTGGGTGAGATGGTTTAGTGCGAGGCGTCCCTGCCCATGGCAGGGGGGGTTTGAACTGGATGATCTTAAGGTCTTTTCCAACCCTAACTATTCTATGTATGTTCAGTGTCTGTAGAATCAAGGTCTTCTAGCACTACATACACTTTTAAGAAGGAAAATTTTAAACATATGTCAGGAATTACTCCCTAACAGTATTTATGTTCCTATATTTTTTATATGCTCACAGGAAGCATACAAATGCTAAACAAAGGAACCACAAAAAACACTATAGAGGTTGAATATCTCAAAGGACCAAATAGCAAAAATCGACCAGGTAATTTTCACTTCTTTCACACATCACAATTCCAGGCAACACTTCTAATATTGGCATCATCTACACATTTTTCAGACAACAAAAAAATGTAAACTGCCTTTCAGTACGGTAAGGGAGCCCTGGTGTTTACAGTTGAACCATACAAACCATCACAGGAAATGACAGCAGTTATTTTCCAGCATCAAATATCAGTAAACAGCTCAAATCCATAAAGACAGCCCCCCTTGTAAAGAGTTTGCTAACTATGGGACGACTTGATACTCATAGCTTTGTTTTTTAGATAAATGACATGGCCCATACTGGCAAATAACCTCTACACTTACTTCTAAGAGCTACTCATAAGAAAAAAGTTTGTATGAGAAGAAATCTAATTGCATTTCAGGTAAAAAACCATCTAAAATGACAGCATCGCTTCTTTGTCTATCATGATTTTCACAGGACGAAAATGTTATTTCCTAAATAAAATCATCCCATGAAACAAACGGGGCTATGAACTGTATTTTATACCTGCCTGTTCAAGACCAAATCTATGCTTCACTAAGTCCAGATCTTCCATGCCCTTAACCTCTTTCCACAGCTAGAAATTGGTTTTCAAACAAGAGTTTATACAATGTGGACTTCCTTGTAAATACATGTTGCCTGAGGCCTTGTTCCTATGTTTCTGCCCCTACCTAATTAATAGCAGCTCTTATGCTTCAGCTCCTAATAAGGTTCAAGATTCTCCAGCATTTTTCATAAAGCAAAGCACAACAAAGCACCATGTTTCCTACCATTATCTTTCTGTTATTAACTCTGAGTTATAAAGGATCTACTGACACCTTTTCATGTGAACATTACAGAAATTTTTCACCACAGAAGTATTTCAATAAAAAGTTTCCTTCCAGAAACTATTTTACATTTTTTAACCTTTAAAACAACAATAAGTTTTCAAGCAATTATTTCTCACTGTACTGTCCACAGCAAAATTAAGGGAATGTCGATAGAGATTTTTATATGAGATTACAAAAAGAACTCTGTTTGCAGTACCTGATTCGGAGACTTGACTTGGCCAACTCACTGTGTTCAATTTCAGCCTTTTTCATATTAAATATTTTTTTAATTGCATTTGCATCCTGTCAATTAAAAGAATTTATTTGTTTAATGTTGAAAGTGTAGAATGTTATATTCAGGCATATCCAGCTACCCAAAAATCTAAAACAGAAATTAAGGGGTTTTTACATTTAGATATAAAACAATCTTGTATGAGAAATGAAGCACAGAACAAAGCCTGCCTGAAATACACCCACAGAGGTCTGCAAAAAGTGAACAGAATAAATAGCTGAATAGCTTTGAGGTCATTTTTTGTCATAACCATAAAAAAAACAAACACCCAAACACACAAAAATGTACAATTTGCAAATATGCACGAATGCCACCTAGAATTAAACATGGAAATTACTTTCTGTGCCTTTACAACCAAAAAATACCACCGTTACTGAGATTTACACTTGCTCACTGTCATTCTACACCCATGGACTCAATACTTGAAGTAACAGTTCACAAGATAAGAGATTACAAGTTCTGAGTGAGGTTACAAACGTGAGCTTACGACAAACACCATAAATAGTTCCTGCAATCTGGAAAGAGATAGCAGCAGAGTACAACTGCTATCACTTGAACCTGTAGTTTCAGGCATTTCAACTTCAATCGCAAGTACAAGGATCCTCCATTCCTCCAAAGAACTCATGTAACTCATATCCCAAAATAAAATCTAATCTGAAAAAAATCTTATACCTCAGCAAGTAACATGCATTCCAATTATACTAAAAGCAATATATAACAAAAAAAAAAAGAAAAATAAAAAGAAAGAAAAGCCACTATTAGCTCTTCCTTTTTTAACTGAAAACGATCTTCAGGGCCATATGCTAAAGATTACTTTAAGGATCAATAAGCACAGAAAGTCGTACAGAAAATCAAACTCAAATCAAACTATGAATAAGTGAATCTAACCTTGAATACTTGTGATCCAGGCTCATTGTAGGTTTTGGCATTCTTTGCCAGAAGATCTATATCCTTGGCCATTGCATGAATGCTTTTGTAAGTTCCGTTCTATACAACAAAAACCAGAACTGGTTAAAGTGGCAACATTCAGAGAACAGCATAAGAGCTGAGCCAGTAGCAAAAAGCAAAGGGAATTCATATAGAATAAAGGGAACATTTACAGAAAAATAAGAACATTTCTAAAGAGGACAGATAAGTATCTGAAAAAGTCAAGAAAAAAAGAAAGTTAAAACATGCTAAATCCTTAGAGACTTCACAAATGCTTAGGAAAAGATTGAAAAAAATAATGCATTTGATTGCCTTAATTTTGAAGGTTTTAACAAAATGTTATTTTATCTCTATTCTCTAGTTCAATTAGTCCATGTGCTATACAAAACTACTATAAAAATATGCTAGCATTACAGAACAATATTTCATATTACTGGTCAAGTAAGATGAAAAATCCATCAGTACAAATCAGCTATTTATAGCACTAGAACAAAAGCAGGTGATGTTAATGAATGACCAAGCTTCAATACTTCAATGTTTTACATTAGCAGTACTTGCCAAGGAACTACTTTAAACCATTAAACATACAGAAACCCAAGATATTCAGGCTTAATGCCAGTACTCTACAGTTTACAATGCTTGATCTTCAACACAGCTATTTCTGCAGCACTGACAGCGTCCAGATTTCTAAACAGCAGGGGAAAACACATTGTCTTTTCTACAACCACAAACTTTGGCTTCTAAGAGTGCTCACTGTTAAATAAGTATATACTTTGGCATATTAACATGCTCATACTGTACCTGTATCCTTTGGGCAATGGTTTTAAGATCTATGGGCTCCTTTATTATTGCATAATAATCTGGATATTGCTGGAAAAGAAAAATAATTATTGCTATAAACAGTCACACAGCTATTGTTCTAGTAGCTCACAGAATGAGCTATGAGTTGAACTGCAGATAAGAACAGTGGAAGCTCCATCAGTATAGCAATAGGCTTCAATTTTGGTGAGCCAGCTTGCAAGGCTGATAGAAGTAATTATAATTCATCAATAAAGTGATATAAAGGAACAGTTCTGTCTGAAAGCCAAATACAGGTCTTCAGAGTATTTATTTTGCTGGTTAAACTTATGTCACATCCTGAAACAGAACAGTGGAATCAGATGTATTTAAAAAGATTAAAATCCCTGCACGAAAAAAACATAATTACAAACACCCATAATTACCTAAACTGGCAAAACAGGGTAAGCCCCCGATTCCAATGAAGGGCTGAGAACGAATGGGTAGGAGCAAAGAAGGGCTCTAAAAACAGCTGGGGTTTGTCACTGATGAAATAATAAGCATTCTGAGTGTGCCCACCATAGTGTGTAACATCAGTTATATAAACGTCCCACTTTCCATCTTAAAACACAACCAGTATTACTAAAATACCCACCACTTTAGAGGGAAGTTTCTGAAACAGTTCACTGATGAGGCGCCCTGATGGGTTTGTGGCAACAGCTATAGCTTCAAGAAGCTGTTCAAGAATTTCCTTCAGGTAACCTGGAGATGACTAATAAGAAATGAAATCACAAAAAGTTTTAAGAGCAGCCATAGTGGAGTGCTTTAAGTTGCACTAAAATACAGGAATTGACTTTTCAAACACAGAAGAAATCAGCTATAAAACACAGATGCAACTTTTGAAAACAACATTACCTAAATGCATAACCAAAGCACATCAGAAAAACTTTAATTTCACATTTACACTGCAGATTGTCCAACATGCGTTACGACTCGGTTGTCAATATTAATGAAAACATGCATCCCAACATCACAAGCGCCAGACAAGCCACTGTCATATCCAGCTTATGAAACACTCCAGAAACAGCTGCATTAACTGAATGAGACATGTTGAAAAATGATGTAACTGGACATGAAGCTTGCTTGCATCAAACCTCGAAGTTGGCATGATACCAAGCACGTCATTCGTCTCAACTAAACCATAACCACATTTCATCTGTATCACAAAAGCTCATAAATTTTTTTTTTGCTAGGCAAAAGTGAAACATAAATACAATACTGTGAAATTCTTAACTAAGAAACTGGTATCAGAAATACACTATAGGACATAATTTAACTATGAAAAAACTTAATGCTTATTCACATACGGAGCCAACCTCCCTCTCAGAGTCAGCTGGCATACGCAGCCACTGCCTCCTACAACTGCAGGTGTCATGCCCACACTTACTAATTCTTGACTGTCATGTCCTTCTTCATCATCATCGTCCTCCTCAGCATCACCTTTCTGAACAAATTCATTTTTTGTGCGCAAATACAACTCCCATAATTTGCAGGCAGCTTTATATTCAGGAGAATCAGGCTGCAGAAACAAATCAAACATTCTACTCAAAATTCAGATCATTCTTGTCTGAAGGAAATGTTTAAATTATTAGTTGAATGGTATTAAATGCATTAAATAAACACGTAATAGAAAACCTGGGAAATTCCTGCTTCAGTTGTTCTTCAACAGAGATACTAAGAATCACAATCAGCACTAGAAAATACAACTTCTATTGCACCAAAGCATTTAAGTCCTTCAGAAAACTTAGCAATAAAATTACTTGGGTTGAGGTCTGGACAAGCCTATTGCATGAATCTGAAAAAATCATTAAGTTTTGCTGATGCATAACACTACTGATATTTAAAATAGAATAAATATCAGTATGCCAGAAATGTGATTTAAGCAAATACTGCTGCCGTTGTGTGGCACTTGAAAACTGATTTCTACAGAAGAATGCTAATAACTCTGTCAGTATCTTTGAAAAGACTTCAATGATTTAGATGCAGCATTAACTGAAATTCCAAAGAACCTGATAACATGCTACCACCTGGGTATACATCTGGGTGTATTTTTTGGAAGAGCTAGGTGTGTTAGTCAGCAAATTAAGTTTTGTAAATACAGAGTTGGTAGTGCCAGACAAGCATGTGCCTATAACATTACTACTTAAGAATGTTACCCAAAAAAAAACAGCTTTTCCACTCTTACATATTTTTCTTTCCCTTTCTGCTGTCACTTCACCTGTATGTCAGGTATTCCTGCAGATATCTTACTTTTTTACTGTGGATTACGCTCATCTTATTTCCCTGTCTCAACCTCTGGCAGCTTGCACCACAAGTGAGAAACCAATATGACAACTATCCCTAAGCCCACCTCACTAGGATTAAATATTCTCAAGACATGGGACCAGGTGTTAATCATGAAGCACAGTTAAAAGAACACTGTGCTCCACTCATCTGCTTCCTTGTGTATTAATGCAAGACACTCAAAAGTGTAAGACTTGAACCAAAATACTAACAAACCCAAAGGTTTCCATTCTAATCCAGCACTGCCACTAAAACTCCTGCTGCAATAAAGACCTTGACAATGAATCGATCTCCCTGTTTTATATGCGTCATTGGAACTGCGTGGGTAAGGTAAAAGATGAAAGAAGAAGAGGCTGTGTTTGTGTGCCGTACCTCCAGCTCACAACTCCGTATTTCTCTGGAAATGTCAGTATTTCTTCACCCTAGAACGATGGCTACCTATTTCTATTTTACATGCATGATTTTTACATTACAGGCAAAATTCTGAGTCCACCATTCTGTAGGCAAAAGAAACCATGAAAATGCCAACACTAATGGGCAAGTGCCTTTTGAAGCTTCAGGAGTACACAACCAACTTGGAAATCCTTGTACTTTTTTCTACTGGAACCAGAACGTGCAAATGTTTTATTTCATAAATCTGATTGTTTTTCAAACAGCTACACACAGACATATACAAACATAAGCAAAACAAACACTGCTTTTCTGAATGTCACCTGGCTGTGCTGGTTGGGTTATTCAGAAAGCAGTCATTTGGATCATCTCCAAAGTCAAAGATAATTTAAAGGTAACTTTAGCAGTTTTAGACTTGCTGCATCATCTCACTCACTACATACAATTTCACTGTTTTATGTATTTAACACAGCCTTCCATTAAACCAGATTCATCCATTTTTCCCCCACTTCCTTATGGCAACTACAATAAAAAACATTAACGTCTAAAATAAGACACATACCCAATATGTGGGAATAGACATCAGGGTTGCACCCTTAATGAAATACATCATCACCTACACACAAAATCTATCGTAACTGACCATGATAATCAATATGCCTTTATTTCATACTATTAAGTGGTCAATGGAAGAGAAAGATTCAGCACTGCTACTGTACACTTCTGGTTATTTATAAACTCTTCCTATTTGAAGGAAAATCATAGTCATCTTTTTAGATTTCAAAACGTCACATAAGAGTGTGTTGTACAATGGGAAAGCTTTGATAGACAAGTATTTTTCTCAGTTTATATCTCCATTTTTGCTTTCTATCTCTTTTGGAAAACTATATGAAGATCCTCCCAACACTATTTTATAGTTTTCCACAGAAAAAATTGCTATGGTTGGACATCTTATAAAGATATGGTCAACCTTAGGGAAATACATGCAAATAACTGCAACATGTGCTGTTCTCTTACCAATAATAAAGACTAAAGAGAAAAGCTTTTTGGCCAAATCAAGGAAGAAATTAAACACAACTTGATGACCTTTTATAATGAATTTGAGCCTTTACATGTATTCTCCTCACCTTATAATAAGCCTTTGCGTTGTTGAAGAGAAGCTGAAAATCTGCAGTCAGCACATTCACGTCATCATATTCCTCCATCTTTAGCTTTTGTTGGATTTTCATTAAATCAATTGGCTGAGAAACCACTTCATAATAATCTGGCTGATTTCTGTCGCAATGGCAAAACCAGGCATTATATTTCAAGCAGCAAAACCAAACCCACAGCACTAAAGTTTGGACGTGTCAATGACTAAATAAAACAAAGTTCCAACGCATTTTTGTTACAGCTCAAACAGCTGGACAGTGGTCTATTAGTGAGCTTACAGTATTACATGCTCTGTTATCATCCTCAGTTTTCTGAGTTTGAGATAAAATTCAGTCTCTTACTTTATCTACTGTATTTTCAAGGGTCACTTCCATTAATCTTCCCAAAGACATGCCTTTATTACATTGCACCACTAATGTGGAACATTTTATAGTCGAAGGCATAGATGTTTTACGCAGATGTCACAAGAAATGTTTTAAATTAATTCAGCATATCCTTTTTTGACTGAAAAAGGGCACTAATGTTATCATGTCCATTGAATAATTACCTCAAATGCTTGGATCAAACATTGGTGTGACACTATGACAAATTCAGATTAGATTTTTCACAGCTATTAATACTAAAGTATACCTCAATATCCACTTACTCCCTGACTAAATCTCAGATTCAAGGCTTAGCCAGAACCACGGCCTTACCTTCGCTTCGGTGCCCTAATGAAAAGCTCACAAAGGAGCCTGCCCTGTTCATCTTTGTAATCTCTGATGGTGTTGTAAAGTTCATGGCATACAGCAATCTAAAATGCAAAACCAATAAAGTAATGAAAAAATAGAAAATTTTAAGAAGGTAACAAATCAAAGCCTACTAAGAATGGGAAGACAAGATGCCAATCCACAGTGTGCTCTAAAGGAGAAGTGTGAAGAAACTGCTGCATCTCACACATTAGTACAACACCTGACAAGTACTGCAGAATTCTAATTTATTTTTTTGAACACAGGGAGCTTTCTTTCAATGCTAATTCTAAATAAAACACCCAGAATGTAAATTAATTCAGTACAAATCTCTCTGAGTTATAGACATCTAAAACAAAACCAGGGGTGGTTCTGCCCTGCAGTTAATCAAAATTAGACTGCTATCTCAAAGGCATAACAGAGACACTTGTGCACTTGGGCAATCATTGCCTGTGCCATTCCCCACTTATCTGTCTCCATATTTGCTATTCAGACACAGCTCTCAACTTGTCAGTTATGATTTCAGCTCCTTCTCCAATATCCCTCCATCTGCTAAAATCATGGTGGGGCGGAAGGGTAGGAGGCAGGGGGAAAGGCAGCAAAAGCAAAATGGGAAAGAAAAACATGAAACTGGGAAGGCAAGAACAAGCCAAAACCAAATGAGATCCTAAACAAAGTTAGCCAAGGCAGCAACAGATTCAGGGCCAATATATATGTGCTACACAAGATCACCAATTTTATTAGTCTGCATTTCCCAGGGGGGGATACAGTATCACTAAGAAAAAACGCTGTCCATTATAAGATGATACTAACAGGATCTACAGTTGGGAGATTGGAAAGTCTCCTCCTCTTTCTGCTCGGGCCTGGTATGTTTGTGGAGTGGTGGGCATCATCAAAGTCTCCTCCGCTGACGCTGCTGGAAGGAGAGGTAGCTCTTCGCCTCTTGGAACCCATGGAATCCAACTTCTTCTATAATGAAGACAAATGTTCTTAAACTCATGGCACTGCATCCAAACTCTCTGGTGAGAGCTAACTATAAAGCTATCAATGCTCAGGATGAGCCACATGTATTTGTTATACTACAGTTCACTTAATCCATATATCTAAACACTAGCTTTTTGTAAATTGGCAAGACTAAAGGGAAATCAAAACGGTCCTACAGTTTTAGTCACTTATGACACCAATATAAGAAAACCTAAGGCTCACAGTAATGCACATGAATTCAGCAGCTCTTACTAGTATATGTTCTCAAACTATCTCCATTTTGATACCTCATTTCATGCATGATAGCTAAGCAAGAACCACTGTTTAGATGAAAAAGCTGTAGAGACGTGTTCAGGTCTGGTGTAAAAGCGCATCAATTCCTATAAAAAAAACCCCAACAACCAGCAAACCAACATAAACCAACCCAAAACCAGAACCAAACCAAAACAAACCCACAACCAACAAACCCAACAGGAAGTAAACAAATCACAAACAAACATTCAAATGGCTGCTGAATACCTTGTCTCAGATTCAAGCCAAAGAAAGGTCTGGACCATTGTGTGACTCACCACTCCCAGGTTAAGTGTAGGATGAATGGCTCAATCAGCAAGCAGCAGAAAAGCCACTTTCTTTTTCGGCCATATTTTTCCATTTACCAACACAAACACATATCCACCATCCAACAACAATGGTAAGTTAGGGAACAAGTTGTTGGCTCTTTCCCAGCTTAAAGCAATAGCATCAGAAAAATATGATTGTAGGTGTCTCAAAAGCTGAAGACAGAATAGATGCATCTATCCCAGCTTATACCCATCTTCCAACCAAATCAAGGAATTTCTTCTAGGAAGCACTAAGTTGATTTACAAGGTATGGCAGCACAATACAACCGCATTAAAGCATTTATATTAGAGACGGAATTAATTTGAAGCACACAAATGAGTTGAACAAGAGTAAGGTAAGAGTAATTAACAGTCAGGATAAAGAAAAGCAAAATCCTAAGGCAGAGGAATGGAGAGAATGGTGCACATACAATCAGTAATTTGCCAGATTTACCAGAGTACAACCAGCACCTCGAAAAGCCAGTCTCCTCATAGTGTCTGATGGCCAAGTACAGGTACTAGGAGAAGGTAACACTCTAAGAGTAGCAATGGTGTTAGTACAGTCAAAACTGGAAGACAAGAAAAAGGAAGGAGAGATAGAAGAAAATTGAGAGTAAATAGATAATTAAAGAATAAAATCAGAGAATAAACTGAATAATTACAGTGACAAAAAAAAAAAAAAAAGAAACAGAAGGTAGCTTATTTTAGCCTAGCAGGAACTCTACAGAGCAATTTTGTACACAGAATGCTAGACAGTTCTGTAATTTTTACAGTAAAAACACATTTCTCTAACGTTCCCGAATACATATTACAGATTTCAGAGCCACTTGCTAAAGAATGATTCATCAAGCAGAACAGGGAGTAAACATAAGCAATATCTGACCCAAGAGTGAAAACAATAAAGCAGTAACACAGAATGCAAAGCAGTATGGTGCTAACACTAAGAAAATACATTTTAAGGTCAAGAAACATCTAATAGGTTCTCTCAGTGATGGTGCACCTCCACCAGTCTTCAGAATGGATTTTTATCCTCATAAGTAAACAACATTAAATACCCAGCCATACAGGTTTACTACAGATCTACCTGTTTCAATTTCTAAGCAGTCTCTGATTTTTCCCTCTGCAAAATTTCATGTGAAACGTGCAGAACCATCATATGGCAAAATGATTGCTTCTGTGTAGTTCATACAACTGTCTTCAGTCAAACCCCAGAGACTGCTCTCCTCTTTGGTATTCTGGGCATTTTCGTAACACACACATACAGAAGAACCCCGTGCTATATTAGCAGCAATTCACCTCAGGAATGGACATGCAGTCTGTCTCTTTTGGTGCTGCCTCCAACTTTTATCTGAAAGCTACAGTATCAAAGAGCTAACAGCAGGCACATGCTGATGTGGAGGCTGTCAGAAAAGGTAAGTTCGTGGCTGTAAAAGGCAGGAGGGACTCCTGGGACAGATCATTCTGGCTCACCCAGAAACCCAAAGGTACACTCAGTCCAATCCCACCCTGAAATAAAGATGTAGGGACCCCCCTCAACCAGCACCTACAAACTGCGCAGCGGGTTCTCCACCTCAGTTACCTGAGGCACACAGCAAGCTGCAGCTCTCAGCCACGCACAGACACTGGTGCACACTTGTGCTATTATCCAGACACCTGGCCATTCTGTGTGCAGCCAAGACCATTTTCCTCCTCTAATAACTGAGGAAGGTGCAAAAAACATACCAGTCTAAACAACATCATGAATACACACTGAAAGAACTGCTTACATTAAATTCCTACTGAATGTCAGGCTCCTCTCTCTAGATCTCCCTGCTCAAAACCACAGACAACCCAATCTCACTGTGCACAGAAATGCATTATGTTTTACCTAAGAACATGTCACAGAACACCAGATTAGAAGGGACCTCGAGTTCTCCTATACTTTCTTATGCAACATAACTGCTGGCTCATGAGTATTTCAACAGTCCCACCAAGAATCTCCACCACTACAAACAACGGGAGCTTGAGCGTCGCCTTAATAAGTGCTCTCACCACCCATAATAAAAGTCACACAACCATGGACATGCCTTTAAGAAACGCTTTGGCCATTGCTAATATACACGGATACTAATATATACACAACGGGTGGAAGGCTGCCTCTCCCGAGAGCCACGCTATACTGATCCCCACAAGAATGACCCAGCCTCACCTCATTAAACGAGCAGGTTTTACATGCGTTTGAGATAACATACTTCAAACAAGCCAATGAGATTCTAGCATACTTTGAATTTTCTGCCTCCAAGTAGAAAAAATCTAAAAGCCGACAGATACCACAGAAAGTATTTGATCGTTACTGGGATCTCCCACACTTCCACAGAAATACTCACTGAAACATGGTAAATTTAGCAAACGGAACAAGGGAGGGAAACACAGCCAGCATTTCCCCCGCGTACGGATGACACTGAAGGAACCTGGCTACAACGTGAGAGTGGGACAGCGGCCATCGGACGCTCTAAAAGGACAAAGCTGACGAAGAAGCCAGCGGCACAGAACATCGATCCTTTTACCAACACCGGCACAAGAAACAAAACAGCGAAACACCGTTTCCCCAAGCCGCCCGAAGCGGGCCCTTGCCCGCAACCTTCCCTTTTCGTGAAGTGTCACTGTCGGCAGCAGTAGCAAGAGACAAAGAAAAACTCCTCTCGGGGCACCGGGCGCGCCTGTGCCCCGCGGCCTGACAGGACGGTGTCCCCGACCCGACCCGCGCTGCCCCCCACACCGGCACGGACCAGCTCCCGCGCCACGGGCCTCGCTCTCGAAGCCCCGGTAGCGGCCGCCAGCCCGCAGCCACCCGCTGCCCGTTGTCACTGCTGCGAGCTCGGCCGCTGGCAGGACGGAGCGACGGGGGCGGCGGCACCGAGGAGAAGGCGGAGGGAGACACCGGGGCCAGCGCGGTCGCCACAGCGGAGAGGAGCAGAGACAACGCGAGGGCCGTGGTAGGGCCGGGGTTGCGGCGGGATGCGGGGAAGAGGGATGTAACAGGAGAAGGCGGAGGAACTGGGCGCTCCCGGGCTCGGCCGGGACCCGCCGCGGCGGAGCTGCTGCGCGCCCCGCGGCGGCCACACAAAGGGAAGCAGCGGCCTCCTGGCTTCGGCCCTGCCGCCCCGACTGCGCGACCCCGGTGCCGCGCCGCTCACCCAGCCGGCTCCGCTCCGCCTCCGACAGCCGCGGCCGTACTCGCCCTCCGCCGCCCGCCCCGCCACCGCTGCCACCGGTACCACCGGTGCCGCCGCCGCTCCGTAGCGCCGAAGCCTCCGCTGCCGCAAAGCCCTCCCGGTCGCCAAACGCTCCGAGCTCGCACGACACCTCCGGCGAGGAAGGGCCGCTTCGCTTTGCGGCAGCGCCCGCCGGCGGGAGGCGGGCGGAGGAAGGAGCAGGTCTATCCACGTGGGGCAGTGGTTGAGCGCGGCCCGGCGGCGCCATGAAGCGGCCCAGTGAGCGGCGGGAGCGGGGCTCGGGCGGATCACGGGCGATGCCGTTGGGGAGCGCGCTGAGGCGAGGGGATGACAGGGGGGCCGCGGCTGCGGCCAGGGACACCGCGAATGGGCCGGTGGGGGGGTGGGGGGCGGAGGCGGGAGGAGGCAGCACGTGGCCGAGCGAATGGCGGCGGCATCTGACACCGGGGCTGGAGGACGCGGGACGGCGGGTGGGCCGCGGGCAGCCGGCGCTGACGGGTGCCGTGCGTTGCAGAGCTGAGGAAGGCGAGCAAGAGGCTGACGTGCCACAAGCGCTACAAGATCCAGAAGAAGGTGAGAACCGGCGGCCCCGGTCGGTGCGGAGCCCTTGGGGCGGGGGCAGGCTGTGGCTACGGGGTCTCCACGCTGACTACTTCAGCGGCAAAAGCGGGGATTTAAGTTTTAAAACTCTATATACCCATGTATATATATATATAACTATTATATAGCTACTACAGAAACGTGTACGCAATAAGGAGGCTGAGCTGTAGCGAAGAGTTACCTTTCCAGTTACCATTGGCCCGGGGATGATGTAGGAAAGAGCGTACATATTTTGCATTATTTTTGGCTGGTACGTTCAAGTGTAGCTTTGTGATGAGACTTTATGCAAGAAAACACTTAGCCTAAATCAGAAACGTACCGATTCTTACTCTGTATCTGTAAATAGGAGGGATACATCCCCCTTTCCTCCTTTTTTTCCTTAGACTGAAAAAATATCCTTGTTCCTGTCCTCAGATCAGAGAACACCACCGAAAAGTCAGGAAGGAGGCCAAGAAACGTGGACGCAAAAAGCCTAAGAAAGATCCTGGTGTTCCTAGTGCTGCACCATTTAAAGAACAGCTTCTACGGGAAGCAGAGCAAAGAAAACAGAGGGTAAAATACAGTTTGTGCTAAAGAGTTCAAGAACCGAGACCATTCCTGTCTTCCGGAGAGCTTTGTGTGCGTGTGTATGCACATGTGCGCACCCAGAGGTGCACTCATGGTTGATTGATGATCCTGTATTTATTTCCAGCATTATACAGTGTGTAACAATTTGTCCGTTTTATCACCATATGTATAAACACACTGGAAATGTCATTTCTGATGTGATCCAAGTTGCCTGGGAGGCTGAGATACACAGATATTGCATCAGAATGTTAGGTTTTGGCATTATGTGATTATTCAGAAAACAGGGATCTGCTGTCTGCAAGATGGTGTAATGTGACATGAGAACGCCACCGTTTTCAGCTCCCATGTGTTTGCTGCACAGCTGTTATTTTGGGGTCTGTACGGCCTCTGGTTTTGAGGCAGTTGAAGGCAACTATTTTCAGAGTAGGATGCAAGAAAAGTTGTCAGTGTCACATGGACAGCCATGACTTCTGACTGAGCTGCCTCAGGCACTTTGGTCAGGAATAAGTAAACAGGGAGAAAGAACAGTCTTCCTTCCCAACTATGTTTTATCTGGCTTGGGGTTTTGTTTGTAATCAGCTTGAAGAACTAAAACAAAAGCAGAAGCTCAACAGACAGAAAGAACATGAAAAGAAGAGGAAGCTTGAAGCTAAAAAGAATGCCAAAATTAAGGAAAAAGCAGAAGGAAAGGTAAGTGTCTGGTATGATTTTGATTCTTTAAATCTTATAGAAGCAATAAAAGCAATCCTGAAGCTACATTTTCTTAAGCAGTGTGTTACGTGTTACATATTTATGCTGTATAAGCATGCAAGTATAATGCACTAATTTTCAAATGATTCCCCTTCATTTTTATTTGCATTCAGGAATCCTCTGTAAAATCTAAAGCAAAGGCTAACAAATGGCTGGATAAAAATTCAAAGGAGTCATTCTGCAGCGAGCTCAGGAAGGTGAGACGCGTCAACTGTTTTTATATAATCTGATGAGAGTCAGCAGTGAGACCACTTGTTAGTTTCCTTTTTTGCATTCCTGCGCAGCTGCTGGAGAGTGTAAAGGTTGCTTGTGCTAAATTTAACACTCAAGTAAGGGATTTTACAACAGTAACTGCGAGGGTTTCAGTCTTGTCTGGTGTGAGCTACTGAGACATTCAGCACTTTGAGGCATTAGACTTCTTGGGCCAATGCCAGTACATAGTGAGTAATCAAAAAGTTCTTGCAGTAAGGAGGTACTAAGGATTTCTTGCCTTTGGAGGAAAAAAGATGACAATTGCTTCAGCTTTTCTGGTTTGTAGTTCACAGGAAAGGAGCTCCAACAAGAACAGTCATAGGGAACCTCACCAATCTGTGAAATTTAACAGTAACTGTTGTAAGCCACAGCTATTCCAGAGGTGGCATCTGTCAAATGCTCTGTAATGTCTTATTTGAAAGTCTTCTCTTTTCTCACCTAGGTGATTGAGGCCTCAGATGTGGTTCTAGAGGTTTTAGATGCAAGAGATCCAATGGGCTGCCGGTGTCCTCAACTGGAGGAATCTGTAACTTGCTCTGGAGGAGGCAAAAAGCTAGTGTTGGTTCTGAACAAAATTGGTAAGAGGCACAGGTTTTTTTGAACTGCTACTTTGGTCACTGTGGTCCTGTGGCATATGAGCTATGAAGAAGATTTTAAGGGAATCTGGGATTCAGCTGAAGACATAAGATCCAACTCTGAGCTCACTGCCCTACTGAATGGGTCACATTTCCTCCACCTTTTGTCTATTTTGCTAAGAAAACACAACAGACAGTTACACGCACATTAGCCCATTTCTTTTGCAGTAACTTCTGAAGGCTTCAGCCAAATTTGGGAGAAGTTAAAGATCTTACTGTTTAACATTTTGGTGAACACAGGTGAGTAGGCAGGTCACCATGCTGGTCCCCACTGAGGCAGTGGCAGTTAAGGATCAGTAAGTGAGTGCAATAGTTGGATTTGAAATTTGTCTTTGGGAAGTATTTTCTCTTTCATTACTATATGAAAGAGTCCACAGAAAAGGTGAAACCGGCTAAAAAGGCTGGATATTACTGGAGTTACCAGCAGTGAAAAAGAGCAAAGGGAACTTTGTATTAGAGTAGCCTTCGCAGGGATGATGAGATAATCCTTAACAGAACATCACATTGTACTGTACAAAGTTTTGTAGCAAGATCCCAGCATTAAAAACCCGATACAGAGGCCTAATGTAACTCTGGTATGTTCTGCTTGAGGCAGAAAATACAATTTATTTGCAACACTGGTTGCCTTTGGGCAGTATATCCAGTACATATAGAGTTTTCAGCCAAACATTGTTTGTCATAAAGGAGCGTACTAAATACAAAATACAGCTTTGTTTCTGGCTCACGTTAGATTTCCCCCCCAGAGTGATATTTAAGATTCAAAGGACTGACTGTGCTCTTTTTTCCAGACCTAGTGCCAAAGGAGAACTTAGAGAAATGGTTGAATTATTTGAAGAAGGAGTTTCCAACAGTTGCTTTTAAATCAGCAACACTGATGAAAGACAAGACTCTGGTAAGAGCACTGCAGGCTGTCTCACAGTTAAGCCATACGCGCTTGTAATCATACATGTTGAAACACGTTGAGAAATGGGAACTCTTGTCCTTTAAAATTCTTTTTCCCCTTGTTTGATTATACTGCCATGACTGGTATATGCCTTTGCACTTTGACTAAGCTTTGAGGGAATTCTTGTTGTTGAAATACCTATCATTATTTGTGCTCAGGGTGCTGGACTACAGAAAAAGCAATTCTTTTTTCTTATTGTAAGGAGGAAGATGAGGAATAGGATGGTTGCACCAATAACATCTGAATTGTGTGTAGGTAAAGTGGTGCAGGCAGTACTACTGCATTCATCCTGATTGTAGCTATCAATAAAGATAGCACCAGACATTATCTCATAAGGAGTATAGAGGGATTAGCAGCCTGGGTCCTAGTCTCAACTCTTTGAAGATGCTTATTTGAGTCATATAAATACATAATGCTTTACACGTCTTAGCTCTGATAACAGCGCAATGAAACAGACCCTCTCACAAAATGGTGCGGGAACTGCAATGCAGAGAGCAGGTTTTGAAATCCTTCAAACAACTGAAGAAGATGAGTGAATCTGCAGGTTTAAGATTCTACCCTCTAAAAGTTCATGGTTATTTCATTGCTGCACCACAAATCTGCAGTAAAGCCTGAACTGAATTCACAAGCCCTATAAGTTGGTTCACATTCCTTTTGCTCTTAGTAGTTGATGGCTACCCTTTTTATTGTAACTTAACTGATCAGCCAATTTCTTAAGCTAATTCCTTCTGTTTAAAAGAACACAGTAACAGAATCATAGAATAAGTTGGGGTTGGAAAAGACCTTAAGATCAAGTTCCAAACCACCCCTGCCATGGGCAGGGACACCTTGCTCTAAATCATATTACCCAGGGCCTCATCCAGCCTGGCCTTGAACACTGCCAGGGATGGAGCATTCACAACTTCCCTGGGCAACCTATTCCAGTGCCTCACCACCCTAACAGGAAAGAATTTCCTCCTTATATCCAATCTAAACTTCCCCTGTTTAAGTTTTAACCCATTACCCCTTGTCCTGTCACTACAGTCCCTAATGAAGAGTCCATCCCCAGCATCCCTATAGGCCCCCTTCAGGTACTGGAAGGCTGCTCTGAGGTCTCCATGCAGCCTTCTCTTCTCCAGGCTGAACAGCCCCAAATTTCTCAACCGATCTCCATATGGGAGGTGCTCCAGTCCCTGATCATCCTCATGGCCTCCTCTGGACTTGTTCCAACAGTTCCATGTCCTTTTTATGGTGAGGACACCAGAACTACACACAGTACTCCAAGTGAGGTCTCACGAGAGCAGAATAAAGGGGCAGGATCACCTCCTTCGACCTGCTGGTCACGCTCCTTTTGATGCAGCCCAGGATACGGTTGGTTTCTGGGCTGCAAGCGCACACTGAAGCTGGTTCATGTTCACTTTCTCATTGACCAGCACCCCCAAGTCCTTCTCCGCAGGGCTGCTCTGAATCTCTTCTCTGCCCAGCCTGGAGCTGTGTCTGGGATTGCTCCAACCCAGGTGTAGGACCTTGCAGTTGGCATGGTTAAACTTCATGAGGTTGGCATCAGCCAGGGACCTCACAAGCGTGTCAAGGTCCCTCTGGATGGCATTCCTTCCCTCCAGCGCATCAACCGAACCACACAGCTTGGTGTCATCACAAACTTGCTGAGGGCGCACTCAATCCCACTGTCCATGTCAGTGACAAAGATGTTGAACAAGACCGGTCCCAACACTGATCCATGAGGGACACCACTCCTTACAGGTCTCCAGCTGGACACTGAGCCATTGACCACAACTCTTTGCGTGTGGCCATCCAGCCAGTTCTTTATCCACCGAGTGGTCCATTCATCAAATTGATGGCTCTCCAATTTACAGACAAGGATGTCGTGTGGGACAGTGTCAAACGCTTTACACAAATCCAGGTAGATGACATCAACTGCTCTACCGCTGTCCATCAGTTCTGTAGCCCCATCATAGAAGGCCACCAAATTGGTCAGGAAGGATTTCCCCTTAGTGAAGCCATGCTGGCTGTCACCAAGCACCTTATTGTTTTTCATGTGCCTTAGCATGCCTTCCAGGAGAATGTGCTCCAAGACGTTGCCAGGCACAGAGGTGAGGCTGACTGGTCTGTAATTCCCCGGGTCATCCATTGTCCCCTTCTTGAAAATGGGGGTTATATTTCCCTTTTTCCAGTCTTGAACTTCACCTGACTGCCATGATTTTTCAAATATGGTGGCCAGCAGCTTAGCAGCTTCATTCGCCAGCTCCTTCAGGACCTGCGGATGGATTTCATCAGGACCCATGGACTTGTGCACAATCAGATTTTTAAGATGGTCTCGAATCAGATCCTCTCCTACAGTGGGCCCAAGGTCTTCATTCTCGCAGTCCCTGTGTCTGCCTTCCAAGACTTGGGTGGTGCGGTCAGAGCCTTTGCTAGAGAAGACCAAGGCAAAGAAGTCATTCAGAACCTCAGCCTTCTCCAAATCCTGCGTAGCTAGTTCTCCCGAGAGCTTCCTGAGGGGGCCTACATTCTCCCTAATCTGTTTTTTATTTGCTGTGTACCTGTAGAATCCCTTCCTGTTATCCTTAATATCCCTAGCCAAGTTTAATTCTAACTGGGCCTTAGCTTTCCTAACCTGGTCCCTGGCTTCCCGGACAACATCCCTGTACTCTTCCCAGGCCGCCTGTCCTTGCTTCCACTTTCTATAAAACTTTTTTCATTTGAATTTTCCTCAGGAGCTCCTTATCCATCCAAGGAGGTCTCCTGGCCCTCCTGCTGCACTTCCTTCTAGTTGGGATGCAACGCTCCTGAGCTTGTAGCAGGTGATCCTTGAATATCAACCAAGAGTCTTGAGCCCCCCTGCCCTCTAGGGCTATATCCCATGGAACCTTACTAAGCAAGTTCCTGAAGAGGCCAAAGTCTGCTCTCTTGAAGTCTAGAGCTTGCTGCACGCTCTTCTCACTGTCCTAAGGATCTCAAATTCAACCATCTTGTGGTCGCTGCATCCAAGGCTGCCCTGGAGCATCACATTTCCAATGAGCCCTCCCCTGTTGGTGAGCATGAGGTCAAGCATGGCACCTCTCCTTGTCAGTTCCTCTATTACTTGCAGAAGGAAGTTGTCTTCCACACAATCGAGGAACCTCCTGGATTGCTTGTGCCGGGCCATACTGTCATTCCAACAGATGTCAGGGTGGTTGAAGTCACCCATGAGAACGAGGGCCTGTGAGCCCTGAGATAGGCTTTTCCTATCTGCCTATAGAGTGCTTCATCCACAGATTCCTCTGGATCAGGGGGTCTATAACATATCCCCACAGTAATGCCTCCCATCGCTATTTTCCCTTTAACCCTGACCCACAAGCTCTCTGTTAACTGCTCACCAGTCCCCAGACAGTTCCATACTCTCCAGCCTATCCCTAACATAAAGGGCAACTCCCCCTCCGCACCTGCCAGGCCTGTTTTCTAAAGAGCCCGTAACCTTCCATTCCAACACTCCAGTCATAGGAGCCATCCCACCATGTTTCTGTGATGCCTACTATATCATACCTCCGTAGATGAGCACACATCTCTTAATTCCTCTTGTTTGTTCCCCATGCGACGGGCATTTGTATAGAGGCATCTGAGCTGAGCTCCAAATGAAGCCGGCTCATTGGCTGGAGCAGCCGGAATATCTCTGCATTGGTCCAAGCATTTATTATAGGTGCTGGCAATTGACTGTCATCCAAGACTCCGTCCAACCTGGCCTTGAACACTGCCAGGGATGGAGCATTCACAGCATCCTTGGGTAACCCATTCCAGTGCCTCAGCACCCTAACAGTAAAAAACTTCTTCCTTATATCCAGCCTGAACTTCTCCTGTTTAAACCCATTGCCCCTTGTCCTGTCGCTACAGTCCCTAATGAAGAGTCCCCTCCTAGCATCCTTATAGGCCCCCTTCAGATAGCGGAAAGCTGCTATGACGTCTCCACGCAGTCTTCTCCAGGCTGAACAGCCCCAATGTTCTCAGCCTGTCTTCACCTAGTAGAGATTATTACAGTCAATAAATAAATCTAAGCAATATGTATTTACTTTCCTAAGCAGCTCCTGCCCATGGTTTGGGGTTTTTTTATGCCTTTGAATCTTGTAGCAGGAGCAGTCCACAAAGAGACGTGCACGTGTTGATGTATCGAGAACCAGTGAATGTCTTGGAACCAAATGCCTTTTGAAACTTCTGCAAGAGTATGGCAAGACTCAAAACAAAGCCATTCAGGTTGGGGTTGTAGGTAAGTTGTTTAGAGAGACAGGAAGAGTTTCTTTCTCCCATAAAGCTCTGGTATCCTGTATTATAAATCAGGTAAAGCAATTAACACATGAACTGCTAATAGGCTTTCTTGTCATTGCCCTTACTTTCATCTAAGACTTCAGTTGACAATGATTTATGTTACATTTAAACGTATGTATGCAGTGTCTGTGACCTGTGAGAGGCATGTTGTGTGAGCCTTTAGCTGATACACCAGCTTAGGACAACAAGAGAAGCAGGTTACGTATCACGCAGCTTGTGGTGTCTTCCTCCCACCTGATACGATACGTGATGTTACACTCCGTTACCAGTGTGAGAAATGAGGATATGCACTTTGTCTTACTTCTGTAGTGAAGACTTCAGATCCAACTCTGATCTCACACTGAAGATGTACTTTACCAAAGACACCTGAAAGAAACAATTTTTGATTAGTGTCACATGGGCTTAGTTTTCTTACTTACAAGGATTTATGTGGTTTTCTTCAGGTTTCCCTAATGTGGGAAAGAGCAGCATAATCAACAGCCTTAAAGGAGTTCGTGCTTGCAACGTTGGTTTAACAAGAGGTGTTACCAAGTAAGCTGAGTGTGATAAAAGCTGTTCATTTCCCTGTTTGTTGTTGTGTTCAGATTACCTTGAGTTTGTGTACAATTTCCATCCATTTGGGGGAAAATACGCCCCTGTATGCAGTTTTTAAATGCACATTTCCCTTTGCCAGGATGGAAGATACTGATCTGTTTGGTGCAAACTGTCAACAGAGAGCACTGGGTATATAAACTTGCTCTTTTTGTACCTTTGGATTTCTGTCCTATGCAAAGCATATGATGAAAAAGCACTGAAACTGACTCTGTATGAAGTGTATTCAGTCCAACAGTGAGCTTTGTGTCTTGCACCCCTCACCATTACCAGTCCTTTGCTTAGTTGTTTATCTGTTCACAGTGTGTTTCTCCCTGAATAGGTCCATGCAAATCGTGCACATTGATAAACAGACAAAGATGTTGGACAGTCCAAGTATAATTGCAGATCCCTCCAACAGTGCCCTGGCTCTGGCCTTGAGAAGTATCATAGACACCGAAGAATCAGACTTAGCAGATCTGCTTGAAGGAATATGTGCAATTCTAAGTCACTGCAATAAACAGCAGGTGAGCTCTTAGCTTTTTCCATATCTCTCAGTGCATTTGACTTCTCAGGGTTTCTTAGACCAGTAACAAAAGTTTGTTTCACTTCTGCTAGTTGTGGTGCTTTTGCATTGCTTTCTTCTAATCAGACAGAATGGCAACACAGAGTGTGATCTTTCATCCTTTGGAATGGAAGGCAGAAGCAGCATGTCATGATCCTGTCAGCCAGAGGCTCTTTTTTCCTATAACTTTCCTGATTAAAAAAAAACCCAACCAACTTGCTTTTAAGATGTCATTACAGTATCAGAGAATGAAAAATGAAGATCTCTGACTCTTTCCTATTATTACAGTGAAGACTTCAGATCCAACTCTGATTTCACTCTAGTTTCAAGTAGATTAACCTAAGCCTAATTTCCATTCAGTTTTGCAAGAAGTGTTTTCACAAACCAGTGTGCTGTCTCTGTACAACCACTACTATGGGTGAATGGCAGATGAATTTGTTGTTGAAGTTGGCATTTTGCTTTGGAATGTTTACTCCCATGTCCAAGAGAAAAAAGGCTCTTCACATACACGTTCATCCTCATAATCCAATTTTATTTGCTCTTTTTACTTCCTAAACCTTAGGAGAAAACTGGGTACCTCTTTCTGAATGCAGTGTTTTCTTCTGCTCTAGGTTATTATGTGCTATAGTATCCCAGATTTTGAGAACCCTGAAGAGTTTTTAGCTTTACTGGCTCAGAAAAGGGGTATGTTGAAAAAGGGAGGTGTTCCTGACATAGAGAATATCACTAAAGTACTTCTTTGTGACTGGACAGGGTATGTATGTATGCCGTGAACTTTGCTTTATGCTGCTCACCACTTCTACTTTGTTAATCCAGCACAGCAGGGGCCACGTTTTACTGTGCTGAAGAGTGATGGGTTGTCTAACAGGTACAGACAACACCATCCATGGACAACTTTCTAAACTAGTGAAGGATACGTGGAAGGAATCAAATCATGTTGCACATTACTCCAGTTTGCTGACTTCTGCTGTAACTGCTAGGGAAATTTGCCTTCCTCTTACGTACTGAGTCCATGTCGTCCTCTTCCATAGCACAGAGATGTGGCAGATTTTCTGTAGGAATTCATAGTGGTTCCTGTATTATAAAAGTGGGAATAAATGTAACTCAGAGTCAATAATTGAGTGTGACTATTTCCCTTGCTCAAATGATTCAGCTGCTTTTACAGCTCGTGATTTTACACGCAGATGATTTGTGGTGACAAAGCATGCCGTTTCTGTTTCCTTTCAGGAGTGGGCTCTCCACTTAATCTGTTACAACTTAAGAGCCAAAAATTAAATAGCTATTTAACTGCTGTTAAATGGATAATAAATGAGTCATTAGGTTGAGAAATTTGAGAGGCTTGTGCTCTGGGTTTTATTTTTAACTACAGTGATTTAACTGTGTTATCTTTGGTTGGTTTTTAATGCTGATATTTTATTTTCCCAGAGCTAAAATAAGCTACTACTCACAACCTCCAGAATCTCAGACACTGCCACCATATCTTACAGAAGACAAAATAGCTGAAATGCAAGAATGCTTTAATTTTAAGAACCTAGAAGAAGAAAACAACAACACTGTTCAAGGTAGGACTGTTACTGTAATGCACTGCTACCATTAAAACTGGGTAGTAGTCATTTTTATGGGAGATTTTGAAGGGAAGTCCTCCTGGGGTTTAGATGATAGCTTTGCCAACATGCAGTGAATAGTAAGAGCCTTTTAAGAAAGAAATGGATTCAGATGCAACAAAACGGTGCATCTGTGTGCTGCCTTAACACAAGTTACCCCTGCTAGTTCTTACTTTCTGCTCATCTGAACTAACCCGTCTAAACAGAAAACAGGGGTAAAGACTGTTGTGGAGCACATAAACCATGGCTGATTTGGCCAACAAAATACATCTTACTCAGTACAATCAGTGCTCCAATTCCAAGTTTTCCAGCTCCTACCAGTCTTCCATAGATGTCTTAGGGAACGCTATTCTCAGAGAATTGTCCTTTGCTCTACCTGCTTACGTGGGAGTGGCATCTTGTGGAAAGGATGAGGCAGGACTGTCTTTCCCTAGCCCTGACCTGAAATGCCTGCCCTCTCAGGGGTAGGCATTACATCTGGTACCATCTATCAGTGACTCAACAGACACTTCCTATTTTTCTGTCTCAGCTTTAAAATGTCCCAGTCCAGCAAACAGCATAATTTTTCAGTCAGCTGGTATGGCAAATGGGACAATAGTGATAGAGGAAGCATCAGAGTGGGAAAACTTGGAAACAAGCAAGGAAGAGGAGGAAGAGGAAGAAGAGGAGGATTTCACAGAAAATGATGATGATCCAAACAATTTGGAAGAAGAATTGGCTGTCGAAGAGGTAAATCAGGTTTCATTAGGCTGCTTCTACTTGTTTAGATCCTGACACCACTTAACCAGTCAGTATCCTGCTGTAAACTGAGAAGGTGTTGGCACTGTGGAGCCACCAGAAAAATCCTGGAGATAAGGGTTGGGTTTTTTGCTTAATTAAAGAATAAACATTATTCTAGGTCAGTGTATTCCTGAGCAACTACAGAAGGGGATGTCCACACTATCAGCAGTCTCTGTTAGGTTTTATTTGCATGAGGACTTCATTAGTGATGTCTGAATAAGCACATCTGACCTCTCTGTCTTGCAGAAAAGCAAAGTTCAGATCACCAGGAAAACAAAGCTTGGAAAACAAACAAGTCCTACAAATTCAGAAAGGCAAATAGCAGGTCTGTATTAAAAACCCTGGCTTGAAGTATAGCCTCTTGTACTCTAGAACTTGCATTGGTTTCAGTAACACATGATTTTCTTTTCTCAGAAAGCGAACATTCCAATTCACTGTTGCTCAACTTGGATAAGACAGCAGATGAAAATGATGCCTACGATTTTAATACGGACTATGTGTAAAGGATTGTGTACAAAGACACTGTTTGGAGACTCATTATTGGCTTTCAGACCAGTCGAGTACTTGTGTGGTGGCAGAAGTTCGAGGAATACTGCATAATAGAGCTGCTGCAAAGATTCACAAATATTGCTGTGTCCAATAATGTATATAATAGTGTTATCTCCTCTCCCTTGCTGATTCCAGATTTTAGATAAGGCAAGGAAACTGTGTGCATCTTTATTTCTTGTATCAAAGCCTATTTTAAAAATTCCTATTAGACTGAGTTAAGTCTGTTCATTTTGCCTTATAGAAAAACGTCTCAAAAAGAAACTCTTAGCCTTTTTCTTTGAAAAACAATGTTAAACATTTAATTCTGGTCATGTTGAAGAAATTAAATTTCAAAATAAGTTTTCATCCTCCATAAGATTTGCTTTTCTTAAAGGACTACAGACACTGTACTAGAACATGGCTTAAATCACTTTTTAGTATGCTTTTACAAAGCTTGTAGGACTTTCATGTGTCAGGGTTGGCCAGAAAACACTCCTTACTTTAGCTGGACAAAAATGTTTCATCTGTCTGGGTGCCTACGCTCTGAGTTGAGGCTCCTGGACGCTGATCTCCCTCCCCGCTTCGGTGTTGAAGGCGTCCTCTCTCGAGCTGCTCACCTCGGCGATTGCAGTAATTGTGCTCTGTTTCTGAAGTCATTTCTGCCTTGGCGAAGCACCTTGTGTACCCCGTTTTTCCTCCTCCCCACCACTATCAGGGACTCCAGTTTACACTTTCCGGTGTATTTGGATGGTTCAGCATCTGTAATAGGCTGCCAGTGGTAAGAAAATAAATCACAAAGTTTGTTCACTGGAAAAGAACTTCCAAGGTCGCAGCCTTTATTGCACGAGCGGAGGATTTCTTTCCCAGTGCTGGTCCTTAATATTTTCTGTAATAATTGAGTTAAACTGCACACAGAACCTGTTCTGTGAGGCTTGCATTCAAACACAGGCTAATCTCACCTTGCATCTCGAAGGAATGTAAACTTCCTGTCTAGAAAGAATTGAGATTCGGATTTGAAGTTACTTAAAACAATTGTTCTGAGTTTTTTACTAGTCTGACAAGTAGATACAAGCTTGCACAATTTGTGACTTGCATTTGGTTTTATCTTCAGTGTATTCTCAGTGAAGAAGCTGCTTAAAGCTGACAAAGCAGCTGTGAGTTGCCATTAATCATTATTAATTTCTCAGCTGCCTGCTTCAAGAAGTGGGCTTAATGCAGGTTCATTGAAACCAAGGTGGAAGGAGAGGCTGAAAAATGCTGTCCTGGCTCAAGAGGCAGATGTGTACGGTTGGGTTAGCATGCTCTTCTAACTAGAGAAGGCTGTTCCACTGCAAAAACCAAGACAGTCTGGCCAAAACATGCAAAGACACAGTAAGATGAGTCATTAGATTATGCTCAGGAGTTTTTTTTCTGTGGGTGTGTACTTCACTGAGTGTATTGAACTAGGGTAGAGTATTCCCTTTCTAACTCTGGGGGCTTTGCTGTGCCTCCGCAGAGTGTAACTCTGAAAGCAGTAATTTTTAACGTACGGGTTGACTCTGGAGAGAAGCTGTCAAAGCAGCTGCAGGTAGGGTAACCCTCAGAGAAGGCTCCTGTAGCTCAAGAAACAGAGAATCCCTCTTCGAGAATATGGTTAAAAGACCATGGTTGTTATGTGAAAGTTTGAGCATGTGGATTCCAAAGCTAACTCCAGCTCTGCCTTTTCATATGCTAAATAGTAAAATAGCCACAGCCTGAGGTGTAGTAGCCAGAGGTATTTGTGATAGATTGTCTTGTGGATGTGTTACAAGAAGAGAATGTCCTTAAATTGCCTACCCTTTTAAAACTTCAGTTATAAGGTCTTCTGTGAAATGAACAAATCAGTTTTATTTCAGGACATGAGCAACTCTGCAAAGACTGGTCTTTTGACAAAGCCTGGTTTCACTAAAAACATTTTATGCTGTTAATTTTTACTGTGATGCTCCTCTGTTTCTAGATGGTCTCTGGCTCTCAAATCCACTAGGAGGTAAACTTTAAAACTTTTTTTTAAGTGGAAGGAACCAGTCATCAAATCCACTCTTGTGCACTTCACAACTCCCCCCCCACCTTTTTTTTTAAGTGAAGGTCTTATTCCCATTTAAAAGGAGAAGTAGTGGTCAGCCAGATGTGATCTCTACTGCAGAAGTCCCCCCATCCCATCCCGAGCCAGGCCACCTCCGGAGTTAGAAATCACAATTTATTTCAAATAAACCATGGGCACGCTGCTGGCAAAAGTCTCCTGGGTGGTTTTCCAGCCCCTTTCCAGTGCCTGTGAAGGAAAGCAAGGGGCAGCAGCACACCATTGGGGTCACCCCCAGCCTGGAGCAAGGGAAGGCATTCCCAGAACAGGTGCCACATTTAAAAATGAAGTTCTAAGTTTTCATTCCTCCCCCCCCGCTTAAAAAGTCTTAAAACTTGAGAGGGCAAGACTACAGTACAGAAACTTCCTGCAGCCCTGGCCCCGCATGGGCAAGAGCAGCAGTCATGGGGGTTGTGGCTTCTATAGGAAGCATTCTGGTACAGTCTGGGAAGCCTGAGGACTCTTAGAGATGAGGCAGCCAATGCACTAATCACAGTATCACAGTATCACAGTATGTTAGAGATTGGAAGGAACCTCAAAAGATTATCTAGTCCAATCCCCCTGCCGGAGCAGGAACACCTAGATAAGGTTACACAGGAACGTGTCCAGATAATATGAGTGAAGCTGAAATAAAAAGAGGATGGGATGCGAGGGTGGAGGTGTCAGGCTGGTGTGGGAACTAAAAAAGGGAAGGAAAACTAAAAGAGAGCAAACATTCCATATCTGCAGCAATAATGCACCAAAGGGAAGCTTGTCCGTTGGAATTAACAGCTCCTGAGACACCATCTACTCACCAGCATACATACAATTGCAGAAGAGTTTGGGCTGAAAGGGACCTTAAAGATCATCCAGTCCAACGCCCTGCCACAGGTATGGACACCTTCCACTAGAGCAGATGGCTTGAAGCCCCTGTGTCCAACCTGGCGTTGAACACTGCCAGTTCTGGGGTAAAGGAATGATCAGCATCAGCAGGCAACGATCCAACACTGCACACAGCTTCTCCTGCCCCAAAAGACTGTTACAAGAGATGGAACCTGACATCATGGACCTAATGAACTCAGCAGAATTATAGGGATTGGTCCATGCACTAAGAAATGATCCCTTTCTCTCTGTCTGTGTGTGTGTAGGTGGATGTACATATGTAAGAGCAATGGTATATTGAAAATGTGGGGTCTGAGCATGACGTGAATGGAATGGAATAAGGGGTGGATACTGTCCTGGGTTTAGCAGTAGTGGTCATTTTTTTCTCCTTCTTAGTAGCTGGTGCAGCGCTGTGTTTTTGGCTTTCAGCCTGGGACCAGCACTGATAACACCGATGGTTTTAGTTACTGCTCAAATGTTTAGACTGGCCCCAGGACTTTGTGAGTCTCATGCTCTACCAGGGAGGAGGGGAAGCCGGGAGGAAGCAGAGACAGGACACCTGACCCAACCTGACCAAAGAGTTATTCCATACCACAGCACGTCATGCCAGGGATGCAACTGGGAGTTACTCGGAAGGGCAGCTCTCTGCTCAGTCAGGCTCGTTTCCGTGGGTGGTATTGTATTCTCTTCCCTTGTTATTTCTCTTACCGTTATTATTATTGGTGGTAGCAGCAGTGGTTTGTGTTATACCTCAGTTACTGGACTGCTCTTATCTCAACCTGTGGGAGTTCCATTCTTTCGATTCTCCTCCCCATCTCTCCGGGAGCGAGGCGGGGGAGTGTGGACTGCGTGGCCGACTTGTCGACAGAGTATAAACCATGACACCGTGCTTATCTCAACTCACATATTTTACTTTTGGGTTTTGGTTTGGTTTCTTTTTTTTTCCTTTGAATCACTTTAGCTATCATTTCCTTATTGGTGATACAGGAGAGAGGGTTGTCGGCTGGCATTGTATCTGCAGGGAGAAAACAACTGATGAACCAGGCACAAGCATGCATCAACACATTAGCAGAAGTACTACAGTATTGGTATGGGAGGAGTTTCTCCTCGCTTATATTTAATGAACCTCCACATTTAACCTCTTAGCACTTCTTTCTTTTTCTTTCTTTTTTTAACGTTGGCAGCCATATTCAGGTTTGTCTTGGTGCCAGAGAGTCAAGGCTCGGTTTTCAAATGGCAAAATCAGCTTAAATACTCCAAGAAATACCCTTTACTTTTTTCTGCAGGAACATGATTTGTTGTCTTTGCCTCTTCTTGTTTGCTTTCTCTGAACAAGTACACCTGAAGCAATTTGAGCTTCTCAAATTCAGTTGAGGAGCAAAGAGGTGTTAATGTCATAAGAAAGATAACGAGGAATAGAAACTAGGTGACTGCAGCATTTATCACTGAAACGGTAATGATATTCCTCCTAAAGAATCTTCTTAGGAAATGGTTTTTGCCTAAGCTTGGAGAAGTATTTTTATGTGAAAGTTGGAAGCTTTTAATGTGTCATTTCTACACTGCAGTCATTCAGGCTTGAGAGGGCAGAGAGAGAAAAAGGCAAGTATGTTAAGGAACGTATCAGCCCAATGCAATGCTGAAAATATGGGATGTCTCGTAAGAAATCCATCCTAGTACATGACTGTCTCCATTTCCTTAACTTACTGTCACTGATCAGTTGACATTTGCCACTTGACTAATCTTAGTCCTAAAAAATCTCAGTTTTATGACACGTCTGGTTTATGCTGTAGATTAACAGGATTGGGGTTCTCCATGAAGTAAACAAAACAACAGGCAGAAACAAACAAGTCACGTGGAAATCCAAATCTATAGGGAATGCAATTGCATTGCATCTTCTGCATCAAGTCAAATATCTAAGAAAATTTAACATTTTCTTCTAACTGATCTTAAGGCTGTTGTGGTTTGGGTCGGGGGAGGGTTTGTGAGTTTTTTTGTTTGGGTTGGGGTTTTTTACGTTTTTGGCTAGTAATGTTGCTCTCTAATCTTTACAATAATTTGGTAGCTACTAGTGGATGTAGTGAGGATGGTACAGAGTACAAAGCATCTAGTAAGTGTATTTGCATGCAGTTTATTCCTTTAAGTATGTGTGACCAGGTGGGAAAAGCTGCTTGACAAAGACAAGATACTCTGTGGGCAAGAAGTATTTGCTCTTGCTTTGCTTTAAAGGAAATTGTTCCTAAGAGCTAACTAAACTACTTGAAACCTCTTTAAATGTTAAGCCAGGTGAGGTGCTCAGTATGAGAGAGACAGTTTATATGATTAGCTCTTCAGCTGAATTTTATTTTTTTTCAGTTTTGGGTGAGGATTGTCATGATTGATCATCACGGCAAGGCACAACCTGCTAAATCCTGTCCTTATTTCTGCTGTGGACACTGCATGCTCCAATACTGTCGCTCTAATGCATTCTGAAAATTTGACGAACAACAGCTTCAGTGTACTCTGCTTGATGGAAGGTACGAGGCAAACTCAGTGTATGCAGCAGGTTATAATTCTAGTGTCAAATGATGAAAATACAGAGTTTAATATTTAAAAGCTTATTAAGAGGCGTTTCAGCTCTGTATTTGGCTGTACTGGGGTCTGCATTAGCGCCTGTAAGTTACCTGTAAAATGGGAGCAATGACGTGGTCAAATTAATGCCTGAATGGGTGTTTTCTTGAGCATTTACAAATGCTTTTCACCTTTTTTTTTTTTTTAATGACAAGATTTGTTTTAAGTGTAGGTTGTCTTTCCTGAGGATTTGTAACTTAACCAGGTCCTCAGGAACACCGGAATTTAGCCAGTTGCAAATTCCTCTGTTGAGATGGGTTCTCTTACTACGGGACATCTGACTCGGGCAATGCAAATACCATGCAGGTTTTTTCGGACTCTGCTGATGACGTTTATTCTGGCCCCTGGTAAGCCATGCAAAGTCTGTGCTTTTAGCATGATATTTACTTGCAAGTTCTTCATTGTGGTGTTGGTACATGCGGACAGAACTGGAAAACAGAAGGGCTTACTGGTGTGCTCTCGCTGCCTGCCAAAGCCTTAGCGCACGTGGTCTGCGCTCTGAGATACAGGCAGATCGAATCCGTGGTGGCTGGGTGAAAGAAGCGTTTGCCTGAAGTGTCTCGGCCCCTTTAAGGGGCGGGGTCAGCGTCTGGGCCGGGCGCGGTGCGAGCTGCAGAGGCAAGCGTGGGGTAAGCGGTCCCGGCGCGACGGTGGGGGGCGGCGGGAGGAAGCATGGGCATATGTCTGATGCCACTGAACTTGTTAAATTTGCTTCCATTTTTCTTTGCATTCAAAAGGTCCATACGTAATTTCTATGGGTTTTGCTGCTTATGGATGCATTGTAGCAAGGATTTACCCCTGGAAGGTGTTTCACTTTCGAAATGTCTCCTGCTTTGCTCTGGTTTCCAAGAGGGACTGTGAGTAGTAAGGTTATTACAGTTGGTTTTCCCCTTCCGTTCCGCAGTATGTGGTGTTATTGCTTTAAGAAACTATGCAAAAAGCAGAACACCGATTCACTGGAACAACAGTTCTATGGCAATTTTGATTGGTAACATGGTTATTTAGCCTTGCCATGCCAATTTTGCAGTAATGACCCTTACTGGAAAAGGAAATTAGATGACTCATATCAAGTAATTCACTATTAATTTAATTGTGAATCACTTGAGTGTTTAAGGAGGTGGAGTGATTGAGAGCATCTGTATCAAAGTTACAGGAGAAAGTTCTGTAGTTGGGGCAGCTGCTGTCAGTCCTAAATGGAAAGAAAACTTCCAATTGACTATGTAGACAGTTCACAGAATCATAGAATCATAGAATAGTTAGGGTTGGAAAGGCCCTTAAGATCATGAAGTTCCACCGCCGCCTGTTCACAAGCAGTATTACTGAATACAGGTAACAGCCTGAGTTCAAACCCGTATTAAATGCACTAGTTGGCATGATAGCTGCTGGGATGTATCAGCAAGTACTAACGACCGCTACTCAAACTATACAACTATTAAAAAACCAACCTACCTGTGGCAAAGGTGGTGGGCAGCTGGCTGCAAAAGGGCAGAGGAATCCTGCATGATGAACTTAAAGGGTCAGACTGGGAAAGGCACGGTGGAAAAAACTTCTATAGCAGTCATACTCTCTTGAGAGAACTACGAGGAACTTAATAACAGAACAATTCATAACAATGTTTCACACAGCCTGATCCCTACAATAAACACTTGGCACAATTTTAGAATGAGACTGCTTTTGCAAAGATGAGATGATTTTAGTTTCAATCACTTCTATTGCATTTAAGTAGAAGGGAAATGTGCTGCGTGGATCAAAACTAGGATCAAGGTTGCCATTACCTGAGGTTTGAGTCAACATGTTAAAATTAGCTTTTATTTTTCTAAATAAATTTTTTCTCTACCACTTTACAAAAACTGATTTAGTGTTCACTGCGCCGCGTGTTGGGAGCCTGGGCCCGGCGTTGTGAGTGGGAGACGTCTCACGCCCGCACAGGCTCGGTGCATTTGAGGCCCCTCCTCTTTTTGGTGCTCTGGCGCCACGGGATGATGCTGATGCCCGCTGTCGTGTTGTGCTGCGGCTGCGGCTCCCACGTGCTGGTGAGCGCTGGGACAGCCTGGGCGCAGCCAGTCTGCGGGGGCTCCTCCGAGCTCGAGCTGCTGGTGTGTGGCTGCCGTGGGAGCATCTTCTGGGCCGTGCACAGGGAGCCTGGGCCCGGCGTTGTGAGTGGGAGACGTCTCACGCCCGCACAGGCTCGGTGCATTTGAGGCCCCTCCTCTTTTTGGTGCTCTGGCGCCACGGGATGATGCTGATGCCCGCTGTCGTGTTGTGCTGCGGCTGGGGCTCCCACGTGCTGGTGAGCGCTGGGACAGCCTGGGCGCAGCCAGTCTGCGGGGGCTCCTCCCAGCTCGAGCTGCTGGTGTGCGGCTGCCCTGGGAGCATCTTCTGGGCCGTGCACAGGGAGATCGGGCCCGACGCTGCGAGCGAGAGCGGTCTTGCACCCGCAGAGGCCTGGTGGATTTTGAGGCCCCTCCTCTTTTTGGTGCTCTGGCGCCACGGGATGATGCTGATGCCCGCTGTCGTGTTGTGCTGCGGCTGCGGCTCGCACGTGCTGGTGAGCGCTGGGACAGCCTGGGCGCAGCCAGTCTGCGGGGGCTCCTCCCAGCTCGAGCTGCTGGTGTGCGGCTGCCCTGGGAGCGTCTTCTGGGCCGTGCACAGGGAGATCGGGCCCGACGCTGCGAGCGGGAGCGGTCTCGCCCCCGCATGGTCCCACTGGCTCGGTTGCTCCGGCTTCTTTGCACTCGTGCAGAGCCACGGGATGCCGCCGATGGCCGCTGCCTGGTGGTGCTGCGGCTGCGGGTCTTACGAGATGGGGAGCATCGGGACAGCCTTGGCACCGCCTGGCTGCGGGTATTGCTCCCAGCGCGTGTTGCTGGAGGTCGGCTTCTCTCCTGCAGCCTTCTACACCACGTGTAGGGTGTCTGGGTCTGACGGGTGCACCAGGTTTGGTATTGCTGTAGGTCAGGCCCAGGGTGGCTGGAGGGGCTGCTGCCCTCCCACACTGGGCAACTGATGGGTCCTGGTGACACCTCTCTGCTGCTGCTGGGGCTGCTGGTCTCCTGTGCTGGAGGTCCAAGAGTCACAGTATCACAGTATGTTAGAGATTGGAAGGGACCTCAAAAGATCATCTAGTCCAATCCCCCTGCCGGAGCAGGAACACCTAGATAAGGTTACACAGGAACGTGTTCAGGCGGGTTTTGAATGTCTCCAGAGAAGGAGACTCCACAACCTCCCTGGGCAGCCTGTTCCAGTGTTCCGTCACCCTCACTGAGAAGAAGTTTCTTCTCAAGTTTAAGTGGAACCTCTTGTGTTCCAGTTTGTACCCATTTCCCCTTGTCCTATCATTGTTTGCCACTGAGAAGAGCCTGGCTCCATCCTCGTGACGCTCCCCCTTGATATATTTATATACACTAATAAGGTCACCCCTCAGTCTCCTCTTCTCCAAACTATAGAGACCCAGACTATAGTCTGCCCTGATGCTGCTCGGCTGGTAGTGCCGGGGCTGCTGGACTCCAGTTCCAGAGATCCAGAAGACTGCCCCAGTGCTGCTGGGCCGGCAGGGCTGGGACCAGCAAGCTGTGAGCTGGCACTGGAGGCTACAAGAGGAAGCAGGAACACTAAGGGCTTGTCTCCCATGCCTGGGGCAGGGTAGGCCAGAGCGGTGCCCCAGCCCTCCTGGAGCAGACAGCCTCTGCCAAGCCCACACCAGGCACCCCCTGCCAGGCCTTGCCTGGGCCCTGTCCCCAGCCCAGGAGCACCCGGGGGCTTTGACACTTACAGGTGTCCAGGCCAGCACAGCTGTCACACTCCCATCTGATCTCATAGCTGTTCCTCAGGCTGGAGCACTGTCTGTGAGTGCCCACAGCAGCGCAGGAGCAGCACAGCAACAGCTCCCAGGGCCTGGGGAAAGAAATGGGTTCATGTCTCTAAGGATAAAGTGCCCACAGCACGGGATCGTCCAGCAGAGCTCTTGTTCTCAGCCCTTCTGCTTTGAGCTCTTGCTGAGACAGAGATCCCGTGCCCAGCCCCAGGGTGCAGCTTTGGCAGCTTACCCGTATGGCTCTGCCACCTCTCTGCCTGCTGGACAAAGGCACTCCCTGGCATCGCAGCTGCTGTGCCTCCGGTCAGGTTCTGCATATGCGTCGTTGCCCTCCCATGACAGAGGTCTGGTGGAGAAAGGAAAATTGATGAGCCCCTGTTACCCAGCATAAGGCACATGCACGGCCTCCCCGCTCTTCTCCCCACACCCTGTTTCCACCTCCTCCATGGAGCTAAAGCCTACACTTGGGGGTCAGCGGAGGGCCACAACAGCGGGGGCAGGTCCAGGCGTGGCACAGTGCTGGCCAGGAGGACACCAACCTTGTGGGGATTCGGATCCCCATGAAGAACATTTCCATTACAAACTGTCTCGTATTCAGGCACACAGGGCACTGCAAGCAGAAAGATCCAGCACGCAGAGCCATTCCCTGCAGGAGAAACAGAAAGAGCGTGAGTGAGGCTCTGGGGCTGCTGAGAGCCTGCCGTGCCCAGAGCAAGGGGACGGCTCCTACCTGGATGCAGGCCCTGTGGAACCAGGCATTTTTGCAGGCTGGGCACACCATGGTCCCATAGGTCGTTCTGCCTTCCACAGGCTCCGCGCAGATGAGGCAGTTGGTGCTCTCTGGAGCCACAAGCTCTTGCTGCTGTGGGCGGTGCTCCCAGCAGAAGGAACTAGGGGAAGAGGGAAGGGACGGGTGAGATGGGAAGAGCTGAGTCCTTCCCTGGTGATAGGGAGAAGGGTAGAGGGGGTACCTGTATGGCAGGCAGTAACAGGTGACGCATCCACCCTCCACGGCACAGGGGAGATGGAACCTGCGGCCGCAGCCCAACTTCTCGCAGGTGATGGTGGCCCCCCTCTTGCCACACACGAAGCAGACCTGGAAAGAGCAGAGCAGCCCCCATCAGCGGCAGCCTCAGGGCCTCCACAACCAGACGCACACCTCGGGGCAGGGCGCAGGATGTGGCCCCGTCTGGATCACAGGCCACAGATCTGCCTGGCAGAGCAGGCTCCTGGCTCGGACCCTCTGTGGAGCTGCTGGGAGCAAGACTTCTGTCCCAGAGCTGGGTGGAAAGGCTGGGATTCTGTTCTTGGCACCTGCGCTAAGCTCCCACAAACCTCTCCTGGCACGAATCACCCTGATCATCTCAGATCCTCACCATCTGGGCTGCCAGCTGGGCTGTACGATAAACCTCTTTAGGACTAAATTCTATATCTCCTTCCCGATCGGTCCCTTTTGGACGAAGGTCGCTGGCAAAAAGCTGCAGAAGAGCAGAGACAAGGAGATGGTGAGGGGCATGTGGCAGGGCAGGTGCGTTGCAAAGATGAAACCAGCCCCAAAGGAACTCACCAGGCAAAACTGATGAGCCCAGATCCATTGGTGCCTCAGTTTTGGCCCGCACCTGTCCGGATCTGCATCTTCGCAGCGACACAACACGCATTCTGGATGGGAGAGAGGAAATGCCACCGGGAATGAGCACCTCTGTGGGGCCAGGGATGCGTCCCTGAGGGATTGCCCTCAGGCAGGGCTGCTCTGTCCCTGCCTAGCTGGGTGCTGGGCAGGGCTGGAAGCCTTGGAGAGGAAAGGGCACTGCAGGCATGGGTGCCCCGGAGGGTGCGCACTGCCCAGCCCTGGTCCCGCTTGTCAAGGAGAGGAGGGGCCCTCCCCCAGGGTGACTTTGGAGCTCCTGCCTCCCCCTGCCAACGCTCCCGGTCCCATGCCCACAGCCTCAGGAGGCCTCTGGAAGGCTGCAGGAGGGGGACTTTGCTCTCACCAAAGTCCATCGAGTCGGATGTCCTACACCTCCTTGGGGAGGTGTCAGAAATCGAAGGTGGGCAAACGCTCCAACCGCTCCTCTGCTACCTCTGAGGGAGAAGAGAGACGCGGGTGAGCTCTCAGCACAGGCCCAGAGCCCTGCGGTGTGGAGCCCCCTCCTCCCTCGGAGAGCCCTGTCCCAGCCCTCTGCTCCCCGCACCTCACCAGGTCGCACTGATGCCCACACTGTGCCCAGCCTCCCCTGTTTATAGGCCTGCCCCTGCCACCGGTCACTGTGGCCTCTGTGACATCAGCACCGCTGGCCGTGTGCGCCCAAACATGGGGAGGGGCACCCTCGGCCACACAGCACCCACTGTGACACGGACACTGCATCACAGGGCTGGCTGTGAAGCGCACAGGCAGGGACCCGGCTGCTCCACCTGCAAGTGCAGAGGCAAGGGCCAGCTTAGGGACATGGTTTCCTGGTGAACTTGGCAGTGGTTGCTTAACGGTTGGACTCGATGACCTTTATGGCCTTCTCCAACCTAAATGATTCCTGTCACTCTCATTACCATTCCACTATTACTTTATCACCATTTGCTTACGCTATGATTTTACTTCAGTTGCCTAGAACTACATCCAGCTTGGCCTTGAATGTCTCCAGGAACGGGGCATCTACCATGTCCCTGGGCAGCCTGTGCCAGGATATTATCATCCTCATTGTAAAGAATTTCTTCCTCACATCCAGCCTCAATCTTCCCTCTTTTAGCTTAAAAGCATTACCCCTCATGCTGTCACAGCTGGCTCCGCTAGAAAAGTCTCTCCCCATCGTTCTTACCGGTGCCTTTTAAGAACTGAAAGGCTGCAGCAAGGGCTCCCCGGAGTCTTGTCTTCTCCAGGCTCAAGAACCCCAAGCCTCTCAGCCTTTCCCCAGAGAAGAGGTGTTCCATCCCTCTCATGGTTTCTGTGGCCCTCCTCTGGACTCTCTCCAACAGGTCCATGTCTTTGCTGTACAGAGGGCTCCAGAGCTGGACGCAGCACTGCGGGGGGGGGTTTGCAAGAGCGGAGCAGAGGGGAAGAATCCCCTCCTCCCACCCGCTGGCCACTCTCCTTTGGATGCGGCCCAGGACAGGGCTGGTTTCTGGGCTGCAAGCGCACACTGCTGGGTCATGTTGAGTTTTTAAGCAGGATTAGGGTTAGGGTTAGGGTTAAGGTCAGGGTTAGGGTTAGCGGGGGGGTGGGGTGGGGGGTGCTTATTTGCTTTTTTGTTTGTGTTGCGGTTTTGTTGTTGTTGTTTTTTTTTTTTTTATTTCAGCAGCCTTATCTGTAATTATCTTGGTGTTGTGCTTAAAGGATGGAGCTTGTGGTCTTCCACAACTTTGTCATGTAGGAGAAAAAGCAGATGTGATCATGGGACTAACCAAATGATGTCCTAAAAAAGGGGAAACCGCTCTTGATATCGTGTGCACCTGGCCTTTAATAAATGGGGTGGGAAGTGAGAAGTTTTCTCATTGCAATGGTTAGTGACTTTCAGTAGGAATAGTTCAGCAGCTCTATTCTTGAGGTGGAACTCGATGAGGTTGTTAGGGTGGTTCACTGGCTTTGTGAAGTCATCAGGCTGCTGTTTTGCAGGGTAGGATGAACCCCTCAGTAGCAGGTATGCCAAAACAGGTGGTCATTTGTGCCTTCCTCAGCCTTAGTCCTTGCACTGTGGTGGGTTGGGTGTGCACTGGACCTCTCCTGAGGTGATTGAGATCATTAACGCAGCAGAAATGCAGCTGGGGTGTCCTGGTTTCAGCTGCTGTAGTTAACCTGTGTTTCTAGGAGCTGTGCTCTGTTTTGGCATGTTGATAAGACACCAAAGATTAATTGTTGCTAAGTAGTGCCTACCCCGGTCAAGGACTTTTCAGTCTCTCACGCTCTGCCAGTGAGGAGGGGCGCAGGAAACCATAGGAAGCACAGCCAGGAGAGATGACTCAAACTAGCCATAGGGGTATTCCATACCACAGAATGTCAGGCTCAATATAGATACTGGGGGGGTGTTGGCCAGAGGAGGCCCATCACTGCTCAGGGATGTGCCGGGCATCAGTCAGCGGGTGATGAGACACTGTGCTGTGCATCACCTGGGGTTTTTGGTTTGTTTTATGCCTTTCTCTCTATTTCCTATTATTACTGTATTGGACCTTACTTCAACAATTAAAGCGGTTGCCAGACGGAGCGGAAAAGCTGATTTTACTCCAGCTCCTGTGATAATGAAGAATAATGCCTTTCAACAAGACTTAAGTGTCCAGCATTGCGATGACTATTAGAGGGGCCCTACCTCCAGCCAAGTGGAGGTAGGAGACAGTTGGATTTCCTGGACTGTGTGGATTAGATGGCCTGGCACATCAGTCCCACAGAAGTATAAGGCTCTAGTAGATACCCGTGCACAGTGTACCCTGATGCCATCAAGCTGTCAAGCGGTGGAACCCATCTATATTTCTGGAGTGACAGGAGGATCCCGAGAGTTGACTGTACTGGAGGCTGAAATCAGCCTGACTGGGAGGAACTGGCAAAAGCACCCCAGAGAGAATTGAGTCAGACAATGGGACTCATTTCCGAAATAACTTGATAGACACTTGGGCCAAAGAGCATGGCATTGGGTGGGCATATCACATCCCGTACCGTGCACCAGCCTCTGGGGAAACGGAACAGTACAATGGGCTATTAAAAACTACACTGAGAGCAATGGGTGGGGGAACTTTCAAGCATTGGGATACACACCTACCAAAGGCCACCTGGCTGGTCAACACCAGAGGATCTGCCAGCAGGGCTGGCCCAGCCCAGGCAGAACTTTTACATACTGTAGAGGGGGACAAAGTTCCCGAGGTGCACATGAAAAATTTGCTGGGGAAGACAGCCTGGGTTATTCCTGCCTCAGGTAAAGGCAAACCCACTCGTGGGATTGCTTTTGCTCAGGGACCCGGATATATTTGGTGGGTAATGTGGCAGATTGGGGATTCCGATGATAATCCCAGGGATTTGATTGTAGGGGGAAACAGCCAATGAACTTAATTGTGGGCTGTTGCCTGCTATGTCATATTTTTATAGACCATCAGCTAGATGTCTTCAGGTCACCAGCGGCTGGCCCTGACTTCCCTCTGACCACCATCCCAACAGAGAATGAACTTTGATAGAACCAGACGAGTTCTGGGGTAAAGGAACGATCAGCATCAGCAGGCAACGATCCAACACTGCACACAGCTTCTCCTGCCCCGAAAGACTGTCACAAGAGATGGAACCTGACATCATGGACCTAATGAACTCAGCAGCATTATAGGGATTGGTCCATGCACTAAGAAATGATCCCTTTCTCTCTGTCTGTGTGTGTGTAGGTGGATGTACATATGTAAGAGCAATGGTATATTGAAAATGTGGGGTCTGAGCATGACGTGAATGGAATGGAATAAGGGGTTGATACTGTCCTGGGTTTAGCAGTAGTGGTCATTTTTTTCTCCTTCTTAGTAGCTGGTGCAGCGCTGTGATTTTGGCTTTCAGCCTGGGACCAGCACTGATAACACCGATGGTTTTAGTTACTGCTCAAATGTTTAGACTGGCCCCAGGACTTTGTGAGTCTCATGCTCTACCAGGGAGGAGGGGAAGCCGGGAGGAAGCAGAGACAGGACACCTGACCCAACCTGACCAAAGAGTTATTCCATACCACAGCACGTCATGCCAGGGATGTAACTGGGAGTTACTCGGAAGGGCAGCTCTCTGCTCAGTCAGGCTCGTTTCCGTGGGTGGTATTGTATTCTCTTCCCTTTGCTATTCTCTTACCGTTATTATTATTGGTGGTAGCAGCAGTGGTTGGTGTTAGACCTCAGTTACTGGACTGCTCTTATCTCAACCTGTGGGAGTTCCATTCTTTCGACTTCCTCCCCATCTCTCCGGGAGCGAGGCGGGGGGTGTGGACTGCGTGGCCGACTTGTCGAGAGTAAACAGGTAACCATGACACCGTGCTTATCTCAACTCACATATTTTACTTTTGGGTTTTGGTTTGGTTTCTTTTTTTTTCCTTTGAATCACTTTAGCTATCATTTCCTTATTGGTGATACAGGAGAGAGGGTTGTCGGCTGGCATTGTATCTGCAGGGAGAAAACAACTGATGAACCAGGCACAAGCATGCATCAACACATTAGCAGAAGTACTACAGTATTGGTATGGGAGGAGTTTCTCCTCGCTTATATTTAATGAACCTCCACATTTAACCTCTTAGCACTTCTTTCTTTTTCTTTCTTTTTTTAACGTTGGCAGCCATATTCAGGTTTGTCTTGGTGCCAGAGAGTCAAGGCTCGGTTTTCAAATGGCAAAATCAGCTTAAATACTCCAAGAAATACCCTTTACTTTTTTCTGCAGGAACATGATTTGTTGTCTTTGCCTCTTCTTGTTTGCTTTCTCTGAACAAATACACCTGAAAGGAATCCAGCTTCTCAAATTCAGTTGAGGAGCAAAGAGGTGTTAATGTCATAAGAAAGATAACGAGGAATAGAAACTAGGTGACTGCAGCATTTATCACTGAAATCGTAATGATATTCCTCCTAAAAGAATCTTCTTAGGAAATGGTTTTTGCCTAAGCTTGGAGAAGTATTTTTATGTGAAAGTTGGAAGCTTTTAATGTGTCATTTCTACACTGCAGTCATTCAGGCTTGAGAGGGCAGAGAGAGAAAAAGGCAAGTATGTTAAGGAACGTATCAGCCCAATGCAATGCTGAAAATATGGGATGTCTCGTAAGAAATCCATCCTAGTACATGACTGTCTCCATTTCCTTAACTTACTGTCACTGATCAGTTGACATTTGCCACTTGACTAATCTTAGTCCTAAAAAAATCTCAGTTTTATGACACGTCTGGTTTATGCTGTAGATTAACAGGATTGGGGTTCTCCATGAAGTAAACAAAACAACAGGCAGAAACAAACAAGTCACGTGGAAATCCAAATCTATAGGGAATGCAATTGCATTGCATCTTCTGCATCAAGTCAAATATCTAAGAAAATTTAACATTTTCTTCTAACTGATCTTAAGGCTTTTGTGGTTTGGGTCGGGGGAGGGTTTGTGAGTTTTTTTGTTTGGGTTGGGGTTTTTTACGTTTTTGGCTAGTAATGTTGCTCTCTGAATCTTTACAATAATTTGGTAGCTACTAGTGGATGTAGTGAGGATGGTAACAGCAGACAAAGCATCTAGTAAGTGTATTTGCATGCAGTTTATTCCTTTAAGTATGTGTGACCAGGTGGGAAAAGCTGCTTGACAAAGACAAGATACTCTGTGGGCAAGAAGTATTTGCTCTTGCTTTCCTTTAAAGGAAGGAATTTGTTTCCGAGAGCTAACTAAACTGCTATAAACCTCTTTAAATGTTAAGCCAGGTGAGGTGCTCAGTATGAGAGAGACAGTTTATATGATTAGCTCTTCAGCTGAATTTTGTTTTTTTTCAGTTTTGGGTGAGGATTGTCATGATTGATCATCACGGCAAGGCACAACCTGCTAAATCCTGTCCTTATTTCTGCTGTGGACACTGCATGCTCCAATACTGTCGCTCTAATGCATTCTGAAAATTTGACGAACAACAGCTTCAGTGTACTCTGCTTGATGGAAGGTACGAGGCAAACTCAGTGTATGCAGCAGGTTATAATTCTAGTGTCAAATGATGAAAATACAGAGTTTAATATTTAAAAGCTTATTAAGAGGCGTTTCAGCTCTGTATTTGGCTGTACTGGGGTCTGCATTAGCGCCTGTAAGTTACCTGTAAAATGGGAGCAATGACGTGGTCAAATTAATGCCTGAATGGGTGTTTTCTTGAGCATTTACAAATGCTTTTCACCTTTTTTTTTTTTTAATGACAAGATTTGTTTTAAGTGTAGATTGTCTTTCCTGAGGATTTGTAACTTAACCAGGTACTCAGGAACACCGGAATTTAGCCAGTTGCAAATTCCTCTGTTGAGATGGGTTCTCTTACTACGGGACATCTGACTCGGGCAATGCAAATACCATGCAGGTTTTTCGCACTCTGCTGATGACGTTTATTCTGGCCCCTGGTAAGCCATGCAAAGTCTGTGCTTTTAGCATGATATTTACTTGCAAGTTCTTCATTGTGGTGTTGGTACATGCGGACAGAACTGGAAAACAGAAGGGCTTACTGGTGTGCTCTCGTTGCCTGCCAAAGCCTTAGCGCACGTGGTCTGCGCTCTGAGATACAGGCAGATCGAATCCGTGGTGGCTGGGTGAAAGAAGCGTTTGCCTGAAGCGTCCGGCCCCTTTAAGGGGCGGGGTCAGCGTCTGGGCCGGGCGCGGTGCGAGCTGCAGAGGCAAGCGTGGGGTAAGCGGTCCCGGCGCGACGGTGAGGGGCGGCGGGAGGAAGCATGGGCATATGTCTGATGCCACTGAACTTGTTAAATTTGCTTCCATTTTTCTTTGCATTCAAAAGGTCCATATGTAATTTCTATGGGTTTTGCTGCTTATGGATGCATTGTAGCAAGGATTTACCCCTGGAAGGTGTTTCACTTTCGAAATGTCTCCTGCTTTGCTCTGGTTTCCAAGAGGGACTGTGAGTAGTAAGGTTACTACAGTTGGTTTTCCCCTTCCGTTCCGCAGTATGTGGTGTTATTGCTTTAAGAAACTATGCAAAAAGCAGAACACCGATTCACTGGAACAGCAGTTCTATGGCAATTTTGATTGGTAACATGGTTATTTAGCCTTGCCATGCCAATTTTGCAGTAATGACCCTTACTGGAAAAGGAAATTAGATGACTCATATCAAGTAATTCACTATTAATTTAATTGTGAATCACTTGAGTGTTTAAGGAGGTGGAGTGATTGAGAGCATCTGTATCAAAGTTACAGGAGAAAGTTCTGTAGTTGGGGCAGCTGCTGTCAGTCCTAAATGGAAAGAAAACTTCCAATTGACTATGTAGACAGTTCACAGAATCATAGAATCATAGAATAGTTAGGGTTGGAAAGGCTCTTAAGATCATGAAGTTCCACCGCCGCCTGTTCACAAGCAGTATTACTGAATACAGGTAACAGCCTGAGTTCAAACCCGTATTAAATGCACTAGTTGGCATGATAGCTGCTGGGATGTATCAGCAAGTACTAACGACTGCTACTCAAACTATACAACTATTAAAAAACCAACCTACCTGTGGCAAAGGTGGTGGGCAGCTGGCTGCAAAAGGGCAGAGGAATCCTGCTTGATGAACTTAAAGGGTCAGACTGGGAAAGGCACGGTGGAAAAAACTTCTATAGCAGTCATACTCTCTTGAGAGAACTACGAGGAACTTAATAACAGAACAATTCATAACAATGTTTCACACAGCCTGATCCCTACAATAAACACTTGGCACAATTTTAGAATGAGACTGCTTTTGCAAAGATGAGATGATTTTAGTTTCAATCACTTCTATTGCATTTAAGTAGAAAGGAAATGTGCTGCGTGGATCAAAACTAGAATCAAGGTTGCCATTACCTGAGGTTTGAGTCAACATGTAAAGATTAGCTTTTATTTTTGAACAAAGTTTTCTCTACCACTTTACAAAAACTGATTTAGTGTTCACTGCGCCGCGTGTTGGGAGTTTGGGCCCGGCGTTGCGAGCGGGAGCGGTCTCGCACCCTCAGAGGCAAGTGGATCTTGAGGCCCCTCCTCTTTTTGGTGCTCTGGCGCCACGGGATGATGCTGATGCCCGCTGTCGTGTTGTGCTGCGGCTGTGGCTCCCACGTGCTGGTGAGCGCTGGGACAGCCTGGGCGCAGCCAGTCTGCGGGGGCTCCTCCCAGCTCGAGCTGCTGGTGTGCGGCTGCCGTGGGAGCATCTTCTGGGCCGTGCACAGGGAGCCTGGGCCCAGCGTTGTGAGCGGGAGACGTCTCACGCCCGCACAGGCCCGGTGCATTTGAGGCCCCTCCTCTTTTTGGTGCTCTGGCGCCATGGGATGATGCTGATGCCCGCTGTTGTGTTGTGCTGCGGCTGCGGCTCCCACGTGCTGGTGAGCGCTGGGACAGCCTGGGCGCAGCCAGTCTGCGGGGGCTCCTCCCAGCTCGAGCTGCTGGTGTGCGGCTGCCCTGGGAGCGTCTTCTGGGCCGTGCACAGGGAGATCGGGCCCGACGCTGCGAGCGAGAGCGGTCTTGCACCCGCAGAGGCCTGGTGGATTTTGAGGCCCCTCCTCTTTTTGGTGCTCTGGCGCCACGGGATGATGCTGATGCCCGCTGTCGTGTTGTGCTGCGGCTGCGGCTCGCACGTGCTGGTGAGCGCTGGGACAGCCTGGGCGCAGCCAGTCTGCGGGGGCTCCTCCAAGCTCGAGCTGCTGGGTGTGCGGCTGCCCTGGCAGAATTTCTGGGCCGTGCACAGGGAGATCGGGCCCGACGCTGCGAGCGGGAGCGGGTCTCGCCCCCGCATGGTCCCACTGGCTCTGTTGCTCCGGCTTCTTTGCACTCGTGCAGAGCCACGGGATGCCGCCGATGGCCGCTGCCTGGTGGTGCTGCGGCTGCGGGTCTCATGTGATGGGGAGCATCGGGACAGCCTTGGCACCGCCTGGCTGCGGGTATTGCTTGCAGCGCGTCTTGCTGGAGGTCGGCTTCTCCCCTGCAGCCTTCTAAGCCATGTGTAGGGTGTCTGGGTCTGATGGGTGCACTGGGTTTGGTGTTGCCGTTGGTCAGGCCCAGGGTGGCTGGAGGGGCTGCTGCCCTCACACACTGGGCAACTGATGGGTCCTGATGACACCTCTCTGCTGCTGCTGGGGCTGCTGGTCTCCTGTGCTGGAGGTCCAAGAGTCACAAAGCACCACAGTATGTTAGAGATTGGAAGGGACCTCAAAAGATCATCTAGTCCAATCCCCCTGCCGGAGCAGGAACACCTAGATAAGGTTACACAGGAACGTGTCCAGGCGGGTTTTGAATGTCTCCAGAGAAGGAGACTCCACAACCTCCCTGGGCAGCCTGTTCCAGTGTTCCGTCACCCTCACTGAGAAAGGTTTCTTCTCAAGTTTAAGTGAACCTCTTGTGTTCCAGTTTGTACCCATTTCCCCTTGTCCTATCATTGTTTGCCACTGAGAAGAGCCTGGCTCCATCCTCGTGACGCTCCCCCTTGATATATTTATATACACTAATAAGGTCACCCCTCAGTCTCCCCCAAACTATAGAGACCCAGACTATAGTCTGCCCTGATGCTGCTCGGCTGGTAGTGCCGGGGCTGCTGGACTCCAGTTCCAGAGATCCAGAAGACTGCCCCAGTGCTGCTGGGCCGGCAGGGCTGGGACCAGCAAGCTGTGAGCTGGCACTGGAGGCTACAAGAGGAAGCAGGAACACTAAGGGCTTGTCTCCCATGCCTGGGGCAGGGTAGGCCAGAGCGGTGCCCCAGCCCTCCTGGAGCAGACAGCCTCTGCCAAACCCACACCAGGCACCCCCTGCCAGGCCTTGCCTGGGCCCTGTCCCCAGCCCAGGAGCACCCGGGGGCTTTGACACTTACAGGTGTCCAGGCCAGCACAGCTGTCACACTCCCATCTGATCTCATAGCTGTTCTTCAGGCTGGGACACCTGCTGTGAGTGCCCACAGCAGCGCAGGAGCAGCACAGCAACAGCTCCCAGGGCCTGGGGAAAGAAATGGGTTCATGTCTCGGCAGGATAAGTGCCCACAGCACGGGATCGTCCAGCAGAGCTCTTGTTCTCAGCCCTTCTGCTTTGAGCTCTTGCTGAGACAGAGATCCCGTGCCCAGCCCCAGGGTGCAGCTTTGGCAGCTTACCCGATGGCTCTGCCACCTCTGCTGGACAAAGGCATCCTCCTGGCATCGCAGCTGCTGTGCCTCCGGTCAGGTTCTGCATATGCGTCGTTGCCCTCCCATGACAGAGGTCTGGTGGAGAAAGGAAAATTGATGAGCCCCTGTTACCCAGCATAAGGCACATGCACGGCCTCCCCGCTCTTCTCCCCACACCCTGTTTCCACCTCCTCCATGGAGCTAAAGCCTACACTTGGGGCCCAGCAGAGGGCCACAACAGCGGGGGCAGGTCCAGGCGTGGCACAGTGCTGGCCAGGAGGACACCAACCTTGTGGGGATTCGGATCCCCATGAAGAACATTTCCATTACAAACTGTCTCGTATCCAGGCACACAGGGCACTGCAAGCAGAAAGATCCAGCACGCAGAGCCATTCCCTGCAGGAGAAACAGAAAGAGCGTGAGTGAGGCTCTGGGGCTGCTGAGAGCCTGCCGTGCCCAGAGCAAGGGGACGGCTCCTACCTGGATGCAGGCCCTGTGGAACCAGGCATCTTTGCAGGCTGGGCACACCATGGTCCCATAGGTCGTTCTGCCTTCCACAGGCTCCACGCAGATGAGGCAGTTGGTGTTCTCTGGAGCCACAAGCTCTTGCTGCTGTGGGCGGTGCTCCCAGCAGAAGGAACTAGGGGAAGAGGGAAGGGACGGGTGAGATGGGAAGAGCTGAGTCCTTCCCTGGTGATGGGGAGAAGGGTAGAGGGGGTACCTGTATGGCAGGCAGTAACAGGTGACGCATCCACCCTCCACGGCACAGGGGAGATGGAACCTGCGGCCGCAGCCCAACTCCTCGCAGGTGATGGTGGCCCCCCTCTTGCCACACACGAAGCAGACCTGGAAAGAGCAGAGCAGCCCCCATCAGCGGCAGCCTCAGGGCCTCCACAACCAGACCCACACCTCAGGGCAGGGCGCAGGATGTGGCCCCGTCTGGATCACAGGCCACAGATCTGCCTGGCAGAGCAGGCTCCTGGCTCGGACCCTCTGTGGAGCTGCTGGGAGCAAGACTTCTGTCCCAGAGCTGGGTGGAAAGGCTGGGATTCTGTTCTTGGCACCTGCGCTAAGCTCCCACAAACCTCTCCTGGCACGAATCACCCTGATCATCTCAGATCCTCACCATCTGGGCTGCCAGCTGGGCTGTACGATAAACCTCTTTAGGACTAAATTCTATATCTCCTTCCCGATCGGTCCCTTTTGGACGAAGGTCGCTGGCAAAAAGCTGCAGAAGAGCAGAGACAAGGAGATGGTGAGGGGCATGTGGCAGGGCAGGTGCGTTGCAAAGATGAAACCATCCCCAAAGGAACTCACCAGGCAAAACTGATGAGCCCAGATCCATTGGTGCCTCAGTTTTGGCCCGCACCTGTCCGGATCTGCGTCTTCGCAGCGACACAACACGCATTCTGGGTGGGAGAGAGGAAATGCCACCGGGAATGAGCACCTCTGTGGGGCCAGGGATGCGTCCCTGAGGGATTGCCCTCAGGCAGGGCTGCTCTGTCGCTGCCTAGCTGGGTGCTGGGCAGGGCTGGAAGCCTTGGAGAGGAAAGGGCACTGCAGGCATGGGTGCCCCGGAGGGTGCGCACTGCCCAGCCCTGGTCCCGCTTGTCAAGGAGAGGAGGGGCCCTCCCCCAGGGTGACTTTGGAGCTCCTGCCTCCCCCTGCCAACGCTCCCGGTCCCATGCCCACAGCCTCAGGAGTCCCTCTGGAAGGCTGCAGGAGGGGGACTTTGCTCTCACCAAAGTCCATCGAGTCGGATGTCCTACACCTCCTTGGGGAGGTGTCAGAAATTGAAGGTGGGCAAACGCTCCAACCGCTCCTCTGCTACCTCTGAGGGAGAAGAGAGACGCGGGTGAGCTCTCAGCACAGGCCCAGAGCCCTGCGGTGTGGAGCCCCCTCCTCCCTCGGAGAGCCCTGTCCCAGCCCTCTGCTCCCCGCACCTCACCAGGTCGCACTGATGCTCACACTGTGCCCAGCCTCCCCTGTTTATAGGTCTGCCCCTGCCACCGGTCACAGTGGCCTCTGTGACATCAGCACCGCTGGCCCGTGTGCGCCCAAACAAGGGGAGGGGCACCCTCGGCCACACAGCACCCACTGTGACACGGACACTGCATCACAGGGCTGGCTGTGAAGCGCACAGGCAGGGACCCGGCTGCTCCACCTGCAAGGGACAGGAAGGGCCAGTCAGGCACACCAGTTTCCTGTGAACTTGGCAGTGGTTGCTCTACGGTTAAATTCATGACCTTTAGGGCCTTCTCCAATCTAAATGAGTTCTGTGACTCTCATTACCATTCTGCTATTACTTTATCACCATTTGCTTACGCTATGATTTTACTTCAGTTGCCTCGAACCACACCCAGGCTGGCCTCTAATGTCTCCAGGGATGGGGCATCTACCATCTCTCTGGGCAGCCTGTGCCAGGATTTTACCACCCTCACTGTAAAGAATTTCTCTCTCACCTCCAGCCTCAATCTTCCCTCTTTTAGTTTAAAAGCATTACACCTCATGCTATCGCAACAGGTCCTGATAAAAGAGTCTCTCCCCATCTTTCTTACAGGCCCCGTTTAAGAACTGAAAGGCTGCAATAAGGGCTCCTCGGAGTCTTGTCTTCTCCAGGCTCAAGAAACCCAACCCTCTCAGCCTTTCCTCAGAGGAGAGGTGCTCCATCCCTCTCATGGTTTCTGTGGCCCTCCTCTGGACTCTCTCCAACAGGTCCATGTCTTTGCTGTACAGAGGGCTCCAGAGCTGGACGCAGCACTGCGGGGGGGTTTTGCAAGAGCGGAGCAGAGGGGAAGAATCCCCTCCTCCCAACCGCTGGCCACTCTCCTTTGGATGCGGCCCAGGACAGGGCTGGTTTCTGGGCTGCAAGTGCACGCTGCTGGGTCATGTTGAGTTTTTAAGCAGGATTAGGGTTAGGGTTAGGGTTAAGGTCAGGGTTAGGGTTAGCGGGGGGGTGGGGTGGGGGGTGCTTATTTGCTTTTTTGTTTGTGTTGCGTTTTTGTTTTTGTTTTGTTTTTTTTTTAATTTCAGCAGCCTTATCTGTAATTATCTTGGTGTTGTGCTTAAAGGATGGAGCTTGTGGTCTTCCACAACTTTGTCATGTAGGAGAAAAAGCAGATGTGATCATGGGACTAACCAAATGAAGTCCTAAAAAAGGGGAAACCGCTCTTGATATCGTGTGCACCTGGCCTTTAATAAATGGGGTGGGAAGTGAGAAGTTTTCTTATTGCAATGGTTAGTGACTTTCAGGAATAATAGTTCAGCAGCTCTATTCTTGAGGTGGAACTCGATGAGGTTGTTAGGGTGGTTCACTGGCTTTGTGAAGTCATCAGGCTGCTTTTTGCAGGGTAGGATGAACCCCTCAGTAGCAGGTATGCCAAAACAGGTGGTCATTTCTGCCTTCCTCAGCCTTAGTCCTTGCACTGTGGTGGGTTGGGTGTGCACTGGACCTCTCCTGAGGTGATTGAGATCATTAACGCAGCAGAAATGCAGCTGGGGTGTCCTGGTTTCAGCTGCTGTAGTTAACCTGTGTTTCTAGGAGCTGTGCTCTGTTTTGGCATGTTGATAAGACACCAAAGATTAATTGTTGCTAAGTAGTGCCTACCCCGGTCAAGGACTTTTCAGTCTCTCATGCTCTGCCAGTGAGGAGGGGCGCAGGAAACCATAGGAAGCACAGCCAGGAGAGATGACTCAAACTAGCCATAGGGGTATTCCATACCACAGAATGTCAGGCTCAATATAGATACTGGGGGGGTGTTGGCCAGAGGAGGCCCATCACTGCTCAGGGATGTGCCGGGCATCAGTCAGCGGGTGATGAGACACTGTGCTGTGCATCACCTGGGGTTTTTGGTTTGTTTTATGCCTTTCTCTCTATTTCCTATTATTACTGTATTGGACCTTACTTCAACAATTAAAGCGGTTGCCAGACGGAGCGGAAGAGCTGATTTTACTCCAGCTCCTGTGATAATGAAGAATAATGCCTTTCAACAAGACTTAAGTGTCCAGCATTGCGATGACTATTAGAGGGGCCCTACCTCCAGCCAAGTGGAGATAGGGGACAATTGGATTTCCTGGACTGTGTGGATCAGATGTCCCACAGAAGTATAAGGCTCTAGTAGATACCCGTGCACAGTGTACCCTGATGCCATCAAGCTGTCAAGCGGTGGAACCCATCTATATTTCTGGAGTGACAGGAGGATCCCGAGAGTTGACTGTACTGGAGGCTGAAATCAGCCTGACTGGGAGGAACTGGCAAAAGCACCCCAGAGAGAATTGAGTCAGACAATGGGACTCATTTCCGAAATAACTTGATAGACACTTGGGCCAAAGAGCATGGCATTGGGTGGGCATATCACATCCCGTACCGTGCACCAGCCTCTGGGGAAACAGAACAGTACAATGGGCTATTAAAAACTACACTGAGAGCAATGGGTGGGGGAACTTTCAAGCATTGGGATACACACCTACCAAAGGCCACCTGGCTGGTCAACACCAGAGGATCTGCCAGCAGGGCTGGCCCAGCCCAGGCAGAACTTTTACATACTGTAGAGGGGGACAAAGTTCCCGAGGTGCACATGAAAAATTTGCTGGGGAAGACAGCCTGGGTTATTCCTGCCTCAGGTAAAGGCAAACCCACTCGTGGGATTGCTTTTGCTCAGGGACCCGGATATATTTGGTGGGTAATGCGGCAAGATGGGGGATTCCGATGTATACCTCAAGGGGATTTGATTGTAGGGGGAAACAGCCAATGAACTTAATTGTGGGCTGTTGCCTGCTATGTCATATTTTTATAGACCATCAGCTAGATGTCTTCAGGTCACCAGCGACTGGCCCTGACTTCCCTCTGACCACCATCCCAACAGAGAATGAACAGTTCTGGGGTAAAGGAACGATCAGCATCAGCAGGCAACGATCCAACACTGCACACAGCTTCTCCTGCCCCGAAAGACTGTCACAAGAGATGGAACCTGACATCATGGACCTAATGAACTCAGCAGCATTATAGGGATTGGTCCATGCACTAAGAAATGATCCCTTTCTCTCTGTCTGTGTGTGTGTAGGTGGATGTACATATGTAAGAGCAATGGTATATTGAAAATGTGGGGTCTGAGCATGACGTGAATGGAATGGAATAAGGGGTGGATACTGTCCTGGGTTTAGCAGTAGTGGTCATTTTTTTCTCCTTCTTAGTAGCTGGTGCAGCGCTGTGTTTTTGGCTTTCAGCCTGGGACCAGCACTGATAACACCGATGGTTTTAGTTACTGCTCAAATGTTTAGACTGGCCCCAGGACTTTGTGAGTCTCATGCTCTACCAGGGAGGAGGGGAAGCCGGGAGGAAGCAGAGACAGGACACCTGACCCAACCTGACCAAAGAGTTATTCCATACCACAGCACGTCATGCCAGGGATGTAACTGGGAGTTACTCGGAAGGGCAGCTCTCTGCTCAGTCAGGCTCGTTTCCGTGGGTGGTATTGTATTCTCTTCCCTTGTTATTTCTCTTACCGTTATTATTATTGGTGGTAGCAGCAGTGGTTTGTGTTATACCTCAGTTACTGGACTGCTCTTATCTCAACCTGTGGGAGTTCCATTCTTTCGATTCTCCTCCCCATCTCTCCGGGAGCGAGGCGGGGGAGTGTGGACTGCGTGGCCGACTTGTCGACAGAGTATAAACCATGACACCGTGCTTATCTCAACTCACATATTTTACTTTTGGGTTTTGGTTTGGTTTCTTTTTTTTTCCTTTGAATCACTTTAGCTATCATTTCCTTATTGGTGATACAGGAGAGAGGGTTGTCGGCTGGCATTGTATCTGCAGGGAGAAAACAACTGATGAACCAGGCACAAGCATGCATCAACACATTAGCAGAAGTACTACAGTATTGGTATGGGAGGAGTTTCTCCTCGCTTATATTTAATGAACCTCCACATTTAACCTCTTAGCACTTCTTTCTTTTTCTTTCTTTTTTTAACGTTGGCAGCCATATTCAGGTTTGTCTTGGTGCCAGAGAGTCAAGGCTCGGTTTTCAAATGGCAAAATCAGCTTAAATACTCCAAGAAATACCCTTTACTTTTTTCTGCAGGAACATGATTTGTTGTCTTTGCCTCTTCTTGTTTGCTTTCTCTGAACAAGTACACCTGAAGCAATTTGAGCTTCTCAAATTCAGTTGAGGAGCAAAGAGGTGTTAATGTCATAAGAAAGATAACGAGGAATAGAAACTAGGTGACTGCAGCATTTATCACTGAAACGGTAATGATATTCCTCCTAAAGAATCTTCTTAGGAAATGGTTTTTGCCTAAGCTTGGAGAAGTATTTTTATGTGAAAGTTGGAAGCTTTTAATGTGTCATTTCTACACTGCAGTCATTCAGGCTTGAGAGGGCAGAGAGAGAAAAAGGCAAGTATGTTAAGGAACGTATCAGCCCAATGCAATGCTGAAAATATGGGATGTCTCGTAAGAAATCCATCCTAGTACATGACTGTCTCCATTTCCTTAACTTACTGTCACTGATCAGTTGACATTTGCCACTTGACTAATCTTAGTCCTAAAAAAATCTCAGTTTTATGACACGTCTGGTTTATGCTGTAGATTAACAGGATTGGGGTTCTCCATGAAGTAAACAAAACAACAGGCAGAAACAAACAAGTCACGTGGAAATCCAAATCTATAGGGAATGCAATTGCATTGCATCTTCTGCATCAAGTCAAATATCTAAGAAAATTTAACATTTTCTTCTAACTGATCTTAAGGCTTTTGTGGTTTGGGTCGGGGGAGGGTTTGTGAGTTTTTTTGTTTGGGTTGGGGTTTTTTACGTTTTTGGCTAGTAATGTTGCTCTCTGAATCTTTACAATAATTTGGTAGCTACTAGTGGATGTAGTGAGGATGGTAACAGCAGACAAAGCATCTAGTAAGTGTATTTGCATGCAGTTTATTCCTTTAAGTATGTGTGACCAGGTGGGAAAAGCTGCTTGACAAAGACAAGATACTCTGTGGGCAAGAAGTATTTGCTCTTGCTTTCCTTTAAAGGAAGGAATTTGTTTCCGAGAGCTAACTAAACTGCTATAAACCTCTTTAAATGTTAAGCCAGGTGAGGTGCTCAGTATGAGAGAGACAGTTTATATGATTAGCTCTTCAGCTGAATTTTGTTTTTTTTCAGTTTTGGGTGAGGATTGTCATGATTGATCATCACGGCAAGGCACAACCTGCTAAATCCTGTCCTTATTTCTGCTGTGGACACTGCATGCTCCAATACTGTCGCTCTAATGCATTCTGAAAATTTGACGAACAACAGCTTCAGTGTACTCTGCTTGATGGAAGGTACGAGGCAAACTCAGTGTATGCAGCAGGTTATAATTCTAGTGTCAAATGATGAAAATACAGAGTTTAATATTTAAAAGCTTATTAAGAGGCGTTTCAGCTCTGTATTTGGCTGTACTGGGGTCTGCATTAGCGCCTGTAAGTTAGCTGTAAAATGGGAGCAATGACGTGGTCAAATTAATGCCTGAATGGGTGTTTTCTTGAGCATTTACAAATGCTTTTCACCTTTTTTTTTTTTTTAATGACAAGATTTGTTTTAAGTGTAGGTTGTCTTTCCTGAGGATTTGTAACTTAACCAGGTACTCAGGAACACCGGAATTTAGCCAGTTGCAAATTCCTCTGTTGAGATGGGTTCTCTTACTACGGGACATCTGACTCGGGCAATGCAAATACCATGCAGGTTTTTTCGGACTCTGCTGATGACGTTTATTCTGGCCCCTGGTAAGCCATGCAAAGTCTGTGCTTTTAGCATGATATTTACTTGCAAGTTCTTCATTGTGGTGTTGGTACATGCGGACAGAACTGGAAAACAGAAGGGCTTACTGGTGTGCTCTCGCTGCCTGCCAAAGCCTTAGCGCACGTGGTCTGCGCTCTGAGATACAGGCAGATCGAATCCGTGGTGGCTGGGTGAAAGAAGCGTTTGCCTGAAGTGTCTCGGCCCCTTTAAGGGGCGGGGTCAGCGTCTGGGCCGGGCGCGGTGCGAGCTGCAGAGGCAAGCGTGGGGTAAGCGGTCCCGGCGCGACGGTGAGGGGCGGCGGGAGGAAGCATGGGCATATGTCTGATGCCACTGAACTTGTTAAATTTGCTTCCATTTTTCTTTGCATTCAAAAGGTCCATACGTAATTTCTATGGGTTTTGCTGCTTATGGATGCATTGTAGCAAGGATTTACCCCTGGAAGGTGTTTCACTTTCGAAATGTCTCCTGCTTTGCTCTGGTTTCCAAGAGGGACTGTGAGTAGTAAGGTTATTACAGTTGGTTTTCCCCTTCCGTTCCGCAGTATGTGGTGTTATTGCTTTAAGAAACTATGCAAAAAGCAGAACACCGATTCACTGGAACAACAGTTCTATGGCAATTTTGATTGGTAACATGGTTATTTAGCCTTGCCATGCCAATTTTGCAGTAATGACCCTTACTGGAAAAGGAAATTAGATGACTCATATCAAGTAATTCACTATTAATTTAATTGTGAATCACTTGAGTGTTTAAGGAGGTGGAGTGATTGAGAGCATCTGTATCAAAGTTACAGGAGAAAGTTCTGTAGTTGGGGCAGCTGCTGTCAGTCCTAAATGGAAAGAAAACTTCCAATTGACTATGTAGACAGTTCACAGAATCATAGAATCATAGAATAGTTAGGGTTGGAAAGGCCCTTAAGATCATGAAGTTCCACCGCCGCCTGTTCACAAGCAGTATTACTGAATACAGGTAACAGCCTGAGTTCAAACCCGTATTAAATGCACTAGTTGGCATGATAGCTGCTGGGATGTATCAGCAAGTACTAACGACCGCTACTCAAACTATACAACTATTAAAAAACCAACCTACCTGTGGCAAAGGTGGTGGGCAGCTGGCTGCAAAAGGGCAGAGGAATCCTGCTTGATGAACTTAAAGGGTCAGACTGGGAAAGGCACGGTGGAAAAAACTTCTATAGCAGTCATACTCTCTTGAGAGAACTACGAGGAACTTAATAACAGAACAATTCATAACAATGTTTCACACAGCCTGATCCCTACAATAAACACTTGGCACAATTTTAGAATGAGACTGCTTTTGCAAAGATGAGATGATTTTAGTTTCAATCACTTCTATTGCATTTAAGTAGAAAGGAAATGTGCTGCGTGGATCAAAACTAGAATCAAGGTTGCCATTACCTGAGGTTTGAGTCAACATGTTAAAATTAGCTTTTATTTTTGAACAAAGTTTTTTCTACCACTTTACAAAAACTGATTTAGTGTTCACTGCGCCGCGTGTTGGGAGTTTGGGCCCGGCGTTGCGAGCGGGAGCGGTCTCGCACCCTCAGAGGCAAGTGGATCTTGAGGCCCCTCCTGTTTTTGGTGCTCTGGCGCCACGGGATGATGCTGATGCCCGCTGTCGTGTTGTGCTGCGGCTGCGGCTCCCACGTGCTGGTGAGCGCTGGGACAGCCTGGGCGCAGCCAGTCTGCGGGGGCTCCTCCGAGCTCGAGCTGCTGGTGTGCGGCTGCCGTGGGAGCATCTTCTGGGCCGTGCACAGGGAGCCTGGGCCCGGCGTTGTGAGCGGGAGACGTCTCACGCCCGCACAGGCCCGGTGCATTTGAGGCCCCTCCTCTTTTTGGTGCTCTGGCGCCACGGGATGATGCTGATGCCCGCTGTCGTGTTGTGCTGCGGCTGCGGCTCCCACGTGCTGGTGAGCGCTGGGACAGCCTGGGCGCAGCCAGTCTGCGGGGGCTCCTCCCAGCTCGAGCTGCTGGTGTGCGGCTGCCCTGGGAGCGTCTTCTGGGCCGTGCACAGGGAGATCGGGCCCGACGCTGCGAGCGAGAGCGGTCTTGCACCCGCAGAGGCCTGGTGGATTTTGAGGCCCCTCCTCTTTTTGGTGCTCTGGCGCCACGGGATGATGCTGATGCCCGCTGTCGTGTTGTGCTGCGGCTGCGGCTCGCACGTGCTGGTGAGCGCTGGGACAGCCTGGGCGCAGCCAGTCTGCGGGGGCTCTTCCCAGCTCGAGCTGCTGGTGTGCGGCTGCCCTGGGAGCGTCTTCTGGGCCGTGCACAGGGAGATCGGGCCCGACGCTGCGAGCGGGAGCGGTCTCGCCCCCGCATGGTCCCACTGGCTCGGTTGCTCCGGCTTCTTTGCACTCGTGCAGAGCCACGGGATGCCGCCGATGGCCGCTGCCTGGTGGTGCTGCGGCTGCGGGTCTTACGAGATGGGGAGCATCGGGACAGCCTTGGCACCGCCTGGCTGCGGGTATTGCTCCCAGCGCGTGTTGCTGGAGGTCGGCTTCTCTCCTGCAGCCTTCTACACCACGTGTAGGGTGTCTGGGTCTGACGGGTGCACCAGGTTTGGTATTGCTGTAGGTCAGGCCCAGGGTGGCTGGAGGGGCTGCTGCCCTCCCACACTGGGCAACTGATGGGTCCTGGTGACACCTCTCTGCTGCTGCTGGGGCTGCTGGTCTCCTGTGCTGGAGGTCCAAGAGTCACAGTATCACAGTATGTTAGAGATTGGAAGGGACCTCAAAAGATCATCTAGTCCAATCCCCCTGCCGGAGCAGAAACACCTAGATAAGGTTACACAGGAACGTGTCCAGGCGGGTTTTGAATGTCTCCAGAGAAGGAGACTCCACAACCTCCCTGGGCAGCCTGTTCCAGTGTTCCGTCACCCTCACTGAGAAGAAGTTTCTTCTCAAGTTTAAGTGGAACCTCTTGTGTTCCAGTTTGTACCCATTTCCCCTTGTCCTATCATTGTTTGCCACTGAGAAGAGCCTGGCTCCATCCTCGTGACGCTCCCCCTTGATATATTTATATACACTAATAAGGTCACCCCTCAGTCTCCCCCAAACTATAGAGACCCAGACTATAGTCTGCCCTGATGCTGCTCGGCTGGTAGTGCCGGGGCTGCTGGACTCCAGTTCCAGAGATCCAGAAGACTGCCCCAGTGCTGCTGGGCCGGCAGGGCTGGGACCAGCAAGCTGTGAGCTGGCACTGGAGGCTACAAGAGGAAGCAGGAACACTAAGGGCTTGTCTCCCATGCCTGGGGCAGGGTAGGCCAGAGCGGTGCCCCAGCCCTCCTGGAGCAGACAGCCTCTGCCAAGCCCACACCAGGCACCCCCTGCCAGGCCTTGCCTGGGCCCTGTCCCCAGCCCAGGAGCACCCGGGGGCTTTGACACTTACAGGTGTCCAGGCCAGCACAGCTGTCACACTCCCATCTGATCTCATAGCTGTTCCTCAGGCTGGAGCACTGTCTGTGAGTGCCCACAGCAGCGCAGGAGCAGCACAGCAACAGCTCCCAGGGCCTGGGGAAAGAAATGGGTTCATGTCTCTAAGGATAAAGTGCCCACAGCACGGGATCGTCCAGCAGAGCTCTTGTTCTCAGCCCTTCTGCTTTGAGCTCTTGCTGAGACAGAGATCCCGTGCCCAGCCCCAGGGTGCAGCTTTGGCAGCTTACCCGTATGGCTCTGCCACCTCTCTGCCTGCTGGACAAAGGCACTCCCTGGCATCGCAGCTGCTGTGCCTCCGGTCAGGTTCTGCATATGCGTCGTTGCCCTCCCATGACAGAGGTCTGGTGGAGAAAGGAAAATTGATGAGCCCCTGTTACCCAGCATAAGGCACATGCACGGCCTCCCCGCTCTTCTCCCCACACCCTGTTTCCACCTCCTCCATGGAGCTAAAGCCTACACTTGGGGGTCAGCGGAGGGCCACAACAGCGGGGGCAGGTCCAGGCGTGGCACAGTGCTGGCCAGGAGGACACCAACCTTGTGGGGATTCGGATCCCCATGAAGAACATTTCCATTACAAACTGTCTCGTATTCAGGCACACAGGGCACTGCAAGCAGAAAGATCCAGCACGCAGAGCCATTCCCTGCAGGAGAAACAGAAAGAGCGTGAGTGAGGCTCTGGGGCTGCTGAGAGCCTGCCGTGCCCAGAGCAAGGGGACGGCTCCTACCTGGATGCAGGCCCTGTGGAACCAGGCATTTTTGCAGGCTGGGCACACCATGGTCCCATAGGTCGTTCTGCCTTCCACAGGCTCCGCGCAGATGAGGCAGTTGGTGTTCTCTGGAGCCACAAGCTCTTGCTGCTGTGGGCGGTGCTCCCAGCAGAAGGAACTAGGGGAAGAGGGAAGGGACGGGTGAGATGGGAAGAGCTGAGTCCTTCCCTGGTGATGGGGAGAAGGGTAGAGGGGGTACCTGTATGGCAGGCAGTAACAGGTGACGCATCCACCCTCCACGGCACAGGGGAGATGGAACCTGCGGCCGCAGCCCAACTTCTCGCAGGTGATGGTGGCCCCCCTCTTGCCACACACGAAGCAGACCTGGAAAGAGCAGAGCAGCCCCCATCAGCGGCAGCCTCAGGGCCTCCACAACCAGACCCACACCTCGGGGCAGGGCGCAGGATGTGGCCCCGTCTGGATCACAGGCCACAGATCTGCCTGGCAGAGCAGGCTCCTGGCTCGGACCCTCTGTGGAGCTGCTGGGAGCAAGACTTCTGTCCCAGAGCTGGGTGGAAAGGCTGGGATTCTGTTCTTGGCACCTGCGCTAAGCTCCCACAAACCTCTCCTGGCACGAATCACCCTGATCATCTCAGATCCTCACCATCTGGGCTGCCAGCTGGGCTGTACGATAAACCTCTTCAGGACTAAATTCTATCTCTTCTTCCCGATCGGTCACTTGTGGATGAAGGTCGCTGGCAAAATGCTGCAGAAGAGCAGAGACAAGGAGATGGTGAGGGGCATGTGGCAGGGCAGGTGCGTTGCAAAGATGAAACCATCCCCAAAGGAACTCACCAGGCAAAACCGATGAGCCCAGATCCATTGGTGACTCAGTTTTGGCCCGCACCTGTCCGGATCTGCGTCTTCGCAGCGACACAACACGCATTCTGGATGGGAGAGAGGAAATGCCACCGGGAATGAGCACCTCTGTGGGGCCAGGGATGCGTCCCTGAGGGATTGCCCTCAGGCAGGGCTGCTCTGTCGCTGCCTAGCTGGGTGCTGGGCAGGGCTGGAAGCCTTGGAGAGGAAAGGGCACTGCAGGCATGGGTGCCCCGGAGGGTGCGCACTGCCCAGCCCTGGTCCCGCTTGTCAAGGAGAGGAGGGGCCCTCCCCCAGGGTGACTTTGGAGCTCCTGCCTCCCCCTGCCAACGCTCCCGGTCCCATGCCCACAGCCTCAGGAGTCCCTCTGGCAGGCTGCAGGAGGGGGACTTTGCTCTCACCAAAGTCCATCGAGTCGGATGTCCTACACCTCCTTGGGGAGGTGTCAGAAATCGAAGGTGGGCAAACGCTCCAACCGCTCCTCTGCTACCTCTGAGGGAGAAGAGAGACGCGGGTGAGCTCTCAGCACAGGCCCAGAGCCCTGCAGTGTGGAGCCCCCTCCTCCCTCGGAGAGCCCTGTCCCTGCCCTCTGCTCCCCGCACCTCACCAGGTCGCACTGATGCCCACACTGTGCCCAGCCTCCCCTGTTTATAGGCCTGCCCCTGCCACCGGTCACTGTGGCCTCTGTGACATCAGCACCGCTGGCCCAAACACGGGGAGGGGCACCCTCGGCCACACAGCACCCACTGTGACACGGACACTGCATCACAGGGCTGGCTGTGAAGCGCACAGGCAGGGACCCGAGCCCTCGGCACCCAGGTCACCGGGGCGGCTGCTCCACCTGCAAGTGCAGAGGCAAGGGCCAGCTTAGGGACATGGTTTCCTGGTGAACTTGGCAGTGGTTGCTTAACGGTTGGACTCGATGACCTTTATGGCCTTCTCCAACCCAAATGATTCCTGTCACTCTCATTACCATTCCACTATTACTTTATCACCATTTGCTTACGCTATGATTTTACTTCAGTTGTCGA